>NC_091062.1:83004009-83692053 GCF_000393655.2 Nicotiana sylvestris | reverse complement strand
CTAAGGGGAAGGTCCCCCACACAAGGTTAGACAAACCACTTACCTCGAATCGGGTCAAAATCAACCTGAAGTCACGCTCTTGCCACGACTACTCGACTCCAAATGGCCCAAATCTATTCAATTCAATTGCATAATATAAATAACACTTCAAGTAACTAATTCTACAAAGAAATTCTAAGCTAATACACGAAATTAGTAAAAATGACCAAAACGCCCCTCGAGCCCACATCTCGAAATAGGGTAAAATTTATAATTTCAGAATCCTCATAACACTCACGAGTTCATACATACCAAAATTATCCAAATCTAAGGTCAAATTCCCACTCAAAAGTCAGATTTTAGGTCTAAGAACTTTCTTCCAACTTTTCCCCAATTTTCATCTCCAATTCGAAATTAAATGATGAATTCATGTTTGGATTAATGGATTACAGGAAAAAAGGAGTTAAGAATCGTTACCCAATCGATATCTCTAAAAGTCCCTCAAAACCTCGCTTAAATACGAGCTCCCAAGCTTTAGTTTTCACAAAAATAGCTAACCCTCGACTTTGAAATTTTATATTCTACCCAGACGCGTTCCTCTTCATGAACGCGAGACTACTATCGCAAATGCGATTCACAAAGAAATCTACTGGCCAACTTTCTCTTTCGCCAACGCGAGGTCCACTTGCAAACACGTAGCTCATCCTAGAAGACCCTACGCGAATGCGAGGACCATGTCGCGAACGCAAAGACCAACGGGTCCATACCTTCGCGAACGCGAAGCATGATTCAGCTGCTTAACCCATATGCTCTACGCCAACACGAGACCCTCTCACGAACGCGATGAATATTTCCTCTGTAACACAACAACAGAAAATATGCAATCTTTCAAAGTCCAAAAATGGTCCGTTGAGCATCCGAAACACACCTGAGGCCCCCTGGGCCTCAACCAATCCTAAAACATAGTTCAAACTTGTTCCAACCTTCGGAACGCTCAAAACAACATCAAAACACCTATTTTTCTTCGGATTCAAGCCTAAGAATTCCAAAAACTGTAAAAATACGCTTTCGATCAAAAGGTCTATCAAACCTCGTCCGAATGACCTGAAATTTTGCACACACGTCACATTCAACACTACGGAGCTACTCCAACTTCTGGAATTCCATTCCGACCCTCGGATCAAAATTTCACTATCTAATCGGAAACTTCAAAAATTCAACTTTCGGCATTTCAAGCCTAAATTAGCTACGGACCTCCAAAACAAAATCCGAACATGCCCCTAAGCCCGAAATCAGCCAACGGAGCTAACGGAACCATCGAATTTACATTCCGAGGCTGTCTTCATACTATTCCAAATACGGTCAACTTTCCAATACTTAAGCTCTCATTTAGGGAGTAAGTGTCCCATAACTCTCCGAAACTTAAAACCGAACATCCCGACAAATCAAAATAGCAGAAATAAACTTGGGGAAGGCAGTTAATAGGGGATCGGGGCATTAATTCTTAAGACGACCAGTCGGGTCGTCACATCCTCCTACACTTAAACATTTGTTTATCCTCGAACGGGCATAAACACATACTTGAAGTAGTGAAAAGATGATGGTAACGGTTGCGCATATCCTGCTCGGTCTCCCAGGTTGCCTTCTCGACCGGCTGACCCCGCCACTGAACCTTTACTGATGCAATGTTCTTTGACCTCATCTTTCTAACTTTCCTATCCAATATTGCCACTGGCTCCTCAACATAGGATAGATCCTAGTCTAACTGGACTGAACTAAAATCCAACACGTGCGACGGATCACCATGATACCTCTGGAGATCAAAACATGAAATATCGGATGAACTCCTGCCAAGCTGGAAGGTAAGGCAAGCTCATATGTAACCTTCCCAACACGCCTCAATATCTCAAAAGGGTCAATAAACCTCGGACTCAACTTCCCTTTCTTCCCAAATCTCATAACGCCCTTCATACGCGAAACCCGAAGTAGAACCCATTCTCCAACCATATAGGAAACATCACGAACCTTCCGGTCCACGTAACTCTTTTCTCTGGACTGGGCTGTGCGGAGTCTATCCTGAATCACCTTAACCTTCTCCAAAGCATCCTGAACTAAGTCTGTGCCCAATAATCTAGACTCACCCGGCTCAAACCAACCCACCGGGGATCTACATCGTCTACCATATAAAGCCTTATACGGTACCATCTGAATACTGGACTGATAGTTGTTGTTGTAAGCAAACTCCGCCAATGGCAAGAATTGATCCCAAGATCCTCCAAACTCAATCACACACGCACAGAGCATATCCTCAAGAATCTAAATAGTGCGCTCGGACTATCCGTCTATCCGTCTAAGGGTGAAATGTTGTACTTAACTCTACCCGAGTACCCAACTCAAGATGAACGGCCCTCCAGAACCGCGATGTGAACTAAGTACTTCTATCTGAAATGATGGAAATCGGAATACCATGCAGACGAACAGTCTCCTAGATATAAATCTCCACCAATCGCTCCAAAGAATAAGTAGTACACACAGGAATGAAATGAGCGGACTTGGTCAGCTGATCAACAATCACCCAAATAGCATCGAACTTTCTCAAAGTCCATAGGAGCCCAACTACAAAGTCCATGTTGATCCGCTCCCACTTCCACTCCGGAATCTCTATCTGCTGAAGCAATCCACCCGGCCTTTGGTGCTCACACTTCACCTGCTGATAGTTGAGGCACCGAGCTACAAACCCAACTATATATTTCTTCATCCGTCTCCACCAGTAGTGCTGCCTCAAATCCTGATACATCTTCGCGGCACCCGAATGGATGGAATATCACAAAATATGGGCCTCCTATAGAATTAGCTCTCGAAACTCATCGACATTGGGTACACAAATCCGACTATGCATCCTCAACACCTTATCATCACCAATAGTCACATCTCTGGCATTACCGTGCTGGAACTTGTCCTTGAGGACAAGCAAATGAGGGTCATTATACTAACGCTCCCTGATACGATAAAATAAGGAAGACCGAGAAACCACACAAGCTAGAACCTGACTGGGCTCTAAAAGATCCAATCTCACAAACTGGCTGGCTAAGGCCTTAACATCCGTCACCATAGGCCTCTCCTATGCTGGTAAATAAGCCAAACTCCCCAAACACTCTACCCGACGACTCAAAGCATCGGCCACCATATTAGCCTTGTCCGGGTGATACAAAATAGTGATGTCATAGTCTTTCAGCAACTCTAACCACCTCCTCTGGCGCAAATTTAGATCCTTTTGCCTAAACAGGTGCTGCAAGCTCCGACGGTCAGTATAAATCTCACAGGGAACCCCGTATAAATAATGGCGCTAGATCTTCAGGGCGTAAACAATGGCAGCTAACTCAAGGTCGTGGACCGGATAATTCTTCTCATGTATCTTCAACTGTCTGGACGTGTAGGCAATCACCTTATTGTCCAGCATCAACACCGCTCTGAGGCCAACCCTCGAGGCATCACAATAGACCGTATAAGACCCTGAACCTGTAGGTAGTAGCAAAATTAGGACTGTAGTCAAAGCTATCTTGAGCTTCTGAAAGCTCACCTCACACTCCTCCGTCCACTGGAATGGAGCACCCTTCTGGGTCAACCTGGTCATAGGGGTTGCAATCGATGAAAATCCCTCCACAAAACGACGGTAGTAGCCCGCCAAGCTAAGGAAATTGCGGATCTTGGTAGTTGAGGATGGTTTGGGCCAACTCTACACGGCCTCTATTTTTTCGGATCCACCTGAATACCCTCACTCGATACCACGTGGCCTAAGAATGCCACTGAATCCAACCAAATACGCATTTCGAGAACTTAGCATATAACTTCTTTTCTCTCAAGGTCTGAAGTACTGTCCTCAGGTGATGCTCGTGATCTTCCCGACTCCGGGAATACACCAGAATATCATCAATAAAGACAATGATGAACGAGTCAAGATGCGGCCGGAACACACTATGCATCAAATGCATAAAGGCTACTGGGGTATTAGTCAGCCCAAATGACATAATAAGGAACTCGTAATGACCATACCGAGTCCTAAAATTATTCTTCGGAATATCTTAGAAAACACTTGTGTGCCCTGAAGTTGGTCAAACAGATCATCAATACAAGGCAAAGGATAACGGTTATTCACTGTAACCTTGTTTAACTGCGATAATCAATACACATACGCATAGAACCATCCTTTTTCTTCACAAACAAGATAGGAGAACTCCAAGGTGATACACTGAGCTGAATAAAACCCTTGTCAAGCAATTCCTGTAACTGATCCTTCAACTTATTCAATTCAGGAGGAGCCAAACAATACGGAGGAATAGAAATGTGCTGAGTGCCCGGCAACAGATCAATGCCAAAATCAATATCTCTATTAGGCGGCATGCCTGGAAGATCAGCTAGAAACACATAGGGAAAATCCCGTACTACTGGGACTAAATCAACTAAAGGGGTATCAATACTGACATCTCTCATATAAGCTAAATGTGCGTCACACCCCTTCTCAACCATACGCTGAGCTTTAAGAATAGAAATAACTCTACTGGGAATGTGATCTAAAGTACCCCTCCACTCAACACGCAGTACACCTGGCATATCCAGCATCACGATTTTGGCGTGACAATCAAGAATATCATAATGGGGCAACAACCCATCCATGCCCAAGATAATATCAAAATTTACCATGCTGAGCAACAATAAATCGGCTCTGGTCTCAAAACCACTAAGAGCAACCAAACACGATCGATAAATGCGGTCCACAATAAGAGAATCTCCCACAGGAGTAGAAACATTGTTGGCCCATGAACATGTGAAGTTTTGAAGAATGACAAATGAACTTAGTCATGGATCAGGTCCATCTTGTGAAGCACTGTCATGATCAACCTATACATGTGAGATGCACGAGAAGGAGATAAGTCCTACTGATCAAGCAGCAATATCTCCTAATCTGATCGAAAAGGTTGTTAGAGTTTGATATCTTCAAGGACTCAACTACGATAGAAGATCAGAAATTGAGTCCCAATCAAACTATGATTTCTAACCTATTAAATGACAATGATTGTTCTCTTTTACAGGCATTGCACAAACGCAGAAATTAAACTAAATTGAAAGCAAAAGAGCAAGGCGATGTTGCAAGCAATTTATGTGAGATTTGAGTGTGCACTCTTGAAGCTACTTGAACGAGATAGAAGAACCAGTTCTATTGTGTTTTTTCTTATTCTAGTTCAATTGTATGAGGTGGTTTAAAGTTGTACCTTTCATATTTCATAGAAGCAATTGTATTAGGTACTTTGAGTGTTCAAGTTATAAGCTAACTTGAAGTTGTCGCAATAGTTGAGGTTGTGTGCTACAAGGGATTAGAGTTAATCCTTAGGTTTACAAAGAGTTTTTGTAAATGTTGTTTTGGCTCAGTGATTTTAGTGGAAGTTTGGGAAAATCCTACTGAGTAGTAGGTCGTACTTTTTTCACCTTTTGAGCTAGGTGTTTTCCACATAAAAATCTCTGTGTTCTTTATTTTATGTATTGTTTATTCTCCAAACAGTAGTAGTTAGAACACCTAGAAGAACTAGGTTCTTCTAGAGCGAAAATTGGGTACCACACAAATCACCTCCCCCCCTCTTGTGTGATATTGACGTTTAGAACATCAATTGGTATTAGAGAGGGTTATTCTTGAAGAGGCTAACACCTTGGGAAAAGATCAACATGAGTGCACCACCTGGGAATTGGGAAGGGCAATCCACTGCTAGGTCTCCACTTTTTCAATGGTTAGTACTATTCTTGGTGGAAGAACAGGATAAGGGATCACATCATAGGAGAAGACTATGAACTCTGGGACATAGTCACTGATGGTCCTCTAGCAACTACTAAGAAGAATGTTGAAGGAGTGGATATGCCAAATACAAGAGCTGACTGCACTACTGAAGACCTGAAGAAGTGGGAAAAGAATGCCAAGGCCAAGAAATGGATAGTGTGTGGACTAGGTCCAGAATAGTACAGTAGAATTCAAAGTTGTACCACTGCTAAGGAAATCTGGGACACTTTGCAAGTGGCTCATGAAGGAACACCTCAAGTGAAGAGGTCCAGAGGAACACTGTTGTATTCTTACTATGAGAATTTCACCATTAAGGAAGGAGAAATCATCCAAGAGATGTATACAAGGTTCACCACACTGACAAATGAACTTAAGTCTCTTGGAAGGAATATTCTTGAAGAAGACAAAGTTGAGAAGATTTTGACAAGGGTTCTGCCAGTCTCTTGGGAAAGCTAAATCACTGCTATTTAGGAATCAAAGAACATTGCTACCCTCAAGCTGGATGAACTAATTGGAAACCTTACTGCCAATGAACTGAGAAAGCAAATCATGAAAATGGATGCACCAAAGAAGGAAAGAAGTCTGGCTCTCAAAATTGCTGAAGGTTCAGATCTGGAGGATGATGAAATGGCTATGATCATAAGAGATTTCAAAATTTACCTGATGAGAGGAAATGGTTCTTCAAGAGGTAGAACCTTCAACAAACCAAGGGCTCCTGAAAAACAGACCAATGAGGGTTGCTACAAGTGTAGTGAGACTGATTGCATGATCAAGAATTGCCCTCAATGGGAAATTGAGTGGAAGAAGGAAAGGGCTGAACGAAGGAACAGGAAGAAGGAACAGGTTCAACCAAAAAGGAACAAAGGATCAACAACGGCTATGGTTGCAGGCTGGGGAGAAACATCAGATGAGGACTCAGAAGATGAAGCTGGAGATGAACAAGCATTTATGGCCATCAGAGAATCAGATGATGAAAGAGGTAAGTATTCTTCATCTCAAAGACAAGATTAAATTCCTGTCTAAAGAAAGGTTGTCTGAGCTACTGCTAGACTTCATTGATGAGTCTAAGATAAGTAACAATGAGAAGGAAGAGTTGTCTAGGGAATGTATGATCCTAAAAGCTAAGTACAAAAATCTAGAGTCTAGGGCTAATGAGAGTGAAAGTGAAAATACTGAGTTGAAGAACCAGGTTCTTGAACTTGACACTAGTATCCTAGAACTTAGGCCTGAGAACTTAAAACTGAAACTAGGAACAGGAAAGAAGAAAGTTGATCACACACATCTCACCCTAGAAGAAAACTTAGGAAAAATAAAGGATGAGCTGTACAGGAAAGATGAGCAGATAAGAGTATTAAAAGAAGATCTAGGAAAGGTAAAACATGAACTAGACAGAACTTGCAAATGGAACAAAGCTTCTAATGCACTCTCCTGACTACAAGAACATCACAGTAGCAAAAAAAGAGGAATTGTTTATGGGACTCAAGCACCTAAGTGGGATCCTAAAAGCAAGTATCTCACTCTTCCTGAGAACAAAATTTGCACACACTTTGGCAAGATTTGCCATTACAAAAATGAATGTAATGCAAAAGAAAAGGCCAGTCAAAAGAACAAAACTTTTGTTCAAGAAAAAAATAGGCTGCCTCGGTGGGCTAGAAAGAATCTGATTTATCCATTTGCCCATAGAAAGGGACCCAATCTAGTTTGGGTTCCTAAGACTAACCTCTGATTTCTTTTTGCAGGCCCAAGTGAAGGGAATCAACCAAATATGGTACATGGATAGTGGCTGCTGAAAACATATGACTGGAAGCAAGAACCAGTTCCTTTCACTTGAGGACTTAAGGGGAGGCAATGTCTCCTTTGGAAATGGGAAGAAAGGTGAGATCATTGGGGTTGGAAAGGTAGGTAAGACAGACTCTCACTCCATTGAGAATGTCTACTTGATAGATGGATTGAAATATAGCCTGATCAGTGTGTCACAACTATGTGACAGAGGTAACCTGGTAGCATTCACCTCTACTAAATGCTTTGTGATTAACCTTACCACTGACAAGATTAATTTGTAGGGAAAAAGAGTTAACAATATTTACATTGTAGATTTGTCCACTCTCTTAGAAAATGAACTAACCTGCCTAAGTGTGCTGGATAATGATCCCCTCCTGTGGTACAAAAGACTTGGTCATACCAGTCTGAATCAGTTAAACAAATTAGTTTCTAAGGACTTGGTGATATGGTTACTCAACATCAAGTTCAAAGAATAAAAAGTTTGTGAGGCTTGTGCAAGGGGGAAGCAGGTAAGATCATCTTTCAAAAGCAAGAACATGGTAAGCACAACCAAGTCATTGGAACTGGTCCATATGGATCTCTGTGGCCCAATGAGAACTATGAGCAGAGGAGGAAAGAAATATGTAATGGTACTTGTTGATGATTATTCTAGATTTACCTGGGGTACTATTTGTAACATCTAAAGATGAAGCATTTGACATGTTCACTGCCTTTGTTAGAAAAACTCAGAAACAATTAGGAAATCAACTTGCATCAATTAGGTCTGATCACAGAACTGAATTTGAAAATGCTAAGTTTGCTGAATTTTGTGATGAAAATGGTATAGTTCATAACTTCTCTGCCCCTAGGACCCCACAACAAAATGGAGTAGTTGAAAGAAAGAACAGGACTCTTGAAGACATGGCTAGGACTATGCTTCTTTCTAGTAAACTGCCCCATAGCTTCTGGGCAGAGGCTGTAAACACTGCATGTTACATTTTCAATAGATACATGACTAGACCTCTTGTAGAGAAGACTCCCTATGAGTTACTTAAAGGGAGAAAACCAAATATATCTCATCTTAGAGTATTTGGATGCAAGTGCTTTGTACATAATAATGGAAAAGACTTCCTAGGTAAGTTTGATCTCAGAAGTGATGAAGGAGTATTCTTGGGATATTCTTCACATAGAAAAGCATATAAAGTGTTTAATAAAATAACTTTGTGTGTAGAAAAAAGTGTACATGTAGTATTTGATGAAATTAACATTCTTTCTGAGAGACAGAAACATGAAGATGAATCCATTGGATTGGTAAAGGATTTGACTGAAGCCTCAACACAAGTCAAAGTGGCACCAAATGAAGGAACAGGTGATGGAACATATTCTTCCATCCAATGCAACCTAACAAGGGGAACTGATCAAAGAGGAATTGAAATAAATCCCCTAAAAGAACCTGTTCATAACCTTGTTCCTCAGCAACAGAACATGGGAGAAACATCTATCAGAAACCAGTTGGTTGTAAAACTTCACAAGCATCAAAGTTCTCATCCCATTGAGAGCATTATCACTGATCCAACATCTGGAGTCAAAACTAGATCACAATTAAAGAATTTGTGTGCTTTTGATGCCTTTTATCTCTTAATGAACCTAAAAATGTTGTTGAGGCTTTGCAGGATGCAGATTGGGTGAATGAAATGCAAGATAAACTCAATCAATTTGAGAGAAGTCAAGTTTGGCATCTAGTTCCAAGACCCAAGAACAGATCAGTTATTGGTACAAAATGGGTCTTCAGAAACAAACTTGATGAAGATGGAAAGGTTACAAGAAACAAGGCAAGACTGGTGGTCCAAGGTTACAGTCAAGAGGAAGGCATAAATTATGATGAGACTTTTTCTCTAGTTGCAAGACTAGAGGTAATCAGACTCTTCATAGCCTTTGCAACACACATGGAATTCACTTTTCATCAGATGGATGTCAAAAGTGCCTTCCTGAATGGCTACCTGAAAGAAGAAGTGTTTGTAAAACAACCTCCAGGGTTTGAGAGCAAAGAATGTCTTGAGCATGTGTACAAGTTAGACAAGGCTCTCTATGGACACAAGCAGGCCCCAAGAGCATGGTATGAACGACTATCCAAATTCCTACTGGAGCATGGTTACAAAAGAGGTAAAATTGACAGTACCTTATTCTTAAGGGAAAAAGGTAAGGATCTCCTTGTGGTACAAATATATGTTGATGACATAATCTTTAGGGCCACCACTGATAAGCTAAGTAAGGACTTTGCAAAATTAATGGGGAGTGAGTTTGAAATCAGTATGATGGGTGAGCTTAACTTCTTCTTAGGCTAGCAGATCAAACAAAGTCCTAATGGAACCATGATCCATCAGCAGAAGTATGCAAAAGAGCTTATCAAAAAGTTTAAAATGGAAGAATCAAAAGAAATAGACACACCCATTGCAACTGCCACTAAATTAGACATTGATCAACCTGGTTCATCAGTTGATCAAAAGTTGTATAGTGGTATGATTGGTTCACTCTTGTATCTTACTTCCAGCAGACCTGACATTATTTTTAGTGTAGGGCTTTGTGCTCTTTTTCAGACAAATCCAAAAGAGTCTCACTTGACTGTTGTCAAGAGGATACTAAGATATCTGAAAGGCACCACTGATTTGTGTCGTTGGTACCCCAAAGGTAGTAATTTCAATCTAGTAGGATATGCTGATGCTGATTATGCAGGTTTCCTAGTGGATAGGAAGAGCACCTCAGGTATGTTACGCTTCCTTGGTTCATGTCTAGTGTCATGGGCTACTAAAAAGCAAAATTCAGTGGCCTTATCTACTGTTGAAGTTGAGTATGTTGTTGCTGCCTCTTGTTGTGCCTAATTGCTATGGATCAAACAGTAGCTAGTAGACTTTGGCATTGAAGTTGGTTGCATTCCTATATTCTGTGATAACACTAGTGCTATAAGTATGACAAAGAACCCTGCTCATCATAAGAGGACTAAGCACATAGATGTTAGGCACCATTTCTTAAGAGACAACTATGAGAAAGGTTTGATCTCCATAGAATTATGTGCTACTGATAAGCAAATTGCTGACATCTTCACTAAGGCACTGAGTAGAGAAAATTTTGAGATGAATAGGTTGGAATTAGGGATGATTAAGATCACCTAATAGATCCAGCTCAGAATGCACAAAAAATATGAAAAACAAATTTGGCTAGTAATTCTAACCTTGTGTAAATATCTAGATTAATTCTTACTCAGTTTCATACTTTAATTAGTATACTCCTGTGACATGTGCATATATGACTCACTGATCTCTTACAATATTTTCTCTACTATGACATTTGAAACATGTTTAAGAGAATTCTATATGAAGAACCTGGTTTATCAGTATGGGTTCATATGAAAGCTCAGGTATGTTTTCTATACTTTACACAATTAGAAAGATTAATAATTCAATCATGAGCAGAAGTCCTATACTTGTCAAATTCCTAGAAAATTCTATCTGTTGAGCATTGAAAGAGTTCTGTCCATCTAAAACTCTAAACCGTAATTTTGCCTAATATTTAGGGAAGCCAAATCTATCATTAAAATTCTGAAATTTCAGTTTGATTAGACTTCTATTTGACCCCTGAAAAGGTTGTCGTTACTTATTTAATGTCTAATTCTCTTTAAATACACACCACATCTCCAGTCTTTTTCATAATTCTAAAACCGTAAAAAATTCCTCTTCAATTCTAATTACCCTCTTCTCCAAAATTACCAAATTCTCTCAAGAAACGAAGAATCATGTCTAACCCACAAGATCATCCTAGCACTCCTCCACCACCATCTCCGTCAAATTCATCCTCATTTACTCCACCCAGTGTATCTCCAAAACCTAGGTTTCGAAGGCAAAAAATGCTTGCTCGAAAAACTGTAGCATCTGGAGCTCTAAGGAAGGTTTTAAATGAAAGGTTGAAAGCTAGCCAAGTGAAATAAAGCCCAACTCCAAAGTCTGATTCTAGCGCTGAGTCTGAATCCTTTCAATCCGCGACGGAGGGAGATGGACATGGGTCACTGACTCTAAAAGACTAAAGAATCTCCTTCTAAGGTAAGTTCTTCTGTGGTTGAAAACTTAGAAACTAGGTTTGTTCTGGTTAGACCCATTAGGGATGTTGAGTTTCCTGAGATGAGTAGGAGTGGAGGTAAAAAGAAGTCTGAAAAAGGAAAAGAGAGAAAGGGTGCATATGGTGAAGAGAGGGGAAAAGAGAAGGGAGCAGTTCTTGCTATATGTAGGGTTGCACAAGATAGGTTAGATGAGAGTGGCATGAAGTCAGGGGGAAGTGGTTCTGGGGAAGCAGCTGAGGGGTTGGTTCATCTAAGCAAACAACGAGATGAACCTATTTCATCTAATGAAGAAACCTTGGCTGACCTACTGAAAAAGGTTGGGGCAAGTTATGACATAAAGAAACGCAAAGCTACTACACCAAAAGTCCCAAATGTTCCCAAGCCATCCAAGAAAAGAAAAGCCTCATACCCAACACCTACTGCCTCTTCAGTGCCTAGGGGTAGAGCTACAAGAAACAGGGTAAAACAGAGTGAAGCTGATCTACAAAAGGCTTTAGAAGAAAATAAGAAAAATAAAAAGGATAAGGGAAAGGGAAAGGTTGCAGAATCCTCAAAGGATGTTGAGGAAGAAGAGATGGAACTGGTCCATCAAGAGAGGGGTACAACAGTGGAGGTTCCTACACCCAAGCCTAAGAAACCCAAGACTTCCTCCAAGAAGTCCTCATCTGTGCATGTAGCTGTTGAACCCACACTAGCCAAAAGGACAAGATTTGCGGTGAAAGCTAAACAAACCAAAGTTTCTGATGATGATGATTGGAGTGGAGAAGAAGAAAATGATTCTGAGAAGGAACAGGACAAGCTTGCCATTTTGGCAGAAGAAAGATTTTAAAGGGTAGACTGTTGAAGGACCCGGTGGAACCAGGAATGATGAGATTGGTAGACTCTTTGGCTGCTTAGGGATGGAAGGACATGGTCCTTCAGATGGAAGGTAGGCTAGCTAGAAGTGAGTTGATTGAATTTATAGCAAATGCTACTATTAAGGATGGAGTTGTAAGTAGCCAGGTGAAGGGAGTTCAAGTCCAGTTTGATGCTATGAAACTGGGAGAGATTCTGGACATACCCTCTGAAGGGTTTGATGACTATACTAGGCAAAGGTGGCCATGCCTGGACTCTCTCCCCACTGCCCTTGAAATCACCAAAAGGTTTTGTGATTCAGAGAATGTGAATGAAGCCAGAGCTGTGCAAAAAAGTGAGATGAGACCTTAGCACAAGGTGGTGTTTGAGTTTGTCAACAAGTGCTTATTGTCAAGACAGGAGAGAAGGCACACTGCCAACTACATGGATCTGGTTCTTATGGAATGCTTGGAGAGAGGATAGCAAATCAACTGGCCTGGCCTCATAATCAAACTGCTAGACAGGGTCATAAATGGTTCCAAGGCTCATGCTACCCCATATGGCTTCATACTAACCACAGTTCTGGACAAGCTCAATGTGCTTCTGAAGAAATGGGAAATGGCCTCAAGCAAAGAACACTTTGGCATCAAAACTCTTCTTGCTTGTGACTATCCAATCAATGCCATCCCAGTTGAACCTAGTTCATCCTTGAGTACACCCATCAACAACAAGGTTAGAACTTTGGTTCAGGAATGTGCAGCTAAGGATGCTGAAATTGCTAGGCTCAAAGCTCGTGTGGTTGAAGTGGAAGCTAAGAGGGATGGTCTCTGAGATTGCAAAAGAAAAGGATAAGAATGATGGAATTCTTCAGAACATGATGAATCTTCTCCAAACTCAATCCTCCAGTTCCTCCAAGCCTTAGGACTCCTAGTTTCCGTCTCCTGAAGTAAAAATGCCCCCCTCCCCCAGTGACCTAGATTAGGGATTTTTCTATTTTTTGCTCATGGTTTGGATGTTTTTCTTTTTTTTTTTGTGGATTGTTAGTGGCAACATATCTCTATCAATGACAACTGATGTTTTCTCTTGTTTAATGATTATTCTGACCTTGATAGTTTAAATATGTTTGTTTGATTACTGATGATTGCACCATGATTGCACTTGTAGTTGCCCCAGTGGCCATAAGTACTTATTATAATCTGGAATTCACACTATGTAAGCAACTTTTCGATGATGCCAAAAGGGGGAAGAAATATTGTGCTTTTCACATAATTCTGAAATAAGTGATATTTATAACCTAATTAACCTGGTCCTTGATGAAAGAAAATTTTCTAAGTTTAGTATTGATGGTTAGGCTGAGTTCTTACAGGTTTTTTGATCAGTAAAAAGCACATAGTTTGTCATCATCAAAAAGGGGGAATTTGTTGGCCCAAGAACAGGTGAAGTTTTAAAGAATGACAAATGAACTCAGTTATGGACCAAGTTCATCTTGTGAAGCACTGTCATGATCAACTTATACATGTGAGATGCACGTGAAGGAGATAAGTCCTACTGATCAAGCAGCAATATCTCCTAATCTGATCGAAAAGGTTGCATATTGGATAAGGGGACAAAGTCTCCTTATATGAAGAGAACACAATCCGGATAAAGAGAGTGTTAGAGTTTGATATCTTCAAGGACTCAACTACGATAGAAGATCAGAAATTGAGTCCCAATCAAACTCTGATTTCTAACCTATTAAATGACAATGATTGTTCTCTTTTACAGGTATTGCACAAATGCAGAAGTTAAACTAAATTGAAAGCAAAAGATCAAGACGATTTTGCAAGCGATTTATGTGAGATTTGAGTGTGCACTCCAGAAGCTACTTGAACGAGATAGAAGAACCAGTTCTATTGTGTTTTTTCTTATTCTAGTTCAATTGTAGTAGGTGGTTTAAAGTTGTACCTTTCAGATTTCGTAGAAGCAATTATATTAGGTACTTTGAGTGTTCAAGTTATAAGCTAACTTGAAGTTGTCGCAATAGTAGAGGTTGTGTGCTATAAGGGATTAGAGTTAATCCGTAGGTTTACAAAGAGTTTTTGTAAATGCTGTTTTGGCTCAGTGATTTTAGTGGAAGTTTGGGAAAATCTTACTGAGTAGTAGGTCATGGTTTTTTTACCTTTTGAACCAGGTGTTTTCCACGTAAAAATCTCTGTGTTCTTTATTTTATGTACTTTTTATTCCGCAAATAATAGTAGTTAGAACACCTAGAAAAACCAGGTTCTTCTAGAGCACAGTCATGAACTCAGTCATGGACCAAGTCCATCTTGTGAAGCACTGTCATGATCAACTTATACATGTGAGATGCACGTGAAGGAGATAAGTCCTACTGATCAAGCAGCAATATCTCCTAATCTGATCGAAAAGGTTGCATATTGGATAAGGGGACAAAGTCTCCTTATATGAAGAGAACACAATACGGATAAAGAGAGTGTTAGAGTTTGATATCTTCAAGGACTCAACTACGATAGAAGATCAGAAATTGAGTCCCAATCAAACTCTGATTTCTAACCTATTAAATGACAATGATTGTTCTCTTTTACAGGTATTGCACAAATGCAGAAGTTAAACTAAATTGAAAGCAAAATATCAAGACGATTTTGCAAGCGATTTATGTGAGATTTGAGTGTGCACTCCAGAAGCTACTTGAACGAGATAGAAGAACCAGTTCTATTGTGTTTTTTCTTATTCTAGTTCAATTGTAGTAGGTGGTTTAAAGTTGTACCTTTCAGATTTCGTAGAAGCAATTATATTAGGTACTTTGAGTGTTCAAGTTATAAGCTAACTTGAAGTTGTCGCAATAGTAGAGGTTGTGTGCTACAAGGGATTAGAGTTAATCCGTAGGTTTACAAAGAGTTTTTGTAAATGCTGTTTTGGCTCAGTGATTTTAGTGGAAGTTTGGGAAAATCTTACTGAGTAGTAGGTCATGGTTTTTTTACCTTTTGAACCAGGTGTTTTCCACGTAAAAATCTCTGTGTTCTTTATTTTATGTACTTTTTATTCCGCAAATAATAGTAGTTAGAACACCTAGAAAAACCAGGTTCTTCTAGAGCACAGTCATGAACTCAGTCATGGACCAAGTCCATCTTGTGAAGCACTGTCATGATCAACTTATACATGTGAGATGCACGTGAAGGAGATAAGTCCTACTGATCAAGCAGCAATATCTCCTAATCTGATCGAAAAGGTTGCATATTGGATAAGGGGACAAAGTCTCCTTATATGAAGAGAACACAATCCGGATAAAGAGAGTGTTAGAGTTTGATATCTTCAAGGACTCAACTACGATAGAAGATCAGAAATTGAGTCCCAATCAAACTCTGATTTCTAACCTATTAAATGACAATGATTGTTCTCTTTTACAGGTATTGCACAAATGCAGAAGTTAAACTAAATTGAAAGCAAAAGATCAAGACGATATTGCAAGCGATTTATGTGAGATTTGAGTGTGCACTCCTGAAGCTACTTGAACGAGATAGAAGAACCAGCTCTATTGTGTTTTTTCTTATTCTAGTTCAATTGTAGTAGGTGGTTTAAAGTTGTACCTTTCAGATTTCGTAGAAGCAATTATATTAGGTACTTTGAGTGTTCAAGTTATAAGCTAACTTGTAGTTGTCGCAATAGTAGAGGTTGTGTGCTACAAGGGATTAGAGTTAATCCGTAGGTTTACAAAGAGTTTTTGTAAATGCTGTTTTGGCTCAGTGATTTTAGTGGAAGTTTGGGAAAATCTTACTGAGTAGTAGGTCATGGTTTTTTTACCTTTTGAACCAGGTGTTTTCCACGTAAAAATCTCTGTGTTCTTTATTTTATGTACTTTTTATTCCGCAAATAATAGTAGTTAGAACACCTAGAAAAACCAGGTTCTTCTAGAGCAAAAATTGGGTACCACACAAATTCCCCCCCTCCTTGTGTGGTATTGACGTTTAGAATATCAAACATAAATAGGGGAACTCAAAGAATCCCGAGATACACCCAAATGCAGAGCAAAATAAGAAGACGCATAAGAATAAGTGGAGCCTGGATCGAATAGAACTGATGCATCTCTGTAAGAAACTAGTATAATACCTATGATGACAGAATCGGAGGCAACAGCCTCGGTACCAGCAGCAAGGGCATAGTATCAGGCCTAGCCTCCCCCTCTAGGGCAACCTCTACCTCCCCGACCTCCACCTCTGGATAGCTGAGCAGGTGGGGTAGCAACTGGAGCTGTAACCATAGCCTGAGAACTCTGAGGGGCACGCTGTGGCTGAGAAGTCTATAGAGGTGCACCCCTCCCAAGTCTGGGGAAGTCCCTCACCATATGAACACTCAAAACAAGCTCTGGGAGGATATGGTGGCTATGACTGGCTCGGGCCAGGTCAACTAGACTGACTTCTGAAAGCACCCCGCGCAGGAGGCGCGCTAGATACCGGAGGTGCATAATAAGGCTCCTGAGGTCTAGGAGGAGCTGGAATACCACTGGCTACTGGCAGAGCTGAATGAACTGGGTGACTCATATAACCCTTACCATGACGACCTGCTGCTGGGGCACGGGCACTAGAGAAATGGCCCGACTCTCGAGACCTCTTGGCCTCCCTCTCCTCTCTCTCCCTGGCATGCATACCCTCAATCCTCCTAGTAATGCTCACCACCTGCTGATAAGAAATATCCATCTCCAACTCACGAGCCATGCTAGACCTGATGCTGGGAATAAGGCCCTCAATAAACCAGCGAACCCTCTCGCGAACAGTAGAAACCAAGACTAGTGCATGCCTAGCCAAACTGGTGTAACAGACAGCATACTCTGAGATAGTCATAGCACCCTTGTGCAAATTCTCAAACTCTGTATGACATGAGCCCCTGAAGCTCTGAGGAACATACTCTCTCAAGAACAGATCTGAAAACTGAGTCCAAGTCAGCGAAGCAGCCTCATCCGGACTGTCTAACGCATAGGTGCGCTACCACTCATAGGCGGCTCCTCGAAGCTGAAAAGTAGTGAAGGAAACCCCGCTTGATCTTGATATACCCATGGTACGGAGAATGCGGTAACTCTCATCTAGAAATCCCAGAGCATCCTCCGATGCTAGACCGCTGAATACAGGAGGCTTGTACCTCTTGAACCTCTCAAGTCTCAGCCTCAACTTCTAACCAAAAGGGAAAGAAATACAGAAGGGTAAATGTTTAAAATCTAGAATAGAAAGGGACTCCTCGGTCTATAGACGCGGCAGATATACCTCGAAGTCACTGGAGAAGTCGCCTCGCCTCAAGAGTGATAGGTCTGAGTCGCAGAACCTGGATCTGCACATGAAAAACATACACAGAAGGGGCATGAGTACACCATAATTGTACTCAGTAAGTGCCAAGCCTAACCTCGGTTGGGTAGTGATGAGGAATGTCAGGGCCGTACAGAGGTTAAATAAAATATAAAGTTTGACAGTGTAGAATAGAACAGTATAAATAAATATAGCGGTAAAAGTAACATAGGATATAAAAGGGCAACAATAACTATTACAGAGACAAGGCAAAACACGGAAAGAAATGTGACTTAGCACCAAAATAACAATCAGGCCAAGATACCATCCTGTAGTCCCATATGTACATATCCAATGGATCTCCCGGGATCCCGTCCCGGAGTCCAACTCATAGTGCCCGGGGATATAGCGAAATCCCGTTCCGTAGTCCCAAATGTAAATACCCAGTACTGGGGAATCTACTAGGTGCATTCTCGTAGTTCCATATAACTGTGCAGGGAGATCTACCGGAATCCCACATCGGTAGACCCAAAATAAATACACAGCAGCAACAGGAAAATGTACAGAAATGGCAAAATTTCATATTAAGGCAACAAGTGATTCTAGCATAGCATGCTGCACAGAATTCAGGTAAGGCAGGTTGAGGAAATAAAGCAATTAAGTCACTTAGACATGCTTTCCTAAGCTAACAACAGGCTTAATAGTGCAAATAATAAAAACAGGAAAGGAAACATACTAGTGATTACTTAATGAAAATTAGATTTCTAACAATTAGAACAAGTACGCACTCGTCACCTCATGTACAAGGCATTTCAATTACCAAATATACCAATCCTAAGGGGAAGGTCCCCCACACAAGGTTAGACAAGCCACTTACCTCGAATCGGGTCAAAATCAACCTGAAACCATGCTCTTGCCACGACTACTCGACTCCAAATGGCCCAAATCTATTCAATTCAATTGCATAATATAAATAACACTTCAAGTAACTAATTCTACAAAGAAATTCTAAGCTAATACACGAAATTAGTTAAAATGACCAAAACACTCCTCGGGCCCACATCTCGGAATCGGATAAAATTTATATTTTTAGAATCCTCATAATACTCACGAGTTCATACATACCAAAATTATCCAAATCTAAGGTCAAAATCCCACTCAAAAGTCAAATTTTATGTCTAAGAACTTTCTTCCAACTTTTCCCCAATTTTCATCTCCAATCCGAAATTAAATGATGAATTAATGTTTGGATTAATGGGTTATAATCAAAAAGGAGTTAATAATTGTTACCCAATCGATATCTCTGAAAATCCCTCAAAACCTCACTCCAATCCGAGCTCCCAAGCTTTAGTTTTCACAAAAATGGCTAACCCTCAACTTTAAAATTTTATATTCTGCCCAGACGTGTTCCTCTTTGTGAACGCGAGACTACTATCGTGAACGCGATGCACAAAGAAATATACTGGCCAACTTCCTCTTTCACGAACGCGAGGTCCATTCGCGAACGCGTAGCTCACACTGGCAGACCCTACGCGAACGCATGGACCATGTCGCTAACGTGAAGACCAACGGGTCCATACCTTCATGAATGTGGGACCTCATCGCGAATGCGAAGCATGATTCAGCTGCTTAACCCAGATGCTCTACGTGAACACGAGCCCCTATCGCGAACGCGATGAATGTTTCCTCTGCAACACAATAGCAGAAAATTTGCATTCTTTCCAAGTCCAAAAATGGTCTGTTGAGCATCCGAAACACACCTGAGGCTCTCGGGACCTCAACCAACCCTTCTAACCAATCCTATAACATCATTCAAACTTGTTCCAACCTTCGGAATGCTTAAAACAACATCTAAACACCTATTTTTCATCGGATTCAAGCCTAAGAATTCTAAAAAGTCTAAAAATACGCTTTCGATCAAAAAGTCTATCAAACCTCGTTTGAATTACCTGAAATTTTTCACACACATCACATTAAACACTACGGAGCTACTCCAACTTCCGGAATTCCATTTCAACCCTCAGATCAAAATTTCACTATCGAACCGGAAACTTCAAAAATTCAACTTTCGGCATTTCAAGCCTAAATTAGCTACGGACCTCCACAACACAATCCGAACACGCCCCTAAGCCAGAAATCACCCAAAGGAGCTAACAAAACCATAGGATTTCCATTCCAAGATCATCTTCACACTGTTCCAACTACGGTCAACTTTCCAACACTTAAGCTCTCATTTAGGGACTAAGTGTCCCAAAACTCTCCGAAACTCAAAACCGAACATCCCGGCAAATCAAAAAAACAAAAATAAACTTGGGTAAGGAAGTTAATATGGGATCGGGGCGTTAATTCTTAAGACGACCGGCCGGATCACCACAAGAAGCCCAGAAAGTACAAACCTAACTTAAGTCTGAGGATAAAAGAAGAAGTAACCAAACAAATAGAAGGAAATGTAGTAAGGGTCACCAACTATCCAAGCTAGATGGGAAACATCGTCCCAGTGCCCAAAAGAGACGGAAAGATTAGAATATGTGTGGACTACCGGGATCTTAGCAAAGCTAGCCTAAAGGATGATTTCCCTTGCCAAATCTTCATATCCTCATCGATAACTTTGCAAAGCATGAACTGCAGTCGTTTGTGGATTGTGTCGTTAGGTACCATCAAATCTTAATGCATGAGGAAGACACAAAGAAGACAACTTTCACCACGCCTTGGGTAGTCTACTGTTATAGGATTATATTGTTCAGTCTCAAGAATGCTGGCGCCACCTACATGAGGACCATGGCAACTATCTTTCACGATATGATTCATAAAGAGATTGAAGTGTATGTGGATGATGTAATCATAAAATCTCGAAAGAGTTCGGAGCATTTGGATGACCTAAAGAAATTTTTTGAATGCCTGTGAGGTATAGTTTGAAGCTGAATCCAGAAAAGTGCGTGTTCGGAGTCCCTGCTGGGAAATTATTAGGTTTCATCATAAGTAGGAAGGGGATAGAACTGGACCCATCAAAAATCAAAGCCGTCCAGGAATTACCACCACTAAAGAGCAAGAAAGATGTAATGAGTTTCCTGGGAAGATTGAATTACATCAATCGTTTCATAGCCCAGTCCACGGTAGTCTGTTAACCCATTTTTAAGCAGCTGAAGAAGGATGCTACCACAAAATGGATAAAAGAGTGTCAGAAAGCCTTCGACAGAATCAAAAAGTATCTTTCCAACCCGCTAGTGTTGTTCCCCCCCTCCCCTCCCCCAACCAGAGAAGCCATTGTTACTAAATTTGTCAGTCTTGAACAATTCCTTTGGCTATATGTTGGAGAAACATGACGAAACTAGGGGAAAGAAGCAGGCCATCTACTACTTAAGTAAGAAGTTCACGCCATGCAAGGCCAAGTATACCTTGATAGAGCATACTTGTTATGCTCTAACTTGGATTGCTCATTAGCTAAGGCAATACATGTCGGCATACACTACGTATATGATATCTCGACTCGACCCACTCAAGTATATTTTTCAGAAGCCAATGCCTACAGGAAAGCTAGCTAAACCGCAAATTGTTCTTAGTGAATTTGACATTGTGTACATAACTTAGAAGGCTATCAAAGGGCAAGCTTTAGCCGACCACCTCGCCAAGAATCCACTGGAT
This sequence comes from Nicotiana sylvestris, assembly GCF_000393655.2. Classification (NCBI taxonomy): domain Eukaryota; kingdom Viridiplantae; phylum Streptophyta; class Magnoliopsida; order Solanales; family Solanaceae; genus Nicotiana; species Nicotiana sylvestris. The sequence continues at coordinate 83,670,629 of NC_091062.1, read as the reverse complement.
GGGATTACGAACCGCTTACCACATATTTCCCCAATGAAGAAGTACTATTTGCCAGGGAGGATATTGCAGAATCATATCCTGGATAGAGAATGTTTTTCTATATAACAACAAATTTAAAAGGAGACGAAATTGGGGCAGCCCTTATTTCGGAATCTGGACAACACTACCCAGCATCAACAAAGATAAGATTCCCTTGTACCATTAATATGGCTGAATACGAGGCATGGATCCTTGGAACCAGAATAGAAGTCAACATGAACATCAAAGAAATTTTAGTCATGGGGATTCTGATTTCTTGATACACCAAGTCCAAGGAGAATGGTCCACCAAGAATGTCAAGATATTGTCGTACATGCACTACAGGAAGGAGTGTGAAAGAAGTTCGTGAAGATTGAGTTTAGTCACATCCTTAGAATTCAGAACGAGTTCGCTAACGCCCTTGAAACCTTATCATCTATGATTCAGCATCCAGACAAGAACTACATTGACCCTATTGAGATAGAAATCGAGGATCAACATGCCTATTGCTTCCATGTGAATAAAGAACCAGATGGTAAACCTTGGTATCATGACATCAAGAAGTTCCTTGCGACCCGGGAGTACCTAGAGAATGCTACTAATGGTCAAAAGCGAGCCCTTAGGAGGTTAGCAAACCACTTTTTCTTCAAGGGGAAATCTTGTATAGGAGGACCCCAGACTTAGGTTTGCTGAGATAAGTAGATGTCATTGAAGCAACCAGATTATTGGAAAAAATACATGCAGGTACATGTGGACCCCACATAAACGGGTTCACGTTAGCCAAAAAGATTTTAAGAGCTAGATACTTTTGGATGACTATAGAAAGCGACAACATTGACTACGTGCAGAAGTGTCACTAGTGCCAGATTCATAGATATTTCATCCGGGTTCCACCAAATGAGTTAAATATAATGGGTTCACCCTTGTCATTCGCTGCTTGGGGCATGGACGTAATCGGGCCATAGAGCCTGCAGCATCAAACGAACATCGTTTCATTTTGGTAGCTTTCGACTATTTCACCAAATAGGTCGATACATATACTTAGAAGGTTGTCACAAAGAAGGTGGTGCTATATTTATTCTGGAACATCATCGTTTGTAGATTTGGGATACTAGAGTCTATCATCACTTATAATGTCGCTAACCTCAACAACAACCTCATGAGGAAAATCTGTGAGAAGTTCAGAATCGTCCACCGCAATTACACAGCCTACAGACCACAAATGAATGGGAAGTCGAGGCAGCTAACAATAATATCAAGAGGATTCTACGAAAGATAGTGGACAACCACAGATAATGGAATAAGAAGCTACCTTCCGCTTTGTTAGGTTATCGGACTACCATGAGAACATCTACTGGGGCAATGCTATACATGTTGGTATACGACACTGATTCCTACAGAAGCCGAGATAATGTCCTTACTTTTCCCATAAAGAAGAAGCCAAAGGGAAGTTTGCACCAAATTGGCAAGGTCCTTACGTGGTTCAGAGAGCGTTGTTTGGTGGAGCTCTAATCTTGGCAAAAATGGATAGAAGAGTCATCATGAATCCTATCAACCCAGACGCAATCAAGAGATACTATATCTGAAGATAAACAGAGCTAGGGTTTTTGATGTAACAGAACTACGTTCAACCTGACTTCCCACTGAGGTATACGTAGGCAACCCACATAGGGTTCAGTTTCTCTCCCCCTTTCTCTTGTAATAGAAAAACCAAATATCACTTTTGTATATTGTTAAGGAACTAGTTGAATTGATTTCCTCATAAAGGAATATGTAGGCAATCTTCATCGAATTTAGTCATCTTTTGTAATTGAACTACATGCTGGCTTGATTCCACTTGGATACGTAGGTTGTGTGAGTCGGACTCAGCCATTTTTATTCTTAGTCTCATCATTTTGAATATGTTGTAATTGAACTATGGTTTGACCTGATTCCGTGTTGGATACGCAGGCTGCCTGATTTAGGCCCGGTTATTTTCATCATATTCTATCATCATCGCACGAACTATGTTCAGATTATTTTCGTTTTTGGATACGTAGGCAACCTGAAAGGGTTCGGTCATAACCTTAGGAAACCTTTGTAATGCATCAGTTCTAATTAGGATGTAGTCGCAACAGCAAGTAACTCCATTGTCAAAGACATTACGGAAGATCGATAGCAACAGGATGAAGTTCTAAAGGGGATACGTTCACGTGTGGAAAAACTTTCGTAACATGTCATAATTCGGAACGATGACATTTGCCTTAAAAAAAATAAGTATTTTCAAAATATTTTCTATATATATATATATACGTCTAATAATTTGTTCCATCTACCAAACTTCATGGTGCAATCACGTCAAAGGCTAGGGAAAACCAACACCGTGGTTGACTCAAACCAACTCTCCCCCCTCCCCCCACTAAGAAGTTTTCTGTGAGTACAAGGTCAGCAGGGAATAAGGAATCACTGGGACTACATTAGGGAAAATGATGGATCTGCCACTTGCCTACGATTATCTTTCCACCTTTTACTTAAAAATTTTGAGTACAGCTAAAGCTAACTCTTGAATCCTCTGCAGATTTCTCGAAATCAGACATCTAGCATGGAAATTTGTACATAACAAACCGCCTGCTCACCTAATCAGAGCATCTTGTACAAAATGATGTCGTCTTTGCCAATCAAAATCCTGTAAATAGCAAACAGCACGCTCAATCAATCGAAGCACCCTGTACAAATCGCATGCCGGCTTCGCCAATCGAAGTAATGTATAAAGCTAACTGCCAGCTTAATCAATTAGAGTGCTTTGTACAAATTGAACGTCGGCTTCGCTAACTGGAGCCTTGTATATAGAAAACTGCAAACTTCAATAACAAAGGCAATTGGTAGTACCGCTCTGTCAATTACGAATGCCAAAATAGACAATCGCAAACCTCGTCACCAACGTTCTGCCAATCGATGGCTGCAACCTAGCTCCGCAGTCAAGATTACCTCTTGGGCATACTTATATTTCATTTTGCTATTACTTTGAATGTTTTAACATTTTGTTCATCCAGCTTTAGGCATGATTATGATTTTAATCAATCACTCTCGAGCGGAGAATACTTTACATTTCAGTGCAAAGCTCTCCCAACAAATGGAGATGCACTCTACAAATCGAGCTCTCCCAACTAGCGGAGACATTTTTCAGTGCAGAGCTTTCCCAACAAGCAGAGATGCACTTTACCAATCAAGCTCTCCCAACAAGTTGAAACAATTTTCAAATGTTTCAACAGTTGCGGAATAGTACATAGCCCGTCTAACAAATCAAGTTAGGATCAAGTATTTCATCATCCCAATTCCAAATAACGGCTTGCCAGTAGCCAGGCATCATCATTACTGCACCATTTACATTGCATGTTAATATATTCTACATTACAATATATTGGTATGCATGTATTTCATTTGTTTTGCAGGAACAAAATCCACTGTGTGGAACTTTTCTCAGCCGCAGACTAAAACACAATGCTATGGGACAGCCAACCCAGTAGCGGGCTTAAGATCTCACCTCAAGATGACCAGCGAGCTCAAAATTTTGAATCATTAAAATCAGGCCGCAAAATTCAAGCCACCATGAGTGACCAACCTTCCGTCTCATTGTATAGTTGTAATACGATACTGGGGCAATTCCTGAAAGTGTCGTTTCCCCAATAACCATATTCCAGAACCATATGAGGCATGATCCTCATTAAGCCCGAGGTATGTAAGCAATTCAAAACCAGAATTTGGCCCAATACTCTCGAATCTTTCTAGATTTTTCCTCAATTCAATCTTGCAAGTCAACCTTCTCATTTCTTGCAATACCTACCTAAAAGTTGGGACAAAGTTGGCTTTGGTTCAATTTCTTTGCCCGAAAATTCTTTCATTGTCTCCAATCAAAGAGGGACAGCTGTTGATGGCCAATTTTGACTCTCCCTTTCAAGATTAAGTTATTTATACTTAATAATTTGCTATAAAGATTTTCAAAGTATTTTCTAGTAATGAATACCTATTTCATCAAATTAATTCAGTATTAGTTTCAAAATTAATCATTTGACATTAGCATTATATAATTATAAATATATTAACTATTTTAGGATTTGTAAAAAATAATTTCTATGCGTAAGTTATATAGTTAATTCCATAAAGTACTTCTTAAAATAGTTAATTAATTTGCTATTTCAATAATTCAAAATTATTGTCCTAATGAAGTATTTTTACAAATAATTAATTAATTACGATAATTAGTAGTATTCAACAACTATAATTCTTTCTGCATTTTATTGAAAATTATCAAGCTATTTAACATAATTTTAAAAGGGAATTAAAAACAAAAGGCTACAATTGCAATTCTCAATTAAAATGTAAAATGGCTACCATTTAAATGATTTTTAGCTCAAATACATGGCCCAAACGGAAATGACCCAGTCCAAACAACCCCATCTCATCTTTGTTGGAAATCCAAGTGATCTCATTTGCACTAACATAATGTTCCATGTCACTCGTCTCCATCACTCACTGAACAAACACACCTACATCTGAGCCATTGATCTATATGGTCAACGACTCACGTTCATTCTCTAATTCCCATTTTTAATTCAAATACCCATCCCAAAGACCCAAATGATTGAATTATCAAGGTTGTTAATCACTAGATCCAATGGCCCAGATCCTATCTCTCATTCTTAAACCTAGAGACTACCCCCAATACCCTAAAGCCGTAAATCATTCTCACATCACTCAGCCGCCTCACCTCCACCTTTCCTCTTCTTCTCACTTCTCACTCGAACTTACAAACACATCAATCATCAAAACCTTGCACAAATTCGTGCAAGGTCATGAATCCATCAAGAAATCATCCATCTGTCTTCCTTTGTCCGCGATTCTCACTAAACATTTCCTTTTTCACCGATAAAATTTGAAATCCCCAAAAGCTTAAACCTAAACTCAAAGATGAAAGATCAAATCTAGTTTCTTCTATGTTCTATCAAATCCACGCTCAGAAAGTCACCCGCTTTATCCCTAGGCTTTGAGATCAATGATTCCTTTTTCGTTTTCACTAACTAAATTCAAAACCCTAGCTTGAAGATGTAACTTCAAGTCGTCCAAATTATCTCTAGCTTCGTCAAATCTAAGCATGCATGAAGATTTTTTAGAGGGTTCATCATGAGGATTCTTTACACATAGGTCAAACATAGTGACCTCTGGGTTTTAATTTTAACCGATAGTTCTCTGTCTTCAGCGATCAATCTCCCTTCACTCAGGTAAAACTCAACACTGAATTGCCCCTTTGTATTTTGATTTTTATTCGATTAGGTATCATCATTACCATGAGTCACTCTCCACTATCTGATTTGAATTCTCTAAACCCTAAAGCCTTAATGGCACTATAAATAGAAGCCTTTAATGTTCACACAAAAAGAACCACCTAACAAGAGAATACAAACTTATAACATATGAAGTACGGGCCTTTAAGACCCAAAATAGCCACTCATGTACTGAACATGGGCCGACAAGGCCATACAATCTTTTACGTACATGACATCTATCTACAAGCCTCTAAGAATACATAATTTTTATAAAGGTCGGAACAGAGTCCTGTGATACCAAACAATATCTGTCTAGGTAAATGAACCGTTGCAGTGCATGAGGGAATACAAACTTATACATATGAAGTACGGGCCTTTAAGACCCAAAATAGCCACTCATGTACTGAACATGGGCCGACAAGGCCATACAATCTTTTACGTACATGACATCTATCTACAAGCCTCTAAGAATACATAATTTTTATAAAGGTCGGAACAGAGTCCTGTGATACCAAACAATATCTGTCTAGATCATACTAACCAATCAAGCAACTCCGAAGCAAAAGGAGCGCACCAACATCTTCCGCTGAGCTGATAGTCTACTTAGAGGGCTCTCGACTTGTCTACCGGGACCTGCAGGCATGAAAGCAGTGTCCCAAGCAAAAAGGGACATCAGTACAAATAATGTACCGAGTATTTAAGGCACATAAATAAGTACATAGCAGATATGGAAGAAACATAGAGTAAATGGCTCAACCTATAAGTCTGGATAACTCTGTAAATCATGAAATACTTATAGTGTCATGCATATGCGTATGAATGTCATATCGGGAATAGGTACATGTGTTCATAACATCATCAAGCTTCAGAGGGCATCCCATCATATCATCTCAACCATTGTGGGCAAATCAAAAACATATACCAGCTGATCAGGTGGTGGTGCATATATAACACCGTAACCTTTTCCCATATCCCATATACATATAGATATATACATATATACATGTATATAACGCCATCTGGTCATGGGTCAATGTATATGAATGCAATTCATGAAAAATACATCAATAAAATCTCTTGGAGTATCATAAGACCATTATGCCTTTGAATAATATCATGAAGTAAACTTTTTTAACTTACATATTTTTCTGAGATCCATGAACAGATAATAGAATAATATGACACATGAGGAATCAAGAACATAAGCACCTCTAATATTTCTATGAATAGAGTCATGTATGAAAATTGTGCATTTGCATGTTTCGTTTGTGTTGTATGGGTCATGCCAAAAGAAAGAAGGGATAGCCTTAACATACCTGAACCGATTCTCCTGACAATCCCTTTAACACTCGTTGATTACGACAACACGTAACGGCGAATCAAAGTAGGGAAAAATCCATGAAAGCTTACATTAGTTAATTCTCGAAAATCCATGAAATCGTACATTACTGAATTCTTGAAAGCTCACATTATTGAATAATGTAACCTCACATTTTTGAAGAATGAAATCTTCATATTATTAAGTTTTTAGCGTTCTGGTTGTAATAGTTGAAGACTTTGAAAGAAGTCTCTTTTAGCTAATGACTGATTGTAGTACTTTTATATTAAAATATTACCATGAGGTGTATTGTGATTAACACCTTAAATTGCCACCTACCTAACATGACTAATGAGTCATTTGGTTTGGGTGGTGGCTTGCTGCCACATGGGTTGGGGGAGGCTTTTATAATCTTATCCTATAATTACTAATTAATTAGGTATTATACCGCTCCCCGATAATTAACCAATTACCCACATAATCAAGAATTATTCTCACTTTCTTAAAATACTACTCACTTTTTCACATACCTTATACACCTTACTATCATGGTCATATGGTATTTTCTATGGCACTAGTCCATAAATACCGGGTATTTTAGCTTGAGCCATATTTTATCCCAAAATGCCAATTTTTTTACGAAAATTCATTTTTTTTGACTTGCTTCCCCTTTCACCTTCATGAATTTACTCATCACTTGTGAAATAGCATAATCCTTATAATCTCCAAATAATCTTTTACTTGGACTGCTGTCAATTACCTTACGACAATTTCAACGTACAATACTACAGGGTGCGACATCGTCGTAATTTGGTACTGCGAAGCGTAACATCATCGTAATATTGCAGGGCATAATAGTCTTCATGCCTAATTATTGTATACTTATGTTCAACACGAACTTTATAGCTTTCATTGACCGGCAGTAAGATTATCCTTGTCTTGTTTCATCTCAAAAAGTTTTATGAGCTTTGAGGTTGAGTTTATTACCATATAATCATAATTAAGATGAATCTGAAGTTATTTGAGTTTGTATCCCATGTCTCTTCACCTTAAGCATGAACTTAAGTGTTCAAATTCCCTCTTCTCTACTTATGTTTTGTTCGACTGTTTATGAGTTACTGCTATGGACTTTCACATTGTTTAGTTACTATTATTTCTGTTAACCTAACATTTTTTAAATAAACCTCTTGGCCTTTCACTAATGATTTTGTTGTGATCTTTACCTTTACATTATTTTCCTGCATCCTACTTGCCTTGTGGTTGAGTTTATCAATTGACAATATTAACTGGGATGAGCCTTAAAGTTCATAAGTTCATATCACTTAACAAAAGCATGAAAAATCTAAGTGTTTAGATGCTCTCTTTCTTTATATCTGTATTTGCTTGCTCTGAGGGAAACTTCTGGGCTATCACTATGACATTTTCATGATTATATCTAATTGTTGTTTGCTTCTGTGGGAAATAGTCTTGTTGAGCTAACTCTCCTTTTTTCATACCAATAATTCTGTTGAATACACCCCGTTAAGATTAAGTTATTCTTGTTTTAGAAAACAAAAGTCATAACCATGTTTGTTATAGTCAACTGGTAGTTGTTATTAAGTTGAACTTGGCAGTCTCATGTCTAGATATAACCCCCAGCTACATGTTTAAGTCAAATCCTATATAGGTGTAATACTTTCTAGTCTTTAATCTTTTATGACACTGTTGACTCTGTGAAGCTTACATGCAATTATCATTAAGTCACTTTCTATAAAAGTATGACCTAGCTATTTGTTATAGTCAAGTGATGATCTTTGAGATAAGCATTATTACTTCATACTAATTTAGGCTATACATCTAAGTTAAACTTATTTTTCTTGATATGATATTCCCTTATCTATAACCTCTTCCCTTCATGACATGTTTAGCCTGATTCTATAACATATAAAGCTCCCCTTGTATAGATTATAGCCTCACTTGGAGTGTCCGTGTATAATTGATTGAGCATTGCATGTATCCTTATTTGTCTTCATCACTCGATGATTCCCTTCTTTTATTTTTTGAAGTTATACTTAGACCTCCCTTTTTTGTTACTCTGAAAGTGAATCTGATTCACAATCCTGTGAGAAGTTCTCTATAACAACTAATTAAACATAGTGGTTTGTTCAAGATTAGTATCATCTTGAGAAAAGATTTTATAAAAGAATCTTTAGGAACTCATGTTGAATCTATAACCTATAATCTTACTAAGAATCCTGATCATGTTTCTGGTACTTCTAATAATGTCTAAATGTTGTTTGGTGCAATTGTCTTGTTTACATATTTGTCGATGTTTTCTAAAGAAATCCAAATTGTATAGTTAGTCTATGCATACGCTAATGGCAATACTTAAGCTAGTCATCTCACAATTAGACTGCCAAGGCAGGAGTATTTGTATCTCTTGTGTTGGTGCATATATGAACTTTGTATTCTTTACCTTCCCTCTGGATGTGTTTTCCCTAAAGTTAAGATCTTTAACAGTATGATATAATTTTCTTGTTTGCCTCTTATGTTTGCTCGAAGGTCTGGCCTTCAGATTTACCTAGTATATAGATTGTTCATCTGGTGTTTAAAAATATATAGGACTGTTTGTGTGCCTTTATGTTAGAAGGGAAACGTATACCTCTGTGGTAAGGAATACTATATCATTTAGTTTACATTGGAAGGGCCTCATTGGCACTTAAACTCGTAAGAAAAATATGTCGTTAGTGTTTAAGGGTATTTGGAAGCGGAGTTCGACTAAAACACAACACGAATCTACTCGAAGCCTCAAATCACATAAAATAATATTAAAACTATAAATCGCACCATGATTCAAGCCTAAGAAACCAATGAACTTCCATCTTCCAAAACTCATGCCCGATCACATCAAACCAACCCGGAATGGCCTCAAATTTTGCACACCAGTCCCAGATCACAAAACAGTCCTATTCGATCTTTTGGAACCAAAATTTAAACCTAATATCAACAAAGTCAACTCTCAATCAAACCTATCAATCTTCTAAACATTCAACTTTCTAACTTTCACCGAAAAGCATCAAATCAACCTACGGGACTCCAAACCCAAATTCGGACATATGACAAAGTCTAAAATCACTATACGAAGATATTGAAACCATCCAAGCTCCATTCCGGAGTTGTTTACACACAAGTCAAACTTCGGTCACCTCTTACAACTTGAGCTTCCAACCTTACAACTAAAAGTCCCAATTCACTTTGAAACTTCTCTGAAATCAAACCAACCACCATGGCAAGTCATGTAATCATATATATATATATATATATAGTATCATGTAACCATATGTCACGACCCTAAACCCGGACCCGATCGTGATGGCACCTCTCGTGAAGACAAGGCCAGCCGACACTCCCAATTCATTTTTAAGCAATTAAATAATAAAACTAAGTCTTTAACATAACAATAATAATCCCAAAATAAGGTGAATAATACAGTTTGTGGAATAGACATAACCCGGCATCAGGGTGTCACCAGTCATGAGCATCTATCATAAAAACTACAAGTCTGAAAGAGTCTACACAACTATTACATAACTAAAACAGGAGAAATTAAGATAGAGGGAGAGGCACTGGGCTGCGAACGCCAAACAGCTACCTAGTGAATCTCTGAAGTCTGCTGGAAGCTCTCAACCCTCGCAAGCAGGACCTGAAGCGCCTGAATCTACACACGGGGTGCAGGGAGTAAAGTGAGTACTCCAACTCAGTAAGTAATAATATTAAATGAAGACTGAGCGATAAGAAATCACGTAAAGGCACATTAACAGGCTATAAGGAAGCAGTAAAGTCCAATAAAAGCAATGAAGCAATGAAAACATGTGAAAACACTTGGTTCAGGAGAAGCTCCATAAAAACACATTTTTAACAGTTAAGCAATTAAATGAAAAGAATCTAGAACATATAAACACATAAAAATCCGCCCCTCGGGCACATTGTCAACAGAATCCGCCCCTCAGAAAATATCATGAAACAACACCAGCCCCTCGGGCTATATCTTATATCATAATGGGTACCCGCGCTCACTGGGGTGTACAGACTCCAGGAGGGGCCCTTACGGCCTAAGCGCAATATCAAGCCATCTGTGGCATAATCAGTAGGCTCTCAGCCTCATATCAACAAGCCACCTCGTGGGGTACAAGTCTCAGGCCCCCGGCCTCATAATCATAATCAGTGTATCCTCACAACACAGGCCCTCGGCCTTCCTCAGTCAGAATCCTCTCATAAGCCACTCGGGCAACAGTAAAACATGATGCTCAGCCCAAATTATCATTTAATGTGTTAAAACAGAGTTAACATGACTGAGTTATGAAAACAGTAAAATATAGCATGATTGAGTACAGTATAAAGTCAACACAGTGAGGAAATATTAGTAAAAATCCCCTAAGGGTCCAAATAGTTGGCATGAGGCCCAAATATGACATTCAACCCAAAACATGATGATAGCAGATAGTTTTCAATCAAATACGCAGTAAAACAGTCATATGGGACGGACTAAGTCACAATCCCCAACGGTGCACGACCCCACACTCGTCATCTAGCATGTGCGTCACCTCAATATAGCACAACGATATGCAATCTGGGGTTTCATATCCTCAGGACAATATTTACAATCATTACTCACCTCTATCCGGTCCAAATCTCTAGCTCGCGATGCCTTTGTCTCTCCAGTCGACCTCCGGATGCTCCAAATCTAACCAAAATCAATGCAAAACCATCCAAATATGTAAGGGAACAAAGCCCACTCGAAAGAAATCAAATTACAACACAAATCCCGAAATTGGCCAAACCCGACCCCCGGACCCACATATCGGATTCCAATAAAAATTACATCAATAGACTCCTTATCATCCCCAAGTTCATTCATATCAAAAGCATCAAAATCCAACCACAAACGACCCCTCAAATCCCAAATTCAATGTCTCTAATTACAAGCCCTAGTTCTTCAATATTAGGCTTAAATTCCATGATTAATTAGGTAGAATTCACATAAGAATCGAGTATTAAGTCCATAAACCTTACCTCCAAGTGTTTCCCCTTGAATCCCTTTTCAATGCTCTTCAAAAAGCTCCAAAATCGCTCAAAAATGGTGGAAGTTAACCCCAAAATCGCGGACAAATGGCTATTTAAACATTCTGCCCAGACATCCAATCCTTCTTCGCGAACGCGGTCAAAGCCTCGCGTTCACGAAGCACAAACTCACGTTGACCAAATTTTCCTCCTTCATGAACGCGTCCTACCTTTCGCGAACGTGATGCGTCCAGACTCCAAACTTGGCGAATGCGGCTCCCCTTCTCGCGAACGCGATGCACAAGACCCCAGCCCTTCGCGAACGCGGAACCTCTCTCGCGAATGCGAAGGCTAAAACTCCAGTCTCACCTATTAACCCGTTGTGAACGCGAGGGCCCACTCGCGAAAGCGAAGGCCAAACGTCTGCAACACCCAACAGCAGTTTTATGCAGTTTTTCACAACATGAAATGGTCCGATTGACCACCCGAAACTCACCCGAGGCCCCCCGAGAACTCGACAAAACATGCCAACATATCCCATAACATCATTCAAACTTGCTCCAACCTTCGGAACACTCAAAACAACATCAAAACACCAAATTCGCATCGGATTCAAGCCTAAGAATTCCAAAATCTTCTAAATTATGCTTTTGATCAAAAAGTCTACCAAACCACGTCCGAATGACCTGAAATTTTGCACATACATCCCAAATGATACAACGGAACTACTGCAACTCCTGAAATTCCATTCCGACCCCTATATCAAAATCTCACCTATCAATCGGAAAATGCCAAAATTCCAAATTCGCCAATTCAAACCTAAATCTACTCCGGACCTCCAAAACACATTTCGATCACGCTCCTAAGTCCCAAATCACCTCCCGAAGCTATCCGAACCGTCGGAACTCACATCCGAGCCCTCTAACACATAAGTCAACATTCGGTTGACTTTTCCAACTTAAGCTTCCTCAAAAGAGACTAAGTGCCTCAAACCTTCTCAAAACCATTCCAAACCCAAGCCAACCAACCCGAGCACCTATAGAACCTATAAACAAAGTAATAGGAAGCAGAAATGGGGGAAACATAGCGGTAACTCATGAGACGACTGTCCGGGTCGTCACATCCTCCCCCTTTTAAACAAACGTTCGTCCTCGAATGAGTCAAGAAACATACCTGAAGCCTCAAACAGGTGAGGATATCTTCTCCGCATCTCCCGCTCGTTCTCCTAGGTAGCCTCCTCCACGAGTCGACCTCTCCACTACACTTTTACTGAAGCTATATCCTTTGATCTCAACTTTCGAACCTGACGCTCCAAAATAGCTGTTGGCTCCACATCATAAGTCAGATCACTATCTAACTGCACCGTGCTGAACTCCAAAACATGAGACGGATCCCCAATATACTTTCAGAGCATCAAAACATGAAATACCGGATGCACACTCGATAAGTTGGGTGGCAAAGCAAGCTCATAAGCCACCTCCCCAATCCTCCAAAGCACCTCAAAAGGCCCAATGAACCGAAGACTCAATTTACCCTTCTTCCCAAATCTCATAACACCCTTCATAGGCGAGACCTTAAATAGAACCTTCTCACCAACCATGTAGGACACATCTCGAACCTTCCTGTCAGTAAAACTCTTTTGTCTCGACTGTGTTGTACGAAGCCTCTCCTGAATTACCTTCACCTTTTCTAAAACATCCTGCACCAAGTCTGTTCCCAATAGCCTAGCCTCACCCAGCTCAAACCAACCAACTGGAGATCTACACCACCTCCCATACAAAGCCTCATATAGAGCCATCTAAATACTCGACTAGTAGCTGTTGGTATAAGCAAACTCTATAAGCGGTAGAAACTGATCCCACGATCCTCCGAAATCAATGACACAAGCACGCAACATGTCTTCCAATATCTGAATAGTGCGCTCGAACTGCCCGTCCATCTGAGGGTGAAAAGCTATGCTCAACTTAAACTAAGTACCCAACTCTCGCTGCACAGACCTCCACAACTGCGAAGTAAACTGAGTGCCCCTATCTGAAATAATGGAAACTGGGACACCATGCAAACGAACAATCTCCTAGATATATAGATCTCTGCCAACCGCTCTGAAGAATAGGTAGTACACACAGTAATGAAGTGCGCGGACTTGGTCAGTCGATTCACAATCACCCAAATAGCATCGAACTTTGTCAAAGTATGTGGGAGCCCAACTATAAAGTCCATGGTGATCTGCTCCCACTTCCACTCTGGAATATCCATCTACTGAAGCAAGCCACCCGTTCTCTGATGCTTGTATTTCACCTACTGACGATTGAGACACCGAGCCACAAATCCCACAATGTCTTTCTTCATTATCCTCCACCAATAATGCTGCCTCAAATCCTGATACATCTTCGCGACACCCGGATGAATGTAATACCGCGAGCTATGGGCCTCCTCCAAAATCAACTCCCAAAGCCCATCTACATTGGGCACACATATCAGGCCCTGCATCCTCAACACCCCATCATCACCAATAGTCATATCTCTGGCATCATCGTGCTGAACTCTGTCCTTAAGGACAACCAAATGAGGATCATCATACTGGCGCTCTCTGATGCGATCATATAAGGAAGACCGAGAAATCACACAAGCCAATACTCGACTGGGCTCAGAAATATCTAACCTCACAAACCGATTAGCCAAGGCCTGAACATCAACTACAATAGGTCTCTCCCCAACTGGAATATATGTCAAACTCCCCATACTCACTGCCTTTTGGCTCAAAGGATCGGCTACCACATTGGCCTTCCCCGGATGGTACAAGATAGTAATATCATAATCCTTTAGCAACTCCAACTACCTTCGCTGCCTCAAATTGATATCCTTTTGCTTGAACAAGTGCTGGAGGCTAAGATAATCAGTAAAACCCACACAAGACACACCATACAAGTAATGCCTCCAAATCTTCAACGCGTGAACAATGGCAGCCAACTCCAAATCATGAATGGGGTAGTTCTTCTCATGGGGCTTCAATTGGCGAGAAGCATAAGCAATAACTCTACCCTCCTGCATCAATACACACCCAATACCAACTCTCTAAGCATCATAATACACGGTATATGAACTTGAAGGTGATGGCAAAACTAACACTGGAGTTGTGGTCAAGGCTGTCTTAAGCTTCTGAAAGCTCTATCACACTCATCCGACCATACAAATGAAGCACCCTTCTGAGTCAACTTGGTCAAGGGCGATGCGATATATGAGAATCCCTGAACAAAACGGTGGTAATAGCCCGCCAAACCAAGAAATATGTGAATCTCTGTGGCTGAGGATAGTCTGGGCCAACTCTAAACCGCCTCTATCTTCTTCGGATCAACCTGAATACCCTCGCTGGATACCCGTGCCCCAAGAAGGCCACTAAACTTAGCCAAAACTCACACTTGGAGAATTTTTCATAAAGTTTCTCCTCCCTCAATCTCTACAACACAACTCTCAAATGTTTCACGTGCTCCTCCTGACTAAGCGAACACACCAGAATATCATCAATGAAGACTATGACAAACGAGTCAAAATAGCCCGGAACACGCTATTCATCAAATGCATGAATGTTGTTGGGGCATTGGTCGGCCCAAAAGACATCACCAAGAACTCATAATGACCATATCGGGTCCTAAAAGCTATTTGAAGAATATTCGAGTCCCTGACCTTCAACTGGTGATAACCCGAACGGAGATCAGTCTTAGAGAACACTCTCGCTCCCTGAAGTTGGTCGAATAAATCATTAATGCAAGGCAAAGGATACTTGTTCTTAACTGTTACTTTGTTCAACTACCTATAATCAATGCACATCCTCATAGTGCCATCCTTCTTCTTCATAAATAGAATCGCGCACCCCAAGGTGACACACTAGGCCGAATGAACCCCTTATCAAGGAGTTTCTTAAGCTGCTCCTTTAACTCCTTCAACTCCGCTAGTGCCATACGATATGGCAGTATAGAAATGGGCTAAGTGCCCGGCACCAGGTCAATACCAAAATCAATATCCTTGTTCGGTGGCATGCCTGGTAGGTCTGCAAGAAACATATCGGGAAACTCCCTCACAACTGGAATAGAATCAATACTAGGAGTCTCTACACTGACATCCCTCACAAAGGCTAGATATGAAAGACAACCCTTTCCAACCACACGTTGGGCCTTCAAGAATGAAATTACTCTACTGGGAAAATAATCAGTGAAACCTCGCCACTCAATCTGTGGCACACCCGTATAGCCAATGTCACTATCTTAGCATGATAGTCCAGAATAGCACGACACGGAGATAGCCAATCCATGCCCAAAATAACATCGAAATCCACCATACATAATAGTAAAAGATCCACTCGGGTCTCCAGACCCCCAATAGTTACCACACATAACCGGTACACACGGTCTACAATAACAGTATCGCCCACCGAAGTAGATACATGAACAGGTGAAACAAGAGACTCACGGGACGTATCCAAATAACGGGCAAAGTATGATGACACATAAGAAAAATTGGAAGCGAGATCAAATAATACAGAAGCATCTCTGTGGCAGACTGAGAAAATACCTGTAATAACAACATCGGAAGTAATAGCATTGGGTCTAGCTGGAAGTGCATAGAAATGGGCCTAATCGCCACCTAATTGACCTCCCCCTCTAGGGCGACCCCTAGCTGACTGACCTTCACCCCTAGCTGGATGGGTGGGTGGTAGTGAAGTAATTGGTGTTGAAGCCAATGGCTGACTCCTCTGCTGAAATGGACCCGCAAGACGACGAGGACACTGCCTCCACATATGACCCATCTCTCCACACTCATAGCAACTCCCGAGTGCTGGAGATAGGGACTGAAGGGAACCCCTAGCACTGGAATGACTAGCAGATGCACCTGGCATGGAAGAGCCCTGAACTGAGGGAGCACGGGACGAACTCTGAGCTGGAAGGGTGCTAAGTGATGACTGGCCCTGATGAGACTTGTGAGAACCATGACCCGATGACACCCACGATAACCTGGGCGAGCTGGCTAAGCATGGATGAATGGACGGCCTCTGCCGTGCTGAAACTGACCTCTCGAAGGAGCACCACCATAACTACCAGATCCTCGAGGCCTCTTGGCCTCCCTCTTATCTCGCTCCTGGCGACGAACTGATTCAATCTCACGAGCAATATCCACAACCTCCTCAAAAGTAGCACCAGACACCCTTTCCCTGGTCATGAGAATACGAAGCTGATAAGTGAGGCCATCCATAAACCGCCTAATCCTCTCTCTATCTGTCGGAACCAACAAAATCGCATGACGAGCTAACTTGGAGAACCTCATCTCATACTGCATCACAGTCATCTTTCCCTGACGCAACCACTCAAACTACCTACGCATCTCCTCTTTGCGAGATTGTGGTACATACTTCTCCAGAACGAGAACGGAGAATTGCTGCCAGGTAAGGGGTGCTGCACCAACAGGCCTACGCCTCTCATACGCCTTCCACCAAGTGAAGGCAACTCCAAAAAACTTAAAAGTAGTGACAGCGACCCCGTTGGTCTCTAGAATACCCGCTGTGTGAAGAATCCACTGACACTTGTCCAAGAAACCCTAGGCATACTCGCCCTCTACACCACTAAAAGTCGGAGGCTGAACTCTACCAAACCTCTCCAACCTACGCTGCTCGTCCTCTGGCATGGCAGAAGCTATAGAGTCCTGATCAGCTGCAACCGGCTAGGCTAGAAGTGCCCCTAGTGTCTGAAGTCCATGCACGACATGCTCAGGTGTGCGAGCGGTAGGAGTCTGAGTGCCTCCCCCGGCCTGAGAAGTAGTTGCGGCAGTAGTAATTGAGACCGCCTGAGCTAGGCCAGTGCATAGGGATAGAATCTGAGCCAAGGCCTCCTGAAGACCCGGAATCATAATGGGCACAGCTGGTGCCTGAGTTGGTACAGTTGGAGCATCCACAACTGGGACCTGATTCTGAACTGGGGCGGCTGGTGGATCTGTAGGTGCTGCCCTAGCTATTGTGCGGGCCACACCTCTACCCCTACCGCGACCACGACCTCGTCCTAGGCCTCTAGTGGCCATAGCTGGCAGTATTGGTGGTCGTCCATCCTGACTGGTAGCGCATGTCCTCACCATCTGTGAGAGAATAGAATAACAGAAGTTTAGTACTCAAATCAACAGATTTTCACGACATGAATTTTAAGAATATAAGGTTTTTCCTAAAGGTTCTACAGCCTCTCGAGGATAAATACAAACGTCTCCGTACAAATCCACGAGACTCTACTAAACCTGTTCATGACTCGTGAGACCTATATAACCTAGGCTCTAATACCAACTTGTCACGACCCTAAACCCGGACTCGGTCATGATGGCGCCTCTTGTGAAGACAAGGCCAGCCGACACACTCTCAATTCATTTTTAAGCAATTAAATAATAAAACTAAGTCTTTAACATAACAATAATAATCCCAAAATAAGGTAAATAATACAGTTTTTGGAATAGACATAACCCGGCATCGGGGTATCACAAGTCATGAGCATCTATCATAAAACCAACAAGTCTGAAAGAGTCTACACAACTATTACAGAACTAAAATAGGAGAAATTAAGATAGAGGGAGAGGCACTGGGCTGCGAATGCCGAGCAGCTACCTAGTGAATCTCTGAAGTCTGCTGGAAGCTCTCAACCCTCGCAAGCAAGACCTGAAGCATCTGAATCTGCACACGTGGTGTAGGGAGTAAAGTGAGTACTCCAACTCAGTGAATAATAATAATAAATAAAGACTGAGCGATAAGAAATCACGTAAAGGCACATCAATAGGCTATAAGGAAGTAGTAAAGTCCAGTAAAAGCAATGAAGCAGTGAAAACATGTGAAAACACTTGGTTCAGGAGAAGTTCCTTAAAACACCTTTTTAACAGTTAAACAATTAAATGAAAAGTAGCTAGAATAGATAAACACATAAAAATCTGCCCCTCGGGCACATTGTCAACAGAATCCGCCCCTCGGACAATATCATGGAACAACACCAGCCCCTCAGGCTACATCTCATATTACAATGGGTACTCGTGCTCACTGGGGGTGTACAGACTCCGGGAGGGTGTCAAGACCCTAAACCCGGATTCGGTCGTGATGGCGCCTCTCGTGAAGACAAGGCCATCCGACACATTCCCACTTCATTTTAAGCAGTTAAAATAATAGGTATTAAGTCTTAAACATGATAAAATTCCAAAATAAGCAGTGAACAGTACAATTTGCGGAAATATAACCAACACAGCCCGACATCGGTGTGTCACCAGTCATGAGCACCTACCAATATACTACAAGTCTGAAAAGTCTACACAACTATTACAAAATCATTGACAAGAGAGAAGAAATGAGATAGGGAGGGAGAAGCACGGGGCTGCGAACGCCGAGTAGCTACCTCATGAACTTTGAAATCTGTCGGGAGCTCTCAACCCTCGCAAGCAGGACCTGCAGTGCCTGAATCTGCACATAGGGTACAGGGAGTAAAGTGAGTACTCCAACTCAGTGAGTAATAATAATAAATGAAAAATGAGAAATAAGAAATCACGTAAGGCACATCACAGGCTATAATGAAGCAGTAAAAGTAGTAAAAATTATGAAATAGTAAAAATATGCAAAATTACTTTAGTTTAGTTTAAGCTTCTTAAAATGCCCTTTTTAAACAGTTAAGCAAGTATAAGACAAGCAACTAGAAAAGGTAAACACATAAAGAAAATGCCCCTCGGGCACAATACCAATGAAATCATGCTCACGGGCAACACATGGAACAATAACCAGCCCCTCGGGCTCTATCTCATATCACAATGGGTACCCGCACTCACTGGGGGTGTGCAGACTCCTGGAGGGGCCCCTTACGGCCCAAGCGCAATATCAAGCCATCTCGTGGCATAGTCACATAGGCTCTCGGCCTCATAATCATAATCAGTGTTTCCTCACAACATAGTCCCTCGACCTTACTTAGTCAGAATCTCATAAGCCACTCAGGCAAACAGTAAAACATGATGCTTAGCCCAAAATATCATTTAATATATTGTATGCGGCGAAATCAAAGGGCCTAATTTCCTGCTATCAAGTCACTTCGGAAGAATATCTCGAGACCTCAAGGACGTGGAGTTGCAACCGAGTCCCTTCCCTCGGGGATTGTCAAGGCCCGACTCAAAGAAGACGAAGATCGAGGCTAGAGCAAAAAGGGGAATTCCCAAGGCACGCGGCTAAGTCTGACAGAGCCAGCCTACCCAGAGCCTGTGTCGAGGCATCACATCTAGTCATCCCATCTCCATGCTTTTATGATTAATGTATGTTGTACTATAACCGGATTCTCCTCCTATATAAAGGGAATCCATACCACTTTGTAAAGTGCCTTGTTTCTCCAACCATTCTACACAAGATCAATAATATCTCTCTCTCTTTACTCTTTAACTTTCTTGCTCGAGGCTACTCTTTCCATTTCTTGCTTTCATACTTGTTCTTCATTTATCGCTTGGTACTGGTCATAAAGAGCCTTCTTTAATTATATATTAACTGTTATCCCTTCCCGGTTATCCCCGATAGCTTGAGCTCGAGCCGGATATCGACCCCGAGGCCCTTCATCGACCAGTCCGAAGCTCGGGTAGCAAGGCTTTAGGTTTGATTACTACCCCATTTTAGGTTGTATTTCATCGTAAAACTTCATACTCCTAGCATCAACTGCTCTAACAACTAGTATAAAAATAGATCACGTATTTTTAGAGTCTCATTTACAAATTTAATTATTGTTACTATTTTCACGGTAAACAGTTTGGCGCCTACCGTGGGGCTAAAATAATAGTGATTATTTTCTTGTTGGTTTCATTGTACAAACGTGAGTTATCTTTCACACTTTTTCTTGTCCGAGATCTCTTGATTTCAGGTCAAAATGTATGGCTCGGTAACCAGGGTTGAGAATGACTACCTCGAAAATCACGGTGAAAATGGTGTGGCTGTTTCAGTAGTTGGCGTGCCGCCATAGAACCCCGATAACGCACCTGGACCGATTCCAGTGGATGCGGGTTTGCAAGACATGTAGCAGATCGATGAAACATCACACACCGATGGAAGCATACAGTATGGCGACCAACAGGAAGCCCGAAAAATCTCGGCTCGGGAAGTACAGGAAGTTAGTCTTCACGATATTTTTGAAATGTTGCAGGCACAACGGTTGGCTATCGCTCAGTTGCAAAGCTACCCAAAGACTCCTAGCACAATAGCGCCGGAAACTACTCCCTCGGCCGAACAGGTACAGGAGAGGTCAAGTAACAACGGATCAGTACCCGATCCT
The DNA here is from genome assembly GCF_000393655.2 of Nicotiana sylvestris. NCBI lineage: Eukaryota > Viridiplantae > Streptophyta > Magnoliopsida > Solanales > Solanaceae > Nicotiana > Nicotiana sylvestris. The sequence continues at coordinate 83,649,645 of NC_091062.1, read as the reverse complement.
GCCATCGTGAAAATGTTGGAGGACCTTACCAAAAGGATCGAGTCAGGCGAGAAAATGATAGCAGCCAACGATAAGAAGGTCGAAACCTACAACTCTGGGGTCGACCAGATCCTGAGTGCACCCCCGGTCCTCAAGGGCGTGGATTCGAAGAAGTTCATACAAGGGTTGTTCCCCGAGGAAGCGGCCCCGAAACCCATTCCAAAGTTCAAAATGCCGGAACTTCCTAAGTACAACGAAACCACTGACCCTAATGAACACGTTACTACCTACACTCGCGCAGTGAAGGACAACGATATAAAGAATGACGAGATCGAGTCTGTATTGTTGAAGGAGTTTAGAAAAATGCTCTCGAAGGCGTCCATGATGTGGCATCATAGCCTAGCTCCCAACCCCATAGACTCACTTACCATACTGCGGGTTCCTTCATAAAGGCACACACCGGTGCCATCTAAGCAACAGCAAGAAAGCCTGACGCATCCGAGATTGAGCAAAGGAAGAATGAAATGCTGCGAGAATTCGCATCTTGTTCCCAGATGGAACGAACGGAGCTACCCCGGTCTCAGATGACTGGGCGGTACAGTCCTTCACTCAAAGCCTAAACAAACAAAGCCCGATGATTTCAAGGCAATTGAAACAGAACTTGATCGAGTATCCAGCTAAGACCTGGTCGGACGCCCACAACCGGCACCAGTAGCAAATCAGGGTTGAGGATGACCAGCTGAAAGCCCCCTCAGGCTCAGTATACCCAAGTAGGCTCCTGGCAAAGAAACTGAAACCAAACAAAGGAAGATTTTGGTCGTACGCCACAGATAGGAGGAATGTCCCGAGACGCAACCTACTTTGCAATGATCAGAGAACTGATCGAGGACAATATCTTCGAGGAATCATTAGCGGAGCCAGATTCGACGAGGACACATGGCCGGCGATGGTGCCTTGCCCATCAGAATACAATCTCAACATCGTTATACCAAACATCGTGTTCACCATCAGCAAAACCAGGGAGGTCAAATGGCCCAAACCAATTCAGTCGAATCCCTCTCAGAGGAATCACAGCCTGGTGGGGGAACTATATAATAAGTACGGCCGTGGAGCCAAAGATGGCCACCAGCTCTGAAGGGAAAAAGCCAAGCCACTCAACAAAAGTCACTGCCGAGAACTGTCGAGCAACCGCATTTGAGTTCAGTCCTGGGTAGGGAAGACGGCTAAGAAGAACGAAGCAAATGGGCCGCGACGTATTACCACGATAGTGGAGGAGCGACAACACTCTCCAAGAACTTATAAAGAAGAGGATAGAAATGCTCGTCACTGGAGAAAAGCGGGTCCGGGGATATATTCCTGAGGACGTCCTCACATTCAGCGAAAAAGACACTGAGACCTTTTCTCAGCCTCACACTGATGCACTGGTAACCTTTTTCCTCATTCGATCTGTTTCAAATAAAACATGTGCTTGTGAATTCAGGTGGCTCGAGAAACGTTGTCGGGCCAAGGAGGATAGGGAAGCTCGGGCTGCCGGGTCAAATCACGCTCGCCTCTCGAATCTTTGGCGGATTCCAAACGGCGATCGCAACGACAGGGAGAAAGACCATTCCCTCAATTCAGCATGGTTGGCCCAGACTGAAACGCCAAGTTTCGTATCATCAAAGGAGGTGCAAGGCATGGACACCTTATTCAAATAACCATGGACATAACGTGTGAAGGTAGTACCGTCCCCCCTTCACCAAAAGGATGAAATTCCACGCAAAAAACGGAATTAAAACCGTTGGCAGGAAGCAACACGCGATAAGGGGAAAGTTCACATCACATAACGTATCGACGGAACCAATATATACACTCTCAAAAGAATCAAAGGGTAAGCGAACCATGTCTTCGGCCAAGACCAATTAAACACAGCGGAGGGTTGTACTAGAGTCCTCACTCCAAAACAGCAGGGATATATCGAACCTAGGAACATCGCCTACGTATCCCGTGGTAAGGTGAAACTACCTCCCTCCTTCGTTATTTTACACTAACCTATATGCAGACACCCATCCATGGCATTCGGAAGTGTTAACTCTACCCAAAGATCCCAAGGTCTTAACGGCACTCGTCTCACTCTTTCCCCTTAGCCGGACTTCCGCCCCAAAAAGAGTCTCGCCAGCAAGGTTCTTAGCGCAGCGACGTGCCTCTAAAGGAGGATCCGACAGACTCAGCAAATGCTTAACACTTCTCTTGCAATCAATCCCGAACGCTGGAAGGTACCCCCCTTGAAGACATCGTCTGCTGGGAAAGGCCGGGGAACAACAGACTAGGTTCCAATAGGAAATCACGTACCGGGCCAAACGATCAAAAGAGTCGTGCTCGCGCAGGCCAAGCTCACGGCAACGAAACAACATGTATTTACGCCAAGCAATCAAAAAATATCTTTTAGCATCTCGTACTCCAAAAAAAGAAAAATTCGGCATGCTCACGGCAAGGATTCCCCCCCCCCCTATTGAGTGCGTCCCAAAATACTCGGAGACTTAGCGTCAACAATTTGGCACCCACACGACCTCAGGGTCGAAATACCGTGCTCATAAGGCCCCATCGAGGCAATTCCGAGCTCACGAGTAACTGCTTTCGAGCCTAAGCAAACTTGATGACTCAGAGACTGTCGTCAATTGCCATTCACTGGAAAACTCGAGGCCGTAAGACCCTAAGCGGGCAGACTCAATCTAGCCAGATCTATTTTCATAGCAACAAAGACTGTAAGACCTCAATGGCATGACAAACTGTAAGACCTCAATAGGCATGAGCAAATTGTAAGACCTCAACAGGCATGAGAAAACTGTAAGACCTCAACAGGCATGAAAAACTGTAAGACCTCAATAGGCATGAAAGTATTGTAAGACCTTACTACAGGCATAAAACTCAATCCCGAAGTTTAGGCTATATGTAGTATTTGTAAGACTCCCGAAAGGGCATACCCTCAATGTAAACACCTAAACTATCACTCGGGATCAAAAAAGGATCTGGCCAAACACATATGACTACGGTCAAAATGGCTGCACCAGCCAAATTAATGCAACTCGGGGACGCCCGACCATCGCTAACAAAATCATAGGCCATTACTTTGAATCTACTTCGAAAAGAACCGGCTAATACAGGCTACCCTCAACAAGCAAACGAGCTTCGACCATGTCAGCTCCAAATCACAAGGCTTCGAGCTACTCAGCCTATGAGCTAAACCTTTCGAGGTGCTCGAACATTGCTGCTAACGACTTGAAATCGAGGTTCTTCCCGAACCGATGACAGGTCAGTCAAAATCATTTCAAAAGCCCTTAACGAGAGTAAAACAAATCCTACATATGCCCACGGGCAAAAGCTTAAGAGCCATTATCGCCAGCCAAACGAGCCTCGAGCCACACACTAAAAGGTCTCAACGACCAAAACCGTAAGAGCCATTGTTTCCAGCTTAAAAAATTGAAAACTTGAGGATTAAAATGAGCTCAAGTCGTAACTCGATTCGGAGACCGGATCCGAAATAGTTAACTATATGTGCCTTAGGGCGCAGCGTAAGAGCCATCGTCGCCAGCTCCATGAGCCTCAGGGCCACATACTTAAAAGGTCGCTTCAACCCGAAGTGTAAGCTCCATCGTCATCCGCCCATGCAGGCACAAATAACTTGAGGGCCAATTGAGCTCGAGTTGCAACCCGACTCAAAGACTGAACCCAAAATGATTAAAACACAAATGAGCTTTAGCATTACGTTTGATGGTTTGAAACTTTGATTAGCTTCATATAATGCATTATAACTTATGTATATGCTTGAGTTTAAGGTTCGTAATTTGAGATTGATCTGGAAGAGCGATTCTCAATTTGGAAACTTTAAGTTGGAAGAGTTGACCAAGGTTTGACTTTTGGGTAAATGACTTTGGAATCAAGATTTAATGGCTTCAACAGGTTCATATGGTAATTTTTGAATTTGTCATATAATCGGATTTAAATGTGGACGTTCTTAGAAAGTTTTGGCTCTATTTGTCCAAAGTTGGCAATTTGAAAAATTTGAGAGTTTATAGGTTTGACCAAAAGTTGACTTTAATATAATCGGACTCCTATTATGATTTTGAGACCTTGGATATGTTCTTTTATTTTATTAAAACTTGTGTACAAAGTTTGATTATGATCCGGAATGTCTAAGTGCGAATTGGACGCGTTCGGCGAAGTTAGAAAGTTTGGAAGTTAAGATACTAATTTGATCATCGATTCTTGATTTAATGTTATTTGTGGTATTTTGAGCTTTTGGATAATGAATTCGGACTTGTTGGTAAAATTGGATGGGTCCCGATGGGCCCGGGTGTGACCCAGGGTGGTTTCAGACCATTTGAGTTGAGTTTGAATTGTTAGTTTCTGGTGATCTATGATGTGCTTTGCGATCTCGTGAGTAGGTTCAGGATCGCGTAAAGTGTTTGGAGAGATAGGTCACTTGTTTTTCGCGTTCGTGGATAAAGGGACACGTTCACGTAGTATTGGGGACCAGGAGCATCATGTTAGCGAGGAGGATACCGCATTTGCATAGAGGGGAGGAAGGCAGGAGATTGTTCTTCGTGTTTGCGAAGATGGGGATTGTGTTTGCGTTGAAATGATTGGAGCTAGGGGCAGTGTGCTTCGCATTTGTTGGGGTGTTTCCACATTCGCATATGAGGATGGCCCATTGGTCTTCGCATTCGCATAGTTACCTTTGCATTCGTGATTCAATGATTATTTTTGCTTTACGATCGTGGAGCAGTGTCTCACGATTGCGAAGGGTAGTGTTGGGCAGACCATATAAGATGTCATTTTGGGAATTTTACTCATTATTTTATATTTTCAGCCTTAGACTTCAAGAGGAGGAGATTTTGAAGAGTAATTTCACTACTACATTGGAGGTAAGAAATTTTTACTTGGACATGTTTTTGTATACTGATTCCTCATCGATTTCTACAACTAAAACATGAAATTCTAAGGAAAAATTAGGGTTTTGTCTACATTTTAAAGAGGGTATATTTTGGAAATTTGAGTACCGATTTGGATTCTACTTTGGAAACTAATTATATATTTTGACTCGAGAGGTTATGATTTATTGAGATTTGGTTTTGATTTCAGATTTCGGGCATGCAGGCTTGGATTGACTTTTGTTGACTTTTCGAAAATTCTTCAAAGATCGAAACTTTATGGATTGGTATTGCTTCCTATATCATTTCTAACTTCCTTGGATGATATCTATCTTGGAATTTGCATGATTGGAGGGTTAGAGCAAGGTTTTGACGCGATTTGAAGTTGAAGACTATCCAGATAAGGTATGTATCTTGCCTAATCTTGTTGTGAGGGAATAACCCTTAGGATGTGACCTTATTTGTTTAATTGGATTGTGTGTAAAGCGACATATATGTAAGGTGACGAGCGTATATGTGAGTGATGTGTATGATTTTGACCGGATTAGACTTTAAGCTTCTAATTATACCTTGTTTGGATTACGTGCTTCCTATAATTCATGTTTAATCATTTGTATGACTACGTGAACTTCTTAAATCATACTAAATATCAAGTGTATGTTTGATTTCCTGTCTGAGCATGATATTCATTATCATATGGCGTACCCCCTAATATGAGTTGTAGTCGTACATTTCGTACATGCATACACCATAGCATGTTATTTTTCTCAGTCCATGAGTATGTGATTTGATATCCATTATCCATATACATGTATTCTTGTGTATACTTTTGTGTTATGGACTCATAGCACGTGAGCGATCCGTATGGATTGATTTATTATGGCACGTGATTTGTTTGTGCGATTTTTATGAATATGGCACGTGAACCCGTGCAACATGTGGATAAGGTCCATCCCTTAGGATCGTCCTCTCATGTTTCTCTCTTGATGACGTACACGCGGATTATGAAAAACTTATTAGTAGTTGGATTTTGCGTATCTTCTCTATATGCAAACCCCTTGTATGTATACATGAGTTGCACCATATTTCTTCTCTATATGCTAGTTCTGAAATGTATACATGCCTTTCATGCATATCTTTTCTATATGTTGCTTTGGTTGATGAAATAATTCATAGTACATATCTTCTCTATATGTCAATATATGCAACTTGACTTGTTTATTCATGCATATCTTCTCTATATGCTGAGGTGTTAAACTATTGAAGGGTTATTTGATATCTTATCCATATCTTTCTCTATATGCTGTCTTACTTGATGAAATGATTCACAGTATATATCCTCTCTATATGTCAAACTGTATAACTTGACTTTCTTATTCATTCATATCTTCTCTATATGTAACTGTCGATAATTTGTTGATGCTAGGGGCAGTGCTTCTCTATATGTATGGGATGCTAAACAATTGAAGTGTTACTTTTTATCATATGTATATCTTTTTTATATGCAGAAGTGTATTTGTTTATGATGCTTGTGCATATCTTCTCTATGTGCACCAATGGCTTTACTTGTACTTCATGTTTAGATTTCAATATTATTCTTGTGTACATGTTTATGCTATTGAGCTACCTAGGTTAAGTAAAATGAGTATTTTATGATTTTAAAACTTCATCGCTACTTCACCAAGGCTAGTCTTGATATTTACTAAGTATCTGGGGCCGATTGTACTGATACTTTTGCACCTTGCCTGCAGATCTTGGAGTTGAGCTGGTGTGGATGACGAAGGCTAGCATTGAAGATGCACCAGCGTTCCAGATATAAACTACCACATAATCATGGTAGATTAGGATTGTACTTCTATTTATGTATATTCAAAAATATATTATATTTTCTTCGTAACAGTGTTGTAAATCTAAATCTTAGTGCCTCATGACTTGTACTATCAATCCTTAGGGTAGTTGTATTGATATTTTCCATCTTATTTATTGTTTATTCATGATCTTTCATTTGAGTTGTGTTTTTTATTGTTTGACTTACCTAGCATGTTGGAGTTAGGCGCTATCACGACTAGGTGGAATTTTGAGTTGTGACAAGTTAGTATCAGAGTTCTAGGTAGGTTCTACGAGTCATGAGCAAGTGTCAAGTAGATTCTTGCGGATCAATATGATGACGTAGTTGCTTCTCCCCAGAAGTCTGCTTCAAGGAGGTCCAAAACAATTGATGAAGGGTTCCAAAAAGGTAAAACACCACTACCAACGGTCTTTGTTGTACCTTGATGTGTTAGCTGATCCGCCACTAAATTTTGCTCCTTGTAACTATGGTGGATGACTGGATTGCTCAGCTGATGGATCAAGGACCATAGTGCATAATACCTAAATTAACACATCTACGTACATAATTTTTTAAAATTATTCCTCTAACTTTATGAATTTTCAGTTTAGAAATTTTAGTTGTCATATGACATGTTTTAAATATCTTTGATTGTTGATCAAATTTATGTTCTTTATAAAATGTTTATGAGTTCTCATTAAAAATTTTATCACAGTTCCCGCTAAATATAATACAACTAGAGTTTGTTAAATAATTGATAGAGACTAAAGGTGCTCATTTTGACAAATTTAGATGACCAAAAACTGTTCAGAGAATGTTATAAGGACTAATCTAAACCTACTCCAAACCTAAGGGATCTTTTTGTCATTTTATCTTTAGGAAAACTTTTCAATTTTTTTTCTAATAGGCCCGTTTAGCTAATAAAACTTTTTCCTTTTCTCATAGAATTTACATATTGGACCGGTTAAAATTGGGTGAACCGGACACTGGAATCCTCTGGAACTAGAAGAAAGAACCGCCATCTTAGTGGGTTACCAATTTCTTAATGCCCAAGCCAACTTTCTAACGTAACCTATATAAAGTCCGTGGTTCTAACATCGACACCATCAAATTTATTAGCAATTGATTGTAAATCCGAGTTCAGACTCTAAGCTTACGTTCCCATATATCCCAGACCGATAGGAAATCTTTAAATCTTTGAACTGACCATTGGTATTGGTGAAGTTTTGCTCGTTTTCTCATGGTAATCCTCTATTTATTTTACTTTGCTTAAGAATTTGTTTCGTTTGATATAGGAGCATTTTGTTCTTTGCCGGCTAGGTTTATACACCCTTTGCCCTTTTATATCCTCGTTATGTTTTCAGAATTCACGTTTTTTTTTTTTTTTTTGGCATGATAAAGTAACTGCTTTTCATATTTTTAGGTTAAGAAATTTCGTGCCAAGTCTTTTTGTATGCAATTATTTTTTTTTTCTTCGTTATTATATCTGCTTTTCTTTCTCTTGCATATAGTTTTAATTGCATAATTGAACCTCAAAACATATTATGTTTTCCAACTCAATTTTGTTGATTAAAAGTTAAAAGGGATGTTCTTGAGCTAGCATACATACACCTGTTTAAGCGCTAGAGATCTCTGTTTAAAAAAAAAATTAAAAAAAAAACAGAAGGATCTGGATATTTTGCGTCTTATTCTTGTTAAACATATTCTTGTAGAAAATAATGTGTCCATAAAATTACTCTACTCTTGGTTTTTCATGAATGCGTTTCTGCTTTGTTTTCATGGTTTCTGTTTTCAGGCATCTCCGATAGTTGTGGGAACAACGGTTGGAGCTGCTGCTTTGGGAGCTAGGTACTTGATAAGAGCATGGCAAACATTCAAAGCCGCACCTCGAGTTCGGAGGTTTTACCACGGTGGGTTTGAACAAGTTATGACAAGAAGGGAAGCAGCATTAATTCTTGGAGTCAGGTATATATAAATCTGGTGTTCTGTTTTGTCATGCCAAAGTGTGTGTATTTTTTGCTCTATTCTTGGGGTATCAGGCAGGACTTAGATTGCACATTATGCGGAACCTGAAACTCGTAAACTCGCAAGAAGAACAATAGCTTAGCTATAAATCTGACGGAACAAATGTCCCTTTTAGATTGCTAACTTCTTTCTGGTTATGTTAGGAGCTAGGTTATCACTTTCAGACTGTATATTATGCATAGTCCTTACTCCTTTAGGCCTTAGGGGGTCAGGTTTGTAGAATTGATGGTCAATTTGCTCATCAATAGGCAGATTGTTGCGCCTGGCATACTTTTTGTTTGAGCTTGCGAATCAAACTTGACCACATTTATTGGTTGAATTAGATTAATTTGCTTCTTTCTTTTCATTGCAGAGAAAGTGCTGTCCTGGAGAAGATAAAGGAGGCTCACAGGAGAGTAATGGTAGCAAATCATCCAGATGCCGGTGGTAGCCATTATATTGCTTCCAAAATCAATGAAGCTAAGGACATCTTGTTAGGGAAAACTAAGGGAGCTAATTCCGCTTTCTAATTCACCATTTTATTTACACCTTCATTTTTTTTTTCCCCTTAACAGCTTCATTGTCAGTATGCGTGTTGATTTGAGAAAGAGGTGAATTTGTATCAGTAAATGTATTACTATTATAATTTACCAAAAGTAATTTTTTTGAATGTAATTTAGGGAACTTCTTTGCAATAAAGAGTTGTACTACCCTGTTTCCTTTCCCATTTTGAACCAGGGATCTGCACGGAATATATGAACACCTCTCTTGAACTATATATACCAGTAGTCTAACTTTTTCAGAGAAGTGAGAACTATACTTACAGTCCATACAAACCGGAGTAAAACCTCAGAACAAGATATCAATAAGCAGCATTTTGCATTATATTTTCGCGAAATAAGTCTGTTCATGGTACATTGCAGCAACCGAGCAAACTCCAAAAAAAATTGGAGAAGCGGCTATTTCACAAGCTACACTAAATACGTAAAAAGAATGAGCAGACATCATGTACAAACAGAACCCATTTCCTTCGACGAAACAAAGACAAAAGCAAGAAACAAAAAATCCTAATGTTACAAAACGCTCAATTGCGTTAAATAGAAATACAACCCAACCTGGAGGAACCCAACTTGGAGGATTTTCTTCATATGTCATCAGTGGAGAATCCAAATCGAAGCAATAGAAAAACTTTAGTTGCCAGAGAAAATAATTCATGACGATATTGGCTCGTACGGATATGATAGCCATGGGTGTTTTAGAGCCTCTAAAGCAGAAGGTCGCTTCTTTGGGTTAACTTCTAAAAGATGAGCCACAAAATCAATAAAACCTTGATCTCCCATCGGTAATCGATACCTCAAGGATGTCTTTTTGGGTATTAAGTATTCCAATCTGTTTGTTTCCTATAAATAGAAAAAAGTGGAATGGTCAGTATACAAGTGAGCAGCAGACAGAAGCAGAGCAACATCCGTGCTTGAAGCAGTGTACTGAGGGGAGGCAAAGAAGTGGAACTCTCTAAAATAGGTGCGGGTAAGTTTTTACCCATATTAAATCCTAATCTTTTGACATGTGTATTATATTAAATTTTATTTTATTTTTGGCTAAAGTTACATCCTTAATTAACCAACTCATAGACTACAAAGGATCTGAAGGGTCTCCAGCAACGATGTTTACTAATTTTTCAGCAAATTATAAATCATAGTCGAAGTTCAACTCAAGGAAATATTTAGTAGATAAAGAACTATCAAAACCAATGGGTGAAAAATATTTATACCTCCTACTTAGCTTTAAAAGTAAAACTTCCCCCTCAACTTTGAACAATAGACATTCTCCTCTCATTTCTCAATTAACTTTTTTAAATGCCTTATTTACCTTTTATATTATCACCGTTTATCTCTATTTTTCTTTTTTTTTTTCTTTTATATCATGATATTTTTCTCTTTTCTAAGAATATATATTTTGAAAAAAGAACCTATCTAATAATCTCATTTTCAAAATTAAAAAAAAAAATCATCAAGCATATAATTTAATGATGTTGAATAGTGAAAATGATGAGCGAATAAGAAAGATATTATGATATAGTGGTGAAGGGATTTAAAAATTATTTTATGTCACAAGTTCAAATCCTAGATATGGTACTTTAGTTTTCTTTTCAAAACCTCTTGTATGAATTTTTGGCTCCGCCCACTGAGAAATTATAACTTAAGGGGTCGTTTGGTTTGAATATAAGTTATGCTGGGATTAGTTATACTAAGATCAGTTATGTTGGGATTAGTTATTTTGATATTATTTCTTATTGACTATTTGGTATATTGTATTAGTCCTGGAATTATCAATTTTACTGCTTTATCCTAGGATAACTTATTCTGGGATAACTATTCCATCATCTGGCAGGTACAAGTTATCCCGAAACTATTTTTAAGCTTGGGATAAACTTATCCTACGACACTAAATTTTTATCCCATGATTATTTTTGCTTATCCATCATACCAACAACCTCTAAATATATACTTAATATGTGTTATATTAAAATAACAATCATAAAAGTAACAGTAGATTTTGTAGAAAGGAATATTCTATTTATTATTTTAATATACTTAAGTTACAACTTATAACAAAATAAGGGAAGCCCGGGCACTAAGCTCCCGCTATGCGCGGGGTCCGGGGAAGGCCGGACCACAAGGGTCTATCGTACGCAGTCTTACCCTGCATTTCTGCAAGAGGCTGTTTCCACGGCTCGAACCCGTGACCCGTGTCAACAGCCTTACCCTCCTGTTTAAAACTTATAACAAGACATGGGAAAATAGGTGATCAACCCACGAAAAGGAGGGGAAAAAGAAAATGAAATAAAGAGTGGAAAGGCCTTACACTTTACCTGATTTCGTTCATATAGCATGTGATTTTTGGTGAAATATTTGTAAGTATCTCGTCCTTTGACGAGCATCTCTTGATCAATCGGACTGATGATACCAATTACCCTAGCAAGCAGCGCGGCGGGAGAGTCATTCTGAAAAAGGACCTGCAAACATGGACAAAGACCTATAAAATCCCACTAGCAGAAGACTTCATTTTAAGCAAACTTGAATATTCAAAAACTTTATTTCTATTCACTTATTCGTGAAGAGAGTAAGAGCTATAACTTAAATCATTTCTCATTAGCTTGAATTTTACTTTGCCAACGGGGTTTTCCTTTCCAATTAGGTAAATTCACCAACTGGCTATTAGTTGCTCGAGAAAGAATCAGCTCAGAGAGAAGTATCAAGAGTACAACTACAGTATTACTATTTATGCCTGTTAATGCAAGAGTTTTAATTGGCAAAAACATTTGTTGTCTAACAAAGGGAAAAAATGATACTTGAATGAAATATAAAGTTCCCTAACGCATTACTTAACTCCATCTAATTACATTAGGCATGCCACTGTCAGAATTTTGCTTTATCCACAAGGTCGTTAGTCCTTCTGAAGATTCTCAGTGCAAAAGCAGTATCAAAGCCAAAAGCTAATAAAATAAAATATACATGATTTACTCGTCCGGAGAAACATTCTTCTGCAAGTTGGATATTGGTTTCTTGTGATTCTAACATAAGATAGGATTAAGTAGCAAGATCGAAGAATGGTCTCTCACTGCCCTCCAAACAAACTTATTTCATATTAGGATTACATGCCGGCAGTTACTAGGGGGCTTCCAAAAGGTTTGGAGCCAATAGCAACTCCAAGACATAATTTCTTTAATAACTGAGAAATCACTGAGGGCCAGCGGCGCATGGTTCAAAACTCGGTAAATAAGGGGTCCGCTCTTGTACCCAGATAAATATCAGGCTTTCATTCGCAGAAAGGTCCGAATCCTTGGCGTGCGCCTAACCCATATATCACACGCTACACTCTTACCACTAGTCCAAAGCTCTAGGGCTAACTTCATGAAATAATTATGTGTTGCATTAATTTGGATTTACCAAATTCATAAATCCAGAAGAAAGGGGAAGGGATCAAAATGAAAAAGTGAATAAGCACTTCAAGAACTACCACAATGCATGGCATAATGGACAATAAAATCCACAATAAATTCATACTGACAATAAATATATAGAGATAACAATCAATATATAAAATGCATAACAAAAAAACTTACATTGCCCGTGCAAAGTTCTGCCAAGATGCAGCCAAGGGACCAGACGTCTATCTTTTTATAATAAGGAAGCCCCAAAATAACTTCTGGTGCGCGGTAGGATCTTGACTGGACATAAGAACAAAGATGATCTGTTTCGAAGCAACTGCTACCCAGATCAATTACCTTCACCTCACATCTACTGTAGCTTTTCACCAATATGTTTTCAGGCTTCAAATCACAATGTATGAGCCCAAGGCCATGCAAGAACTGAAGAGCCTCTAAACACTGAATAGTGATTGACTGCACAATAAATTCATATGAAATTGACCACAGAAGATATCATTAGCATCAAATCGCAATAAATATTTTGATCCAACAAACCTGCAGTCTTGGCATAGTAAAGTAGACTTCTCCACCAGATTCTCTATTAAATTTATGGAACTCATACAGATTGGCCTTCAGTAGTTCACATACAATTAACAAATGTTCCTGAAAACAGACAGAAAGATCAGTGTCAAATTTTCGTGACCAAAAGTTTCTTCTGCTTACATTAAGAATAATACATAAATTTAAAGTATACGATAGTATTGCACAAACTCAAGAGGCACATCCAAGTGCACATCAACATTTCTTCCCACTTCGTATTTGATTACAGAAAATAATATTTTCAAACTGTCATGTTAAGATTGGCCGAAGATGTCAGCCACAACTATCAATTAGCATCAAGTGCAAAGCACAACCTTTTCACTTAGTCAAGGCTTTATCAACTTATTGATTAAAACTCGCAAAATCAAGTAGATGTTTAGACATGCTCACCTCTCTTGAGCAAGCAGCCAGGGTTGAGCTTACACATAACACAGTGTTGAAGTTTATTCTCAAGGTTCAGAACTATCTAGTTTTACAAAGACTTGGATGTTTTAGATAAGAGGGGAAAGTCAATAAGATGAGCTGGGTAACATCATTTTAAGTCTGATGAGAAACTTATGAACTTAAGGTTACCTTCCTCAACATCCATACAAGCAAGAAGAACAGTGTGGGAGAATGATGAAGAAAACTGTGCACACTCAAGATGTATCTTGCTGACTGTACTGGCAGATCTCTCTACATTGCTAAGTCATTTCGACGATGTAAAACTAAATTGAGATTTTTACAAAGTCTGTAAAGATACAAATTTTCACTTACTCGATAATAGAAGTAATCATACAACCGAAGTAGGTGGTACTTGTCGGCAGGATCATGCTTGTTGACAAATTTGAGAAGCTTTATTTCATCAAGACTCTGATCAAAAAAATCTTTGTTGTTCTTTATAATCTTTACACAGACATCCATGCCTGTATGAAGATCATGTGCTTGAACTGCTTTGCTGAATGCAGCAGATCCAAGATACTCAGTTACCTGATATCGTCCAGCTATAACTGAATTTAAAACAACCTGGAAATTTTTGTCCTCCTCAAATCCAGTTCTGAGTCAAAAAAAGAACTTCATTAACCACCAAAAAGAAACCCCTCAAAGCCTGAAAAATAAAAACTATTTGAGGTCAAGAAAATTCAAAACATGTTCCCTTTTGTAAGGGAAAATCAGAACATGATAGGATGCATGAAGAGACAACTATGGAAAGAAAGCTTCTTACTTAGGCTGAAGAAACTTGCCAAGGTATATTTCGCAAAGGTGATACAGAAATAAATATAGACATTTACTAGGGTAAAACATGTCTTGCTGAAGTCAAAGAAGATCAACTAGCTACAATCATATAGATCGACAGAACTATCTTTAAGTCACTAGCCTATCAATACTCGGTGCATGAGAAAATTATAATACATTAATCTGGAGTTCTTAGTAGCTAAATGGAAGTGGTTCAGTTACAGAGCTAAAGATCACAGTTCCCACGGAATTGTTTAAAAGCCTCTCTGTCTTTCCTCAAGGATTGCAGTGAAATTCCTTCAAGTAAATACAGTTCAAGCCAAACATACAAATTTCTCCAGCTCGCTTGACGACTACTATTGATCTGAATCACCCAGTCTCCTTGAGCTAATTACCAGATCAAGCAATAAATTTACCATAGCATAGTTATGGTAAAATGTATGAATGTCGTCTCTATGAAGAGTCTAGCTTGTAAAGTTCGAAACCCACTGGGTGCAAACAATTTCTGAGGGCCATCGGACTGGGTAAAACCTGAATTAACCGTGGTGCACTTGCGGAAAACTCCTTGCCGAGGGCCTGTGCACCCCCGGGATTAGTCGGGGCTCTTAGAGACTCGGACACCCGGTGCAAAACCACAAAAAAAAAAAAAAAAAAAAAAAAAAGAGTCTAGCTTGTAATACAAGATTACATTATGTTCAGTATCCAACAACTTATCATGCACCGTAAAGGGCTTTGTATAGTTATTTATTAAGCAAGCCTGTTTTTGTTAAGCATGAGATACAGTCTAATCAGGTAAGTATCTCCTAGCATTCTAACATAACCAGAACATAAGCTCACAAATCTGATATATCCCTTCGTATCCAAAAGAATATAAGACAATTAGATATCCTGATCTTTGTATAATGAAAACTGACTATTTATCTAAATTGAAACATACAAAATCCGCTTTGCGCCTTTTTCAGCATAAATGGGGTTCAACAAGAATTACAACAACAAAAAAGGCAAATGTCACTTTTTGGATAATTGTGATGGTGCAGGGTCATAGGCTGACCTCACCGAGAATGATCAGCCTCCCTCTATCCCAAAAAAGAGGACCAATCTTAGATCACAATCTCATGCCAGCATCTACTCTTAGGGTGAGTTCGTTTCCACCACCTTCAGCAATGGCTGCTTAACCTTACTATGTTGTCAAAGCAAACTAAGGGCTCAAAAATTCCGTCTCTAGATAGAGCTCAAGATTTGTTAACAATAATAGCCCAGAGAGTTGTGGAAGAGCTTTTCATTGACTTACTACATCTTCACATCTCTAATAGAGTACATGTTTCTAATGTGTTCAGTAGACAGCCTCTCCCTTATCACAGTTTAAACCTATTCTTGATCTGGTGTTGTGCTTAGAAACCCAACATAAGCAGTACCAAGATGAAGATTGTAATTGCATATATGAAGCAGTTTCCTAAAGACTTGAAAATGGCAAACTACTGATTAAAATCAAATAACAGGGATTATTTCCCCTCTAATTCAAAAGAAGCAAAAGGAGATTGAACATGCCTGTTTTTCCTATGCACAATCTTTAGTTCAAAAGTTTCAAATTCCTCTTCCTGCGCCTTGATCTGCTTTACTTGCTCCTGAACAGCAGCCGCTTCCTCATCCTCCAATGATGCTTCCAAATCTTCCTCTCTTGCACTGGCAATTTGTGTGCCCTCTTCTTTCTTCAAATGCTCCCGTTCTACATAACCATAATTTGAAAGAGATGAAGGGCTAGAATTTACTGATCCTGCAGCAATTTGGTTGCTTTCATCTCTTGAGCTCTTAATAGGCGAGGACTCGTTGCTTTTGCACCTCAAAGAGCCAAACATGTCATCATTTGCCATCAGACTGTCACGAGCTTCATCAGGTATAATGGTATTGCCCTTGCTTGACCATAAAGATTTACCCGAGCTTGTCTGAATCAACTGCCCATCTCTGGGAGAGGGAAATGAGAATCCCCCATGTAAGTGATTTGTTTGTACCAATCCTCCTTCATCAATAACAGTGTCTTTGTAAAATCTCTGCTCAGCTGATTTCTCATCTCTGTTTCTTATCTCAGAATAAGGCTTATCTGAATCAGGGGGTATGTGTCTGGCCCCACCAATACTGGCATCATGATCATGGAAATACTCTATATCCCCCTCACTACTCCCTCCAACCAAACTGTCACGCACCTCACTACCAATGTCAACAGTATCGCTGCTGATACCTACACCAATTGATCTAACTGAACCATGCTGATCACCGTCCATGCAAATATCATGCAATCGGGGCTTTTCACCCTTGTTCGAGGCTCTATCATTCCTTAACATGACAAGTTTATCTGTTTGAGCGACAAGTCCCTGCCAAACAGGCTCTGTGCACATCAAATTCATTTCTTCATCTGAAGGCCCAACAGGACCAACATTCTTTGATTGAGAATATCTCTCAACTGATAAGTAGGAATCTTCCTCTGCAAAAGATTGCTCATCATCGTCTCTGTTTTGCCCTATTTGAGGATCTGGAACACTACCGTGCCCTGTTCCCTTCTCGTTATCACTAGGGTAATCAATTTCATGAGATAAAAACCAGGACTCATCTTCAATAGGCTGCCTTGTATAGCCAACATCGTCATCATCATCATATTCATCGGAATCCCAATATTCATTGGGGAAGTCAACACATTCACTCAATCCATCACCAATAGTTGCGAAACCAGAAACAAGCTCAGAAGTGTCCTCAGTAATGCCTTGACTTACAGACAACCAACTGCCTCCGCCGATCCTTTTTCCACCTGATGATTAGTTGAACAATGATATGATTAATCCACAAAGACATCAATCAGATTCACATAGAGAAGATAAAAAACATAACACAAGGATAAGTAGACAATATCATCAGGTCAAAACAATTTAGAAAACTACCTCAGAATCCATCTATCTTCTATGGCATTATTACTGGTTATTGTTATTGCTTTTCGATATATTTTCTGTCTCTTACGATGCTGATATTATTTTTCTGTGTTGTTGTCACTGATCTATCGTTTATTTTCGTCTTCTTGAGCCGAGGGTCTTTCGGAAACAGCCTCTCTACCCCTCTGGGATAGGGGTAAGGTCTGCGTACACTCTACCCTCCCCAAACCCCACTTCTGAAATTTTACTGGATTGTTGTTGTTGTTGTTGTACCTCAGAACCCAAAATTGAGAAAGAATGGATAACCAAGTTTGTTTCGTCCCAAAAGTCTATGAGTAACTTATAATCAAGAGCTCCCTTTCGATTTTCTTTATTTGGGGACGACCATCACAAACAAGATTTAGGATGTTCCATCTACCACATATCATTATAGGACAGGATAAGCTAATAGACAAAAACCCTCCCTAGCACCAATCGTAGGATACAATACTACAATACGATAATGATTAAGCAACTTAGGTAACTCGTTTAATACTCCTCCATCTGATCTGCAGTCATAGAATACAGAGGTTGTCGGTACTAAACAAAAATTCAAAAGGTTAATGACTTGGAAGCATATTGTATTCCCTCTAAGTGGCATCTTCTTTCCTAACCCAAACAGCACTTTCAGGGCCTCATCATGTATCATCTCATTCAATTTGTGAGATCACAAAATTTCCCTTCGAGAAGTTCAGAGCCATTTATTAATTTTTGTATGTCTTCAAAGAATGAACTAACTTTTTGTCTAAGAGTACAAGATAAAACTAGTCATTAGAGAGCAAACCTGAATTGCTAAGTTCTTGTCCAATAGGAACATCTAGAAATGAACCTATAACATATGTATTGTCACCATCTGTAATCTTTGAGCCAGGTCCATCTCGTTCAAACTTTTCCTCCCAATGAATATTGAAGGACTTCTCTTCTGACTTGATTCTAACAGGTGGCAACCTGGGTAGTTCTTCTTTCTGACTCTCAGATATAAGCGAAAAGCCTAAGCTGCTGAAATCTTTTGGTTCGCGTCCTGGTATCTTCCCCAGATACAAAGCTCTTCCCACCTCATCCACTTGCTCTTTAATTGTACTCCTAACGCCGTTACCTTCTGTTATGCTTTTACCTACTTTGTTACCACCAGAACCAAAGTTTTGATCATAACTTGTCGAAACATCTACTTTGGAGAATGGAATAGCAGTTTTGGTAGAGCAATCTTTCCAAGGCTCGGATGAAGAGTTAGTCGATTCAGGACTTTTTGACCTAGGGTTACTAATAATTACATTGTTGGATGCCCCATTTAGTTTAATCTGGTGATTACCCTCTTTGAGTTCACTATTTTGACTCCTTTCATTCTCTGGCTGCACATTGTCTTTGCTGGTATTTCCAGGCCATGACGTTCTCCTTTCACCTGAAAAACTGACATCTTCTCCAGAATTTTCATTAGCCTTACCACTATCAAAGACCTCAGACGAATTTAACCGCAACTTCCCACTATGCACCAAACCTGAAAAGTCCTTGGTAGCACTCGTGCGACCATTGTTCTGATAAGACACAAGAGAACCATTGGGATTGTAGTTCCACGAGTACATATCAATCGCACTATCCTCGACATTGTTGCAAACACTCAAGGTTTTGTTGTTTGTCCCAACAGATTCATTATGTTCCTCCTTCTTGCCAACATAAGCAACATTTTTCAAGTTGCATTCTGTGCCATTTCTCCCAATCCCACACTCTATCTCCTTAACAATAAGCTCTTTTGGAATTTCGCCATTGCTCCTCGAACTTGTCTCCTTGAAAACCTTCCCACCATTTCGACAGGTCATACCAAGAATCTCCAAAGTCACTTTTCCTCCATTTGCTTCTTCTAATGATCTGCTCAGCTTTTTATCCTCTAGCGTAAGCTTCTGAACCACACCATTCAGATCAGAACATTTATTCAGCTCACCACGCAATGCAGCCTCGGCCCTTGTAAATTTATTCTTTCGCAGAAATTCCAATATCGCATCTAAAGATGTCGAGTCAGCCATCGATACAACAGAGAACTCAAAAATCTTCAAATATTCAACTGCTACAAACAATATTCAACCCAACCTGGAAAAAAAAAAAAAGGCAAATAATAATACAAAGCCTATTACAAGAAGTGCACAACAAGTCAGCTTTAAACACTATATAAAACTTGATAACACATACAGAGTTAAGAAAATACAATGTCAAATGTGGTCCAACTTAGGTGTTGATTGACTGAAAAATACAGATTACCCATATTGTGCTATTTGCTGTTTGGCTCCAGATAACAGAAGATTGCATAATCACAAGAAAGCAATAAATTTCAAGAGACCAAAATACTGAAACAGAAAGCTGAACCTAAGCTGTAGTAACAGAAACAACTATAAGAGTAAAAGCTGAATGAAAACCAAACACCTTAAAAACCCTAGCTAGATTTTCCACACACCCAATTCAAAGATCTCAACTTTAATGATTAAAGAGTTCAAAAAGTTTCTACTTTTACTGATTAAGAAAAGTAAATAAAAAAAGGGTAAAGAGTAGAATAAGGAAACCAAAAATTGAAAAGGGTTAAAAATGGAAAGAACCTGAAAACGGAAAGAATGAAAAATAGTGAAAAGGGAAACTCACGGATCGAAGGTACGATATATTTGCTGGTAAACAAAAGATATCTCAATTGATAACATCGTCAACAAACATCACCTTCAGCTGAGACAAAGCTGGATATGGATGCTTCCATTTACGTTACAACAAAATGGGAGCATTTTGATTTTGAATTTTCCTTTTTTCTTTTATCTTTTTTCCTTTGAGTATTTTATTTGTTTCCTGTTGTTCTTGGGTGTTCTCCAATGCGAAGTGATCTTTTGGCTTGGCTAAGAAAATATTTCAGGTCTGGCCTGGGGACATGGTTGTCGAATTAAGCATTATATTTTTAATGGTATTGTTACTACTATAAAATATAACTAATAATTTCTTACTACTACATACTACAGTAATATTTTCTTAAAATACTTTTTATTAAAAACGATAATTTTATCTTATTTTACACTGCAACTTTTAAGTATGAATAATTTCGCTCCAAAATGATTAAGTGAGCGTTTGGACATAAAAATTGTAAAATTCCAAATTTTTAAAGTTAAATTGGTATTTGAAATTTTGAGTTGTGTTTGGACATGAACATAATTTTGGGTTGTTTTTGAAGTTTTGTGAGTGATTTGAGTGAAAATTTTAAAAAACAGGTTTTTGGAGTTTTTAAAATTTTCGAAAATTTCCAAAATGCATCTTCAAGTAAAAATTGAAAATTTTATGAACAAACGTTGATTTTGGAAAAAAGTAAAAAAAAAAATGAAAAATAGGAAAAATTTTCTTATGTCCAAACGAGCTCTAAGTAATGAAGTGTTTTAAAATCATACAAAATTAAACATGTCGACATTCTTACTCTATACCTAATCCTTCTTTTACTTAGCAAACAGAAAGAAAAGTTTTAAAACACCCGATAGAACCTCGACCTTATCGACCCTTGACAAAAAAAAAAATATTGGACCTAATTCAATTTTAAAAGTTAGCTCATGAGATGATAATTATCCAAGATTATATAAAAAGTCCAACACTCCCCCTCCCCCGCACACCAAGGACTAGACATCTCGAGCATGGACAACATAAGATGAGGATCAAACATATGATAAACAATTAATTAGAATGGGTCTAACTCTTATATCATATTAAAGAAATATACATTGGGTCTTACTCAACTCCAAAAGTTAGTTCATGAGCTGAAGATTGCCCAAGACCATATAAAGAATAAAAATTTCCAACCTACAATGGATGTCGGAACTCAACAACCCTCCACACCAACCGTTCATTAGTTCGCGTAGATTATATATAAACACACTAACTAACAATTTGGAATCCAAATTCGAGATGTTCCCCGGAAGGTATTTAAGTTTCACACAAGTAACCTTCTGCTTTGAAGGATAAACTATGATATTTGATGGAATACTAGGTCAGCCACATATTTTGTCTCATACGCTGAATGAACTTAACATGTGCCTTTAGTGCCTTAATTAGTTTGATGACTTGTATTGTCTGTAATGATCTAAGCTGCAGTAGAAAATGAGTATAGAGTTGTTGTCAACTGGGTTCGATCTCGAGCTGATACCACTAGTAGGAGTAACTAGCTTTCAAAATCAACGGCCGCGATTATATTTCCGTTAATGAGCAGCGAGGGACGAGATGAAGCCACGTCAACGCTTGGTTGTTATTAATCAGACGATGAGAGAGAGAGAGAAGGCATAACAGATTTCATATTCACTTCTCCCTACTCTTCTCTTTTTCTTCTTCTTCTTTTCACTCCTTCTCTCCCAGATTCCAACTTCTTCTTCTTCTTCTCCAATTTCTGCAGATCTTCCAGCTATGGGTCAAGTTTACATTCAGTTCAATTAGCTTAATTTTCTTCCTTAGATTTGTAATTTGTTTTCAGTTTCCATTTATAAAAAACCAGAAAATTGTCCCAATTGTTTGCAATTGCTCTTATATTTGAAATTTAGTTCAAGTCCCTGTTAGATCCTGACATTTGGTATTAGATCCTCGATTCTGTGACTCTGTGGTGAGAATGGCTGAAGGAACTCGTCTCAAACTCATGGATGAAAAACTCGTGAAACATGATGAAATTTTTGAGCATGTACTCACCAGTCAGCAGGAATTTTGTGACACACAAACAGGGATTCAAGGTACCCTGGAACTGATTCTCGATAGGTTGACCACTCTAGAGAGGCTTCCCAATATAGTACAAGGTGATAATCGTCAAGGCGATGGGTTGCTACCTCTGCCAGTACAGGAGATGAGGCCAAATAGAAATCAGATTGTTCTAGTTCCCCCTCCTAAATGGGAATTACCCAGCTTCGAAGGACATGAACCCAAGGTATGGATTCGAAAATATGAAAGATATTTCAATTTATATCGAATTCCAAACAATCACAAGGTAGAGGCTGTTGCACTTTACTTAAATAGATTAGTTGAAACTTGGTACCACTCTCTCACTTTAAGTAAATGAGAGATCAGTTGGACTCAGTTTAAGGAATAATTTATCTGTAGGTTTGGGGATACAATGATGGACGACATAGTGGAGGAATTCAATAAGCTAAGTCAGGTGGGCACAATAGATGAGTTTCTGGGCAAGTTTGAAGATATGAAAGCTCATATTTTAATCAGGAACCCTCATCTTGATGAATCTCATTTTATCTCTAGCTTCATAGGAGCTATGAAGGAAGAGATTCGATTTGGAGTGAAGTTGTTCAAGCCCACTATGTTGAAGTTTGCTATCGAACAGGCTAGGTTGCAAGAGATGGCTATAGAAGCTGCACAAAAGAAGAACAAGGCTAGTATTAGACCACCAGCTGTGAGGAGTAGTAGCACCAGTGTCAAAACTGCAGTGAATCTTACAGTTAAGCCTAATGCATTCAGGCTGAGCCCTGAAGTTTATGAGTATAGGAGGAACAATCATCTATGCTTTAGGTGTGGGGAAAAGTACACACCAGGGCATCAGTGCAAGAAAAAACAGTTGAATTGCTTGATTGGTGAGGTAGAAGCTGCCCTAGAATGTCCTAATGATAGTGAGGACCCCTCCCTAGCAGACTTAGTAATTGAACGGGGTATAGAGCAAGTTGTGCAAGAAGTTGTATGTATGAGTGTATTATCAGCGAATAACCAAGGAGTTAACTCTATCTTGGTCAAGGGTTTTGTAAAAAATAGGAACCTAACATTGTTGGTTGATTCTGGCAGGACTCATAGTTTTATAGATGAGAACACTGTAAAGGAGACTGGTCATTAGGCTACTTATTGTCCACCAGTGAGAGTGACTGTTGCTGATGGGAACTATGTTATGTGTACCTCTCATTGTAAAGGGTTTATGTAGAAAATGCAGGGCAGAACCTTTAAGGAAGACCTACTCATCATTCCATTGGGGGAATGTGACATTATGCTGGGAAATGATTGGATGAAGACACACAATCCTACTAAGTTTGACCATGAGAAGAATTGTGTTACTGATGATAGGCTATAATTACATATTTTAGTCGATTATTACACTCTAATTTACTGCACTTTAGTTGAGTTTGCGCTTTAATCGCTACTATTTTACACTAATTATATGTTTTATGCCTTGTATGTGTGATTCTGAGCTATATAGATATTATAGAATGAATTTAAGTAGTTTGGAGCTTTGAAGTCTGAGTAAGAGCTCAAGGAATTAAGCCGAGATCGCGTTCGGGGATCAACGGATGATAAAACAACAAAACAAAAACTCGAAGAGGCATATTGTGCACTGTCTAGTAAAATAGACATAACTTTTTACTAAGAACTCAATTTGGGCTCCGCAATATATGGTTGGAAATCTAACTCAAAGGGATACAACTTTCATGTTTTACATTTTTCCAAATTCCAAACGGAACAGGGTCAAAAACCGCGACCGCGACAAACCCGCGGCAGAGGGCAGTCGCGGACAACTGAAGAATCTGAGAGGGTGTTTGGCCGCGGTTTGACCGCGGTGGAACCGCGGCAGGATGCGTAAATTTCAGGGACCAAAGTGAAAAACACGGGATTTTAACCTAAACCCTATATTAAACCAAGGAAGCCGGCCAAGAAAAGTATTGGACATATTTTTGACATAGATTTGACCTAAGGAGGCGGAGACACAATAGGAGCAAGGCTTGGGAATTCTTCTACAAGTTTTTTCTTTTCTCTTCCTATTTTTTATTGTTGGTTATGACTTTTAGTATTGTAGTTTTACATACTATTATGAATAGCTAAATTGTTATCTAGAGTTTTGATAGAACCTTTTGTAGGATAAATTCTTGTTATGTTTTTATATAATTGAGCCGTAGTATAATCTCTATTTGTTCAACTACGTTCTTATTGTAGTTAATTGAAGAGCTCTCAATTAGCTGTGCCTATTTAGTATGCATAACTCGGGAGAGAGTGCATATTTAGGTAATTGTTGAACAACACCACTCCCAGAGTATATGAGGGATCAATAACCGAGGGTTTAAAGGCGGGATTAGGGATAACGAAGCCTTGGGTGCGATCTGAAGTGAGCTGTATCAAAAGCCAGCTAGCGTAGCTCGGGAGAGTGCGTCTAGTAAATTGTCGTGATTACTCGGGAGAGATTTACGGTAATAAGAGTGCTCATGATCGGTAGAGAATACTTAGGCGAAATTATAGAAGACATAGCGGGAAGGATTCCGACAATTGGGGAAATCATAACTCTAGACCTCCTTAATCTTGTCTCTAACTCTTAGTATCTTTAGTTGTTAATTTATTATTTTAATTTGTTAATCAATTAGTTAAACACAAGAATCTAAATATCTATAAGTTAGGAACTGTTCAAGCTTGTCTTCTTGGTGATAGTGAACAACTATAGCTAAGCCTTAGTTCTCTGTGGGATTCGACTTCGGACTTGTAAACCGGATTATATTTGCAACGACCGCAATGTCCTTTTTATAAGGCATAGTTGGGCGTGATCAAATTTTGGCGCCGTTGCCGGGGAACTAATGGTGTAGCTGTAGGTGTACATATTGCTAGGTTTCAAGTTTGAACTTTTATTTTTATTTTTTGTATTTGATTTTTTTTTGTTTTACTTGTTGATTTAAAAAAAACATGGCATCATTGAATTATGAAATTTTTAATGTTGGTAATTCTACTTTTAATCCTCCTTACGAATATTGTGATGAAAACTACCCTTGGCAAAATTATCAAAATATTCTCGAGAGCGAGTTATGTGCACCAACTCAATCTTATGTGTGGAATGTGTGTGATATGTGTGGTGGTCAAGATGGTCACTTTCATGGTTGTGCTTATATTTCTTATCTTCCCCCAACCCCTTATTATGATGATTCTACGTTTTCTTGTGAGGATAACAGGAACAAAGAACCTAGGGAAGCTGACCTAAAGAAGATCGAAGATATGTTAAAGTGCATTATAGAACAACAAAGTAAAATACAGCTGCAGGTAGAAAGGCAAGATGAAACTATTCACAACTTAGAGGCTCAAGTGAGTCAACTAGTTGAAGCTTTTAATGCTCAATATGTCAATATTATGGATAGTAGCCGGGAGCAATTTGCATTAGAGACGGAAATTGAGGTGCCAATGGAGGGATCCAAAGTAGAACCCCAACACTCTAACCATCTAGATTTTGAGGATGCCGATGTCGTAGAGGAGATACTAGAGTCAACCAAGGATATTGAGGATACATATTTAGTTGACTCTATTGTCATTAGTGTTGAGAATGTAGATTGTCCCAATGTTCATGTAGTTGAGCGCATTGGTCCTCACTCCAAGCATTTTTCCACATTGTGTTTAGATGATGATATGAAAATAGAGTCGTCCGAGCCATTTGAGGAGTCAAGGAATGAGAAACAAAGTGCTTACATTCTAGAATTCTTCTTTCCAGAAAGTCGGGATTACACACCTCATCTAAAGGCCAAGAAGTGCAGAATACTATATTATTTTATTGGGCCAGTTAGATTCGTTCCACCGCCCCATGACCATAATCATAAGCTTGAATCAAAACATGGGGTTCAATTCATAAACTCGAGGTGGAGGCAAAAAGTGATCCGCGTCGTGCCGCGATGTTAAATCAAGCGCTTGTTGGGAGGCAACCTAACTTTATTGCTTTCTTTTATTTATTTTTTATTTTTTTAATTGTATTATTTTTGTAGTGTCAATTTTTTATTTTCTAGGAGCATGGAAAGCAAAGGTATTGGAAGGATGCAACAGCAAATCAAATGGTTGAAACTAAGTGTGAGGTACCCGCACAAAGGACCAAACTTGGGAGAAGTCTGAGTACTCCATGAGCTATTAATGTTTCGGCCTTTGGCCTACCAGGGAGTCTCTTTTACCCTTTTTATTAGTTATGGTGTGCATTGGGGACAATGCACAATTTTAAGTGTGGGGTGAGAAGATTGTCTGGGTGACTTTCTATGCTATTTTAGTTGTGTTAGTTTAATTGAACAATTTTTTTTAAATAGAAAAGATTGGACTTTTCCCGATGATGGATCTATTAGACAATTTTCTTGAGGGATTTAAGTCTAAAGAAAAAGTACAAAAAGATTTTCTTTTGTTAGGTAGTGTAATAATTACCCCTTGGTTTTTCTTTAAACCACGGTTCTTTTCCAAGGGTTTTATTTGAACCGGGTGTAGTTAGTTTTTTTGGGAGTAAGAGCCATTGTGTTGTGTTTTGAAGTGAAGCAATATCTCTTGACTTTGTTATGCCGTGAGAATAGTGAGTACTTTGGTTGTGAGGCTTAGGCTCAGTTTTTTACTCTTGTAGAAGTACCTTAAATTGTATGATCTTAACTTTGCTTAACTGCTTTGACTAGAGTGTCCGTGAATCCAATCCTGAGTGAGTTATGTGTCGTGTGTGTGAGAGGTTTGTTGTATTCTGTGCATTGCATTTGATGTCTAGAACTTGCCCCGTGTGTTTGCAAAGCGAAATAGTAGTTTTATTCAGTCTAGGAAGTGACATAGGCATTTTTTTGTTGAGCCAGATATGTATATTGTACCCGCATAATTGTTATGTATCGTAGTTAACCCCTTTGAGCCTGTAATCCTGTTTTTTTGGCAACCACATTACAAGCCTTACCCATTTGTTTGAACTAACCATCTATTTGAACCATTGTAACCTCTCATGAGCACTTGAATTGTTAGGAACTTTGTAAAAGTTAAAGTGTGGGTGGTTGGTTTAACTTTTGAGTGGAACTAATGAAATAAGGAGAAAAGGGTGCATTGATTTGAAAAGCAAGAGCCACTTGAATTGAAAAAGAAAAGAATGAAAAAAAAATATAGTTGTATTGTTGACCTCTATGTTATAGTAAGTAGGTGAATTGTGAATAATGCGTGGTACTTATGAGTTAAATCTTGAGGTGAAGATGTTACGCTTTTGTGCTTAGTCTATTTTAAATACTCTTGGTGTGATGAGTTAAGAGAATTGTTTGAAAAGGTCGTGTCTATAAAAAAAAGTGTAGTTTGATTGCTCGAGAACGAGAAATGGTTTAAGTGTGGGGTGTTGATGATAGGCTATAATTACGTATTTTAGTCGATTATTACACTCTAATTTACTGCACTTTAGTTGAGTGTGCGCTTTAATCGCTACTGTTTTGCACTAATTGTGTGTTTTGTGCCTTGTAGGTGTGATTCCGAGCTATATAGATGTTATGGAATGAATTTAAGTGGTTTGGAGCTTTGAAGTCTGAGTAAGAGCTCAAGGAATTAAGCCAGGATCGCGTTCGGGGATCAACGGATGATAAAACAACAAAACGAAAACTCGAAGAGGCATATTATGCACTGTCTAGTAAAATAGACATAACTTTTTACTCAGAACTCCATTTGGGATCCTCAATATATGGTTGGAAATCTAACTCAAAGGACTACAACTTTCATGTTTTACGTTTTTCCAAATTCCAAATGGAACAGGTTCAAAAACTGCAACTGCGGCAGAGGGCAGTCGCGGACAACTAAAGAATCTGAGAGAGTGTTTGGCCGCGGTTTGACCGCGGTGGAACCGCGGAAGGATGCGTAAATTTCAGGGACCAAAGTGCAAAACACGGGATTTTAAGCCCTAAACCCTATATTAAACCAAGGAAGCCGGCCAAGAAAAGTATTGGACATATTTTTGACATAGATTTGACCTAAGGAGGCGGAGACACAATAGGAGCAAGGCTTGGGAATTCTTCTACAAGTTTTTTCTTTTCTCTTCCTATTTTTTATTGTTGGTTATGACTTTTAGTATTGTAGTTTTACATACTATTATGAATAGCTAAATTGTTATCTAGAGTTTTGATAGAACCTTTTGTAGGATAAATTCTTGTTATGTTTTTATATAATTGAGCCGTAGTATAATCTCTATTTGTTCAACTACGTTCTTATTGTAGTTAATTGAAGAGCTCTCAATTAGCTGTGCCTATTTAGTATGCATAACTCGGGAGAGAGTGCATATTTAGGTAATTGTTGAACAACACCACTCCCAGAGTATATGAGGGATCAATAACCGAGGGTTTAAAGGCGGGATTAGGGATAACGAAGCCTTGGGTGCGATCTGAAGTGAGTTGTATCAAAAGCCAGCTAGCGTAGCTCGGGAGAGTGCGTCTAGTAAATTGTCGTGATTACTCGGGAGAGATTTACGGTAATAAGAGTGCTCATGATCGGTAGAGAATACTTAGGCAAAATTATAGAAGACATAGCGGGAAGGATTCCGACAATTGGGGAAATCATAACTCTAGACCTCCTTAATCTTGTCTCTAACTCTTAGTATCTTTAGTTGTTAATTTATTATTTTAATTTGTTAATCAATTAGTTAAACACAAGAATCTAAATATCTATAAGTTAGGAACTGTTCAAGCTTGTCTTCTTGGTGATAGTGAACAACTGTAGTTAAGCCTTAGTTCTCTGTGGGATTCGACTCCGGACTTGTAAACCGGATTATATTTGCAACGACCGCATTGTCCTTTTTATAAGGCATAGTTGGGCGTGATCAGTTACCATTGGGAGAAAGGAAAATAAACTGGTACTACATGGAATTCCTGAAGAAGGCAAGCTAAATATGATTTCCAGTAAAACTATGAGCAAGGTGCTTAAGAAAGGGCAAGCGCTCTTAGCTCATCTGTTCATGATGAACTCAGTGGTAGCCACAGGACAGGACCCAGTAGAAGAAACTATACAGGCAGTGCTAGAGCAGTATGAGGATGTGTTTGCTGAACCTAAGTCACTACCTCCTACTAGAGCATTGGACCACTCAATTCCTCTCAAACTAGGTGCCATGCCTGTGAGTTTGAGACCCTACAGGTACAACTATTATCAGAAGAATGAGCTTGAGAAACAAGTCAAGGAGATGCTGACAAATGGCATCATTCAGCAAAGCCAATCTCCTTTTTCTTCCCCAACTCTTCTTGTTAAGAAGAATGATGGGACTTGGAGGTTCTGTGTCGACTATAGGGGACTGAATGATATCACTATAAAGGATAAATATCCAATTCCCATTGTGGATGATTTATTGGATGAGCTTCATGGTTCTGTGATTTTTTCTAAAGTCGATTTGAGAGCTGGCTACCACCAGATAAGAATGAGGGAAGAGGGTGTATTTAAGACTGCTATCAGAACATATATGGGCCACTATAAGTTCAAGGTTATGCCGTTTGGATTGACCAATGCTCCTGCAACTTTCCAAGCACTGATGAACTAGGTTTTTCAACCATACTTAAGGAGATTTGTCTTAGTTTTTTTATGACATACTCATATATAGTGAATCACTAGAAAGGCATGTTGAACACTTAGCTGTTGTATTTGTTGTTCTGAGAAACCATTCCCTCTTTGCAAAAAAATCCAAGTGTTCATTTGGGCAGGCTCAAGTTGAATATTTAGGCCATGTGATTACTAAGGATGGTGTTTCCACTGATCC
This sequence comes from Nicotiana sylvestris, assembly GCF_000393655.2. NCBI lineage: Eukaryota > Viridiplantae > Streptophyta > Magnoliopsida > Solanales > Solanaceae > Nicotiana > Nicotiana sylvestris. The sequence goes on along the minus strand of NC_091062.1, from coordinate 83,619,779 downwards.
AGCCAAGATACAAGCTATGGTTGAATGGTCCAAGCCTAGTTCAGTTAAGTCACTCAGAGGTTTTTTGGGGCTAACAGGTTACTACAAAAAGTATGTTGCTGGTTATGGGGCCATATGAAGGCCACTTACTAATCTTCTCAAGAAGGATTCATTCAAATGGAATGATGAGGATGAACTAGCCTTCTCAGCACCCAAGTCTGCTATGACTTCCACCCCAGTGTTGATATTACCTGATTACTCTAAGGAGTTCACAGTAGAAGCAGATGTTGGCCATAGTGGAATTGGGGTTGTACTAATGCATGAGGATAGGCCAGTGGCCTATTTCAGTAAGGTCTTAACCCCAAGGCATAAGGACAAGTCCATTTATGAGAAAGAGTACATGGCTCTACTAAATGCAGTTGATTAATGGAGACACTATCTGCAATTCAAATACTTTATGATCAGAACTGACCATCATAGCTTAAAGTACCTACTAGAGCAAAAGGTCACCACTGTTGTCTAACAGAAAGGGTTGACAAAATTACTGAGGCTAGACTATAAAATACAATATAAAAGGGGGGATAAGAATAAGGTGGCAGATGCTTTATCTAGATAGAATGAGAATGGTGTCACTAATCTACCTCAGGAGACTGCACAACTAAGGGCAATTAGTACTTCAGTTCCCTCATGGATGCAAGAAATAGCTTCAAGTTATGAAAGTGACCCTCTAGCTATAAATCTAATTGCTCAGCTGACAGTTGACTTGCAAGGTCCCAATCTGTGGCATTATTCATCTGGAGAGCTTAGGAAAAGGGGAAATATTTATGTTGGGAGTAATGGAAATCTAAGACAACAACTGATTGCTACTTTTCATGAGTCACCTATGGGGAGTCACTCTGGACAATTGGGAACAGTCAAAAGACTATTACAATTATTCTATTGGGCTGGGATGAAGCAAATGGTTATTAACTTTGTGGCTAGTTGTGATGTGTGTGTTAGGAGTAAGGATGACAATGTAGCATATCCAGGCCTATTGCAGCCCCTTCCTATTCCTAACCAAGCATGGAGTCACATTAGTATGGATTTCATTGAAGGGTTGCCTAAATTAAGGAACAAGGATGTGATATTATTAGTGGTGGACAGATTGACAAAGTATGCCCATTTCATGGCTCTACCTCACCCTTATACTGCTGCAGCAATAGCTGACTTGTTTTGGAAAAGAGTGCATAGCCTTCATGGCACACCTGAGTCCATTGTTACTGACAGAGACAAGGTCTTTTTAAGTAATTTTTGGCAGGCACTATTCAAGTTGCTAGGCACTAAGTTGCATTATACTACAACATACCATTCTCAAAGTGATGGCCAAACTGAGAGAGTGAACAAATGTTTGGAAAGCTACCTAAGATGCATGACTGCTAGCAAGCCTAATAATTTGAAATAATGGCTAAGTTCTAACAATTGCTTAAAGACAACTTAAGTAAGGCACAGGAAAGGATGAAGTATTACGCTGACAAAAAAAGGACTAAAAGGGAATTCCAAGTTGGTGACATGGTTTACTTAAAGCTCCAGCCATATAGGCAGACTTCTATTGCTCTAAGGAAGAATCTGAAGCTCAGCTCGAAATATAATGGACATTATCAGATACTTGCTCGAATTGGTCAGGTAGCTTACAAATTGGAACTGCCTCCAGATTCTAAGGTACATCCTGTGTTCTATGTATCTGTACTCAAAAAGAAGGTTGGCAACAGGGTAGTCTTGCAAACTGTACTACCTAGCATGGGTGAAGATGGACAATTTTTAGTTAAACCAATTGCAGTCCTACAACGACAGATAGTGAAGAATAATAATGTATTAGTTGTGAAGGTACTAGTGCAATGGTCCAATTTACCACCAGAAGATGCAACATGAGAGGACTATCACGATATCAAGGCTAAATTTCCTGACTTTGATTCTCATCCTTGAGGTCAATGATGGTTTGAAGGTAGAGGGTATGTAATAATCTAAGCTTTAGTAGAAAATGAGTATAGAGTTGTTGTCAACTGGGTTCAATCTCGAGCTGATGCCACTAGTAGGAGTAACTAACTTTCAAAATCAATGGCCGCAATTATATTTCCATTAATGAGCAGCGAGGGACGAGATGAAGAAACGTTAGCGCTTGGTTGTTATTAATCAGACGATAAGAGAGAGAGAGAGAGAAGGCATAACAGATTTCAGGCTCACTTCTCCCACTCTCTTCTTCTTCTTTTTCTTCTTCTTACTCCTTCTCTCCCAGATTCTAACTTCTTCTTCTTCTTTTCCAATTTCTGCAGATCTTCCAACTATGGGTCAAGTTTACATTCAGTTTGATTAGCTTAATTTTCTTCCTTAGATTTGTAATTTGGTTTCAATTTCCATTATTAAAAACCAGAAAATTGTCCCAATTGTTTGCAATTGCTCTTATATTTGGACTTTAGTTCAAATCCCTGTTAGATTTGACATTGTCCTCATATTCCGTCAATATTTTTTTTGCTTACTTACTAAACATCATAAAATATCTACGAAAACCATGAGTATTTGTCACGACCCCAATTTCCCACGTTAGAATGTCGTGATGCCACCTAGTCTCTAAGACTAGGTAAACCTAACATGCAATGAGAAATAGCAGAAATAATAATTTAAACATCAAATTAAATTATTAAACTATCATAACAAATCCCCCAACAGTACAACTAATGAATAACTCCGAAAATCTGGTGGAATTGAGTCATATGCTCTACAAGAGTGTATTGATAGTCTAGAAATACAAGTACTATTTGAAACGGGAAGTAAAAGCAGCACATATAAAATCAGAAGGTGACTGTGAACGCCGGGCAAGTGTACCTTAAAGTCTCCGAAATGGCTAATCAATCACAGACGTCCAATACGGGCAGAAATACCTGGATCTGCACAAAAATGTGCAGAAGCGTAGTATGAGTACACCACAACGATACCCAGTAAGTATCAAGCTTAACCTCGGTAGAGTAGTGACGAGGCTAGGTCTAACCTACTAGGATAAGAAAGCCTAACAGAATATAGCATAGTCTAACAATGGAAAGCATGGAAGTAAATGACAGATAAGCAGTTAAATAATATAAGCTAACAACAAAAATTCAAGCGGTGAAAGCAACAAGTAGTGAACACATGATAAAACAACAAGTAGTCAAACATGGACAAATACAAGTGAGGCAATGAAGAAACTAACAAAATTAATTCAACCAACAAGCCTCTTTTTAACATGGAATGTACAACAAGAATCACAACTGAGGTACCTCCTCATTTTTTACATTTCAGAATTTCAATCACAATCTTTCCTTATATCACCGCATGAGCCTTGCATTTATTTTTTAAAATATATTTTCAAAATAGCTACACGTGTTTTAGCCCCCCTTATCTCACCGCGTGTCTTCAATTAATTCCCTTACTAGCAACACAGTCGGCTTGGCCGCAGGTGCGGCTGGAAGGATGCAGGAGCGGAACTTGGATCTGGTTATGGAACTTCGCAAGTGCGATCAGTGTTTCTGCAAAAGCGAAGGCGTTTCTACAAGGGGAGTTCCGCAGAAGCAGATTTTGGACTAGAGGGTCTAGGAGCATAGATGCAGATAATTTTCCCAGGTGTGCACGCACAGAAGCGTGAGGTTGATCGCAGAAATAGGATTTTTTGCTGCAGAAGCGGAAAGTCGTGAGTTTAAAGGACTTCACAGAAGCGAAGCTTTTTTCGCAAAAACGAGAGCGTAGGTGCGTTGACTTTGTCCGCAGAAGCATAATCGCTGGCAGTCATTTAAAAATGGGGATTTTGGAGTTCAGACTAGTACAATTTTTGGAGAGGTTTCCACCTAGATTGAAGAGGTACGTAACTTTTAATCACTTTATCCATGAATATTGAATACCCATGGATTGTTTTACTTATTTCTCATGAATCTAAGTTAGAATTTGGGATTTTTGGACTATGTTATTAAAGAGTGAAATTTGAGGATTTGATGGTCATTTTTTGGTTGGAATTAGATGATTTTGGTATGGTTGGACTCGTAATTGAATGAGTGTTCAGAAGCTATGAATTTTGTCAGGTTCTGAGGTGCAGGGCCAGGGTTGAAATTTGATTTGAGTTAAAGATCTTAGTTTTATCTTTTAGAATCACTTCCTATGGCTTTTATTGATAGTATTACATTATTTTGGCTGGATTCGAGCCTTCCAGAGTTTGATACGTGCGGGAAGGGCTTGTGATAGATTTTAAATACTCCTGCCTTATGTTTTGATGATCTAACAAACTTACTATTAAGAACCAGATAGGGAACCTGACCTACTTGGAAAGCTGCAAGCTTTAACAGATTTCAGCTAAAGGTAAACTACTACAACTTCAGGAGCTAGGAACCCATACAAGGACCTGATACTCTTGTGGTTTCCTCATAGCAGTACAGAGTCAATTGGACACAGATGGAAATGAAGTGACTGACGGCACTGTTTCTACCGCACTGCACTGTCCGCCCACTCATTCTCTAACCAAATAAAGTACTCACATCTTTTCAAGTGATGTGATCAAGATGTACCCACAATGAGCTTTATACAAAACATCACTAGAAGGTTTCTGTTTCTCATTCATGCATCTTGCAAAAATAGAGAAATAAATCCTCACAAACTTGAAGAACAAGGTTGAACGCAACTACGGACCAGATCCTAAAAGATAGCCTGTTGTTGTCCTAGTTGAGTTGTAACCTTGTTGTGTACTTATTGTATCTCCTAAACTGCTTACCTAGAAGCATTTGATTAGGAATACTCTTGTAAATCCGTAAACTCCTTGAGTTTATGTTGTGACTAGATTTAGTCATAAGGAAAAGTCTTTGTAATTGTAGAGTTACAAAGTGGTTTATGGTGAGAGCATCACAAGTTAGAAAAAGCCTTTGTAACTAGGAAGTCACAAAATGGCTTGTGGTATACCACAAGTTAATTGAGTAAGTCCTTTGCAATATGAATCATTGCAAAGTGGCTTGTAATAGGTAGATTGCAAGTTAGTAAAGTTTAAAGCCTATTGGTGTAGGTCGTGATTTTTTGATCCCCTTGTATGGGATTTTTCCACGTAGAAATCCTCTGCCTTATTTACATACTATTTTATTAGCATTCTCAGTAGAATCTTGTAGAGGACCAAGTACTCAACGGTTAGTAGACCCATACAAACTAATAGCTTGTTAGCAGAGCAGGTTTCTCTTATTAGGCTAACACCTAGGACGAATCCTCATGGCAACTCCACCAAAGTTTGAAGAAGGTCAATCCATATACCGACCCCCCAAGTTTGATGGAGAATGCTATTGGCGGTGGAAAGCTAGAATGCATGATTTCATCATGGCTGAGGATTGTGAGGTATGAGATATCATTTGCGATGGTCCTTATGTTCCAATCAAGGTACTAGAGGAATTTCCATTTTCGATGGCAAAAACCAACAAAGAATACATTGAAGCAGATAAGAAAGCTGTGGAGAAGAATTTTCGTGCCAAGAAAATTCTGGTATGTGGAATGGGACCTAAAGAGTACAATAGAATCTCTACCTGTGACACTACAAAGGAAATATGGGAAGCTTTGCGAACAACTCATGAGGGAACTACACAAGTAAAACAGTCTGAAGATAAACCTAATTCTAGTTATAGTTCCATGATGGCAGTTGAAGGCGAGGAGATTAGATATGACTCAAATTTTTCTTTGATGGCTCAATCAGATGATGATGAAGACAATGGCAACAAAGAGGTAAACTTCAGGGATGTTCAGAGAAATCTGAAATCCTATTCTCCAAAAAAACTCATATGTTTAGCTGATGTTTTAATCACTGCCTTTCATAGTCTTGCGGAGGATAGGGATTCTTTGATCTTAGAATTAGGAGAATCTGAACATATTAGAGATGACTTAGTGGTTGTAGTTTCTGGCCATAAGAAAACCATTGAAATCCTTAGAAAAGAAAAGAGTGATCTGTTGGCAGAAATTGCAGACCAAAGGGAAACAATAGTGAAACCATGGACTAAGTCAAAACCTGAAAGTTCTGAAGAAGGAAAGGAGATAGCAAGTGAGGAATACATTAGGCTTGAAAATGAGGTGAAAACTATGAGATTTAGGATGTGTGCTGAAATTGAGAAAAACGGGCTTCTCCAAACCAATCTAGAAAGAGTAATGAATGATCTTGAAAAGTCTCTAAAGTGGACCTGGTCCTCAGAAGCTACCACTAACTTGCTTACTAATGATTGTGAAAAAAGGCAGGGAGCAGGGTTCCAAAGGGAGAAAACTCCTCACAACCGTCATAGTAAGTGCGTCACTGTCTCTGATAAATGGCCTAGTACCCGATATGGGAACACGAGGTGTTTAAAGGAAGGTGTCCAGACCAAGAATCAATCAGTCCAAAAAGACAAAGTGGCTACTGAAACCATGACCACAAAAGAGGGACCAGGTTCCACTCACAAAAAACGCACATTACCTGCATGGACTAAGAGAGCTCTTATTCATCCTCTTGCTTACTACAAGGGACCCAAACTTGTTTGGGTTCCTAAAACTAACTCCTAAATCTCTTGTGAATGGAAGAATAAAAGGAAACAGTCAATAATGGTTCATGGATAGTGGGTGTTCGAAATACATGACTGGGAACACCACAGACTTTCTTTCACTAAAACCCCTGCAAGGAGGGAGTGTATCCTTTGGCAATGGTAAAAAGGGATACATTCTTGGAGTTGGAAAAGTTGGGAAGTCACTCACTCATTCTATTGAAAATGTGTACTATGTCAATGGGCTTAAGTACAGTCTCCTGAGTGTTTCTCAAATCTGTGATAAAGGAAACAAGGTGGTATTCTTGTCCAAAATATGTACAGTCACTGACCTTGTGACCGGTGAAATAGTACTGGTGGCCAAAAGATATAAGAACATCTATGTTGCTGATTTTGAATCTTTACAGAGTGGTGATCTGAGTTGTCTGAAAGCTGTTGACGATGATGCTGAACTATGGCACAGAAGACTGGGTTATGCAAGCTTTTCCCTTCTGAACAAACTAATTCAGAAGGACCTGGTCCATGGACTGCCTATGTCATAATTCAAGATGCAAAAAGTATGTGATGCATGTGCTAGAGGAAAACATGTGAAGTCCTCTTTTAAGTCTAAAAGAGATGTGAGCACCTCAAAGCCGCTTGAGCTTTTGCATATGGATCTGTGTGGACCTATGAGGGTGTAAAACAAAGGAGGAAAAAGATACATTTTTGTAATTGTGGATGACTATTCCAGATTCACATGGACTCTGTTTCTCAGAACAAAAGATGAAACTGTTGAAGTATTTATGGCCTTTGTGAAGAAAATCCAGGTGAAAATGGAGTCTAGAGTTGTATGCATTAGATCAGATCATGGGATAGAATTTGATAATGTCAAATTTGATGAATTCTGTAATGAAAATGGCATCACTCACAACTTCTCAGCTCCCAGAACTCCCCAGCAAAATGGAGTAGTAGAAAGGAAGAACAGAACCCTGGAAGAAATGGCAAGAACAATGCTGATTGACAGTGGAATTGCAAAGAACTTCTGCGCTGAAGCTGTCAATACTGCCTGCTACTTAGTGAACAGGTGCATGATCAGATCACTTCTGAACAAGACCCCGTATGAATTGTTGAATGGAATAAAACCCAAGCTAACTCACCTAAGAACATTTGGATGCAAATGCTATGTTCTCAATAATGGAAATGATCATCTTGGTAAATTCGATGCCAAGAGTGACAAAGAAATATTTCTTGGTTACTCTTCTCAAAGCAAGGCTTACAAGATATATAACAAGCGGACTCAATGTGTTGAGGAAAGTGTCCATGTTATTTTTGATGAATCTTATCCATCAATTGAGAAGAGTGCTGAGGAAGACCAAGATGGAGAACCCTTACTCGTTCCTGGTGAAGTCATTAACATGACAAACGGAAAAGCAGATATGATGAGTCAAGTAAAGGAGCCAAATGAAGACAATGCTGCCTCATCATCAACAGAACCAAGCACTTCAATTACAACCACTGAAGCTGATGAAAGGGTGATTGATGCAGTTCGGGGAACTCCACTAGCACCTAAAAGAATGATAGAGGAAAATCTGCCAAACATACCTTCCTCCTCTCAGAATAAACCTCAGGCGTCTAACTGGAGACACCAAAGCTCTCACCCTATAGACAACATCATCACTCCTCTAGATTCCGAAGTACAAACCAGGTCAAGATCCAGAAATTCACTTGCCTTCTCAGCCTTTCTCTCCCAGATAGAACCCAAAAACATCAAGGAAGCCTTGAAAGATGCAGATTGGATTACAACCATGCAAGATGAGCTGCATCAGTTTGAGAGAAACAATGTGTGGCACCTGGTACCTAGACCCTCAGATCGAACCATTATAGGAACCAGGTGGGTATTCATAAACAAGCTCGATAAACATGGAATTACCACAAGGAACAAGGCCAGACTAGTGGTCCAAGGCTACAATCAGGAGGAAGGGATTGACTATGATGAAATGTTTGCTCCAGTGGCTCGCATAGAAGCTATCAGAATTCTAATAGCTTTTGCATCTCATATGGAATTCACCTTGTTCCAAATGGATGTCAAGAGTGAATTTTTGAATGGACTCCTTAAGGAAGAAGTCTATGTGAAGCAACCCCCAGGGTTTGAATGTCATGAGCACCCTGAATATGTGTTCAAACTGGACAAAGCTCTGTACGAGCTAAAGCAGGCTCCTCGAGCTTGGTATGAAAGACTATCAAAGTTCTTCTTAGAAAATGGTTTTAAGAGAGGTAAAATTAACAACACTCTTTTCCTAAAGAAACGAGGAAGGAACCTGCTTATTGTTCAGGTTTATGTTGATGATATCATTTTTGGAGAAACAACTGACTCTCTATGTAAAGAATTTGCAAAATTTATGGGAAGTGAATTTGAAATGAGCATGATGGGGGAATTAAAATTCTTCTTGGGTCTTCAGGTAAAATAGTCCCCAAAGGGTACTTCCATTTGTCAACAAAAATACATCAGGGAACTCTTGAAGAGGTTTGACATGGAAGCATCAAAGGTGATAGACACTCCCATTGCAACTACCACTCGACTTGATATGGATGAAACTGGATCTCCTGTGAATCAAACAATGTATAAAGGCATTATAAGGTCTCTTCTCTATCTCACTGCTAGTTGACCTGATATTGTTTTCAGCATGGGGCTGTGTGCGAGGTTTCAATCAAATCCCAAGGAATCTCACCTGAAGGCTACCAAAAGAATACTAAGATACCTCAAAGGAACACAGGACCTGGTGCTGTATTATCCATTAGGTGACAATTTTAATCTGATTGGGTATGCTGATGCAGACTGTGCAGGTTATCTTGTGGACAGAAAAAGTACTTCTGGAATGGCTCACTTCTTAGGTTCATGCCTTATCTCTTGGGGTACAAGGAAGCAGAATTTAGTGGCTCTTTCAACAATTGAAGCTGAATATATAGCTGCAGCATCCTGGTGTGCTCAACTTCTATGGATCAAGCAGCAACTGGAAGACTTTGGGGTACTCACCGAGAGTGTGCCCCTTCTATGTGACAACACCAGTGCACTCAACATGGCCAAGAATCCAGTTCAACATAAAAAGACAAAACATATTGATGTGAGGCATCATTTTCTAAGAGACAATGTGGAGAAAGGGTTGATATGTATGAAGTTCTACTGCACAAAAGATCAAATTGCAGACATTTTCACCAAAGCATTAAGTAGAGAACAGTTTGAAAGAAACAGAGTAAAACTGGGACTGTTGAAGCCAAATTAAGAACCTGATTCCTCTTTGGCTGGCTCTTACCCCTAAGAAATAACTGACTCAAAATGTTTTCTGGCCATGTATAACCCACTTCAATACCGTTGCACATAAACACGCATGATGAGCATAGAGGCAATAGATGTAGTGCATGAATGATAAAAGAGGATTGATTCTTTTAAAAAAAAAAATCAAGAACCAGGTTCTTGTACCAAAGGTTAGTAGTTCTGTGTATCCTTTTAATACACATCTTAAAAAGGGTACAAAATACAACTGCCATATCATCAACTTTTCAAATCCTGCTGTCACGTCCCTTCATTTCAAAATGTTCCATCTCCTTCTGAAACACTGCAATCTCCACGCCCAACCACCGTTTCAGAACCGGTGCCTATTCTTCTCTCTTCATAATTATCCTCTCCTTTTAAAAAACCTCTCTTCTGCTCTTCTTAACCATAAGTCCTACACTAGAATCACCCAAAAAAGAAGGATCATCACACCGTTTCTTTCAATGGCTGAGAAGACTTCCGATCTCTCTGCCTCAGTTGTAACTACCACTGATCAATCTATGGAACCTTTTATTCTCACTGAGCCTTCCTCACCCTCTATTACTCATGCTGCTGCAGTCACACCTTCCCCAGCTTCCCAATTCAGAAACCCTTGAAATTACTATCCGTTCTCCCCATCGTCTGATGTTCTCACCAGTCAAACCCTAAGTGGAGAACAAGGTCAAAATACTGAGTTCACAAAGGGTTCTACCATCGTTGCCACCAATTCCATGGTTGTGGAAGTACCGATTGAAGAAGAGAAAGATGTCGTAACTGTGTTGTAGTATCCACTGATGGGGTATTGCATGAAACTGCATCCCAGAAAAATGAGACGCACGGTGTGGAGGAGGAAGGGGCCATTGTGGCTGTTGAAGGGGATGCAATAGTAGATACTACTGGGGCATCACATGAGGAACCTAATCCCTCTCTAGAGGACCCAGGTCAGGGCTCTCATCCCCAGGACAATACTGTTTTCACATTCGATGTTGTGCCCCTGGAAATTCAAGCACCTGAAATGCGATCCGGTGATGAAGAAGACCTAGATAATGTGGCTCTTGATGCATTTATAAGTAACCGAAGGGTAGTGTCCACCCTTGAGTCTGAAATCAAACGACCTACTACCAGGCTTCAAGTCAAAGTGGCCTACGACTCTACTCTCCAAAAGAGCAAAAAGAGTAGTAAGAAGAAAAGAAGAAAGTTGGTGAAGGATGGTGTACCTGTAAGTGATGAGGCGATCCCTATAGTCGAGGTAGAAGAGGGAACCCCAGAGGAACCTGGTTTGTTAGGCGGTCTTTGAAAAAGACAAAGCCTGTTTCAGTAGAGAAAGGGTCAACATCTAAGTCTAAGATGAAGGAGGTAGTAAGTGAGTTTTCCGTGTCTGATGAGGTGTACTAGTCAAGTTCAAGGGAAAAGGCAAAGTCAGTGGAGAGAAGTTTGGGAAATGCAAGCCTGAATCTTTTGAAGAACCTAGTTCTGTGAAGAAAGTGAGAAGTGAAGTCAGCCTTGGCTCTGAGCGCCTGAGGCATCAAAAAGCTGCTGGGTCGTACGTTTGACCCAACAATCTCTGAGATGGCTGGAATGCACCAAATTCTGGAAATGGTCGAGTTTCAATATTGGGTGCATCTATTTCACATAGATGCACCTAAGGTGTATGAGGAGGAGGTATAAAGTTTCTTCACTAGCCTCTTTCCAGTTGATACTGACCATGTCTGTGCTTTGGTCAATGGGGTGGACATCGTGTTTGATGTAAAATTTCTTGGCGAGATTTTAAAAGTTCCTACAGTTGGGGTATCGAGTGTCCGAGATATTTGTTAGTATAACTTCAGAAATGCAGTGGTAAAAGACAATGCTAATCAGAAAGGGGACCATATCCATAAGAAAGCACTACTCCCTGTTTACCAGCTGCTGTTTGAATTGGTTAACAAAGTCCTGTTGCCTAGAGCTGAAAGGAGGTCAATGACTTCTAAGTCTGACCTATTCCTAATGGAACAACTGGACGGTTTCAATCATGTGAGTCTGCCTGCTATTATGATTGAACACATGCAAAAGGTTGCCACCTTCAAGGACGGTAATCATGGCCTTCCCTATGGATTCTTGCTTACCAATGTTCAAATTCTTTAAAGTTCCACTGGAAATAGGTAAAGTGGAGACTCGAAAGCAGACATTCTCACTGACAACTTTGGAAGAGTGCGAGTGTGTGGAAAAGTATAGGGCGGGGGGTGAGGGGTAGGAAGTACATCAACCGTTTCTCAGCTTATCAATGCCCAGAACAGTGCAACTGAGGAAATTCGTCGGTTGAAGGCCAGGAATGCTATCCTGGAAGTTCAGCAAGCCCGAGGGGTTCCATGTCAAATGATGAAGTGGCTCATTTGACACAGGAGAATGCTGATCTCAGGGCGCAAGTTGAGAACCTGAAGGCAGAACTGCTCAATGAGCAAAATTCGGCAAACGCCCGAACAGACCTCGTTCTCCAGACACTTGCTGCAGCTACCAAGCCTTTTCATCCTAGTGCGCCCTAAATACCCTTCAATGACCAGTTTTCTGGATATGTTTGTTATGTTTTTTTTCTTTGTTGATGATTTGGCGGATGTTTTTTTGTTTTCTTTTTTTTTGGTAGTTGGGATGAAACACTACTACTCCTGTTAACAAGTCCAATGTTGCCTCTCGCCTTTCTCAAAGGTAGAGGCATATTAAATCTTTATTAATGTCAATCCTCATTTTATTATGTCAGTACTCTCTCTCTGTGTTCTATTCTCTATCATGATTGTGTGCACATATGTGGCATGAGTTAGCTTCGCTGGACTTCTTTGTGCTGTTATTCTTTTGAATGATGCCAAAAGGGGGAAAAATATACTCGGGGGAACACATGGAGGAACTGGTTCTTCTGCTCTGACCATGTAAAATATTATTACGATAAGGCATAGTCTAAGGGGGAACTCTATGTTCCCTGATACTTTAAAACTGGTTCTTACTGCCCTAATTCCACCTTATAAATGTTAAGTTTGTCATCACCAAAAAGGAAAAAATTGATAGATTTTAAATACTCTTGCCTTATGTTTTGATGATCTAAAAAATTTACTGTTAAGAAACAGATAGGGAACCTGACCTACTTGGAAAGCTGCAAGCTTTAACGAATTCCAGCTAAAGGTGAACTGCTACAGTTTCAGGAGCTAGGAACCAATATAAGGACCTGATACTCTTGTGGTTTCCTCATAGCAATATAGAGTCAATTGGACACAGTTGGAAATGAAGTGACTGACGACACTGTTTCTGCCGCACTGCACTGTCCGCCCACTCATTCTCTAACCAAATAAAGTACTCACATCTTTTCAAGTGATGTGATCAAGATGTACCCACAATGAGATTTATACAAAACATCACTGAAAGGTTTTTATTTCTCATTCAAGCATCTTGCAAAAACAGAGAAATATATCCTCACAAGCTTGAAGAACAAGGTTGAATGCAACTACAGACCAGTTCCTAAAAGATAGCCTGTTGTTGTCCTAGTTGAGTTGTAACCTTGTTGTTGTACTTATTCTATCTCCTAAACTGCTTGCCTAGAAGCGTTTGATTAGGAATCCTCTTGTAAATCCGTAAACTCCTTGAGTTTATGTTGTGACTAGATTTAGTTATAAGGAAAAGTCTTTGTAATTGTAGAGTTACAAAATGGCTTGTGGTGAGCGCATCATAAGTTAGAAAAAGCCTTTGTAACTAGGAAGTCACAAAGTGGCTTGTGGTAATTGTACCACAAGTTGGTTGAATAAATCTTTTGCAATAGGAATCATTGCAAAGTGGCTTGTAATAGGTAGATTGCAAGTTAGTGAAGTTTAAAGCCTATTGGTGTAGGTTGTAGTTTTTTGATCTCCTTGTGTGGGATTTTGCCACGTAGAAATCCTCTGCCTTATTTACATACTGTTTTATTAGCATTCTCAGCAGAATCTTGTAGAGGACCAGGTACTCAATGGTTTGGTGGACCCATACAAACTAACGGCTTATTAGCAGAGTGATTTGGTTTGTTGGAGGTAAGTATCTATATAAACATGGTTGAGGCGCTCATTGCCTAAATTATTTGTAATAGTTATGCGTTATAGGTGCACACATGTGTGGGATTGAGCCCATATGCTAAGACCAGGTTATTTATCCATATTTGGGGTAGTATTTAGGCTATGTCATACCTTTAATTGATTGTTAAGCTTCAAACTGAGTTGTTTCTCCTCCGTGTACCCTTTGTGAGCTATTTGTTCCACGTTGATGTTTCATTGAAGTTATTTTTCCTGTTGGAACTGATAAAACTACTATTCCATAATGAAATTATCTGGTTTAGCTGTGATAGCACACATTGCACATGCCTACATTCCAGCCTGCTAGATATACCAGTCAAGGAGTATGCAATTGGTAATTGATCATGTACATGTATTCTCGTATATTTGCTTTCTCTCTGTTATGAGTTGGACTGGTAACCTGTGACCATGCAGGGCAGATTGTGATTGTTGGCACGTGAGTTGTCTGTGCGGATGATATTATTGGCATGTGAGTTGTCCGCGTAACACATGAGTTGTCCGTTACGGATCCTGATGTTGATATTATTAGCACGTGAGTTGTCCGTGCAACACGTGAGTTGTCTGTGTGGATTATATTATAGGCACGCGAGTTGTTCGTACATCACATGAGTTGTCCGTGCGTGAATATGGATCCATCCCCCTAAGGGTCACCCTCTCATGTTTCTCTCTTGATGGTGTACACGCAGATATTGAGGAATGTCTGGCTAGTGTGGTTTGGAATTGCATTTCATATCTACTTGCAAATTTTCATGGATTATTATTATCCAACTGATCTGCATATCATCTCTATATGCTGAACATTGACTAAGCAGAGTAATTGAGTAACTGGATACATTCACACACAAATGCTTCTTCCTGAGCTTTACAACTTGATTCAAATATTGTTTTGTACTTGTTAAAAATGATGAACTATACAAGTCATATCTAGTATCATTCATAGTTCTCCTTTTTTACCTTGCCGAGGTTAGTTACGATACTTATTGAGTACATTGGATCAATTGTACTTATACTATACTCTACACTTAAATTATGTAGTTTCAAGTGTGGGGACAAGTTATCAGCAGTAGGTTTACTTGATTGGACTGAGTTTGAGAGGCGAGGTAGAGCTGCATCCTTGGTCGCAATTTTGACTTGTCTTTTCCTATCATGGTGTTGTTATAGTACAGATAGTGTTATTATTGTTCAGTTTCAGACTTGTATTCTGTTGTAGAGCTCATGACTCCGTATTTACCAGTTTTTCAGAGATTGTCCTTATATTGGCTGTATTTTGTTTCATTGAGGTTTCAAATTTATGCTATTTCTATAGTTTATGTTGTTTTGGCTCTTAAATGTTAAGTTTCAACTTGACTAGCCGGTGTGTTAGGCGCCATCACGACGAGTTGGGATTTTAGGTCGTGACACGGATTTAGAAAGCACCTCTCATGAGGCCGCAACTGACAATCGCTCTTCATCGAAAGAGCCAGTGAACTCCATTACGTCTTTCCCAGGTATGCCCTCTAACACTTCTTTTTCTACCTCTGCTTCCTCTTCCTCTTTATCACCACCAACCTCCTCTCATTCTTCCATTCCTTCTTGTGTCCCTATACCAAGTCATCTCATGGTTACCCATTCCAAAAACAATACTATTAGTAAGCCAATTCAAAAATTATATCTTAGTGCCGCTCTATCTCCTAATTAAGGCCAAATCTTCCCATACTGCCCAACCTTCTTTTCCTACCGCACAACCTTCTAAATTACAAGGCACTCCCTTAAATACAAATACCAAAACCTTGCCTAAAGACAAGCCCAAGCTTAGCAGATCCTCTATTTCTTTTTATTCAATATCCAAACCTGTTGAGCCTAGGAATGTTAGCCAAGCATGAAGAGATCCTAAGTGACGTGCAACCATGAATTGGGAATTATCAGCTCTTAAAAGCCAAGGCACATGGTCTCTTGTGCCAGCTTGCCCTCTTTCTAAACCCGTCAGTTCTAAGTGGTTTTTTCGTGTTAAATACAATTCTGATAGAAGTATTAGCCGTTATAAAGCTCGACTTGTTGCTAAAGGTTTCTTGCAGCGTCCAGGAGTTGATTATGGTGAAACATATTCTCCAGTAGCAAAGCATACAACAACACATGTATTCTCGATCACTAGCTGCTTCATTTGACTGGCCACTTCGTCAATTAGATGTCAACAACACCTTCTTGCACGGGACTCTAGCTGAAGAAATTTATATGTCCCAACCTCCTGGTTTTGTCAATGAGATATATTTGGCTACACTATGGGCTTAAACAGGCTCCACAGGCTCCACGGGCATGGTATGAGGAACTCAAATCCCATCTTATTTTATACGGATTTTGCCACTCTCAGTTGGATCACTTCCAATTTATCTATCCAAAATCTGGAGTTATGCTCTATCTCATTGTCTATGTTGATGATCTTATTATCACGGGCAATCATCAAAAGTCTGTGGAGGATTTTATTCTCTGTCTTGCTAATCACTTCTCCATTAAAGATCTCGGTGATTTGCTTTTCTTTTTGGGTGTTTAAGTTATTCGCTCACGTGCTGGAATTTTCTTAAGTCAGCAGAAATACATTTATGAGATTTTGGATAAGGCCAACATGGTTAAAGCTAATCTCATGTGCACACCAATGGAAAGTTGGTCTTGTCCCATAAGTAGTGATGGTTGTTTACATGAGGATCCTAAATATTATCAGACTATAGTTGAAAGTTTACAATATCTTCACCTTACTGGACCAGATTTGCCTTTGTTGTAAGCAAATTGTCTCAGTGTACAAGCTCTCCAATGACTACACATTGGTATATGGTCAAGCGAGTTCTTCGCGATCTTGCTGACATCTGCTAAATTTAGAAAAAATTTCACTTTATATCCATTAATTCCAAACTATTTACCCTTTAATACCCAGACTCAAACTACTACTCCTATCCATGCGGCCCAAACTATTTACCCACTAATTCCAGCGATGCTTTATGCAACCAAGAACTGAGGCATTGATTTTCCCTATTCTCTCTCGCACTGGAATTTGAAATAACTTCAAGCCTTCGTGGTTTTAGCACTGCAAACAAGTTTTCAACACTAAAATACAGGGCACAATTCAAAAACTAGATCATAGGAAGAACAGATCAATTTTTGAAACTCCATATGAATGAGTTCAAAATGCCAGATATGATCTTTTGTAGTGTTTTACTGTTGAAATTCGTTAGTTATTATTATTTGATATGTATATTGTACCTTTGATGCTGGGTTTTGGAGATTTATTGTACAAAAAATTAAATCCACCATTGAAGGACCTTGAAGCTTGAAACTCATAACTTGGTTTGTTTGAGTTTTTAATTATTTTGATCCAATCCTGTATGGGTTTGTTTGGATAGTTGATTGGAGGTTGTAGCTAAAGTTTTAGTCAATTTGGTGGAGATTTTGTAGTAAATTTTAGAAATTTGGGTTGAACTATAGTTGAACCAGAGAAGAAGACGAATTTGTATTGTATACCCAAATAATATACAAATATACCATTTTAGTATAGAATTTATTCCAACTATATACCCTATTAGTATAGCTATATACTATATTGATATCATATGCTAGTCGAATCATTTTTTGGTTGTATTAGCTGCATTTAATTGGTAAAATATTTAATTTTCTTTTAATAATAGTAATATAGTACAATATCTTGAAATACCTTATTATATTAATATGTGGTACACTATTTTTTTTTATTTCTCTTTATGCATGTGTGTTATGTAATAGTAGTATAGTCATATAGTTGCCGGAAATTAACTAGTAAAATTGTATAGCATGTTGGTATAGTTATATGCCATATTGGTATCATATGGTAGTTGAACATTGTTTTGATTGTTTTAGCTGCATTTTAAGTGAATTCTATTATGAAATTATTTATATGAACATGAGTTGCAATGCTGGAATTTTTGTGTGCCGATGGACATAAATTATGTGTATAATAGTTTTTATAGTTATAGGCAATTGTTAGAATGACCCAACTATATACCCTATTAGTATACGAAATGAGCAAGTTGTTTTGCGAATATTTAGCTTGCAATACGAGCATGTAATTTTTTCATACTTTTATTGCGTTCTTTAATTTTTTGGTACAGTAGTATAGTCGCAGATAGTTGTAGCAATATTCTAGAGAAATCATATGCTCTGTTGGTATACATATATACACCATATTGGTATCACATGGTACTAGAAATCTTTTTTTCTACTTATACTTTTGTTGCATTTTTCAATATTTTATTGTCATTTTTATTCTAACTAGTATATATGGATATTTGGTTGTCGTAGATTATGTTTTCTTGCTCTATAACTGATTGTATTAGTGCTAATGGTAGAGTGTGTACTGATATTTATGGGAATGAGATCAAGGTTTGCATGGAAATCATGTGTTGATTCTTAAAATCTGATTATTTGTAATTTATGGTGCTCAGCAGCAATCAATGTGATATTCAGTGAATTAGATCAAGTGACAACTGATATTATTTCAGTTTAATAATTGAATTTAAAAAATGAGAAGAAAAAAAAATAAAAGGTATATTGTACTAGTTATATTAAAAAAAGGTGGTCAAATATTTACTATATCAATTATTTTTTCTTATTGTATAAAAAAAGAGTAATAAAAAATAGTGAAAATGGTAAATGAAATTAGATTATGAAGAGAAAAAAATAAAAAAAGAAGTTAAATGAAATTAGAAAAGGGAAAAAGAAAAAAATAAGAAGAAAACAAGAAAAAAGAAAAGGAGAAAAGAAAACAAAGAAGAAAAGAAGCATAGAAATAAAAAAGAATTGGAGAATAAAGAAAAAATTTCCCACAAACACTGTTATGGGTAGGAAATGTAATTAGTTTATGGGTAGAAAAACAAATGGGTAGACAAAGGTAAATAGTTTTATTTTTGTGGGTAACTGTGTCAAAACCCCCTAAATTTAGGGGTGACAATTTGAGCCTAAACTCATCCAACCTACTCAGAGATTAATGTGTTGGACTACAAACA
Organism: Nicotiana sylvestris; assembly: GCF_000393655.2. Classification (NCBI taxonomy): domain Eukaryota; kingdom Viridiplantae; phylum Streptophyta; class Magnoliopsida; order Solanales; family Solanaceae; genus Nicotiana; species Nicotiana sylvestris. The sequence goes on along the minus strand of NC_091062.1, from coordinate 83,600,911 downwards.
TTTTAGCTCATAGATCTATTTGGGCTGAGCCAAGTTAACCCACTATATTTTAGGAAAACTACCAGCTATGTCCATTTATAAGTAACTCATTACAAAAATTGGCCAATTCATAAAATATTACGAATATTAGCCTTATATTACTAATATTAGCCAATTAGCTATTTATAGCAAAAAGTATCAAATTTTTGCTTTTTTTAGTGGGTGTTATTAGAACAGATTGAGTATATCTTAAGGAGTTCGAATCTCAGTTTTGGGATGATTTGGTGAAGTTTTGAGTTGGTTTGAATTGAAAATTCGAAGTAAAACTGAACATAAAAAAATGATATGTGTATCACATATGTATCATATATGTATCAATTGTGTATCACATGTATATCTATGTATATCTGTGTGTGAGATACATGCGTGATACATGTGTCGCAAAAGAATTTTTTGAACTCGATTTAATTACGAATTTTGATACAAAACCAGTCCAAATCACCTCCAATCTTCCTCAAATTTTGTATATTGACTTATCTATATGTTTTCAATGAATTTCAACTATACCCATTGAAAAGGTTCTTCTTTTGCTTAGATTTTTGGAATATTATATATATATATATATATATATATATATATATATTTGTATTTCATCACCTTATTTTCTACCTCATTCATGAAATTTGCTTCCGTCTTTCATCTAATGTTGCTAATCAAGCTTCAAAATACGGAAGGTGATTTTTGCATGTGATTCTTTGAGAAAAAGAATCTTATTTATTTGGTTTTTCAATTTTTATATGTGCTTGACTAGTTTTGATAAGTCTATGACTAATGACTAGAGGTTGGTAAGTTGAGACTTATTTGGGACATTTGTGTAAGTTTCAGCTCATTCTGACCTATTAAGTAGCCCAAATACAATCCATGAAACTCACCCAAAACAAAGGCATCTCAACCCAACTTATCTAAAAATTTACTTTTTTTTTAATCCTCTAGGCAATCGCCTAGGGCTAGTTTTATTATATATATAAATTAAAACAAAACAAAACATACATAATTTAAGGTTGTCTTGCGCTGTGGAAAATTAACTATGACTATTACATAATATCTATTACCAATATTGAGAACGGATCTCTACATTGGTATCATATATGGACTGATAATGTTATTGAAGATCAATCTTGCCATCTCCATTAATGTGACGCTCCAGAAATGTGAAGCTCCAGGAACGGATCAATTCCATTCCCCATATATTTGCAGCATAGGCACGCGCTCATCCAGTCTGACCCCCTTTCTTCCAGGTGAATCTCGCCCCATGCATATGCCATCTCCATTAATGTGAGAAAGCATGCACTATCAAAGTCGCACATTCCAATTTCATTGTCCAGTATGTGTTGCATTTGAAAACATGCGCTTCCATTTGAGAACAGGCGTGTATCCATTTTATAATTTAAAATGTCTTCCTAAAAAGACACACTCCCACATCTTTTGTTTTGAAAGCTTCCATTTCCATGCGTGTATCAAGATGCACAACATGCTTAAAGCACTCCCATTAAAATATGTCCTTGTTTTTGTTGTCAAGACCCCATGCTCTTGCTGGACCACTTTCCAATCCATGCTTAGGCCATGCGTGTATCTCCAAATTCGATGGAATCAATTCCAGCGTGCAAAATTCCATGGACACGCTCTACCATTTCTCGACTTGAGCTAAAGTATTGCATGCTCAAGTATCAAAATCATCTATGTCTAGCATGCTTTACCTTCCAGCGTGCTCTTCTATGTGTGAGCATGCGTGTTCCCCAGCTGCTCTGGTTGCAGCATTTGCTACCCTCCATGCTTGTGCTTTGTTCATCCCTTCCTGCAATTGTTTTTGCTCGAATGCGCATCCTAGACCAAGAGACATGCTTCTCGCTTTTCAGAATAAACCATGTGCTTACATGAAAGGTTTTTCGCATCCCTCCATGCCAATTCCCTAGCGTGCTTGTGCAGATTCCAATAGAATTGTTATCTTTTACTGAGCATAATATCACGTGCCCATCTTGTTTACTGGAATGTTTTTGTTCTTTAATATAACATAGTTGTACCTGCACGCTAGAGACACCCTCCTCCCTTAGGATTTGATGGTCGATTAAGTTGACATGCCTCCTGCTATTTCTATTCTCTTTGCTTCTTATCTTCTGTCCACCTTCACCCTTAGACTTGGACATTGCATCTTATCTTCATTAACCAACCTCCTTCCTTGTGCATCTAGATGCCAGAATTGTTGGCATTCCATTTCTCCATGATCTAAAGCATAATTAGCCAAATGATCAGCCAACTTGTTGCCCTCTCTATGAATATGAGTAACTGTGTAATTGCCCCCAATCATTAGTTGCATCATTTCCTCTACCTGCTCAGATATGATCCATGGTGGTTTCCAAATCCCATCCATTATCTTTTTTAATAACATTGAGTCAGTTTGAAGCCATACATGAGAGTATTGTTGAAATCTGCAGAACCTTAGTGCTTCTACCATGGCCTTCGCTTCAGCTACTGTGTTTGTTGTCTCCTTAATCTCCCTCCCTACTGACTTGACTATGTCACCACTTTCATTTCTTATACAAAAACCTATTGAGCTCCTGCCTGGATTTCCCCTCGATGCCCCGTCTGTATTAACCTTTACCCATCCTGTACTTGGAAGTTCCCACATGAATTTGGTAACTTTAAGTTTAGGAGTGAAATTTTCCATCATGGCTAGAAGGTCTTTCCATTTGTAAGGTACCATGTCCATCCCAGGCTTTCTCACTTTCACCAATGCCTGGAGATTTGATGAAACTTGATAAATCACCCTGCTAGTTGTCACAACATCACCATACTTCATACTATTTCTTCTTTTCCAGAGTTCCCATACTACGCATGAAGGGAGTGATTGCATTACCGGTTTGAGCCTTAAGCAAACATTTGCAGTCCAACATTTTGTGATTGCTTGGTGCAATGTAAGTCCTTCCACAGCTATTCCTGCCCTCGATAGAAAATACTTCCAAGTTGTCTTTGCAGTTTCTGATCTAAAAAACAAATGCTGAAGAGATTCCTCATCAGGATGTACACAACACCAGCATTTTGATGGCATGCAGTAGCCTACCTTTTTCAAGAAATCATCTAAAGGTAACTTTGCTTTCCACACTTTCCACATGAAAAATGCTATTTTAAAAGGTAGTCCCTTTACCCAAATCATTCTATAAGTTGTTCTTGGTTCGTCTCTTCTTCTCGTATAATCCCATGCTGACTTAACACTAAAATATCCTCTTATTTCCAGCATCCAACAAGGCACGTCAAGAACCTGCTGAGGTGAAGGTGGTTTGATTTTCTCTAGAATGTGTACTGCTAAGTCTTCAGGAAGTATTTCAAATAGCCTGTCCACATCCCACCCACCATCTAAGGTAACCTCATGTACATTTTGTACTATTTCATCTATGCCAAAGTCCTAAGGAACTAAAAAATATAGTGCCCCAAGACCTGTCCAGTTTTCAAACCAAAAAAGTGAGGATCCCTTTTTTGTTTGCCAAAAGATTTGATGTTCAATACGATCTCTGCATTCCAGCATTTTTCTCCAACTATGAGACCCCCTTTTCCATGGAACAACTACTGAATTCATTTTCTTACAGTATTTCTGACATACGAAAGAGCTCTATAGGCTTGGTTTTGTTCTGAAATTCCACCACAACTTGCTGAATAATGCCTTTGTACATCATGCAGTGACCTGAAACCTATTCCTCCTTCCTCAACTGGCATGCATAAGGTATTCCATGAAGCCCAATGCCTACTAGTTCCTCCTACAGAGCTGCTCCAGAAAAACTGAGCAAACAATTTGTGCAACCTATTTATCACATATTTTGGAGGGTTTACAGCTGATAGTAGATGCATAGGCATGCTTTGCAGTACATGGGATATAAGAACTGCCCTTCCCCTACTGATAATAATTTGCCCTGCCAGGATTGCATTTTGTCCATTTCCTTAGTAATTAGGGGCTGATAGTATTCCAGCTTTCTCCTTGCATAAAAAATAGGACAACCTAGGTATGTGATAGGAAATTCATTCCTATGAATGCCTGTGATCCTTTTCACCTTGCTGACCACATCTATGTGTGTTAAATGATGTAGGTACACAGCTGATTTGGTCTTGTTAATAAGCTGCCCAGATGCATTTTCATATGCATTCAACACTTGCATAATCAGCATCAGAGAATTTTCATCAGATGATGAAAAAATAATCATGTCACCTGCATACGCCAAATGATTGATCTTTGGACTCTACTTTGGCATTCCAAATCCACAAAAATACAGGTTAGTATGAAGTGCATTGAGGCCCCTAGATAATGCTTCTGCTGCCAAGATAAACAAAGTTGGAGATACAGGGTCACCTTGTTTTACTCCCCTTGAGGATTTAAAGAAACCATGAGCTTGACCATTGATTAGAATAGAATACCAATTGTTTGAAACTAATCCAAAGGCAATCCCTATCAACCTTTCTGTGAATCCCATCTTTCTCATTACCTTTGTTAGGAATAGCCAGGATAATCTATCATAAGCTTTGGTCATATCTAGCTTCAGGATGACATTAGGTCCAGCCTTAGTTCTAAGCCTAATGTCAGTGACTATCTCCTGAGTTAAAAGGATGTTTTCTACTATATTCCTGCCCTTAACAAAACCTGACTGTTCCTCCGATATCAGATTTGGGAGAAATTTCACTAGCCTTTCATGTACGACCCTCGATATAACCTTATTTGAAAAATTACTGAGGCTTATTGGTCTTAGATCAGAAAAAGTGGTAACTTCTTTTTCTTTGGTATCAGAACTAGGTTTGTGTGTGTTACACACTTTGGTAGCTCATGACCATTGAAAAAAGCCCTCACCATGTCGAACAGGTCATCCCCTATTATGTCCCAACAAGAATGATATAGCTTGCCTGTCATACCATCTGGCCCTCCAGCACTATCACCATTAAGTCAACCTCCTCTTTTGTTGGCTGCTTAATCAATTCTGCATTCTGTTCATTGTTCATCAGATTAGAAACATGGTCTACGATCTCAAATAAAGAAGGAGAAGCTGTTTTTGTGAACTGTTCCTCGCAAAATCTGATAGCCTCTTCTGCAATTTCTTTTTCTTCTTCAATCCATGTTCCTCCACTATCTTGAATTCTGTTAAGCTGAAGTCTCTTCCTCCTACCTCTCACTTGTGCGTGGAAGAAATTAGTATTCCTATCCCCTTCCTTGAACCAAGTCATGCCCGCCTTTTGTTGCCAAAATTTCTCCTCTAGTGCAAGACATTTGATCAATTCTGCCTGAACCTTTTGTAGCCTTTCCCTATTCATCCCTGCAGGATTTGCTTCAAATTCTGCTTCATGAACCATCACTACCTCCTCCATGCTTGATATCTTTTGGAAAATATTTCCAAACGTAGCCTTACTCCACAATGAAAGGGCTTTCTTTAATTTTTTTAACTTGTGATTATAAATAATAAAAGGATTTGCACTGAAATCAGCTGTCCAGTTCTCTCTCACCACATATTTAAAAGTTGCATGTTCCACCCAAAAATTCAAGAACTTAAAAGGCTTTTTTATTGGTGGAGTCTCAATATCACACTTCAGATACATTGGACTATGATCGGAACCAGTCTTTGACAAATGTTGCACCTCTATTCCCGAAAATGTTTGTTGGAACTGTAAATTGGCCAAGCATCTGTCTAGCCTTTCGAATATACAGTCTTCCTCTACTCTCCCATTCCACCATGTGAATATGCTACCTTTAAATCCAAGATCGAAGAGATTTCAAGTGTTGACGCAGTGTCGAAAATCATCAATTTCATTCAATGACACAGGTAACCCCCCAAACTTCTATTCTTCGTCCCATATTACATTGAAATCTCCCCCTACTAGCCATGGTGCATTCATATCCCTTGCCATTTCATATAATGAATCCCATAATTCTATCCTCTCAATTGCATCACATTTAGCATATATCAAAGTTAGAACAAACTCCACATGCGATTCAGTATGAACCAATCGTAGTGTTAATTGTTGCACCATATTGTACATGACAGTTACCTCAAATACCTCATCTATGAATGCCCAGATCTTGTTGGAAACATTTGAAATTGCTTGTGCAAGTCCTATCTTGTTTCTATACCTTTCCATTTTTTTGCTTGTTGCTTTGGCTCCATTAATCCTACAAATTCATAGTGATTTTTCCTGTGCATTTTTGTCAACCTTTCAAAGGCCTGCTGTGTGTTGACTGACCTTATATTCCAAATGAGAGCATTCATTACTGATTGTTGGATTTAGTTAGCGTTCTCCTTGTGTGCACCCCAGCTTTTGGTACTGCAAAATTATCTTTTTGTTGCTTCTTCTTACCTTTTGCTGCTGATTTTGCCTTTTCCACTTGCGTAGGTGATAAGTCACCTTGCCTTGCCGCATTCATAAGGTGTTGGGTAGTTGATTCTTGATCCATGTCGTATCCTGATTTACCAGGTTCTTCTCCTTCTTCGTTGTCTTCCTTACCTCTTGATGTAGCTCCAAATGCATTCCTTTTAGGGACCAAGGCCTTCTCTTATCCTCTTTTTAACAGCTGCAACTGATTTTTCTCCAATGTAATAGTAATATTTAATATTTCTGTTTTATGTCTTGGTTGTTTCTCCTTCTCTGTTGTGTTGTGTTCTTGTGGGTCTTCTTGTGATATCTGAATTTGATCATCTTCTGTTCCTTCAGGATCATTTACCTCTGGGCCTCTTCCTTCATAGTTTCTAATTTCTGTGATTTCAGTTGTGTTGTTGTCATTGGCATGGGGCTCTCCATTTACACTTTGCTCATCTTCTTCTTTGTCCTTCTCATTTGGTTCCTCATCAGCTTGTGCTCCTTGCGGTACTTCGTTCTCCTCTGAATCGTATTCCCTTTGTGTATCCCATAGCCTGCCTCCACAGCCTTGCACTCTTTCTTTAAATGTAGCTGATTTTGACCCTTCTGCTTGAGAATTTGGAGTTTTATTAAGTACCTTGTTCACTAATGTATCTTGTGATGGGATTTCCTGGCATGGTTTATTGATCTTCACTATTTCTTCTCCTGTTTTATTCTTGAAACTTCTTTCTACCCATTGTGCAGTATAGTTTTTTGCTTTTGATGCCTCATTTCCATTGACTAGACCATTAGTCGAGCTAATCCCCGATGATTTAAGATGAAAAACTTGTGCTGCAGGATTTAACTTTCCCTCATTATTGACCATATTTTTTGGTTTTTGCTTTGTAGATGCTTGGTTATGAAGTGTTGTACTGCTTGTTGCTGCATTATCTGTCACCATTGCCAATTGACTAATAGGTTCTTCCTCTTCCTCCATCCCTTGTAATATTGCAAACTTGTTAGCTACTTGAACATGATCATTATCTTCATTGTCTACTGCCTCCAATTCCTTACCACTGTTGCTTTGTGCTTCTGTTTGTCTCTCTACAGTGCTTGTACCCTCTTTATTGTTATTGTTTTCAAACTGCTTAGCTGGTGCCATCTCCATTCCATTATTACTGAGACTAGTATTTTGATTTACTACATTTCTAACTCTGTTATCCTTCACTTCCTTCCATTGCTCTTTTGCTGTAACAATCACATTACCCACGACCTTTCCACTAGATAACATCTTTATAGGCTGTGAGTTCCCTATGTCCTGTTTCTTAGTTGTATCTGCTTGGTCATCATTCTCCTTCTCCACATATAGTTCAGGGTGTATCCTCCAGCATTCAGATTGATCATGCCCTTGAAGTTTACAATGTCTGCAATATTTAGGCAGCATGTCATATTGAATTCTCACCCATTCAGTTCTTGTTGTTCCTTTAGCTTCGTTGAATATGTCCATCCTCACCTTTTTAGGCAAATCTGCAAGTAGATCAACTAGTACCTTCACCCTAGCATAACTAGGTCTAGTTTTATTAATTGTAGCCATGTCTAGATGCATAGGTTTACCTACTGCTGAAGCTAGAGAAAATAGACATTCCTTTACAAAAAAGGTTGGCAATAGACCTGGGAATAAGATCCAAGCCATTGCCTTGGGTGTTTCTTCATCTGCTCTAAACTTTGAGTCATAAATCAACGGCCTAAGCTGATATTGATAGCCATCCCTGTCCTTTATGTAATGAGTTTTTGATGAGAAATGAAGATAGTCCTGCCTTAATGTCATTCTAATCAAAATATGTCTATCCCTTAGAAATCCAATGTTACATTCACCTTTAATTCCGCATTGAATTGGTATTAACTTACGCAGTTGTTGAATTTCTGGGCTACCATAAGAACATTTACCAACTATTGCATATTGTAATCCTTCGATGATATCCATCCTTTCTACTTCTGCTTCTGTGAACTGAATAACATGTTCTTCATTCAATATTGTAGGTGTACGAATAGCAATTGGCTCAACTTCCTGTTGCTCCTGCATTGCAGCATTTAAAGTGCAAGGTTTCAGAAATTTGGAGTAATCCATCGGCTGTTTGTTGTTATTTGTGATCCCTGATGTTTGTGCAATGTTTGGAGGAAGTTGTGTAGGCAGCGCAACCACCAAAAGTGGCTGGCCACCTGCTTGTGTGTCCCTTACAGTTGTAATTCTTTAGCACTTTACTTACATGACAAAGGTGCAGTATGTTTGCAAGAAAACGAAATTACTGTAATTTGAATTTGCTTCACGCAAACTGTTGTGCTTAACAGTAGCGCTGGAATTAGCTGAATTGTTGAAATTGAATGAAGAACTCTGTGTGCTACAGTAACTCGTGAAACTGAAATTAAGATCTACAAAAATTGACTATAGATCTGAAGTTGAAACCAATTGGGTATTACTCGTAAGGAAATTATGTATCTTTTGACACCAAGTTTGGTTGGTTCCACCACCGGATTCCGGAGTTATGAACGGAAAATGATGACGAAATAGTTGCTCCACTTTTACTTTTTTTTTCTTTTTAATTTTCTGTTTTTTTTGTTTTTCTGCTGTGCTAATATTCTATTTCTTCGCAAAGGCAAGCCGCTAAATCTGCATGCCTTCTCCAACTCGAACTGGGCATGCAACCATGAAAATCGCTCCTCTAAAACAACCTACAATGTATTTTTTTGGCTCCCATCCATTCTCATGGAGTTCTAAGAAGCAAAAAGTTGTTGCTCGCTCGTTGATAGAACCTGAATATCGTTCTATTGCTTCTGCTTCAACTTAAGTTTATTGGGTCCGTAACTTGTATCAGGAGTTATCTCTCTTTATCTAGGAACCACCAGCTATCTACTGTGACAATCTTGGTGCGACCTATGTGTGTGCTAAACCAGTTTTTCACTCCAAAATGAAGCACATTGAAATTGACTATCATTTTATTCGAAATCTTTGTCAATGGGGTCTCTTGCGTGTTTCTCATGTTTCATTCCAAGACCAATTGACGGGCTGATCTTTTTACCAAGCCACTTCTAAAAACTCTATTCGAGGCATTAAGGTCCAAGATTGGTATATCAGATCGATCCACCATCTTACGGGAGCGTATTAGTGATATCTCTTGACTGATATTAGGATATCCCTTGATTGATCTTCCATATCCTAGCATCTGTATATTTGATATAGTTTCTATGCTAATTAGGAGAATATCAATACTCTTTATTAGTTAATTCTTTTCTTATTACCTGATTTAGTGTTGTATAAAGGGTGAAACCATTTTGATCTCCCAAGTTTGTCTTAAAATTCAAACTCCTCCTCCAACATTAAGCAATAGACATCCTCCTCCTCCAATCATATGTGTTGTCCATTTTATCCTTGATATTTTAATTCCTCCTTTATGCATATAATTTTTTTGTTATATTTAAATTGGTAAAACACTTAGGTAAATATCTTATTATAAATTTTATAATTAAATCTCAATAAAATTTAACTAGAATAGTTCTTTTATGAGTGTCTACAAAATTTATCGTTAATCTTTTTAATTGTTACTTTAATATTAAGTATATATTTAAATTTTACTTTCCATTATATATATATATATATATATATCTGTGTGTGTGTGAATTTATTTTTATAAATTTCTTTCATTATATTTTATATTTAATTTAAAGAACATCCGAGTTATACATGTTATTATAAAATCTCTATTTTTTATTATTCTTTATATTACTGTGTTATATTTTATTTGTTTGATATTAACAAGAGCATTTATTCTAATATTTTAATTTTTCCCATTTCTTTCATTATTAAATTTCAATAAATTATATATGATTGATTATCATTTTTCATATTTTAAATTTTATTAATTTTCTTTTTACTATAGGTTAATTCATAACATAGAATAAGAAAAATATCGTGATATTAAAAAGTAAAAAAATACTAACCAAAGCTGATAAAATTAAGGATAAAATAGGCATTTTAAAAATACAATTAAGTTTCAAGGAGAAGAATGTCTATTGTTTTATGTTAGAGGAGGATTTTGAATTTTAAGATAAACAGGAACGGCCTTCCCAAAAGCAGGTGAAGCAATTGATTTAACTCATTTTTTGTTATACGTAATAGGCTATATAATTTTTCTTAAAAAGTTCTATGAAGTGAAAATGTTTGATTTCTTTCTTTAACAAATATAGAGAAGAAGGATTTGAAAACTGCTATGATTTTTGCCAAAGAAATTGCATTTTGAAATGAATATCAAACTCGAATTTTGTAAGAAATGTATGATATATAGGAAGAAATAATTTATTGAGAATGTTGATAATGAAATCTCAAAATATCTCAAAGAGTCTTTAGAGTTGATTACCTTTCATATATAGTAGACAATGCTATTTTTTTCACTTCAAAATAAGTTTGAACAATTCAAAGCATATGAAAATACTTTTGATTTTCTATTTAATGATAAAAAACTGGGATCACTATATGAAGGAAATTTAATAAAACACTGCCTTAATCTTGAATGTTCCTTAAAGCATAATAATCACTCGAATATTGATGATTTAGATTTATTTTTTGAATTAAAAGTGTTAAGAAAAATTACAATTAGAAGATAACAATAATTCATAGACCCAATCAAATAAAAAGATTTGATTCTTTTCCAAATGCCTTTATTGTTTATAGAATACTGTTAATAACTCTTATTATAGGACCTTCAACGGAAAGCAGTTTTTAAAAATTTAAATTGATAAAATCTTACCTAAGATCAACAATGTCTCAAGAGAGGTTAAATAATTTAGCTATATTGTCAATTAAAAATTAGGAGAAATTGATTATAAGGAAATTATTAATAACTTTGCATTTAAAAAAAGTTAGAAAAAAGGAAAAGGAAGGTCAAAGCCCCTCATAATGGCTTGAAGCTACAAAATTCGTCGGCCACCCCTAAAGATAAAATTGGATAATCAAAATGATTTTCATCCGTTATATAAATACGTTTCATGTTAATGAAGATACACAAGTACGTTTCATGTTAATGAAGATACATAAGTTCTCTCTGTTAGATTGGATATAGACCAGACCTATTCACATGCCTAGTCCAGTAGTAATTAGTGTCTTCTGTTTCTATTCACTTTTAGGCTCACACATTCTTTGTAATTGTATATAAACACTAAATTATAAAGGAAAAAAAGCAGCAGATTATTTCTTTCAAATATGAAATAATATTTCCCCTTCTCTCTTCGAGATTAGGGTTCTTTGTCGCACATTTCTGCTCAAATTAGTCTCATTTCTACAGTTTATCATGGTATCAAAGCATTGATTCGTGTATCTCTCGCTCCACTGATTCGTCCGATAGTACCCTCATCAAGTTTCCTTGGAGTTTGCTCACTAACAATATCAATTTCTGATAAAAAATTAAGTGGTGGTTCCGGCAAGGTAATTCTCTTCACAAGTTCTTTGCTTTAGTGTGAGGGCTTATCTGCTATAGGTAGTTTGATTAACGATATGGAGGCTCGCGCTAGTCCGTCTTCTGATAACTCCAATAACGAATGGATTTGAGGATTTCTCTCTTCCCGCATCTTATCCTTTTTATCTTCACCCGTCCGACAATCCCGGTACTCAGCTGGTGCATATTCCTTAGTGGTTTTGTTAGTTTGAGGAAAAGTATGTTGATTTCACTCTTTGCAAAAAATAAACTTGGATTGATCAATGGTAGGGTTTCTCTGCCATCCCCTTCTTCACCCTATTACCCTTATTATTGGGAGCGTTGTAATGACATGGTGATTGCACGGATCACCAACTCCTTATCTAAAGATATTGCTACAAGTTTGTTGCGTTTTAATACTGGCAGAGAAATTTGGACTGATATCAATGAAAAATTTAGACAATCCAATGGTTCAAAATACATTCAAATACAGAAGAAAATTAGTTCTCTCACTTAAGGATCCTCTGACATAGCTTCATATTTCAGAAAATTAAGAAGTTTATGGGATGAATTAACCACTGCATATATATGGTCTGTGTACTCGTGTGGTGCCTTGCCTAAATTTCTTGAGGATAAAAAGCTATTTCAATTCCTTAGTGGTCTTAATGAAGCGTATTCTACCGCCAAGAGTAATATCCTGATGCAGTCACCTTTTCCAAAAGTTATTAAAGCATACTCCATGCTTCAACATGATGAACACCAAAGAGAGAATTCTACCCATTCTCCTAGTGTCTCAAGTGACTCCATGTCTTTCTCTATTGCTTTTGGGCCTTACAATCCTTCCAGATCATATACTCAAAGGGTGAATTTTGATCCAAATAAAACTTCCTCCACGGTCTCTTGCAAATACTGCAAGAAGCCGGGACACATTGTTGAGAAATGCTATAAGTTATATGGGTACCCTGCTGACTTCAAGTTTACCAAAGGCAAAAGGTCGGCTTCTTGTGTCCAAAGCACTGAAGGTTGCAAATTTTATTCTAGTACATCCAAGTTCACCGAGAGTGCTCCCATGGTTTCAGTAAGGAGCAGCACCAACACCTAATGTCTCTTTTTCAACAAGTGAATTTGTCTTAAGTAGCGCAGGACTCCCCTGCCAACACATCTGCCTTGGCAAATTTTGCAGGTACTCTAAGTAGCTCTCTTATTTCTACTATAGGTAATTTTGTATGTTGTTTGTCTCATCTTAAGAGTGAACCTTGGATTTTAGATTCTGGAGCAACAAATCACATGACACCACACAAACATTTACTCTCTACTGTTTCCCTGCTTTCTTTTCCTAAACTAGTTACTCTTTCTAATGGTTACAAAGTAAAAATGGTTTTCACTAGTTCTTTGTCTTTAACTTCTGATACTGTTTTAACTGATGTATAATTGTTCCTTCATTTCAGTTTAACCTCATTTCTGTAAGTCAATTACTCAGTCAAATTCAATGTTTTTCATCTCTCTTTACCAATTTCTCTTTTTCTCTACAGGGTCTTTCTCTGAAGAGGCCATTGGTAATTGGTAAGACTGAAAATGGGTTATATCTTCTGCATCCTGAATACTATTGGTTCATGCTGTGATTCTCTACCACCTTATGATAATGCCACAGTACATAATTCTCATCCCTGTGACAATACCATTATAAATAGTTTCCATTCTCGCAAAAATACATCTTGTAATGCCAGTGTTTCTGTACATTCTGTTAATAACAATAAAATTGATGTTTTCTGGCACCAATGAATGGGACACACCTTATGATAGAATGTTATACATTCCCTTTCTTAAAGATAAAATTTCATCCAAAAAACATTTTGTTTGTTCTATTTGTCTACTACACATTTTCAACTTATACATGTTGACCTTTGGGGGCCATATCATGTTCAAACATACAATGGGTTATGTTGGCCCAAGTAAAGGTTAGTTTTAAAGACTGACAAAGGAACTCATACATGAACCAGATCCATCCTAGTAGAGCACAGATATGAACAAACTTAAGCATGTGAGATTCACGTGAAGGAGATAAACTTATCGTGAAAGAAATAATATCTCCTGATCCTGATCGAAAATATTGCATAGTAGATAAGGAGAAGGACTCCTTACTTAAAGAGAACACGGTTTAAGAGAAGGATGGAGTTAGAGGTTGAGATCAACTAGAACGTTTCCACCAAGGAAGAGTAGCATCAGAATTCTAGTCAATCTCTATTTACTAACTCTATAAATATCAGTGTTGTTCTCTTTTACAGGTAACACACATAAGCAGAAGTTAAATATGAATTGAGAGCAAAATAGCAAGGCAATTTTGCAAGCAATTTTTGTGTGATTCAAGCGTACAAACCTGAAGCTACTAGAACCAGTTCCAAGTATTTGTCTTTTATTCTAGTTCAATTGTAGTAGGTGTTTTTATTTTGTACCTTTCAGCTTTATCTAGAAGCAATTGTATTAGGTACTCAGAGTTTTCAAGTTAGAATTAACTTGAAGTTGTCACAACAGTTGAGGCTGTGTGCTACAACAGGATTAGAATTAGTCCTAGGTTTACAAAAGAGTTTTTGTAAATGCTGTTTTTGGCTTAGTAATTTTAGTGGAGAGTTTGGGCAAATCCTATTGGAAAGTAGGTCGTGGTTTTTTCACCTTTTGAGCTAGGTGTTTTCCACGTAAAATCTCTGTATTCTTTAATTTCTATACTTATTATTCCACAATAGTAGTAGTTGGAACATATAGAAAAACTAGGTCCTTCCATAATCAGGTTAATCGAAAAATTGGACACCACACAAATCACTCCCTCCCCCCTCTTGTGTGGTATTGAAGTATAAAACATTAATTGGTATCAGAGCGGGTTATCCTTGAAGAGGCTAAGACCTTAGGAACAGATCAAGATGAGTGCACCACCTGGAAACTGGGGAGCATAATCCACGGCTAAGCCTCCACTCTTTAATGGCCAGTACTACTCATGGGGGAAAAATAGGATGAGAGATCACATTATCAGAGAAGATTATGAACTATGAGACATTGTTACTGATGGTCCCCTGGCTACCATGAAGAAGAATGCTGAAGGAGTAGATGTGATGAAGACTAGAGCTGACTGCAGTGCTGAGGACTTGAATAAGTGGGAAAAGAATGCTAAGGCTAAGAAATGGCTTGTGTGTAGACTTGGTCCAGATGAGTATAGCAGAATTCAAAGTTGTACTACTGCTAAGGAAATTTGGGACACTTTGCAAGTGGCTCACGAAGGAACTCCTTAAGTGAAGAGATCAAGAGGAACAATGTTGTACTCTCAATATGAGAATTTCACCATGAAGGAAGGAGAAACCATCCAAGAGATGTATACAGGGTTCACAACACTAACAAATAAACTTAAGTCTCTTGGAAGGATTATCCTTGAAGAAGACAAGGTTGAGAAAATTTTGACAAGGGTTTTGCCAGTTACTTGGGAAAGCAAAATCACTGTTATTCAGAAATCAAACAACATTGTCACTCTCAAGTTGGATGAGTTAATTGGAAATCTCATTGTCTATGAACTTAGAAGGAAAACCATGAAGATAGATGCACCCAAGAAGGAAAGAAGCCTGGCTCTCAGAATCGCTGAAGCTGCAGATCTAGAGGAGGATGAAATGGCTATGATCACGATGGATTTCAAAAAGTATCTAATGAAAGGAAAAGGTTCTTCAAGAGGTGAAACCTACAACAAACCAAGGGTCCCTGAAAAACAGACCAACGAGGGCTGTTACAAATGTGGCAAGATTGACCACATAATCAAAAACTGTCCTTAGTGGAAAATTGAATGGAAGAAGGAAAGGGCTGAACGAAGAAACAGGAAGAAGGAATAGGTTCATCCCAAGAAGAACAAAGGATCAACAAAGGCTATAGTTGCTGCTTGGGGAGAAAGCTCAGATGAGGCTTCAGAAGATGAAGATGGAAATGAACAAGCACTTTTGGCCATTAGAGAATCTGATGAGGAATCATAGGTAAGTGTGATTGATCTCAAAGACAAGATTAATTTTTTCTCTAAAGAAAGTCTATCTGAGTTACTGCTAAATTTCATTGATAAATCTGAGATCATAAATAATGAAAAGAAATAGCTGTCTAAGGAATGTGTAATCTTGAAAGCTAAGTGCAAAAATCTGGAACTCAGGGCTAGTGAAAGTGATCGTAAAATGCTAAGTTGAAGAACCAGATTCTTGAACTTGATACCACTGTGTTAGAGCTTAGATCTGAAAATTTAAACTAAAATTTGGAACAGGTAAAAAGAAAACTGATCGCATACATCCTTAGAAGAAAATTTAGGAAAAATGAAGGATGAGTTGTGTGAGCACGTGATTTTTACCTCACACGAATTACTCCAAAAGAATTCCCAAAATTAGGTCTTTTCTTTAATTATGTGTTATTCTAGGAATTACTGTGCAATTTTTTTGATTGTTTGCATGTTTTTGTGTGCATGTTTAATTTTGTTAATGCATTAAAAAATACAAAAATATAGCATCTGCACTTAGGATTTGCTTTTTTACATTTTTTGGGTTAATTTAGTAAATTGTTGTTTTACAAAATGAAAAAATCACAAAAATAATGTATTTTTACATTTTTAGTGTTTAATGTCAAAAATTTGTGATTTTCTTCTAGTTTGTTAATTAATTATTTGTGATAAGTATTATTTAAAGTCAATTAGTAATTTTTTAAAGTTAATTTGGGTTTTGTTTTATAATTTAATTTAGGATTTTAGTTTTGAAAAATAGTTTGGAAATAAATAGAAAAGGAAAAGAATTAAATAAAAGAGAAGGAAATCAAATTTGGGCCAAATTGAATTTAATTCAAGAGGCCCAAATCAAATACACCCAAAACCTTGCCCATTACCCGACCCCGACCCGCCCCTGAACCGGTCCAGCACCTATGTAACCAAAATGACCCCGTTCCAATTAAGGATTCAATCACAGCCGTTGGATTTCAATCATCCAACGACTCAAATTTATCGTTCATTTTAATATACCAAACCCCCCTCACTCGTCTCTCTTTAGAGACCAGACATAGACACCGCCTCACACCAACCTCCTCCGCCCACCGAAAATCGCCTCACGGCGGTTCTGGTGGTCCAATCCCTTCCAAAATTACACCCCAGAATCCCTTTCACCTCCTCATCCCAAATCCCCAAACAGTTTCCTTCGAATCGTAGCCGAACTCGTCGAATCTTCGATCAAAGTTTGAACCCCAAACCCTACTTTACCCAATTGACCCCAAACTAACACCCCCTAACCTCCTTGACCTCCTCATACCCAATACATATCTGGTTTCCCTCGAATTTGGTTGAAATGGGTCAAATTTCAAATCTTGAGTCCGCATGCTAAAAGACAGATTTAAACTCAAGGATTGTTGATAATTTCAGGGCCTGATTTCGTCGCAAAATGGTGTTAATCACTTGTTCTAACAAAGAACAAATGACTAACATCATTTGGCGATGAAATCGGAAAAAATTCGAGTGCCAAATGAACCCGTTGAATTGGTGAGTCTCCAGTATTACTTCTTTTTTTTCTTGTTATTATTTCACTTTTGCCTCGTCTTCTTCTCTTCTTTGAGAAATTTAATTAAGTTTTGAATTAGGTTTAAAATTGTGAATTGTCCATTCGTTGTCTTTAGTTCATATTCATGTATGTCGTTAATCAATTTAATAGCTGATTTTGATTTTCAATCCAGTTGAAGGTTTTATTCTTTTGTTTACTGTAATTGTGATAATTTTTTTAAAAAAAACTTAAGAACCTTCTCAATAGTGGTAGGGTAGAAATTGCATTACTGAATGTAACGACCCGACCGGTCGTTTTGAGCTTTTGCACTTTGATTGCCAGTTCTCGGGCATGACTTGCCCCGTATGATGTATTATAACTGATGTAGATTGTTGATGTTGGTTTTCACGGAAATTGGTATGAATTTGAAAGAACAGTCTCAGTTGAAAGCTTTGAATTTGAAAGGTTTGACCAAGAGTTGACTTATTTGTATATGAGCTCGGATCGGAATTTTTATGATTTGATTAGCTTTGTTGGGTGATTTATGACTTAGAAGTGTGATCAGAATTGATTTTGGAGGTCCGGAGTAGAAATAGGCTTGAATTGGCGAAGTTAGTATTTTGGCAATTTCTGGTTGATAGGTGAGATTTTGATTCGAGTGTCAGAATGGAATTCCGAGAGTTGCTGTAGCTTCGTTATGTCATTTGTGATGTGTGTGCAAAATTTCAGGTCATTCGGAAGTGGTTTGGTTGGGTTTTTGATTGAAAGCGTATTTCGGAAGTTTTTAGAAAACTTAGGCTTGAATTCGATGTGAATTGATGGATTTGATGTTGTTGGAAGAGTTTTGATGATTGGAACAAGTTTGAATAAGGTATTGGGTCATGTTCGTGCTTTTGGTTGAGGCCCCGGGGGCCTCGGGGTGATTTCGGGTGGTTATCGGAGAATTTGGAAATATTTGCAGCTTCAGATTTGCTGCTTCTGTTATTTCCGCATCTACGGGTTGTGGACCGCAGATGCGGCGCCGCATGTGCGGTTGATTAGTCGCAGAAGCGAAAATGCGCCTGCTGGGCAGAGACCGCAGAAGCGGTTAGGCGGGCTGCATCTGCGATGTCGCAGATGTGGGGATTTGATCGCAGATGCGATTGTTGGCCAGTTGAGTGATGTCCGCAGATGCGGAGAAATGACCACAAAAGTGGTACCGCAGGAGCGGTGGTGGGGTCGCAGATGCGAAAACCTCTGGGCAGAATGTTTTAAGTTATTTCATTCGCGATTTTGAGTCATTTTTCCTCCATAGTTGAGCATTTTGAGAGCTTTTTGAAGGAAATCGAAGAGGGGTTCAAGGAGGAACGTTTGGAGGTAAGATTTTCGAACCTAAAACTCGATTATATTGTGAAATCCACCTAGAAATTCATGGAAAAACTAAGCCTAAAACTTAAGAACTAGGGCTTGAGAAATTAGACTTTTGAATTAGGATTTGAAGGACCATTTGAGGTCGAAATTGAGAACTTTTGGTATGTATGAATTCGTGGGGTGTTAAGGAATCTAATGATGTAAAAATTTCTGAGTTTCGAGAAGTGGGCCCGGGGCTCGGGTTTTTGGTAATTTCGGGATTTGTGCCCGTTATTGATTGTTTTCGCTTGGGCTTTGTTCCCTTAGCATATTGTGATGCATTCGTTCTGATTTTTGGATATATTCGACGCGCGTGGAGGCCGATTTGAGGGGCAAAGGCATCACGAGCTAGAGATTTCACCGGTTCGAGGTGAGAAATAATTGTAAATGATATCCTGAGGGTTTGAAACCCCAGATTCGCACATCATAGCGCTATATTGAGGTGAGACACCCGCTTAATGATGAGCGTGGGGTCATTTACTATAGGGGATTGTGACTTGGTCCGTCCTGATTGATGTTTTTACCATATATTTGATTGAAACTTATTTGTTATCATCATTATTTGGACTGATTGCCATATTTGGGCTTCGAGCTAACTATTTGAACCCTCCGGGGATTGTTATCACTATTTCCTCACTGTTTTGACCCACTACTTGAACTCAGTCGTATTGTTTTCCACTGTTGTACAACTTAGCCACTTTTACTCGGTTTTGAAACTAAAATGATATATTAAATGATGTTTTGAGGCTGAGAACTATTGTTTTTACTAATGCCTGAGGGGCTTATGTGATATCTGGACTGAGTATGGCCGAGGGCCAGATGTGAGGATACTATGAGATCGGGCTGCGCGCCGCAACAGTGTTATACTGATATTGATATGAGGCTGAGGGCCTAGATTTGATGCCACGAGATGGCTTGATATTGCGCTTGGGCCATAAGGGGCCCCTCCTGGAGTTTGCACACCCCCAGTGAGCGCCGTCGATGTAAAATATGGATCGGGCTGCATGCCGCAGCGATATATGGATTGGGCTACACGCCGCAGTGGTGCTGGTACCGTTCTATGTGTTTACTTTATTTCATTTGTCTGCCATTACCTATTGTTTGTGCTACTTCATGTGATATCTATCTGATTGCCTGACATTATCTGTTAATTGAGTGTTGTGCCCGAGGGGCGGATTTCCGTGCTTAACTGTACTATTTGCTTTGCACTCATTTGCGTAACCATTGAAAAAGGTCATTTTTAAAAGAGGTTTAAACTGAGCTAAGATGTTTTTCCAAGGATTTCACAGTTTCACTGCTTTTACTCAAAGGGTTTTAGACTGCTCTATACAACATGATGGTTTGCTTTACGTGATTTCTTACTGCTCAGTTATTATTTACCTTTATTACTCACTGAGTTGGAGTACTCACTTTACTCCCTGCACCTCGTGTGCATATGCAAGTATTTGTTCACCCGGTAGCGGGTTTTGAGCTGGTTGGAGGCTAAGTTATCAGAGTTTAGTGAGGTGACTGCCAGCGTTCGCAGCACCGAATTTCTTCCTTTTGTTTATCAGTCCTATTTTATTTGTTTTCAGGCCTTGCAGTTGTATTTATACTCTAACCCATCTCTTTCTCTTTTAATCTCATGTTGCCTGTATTGTTTAGCATTTGAAATGTTTGGTTAGTATATTGAGTATGAGTGGGATATCAAGTAGGAAATTGAAGCTGTTAAGCGATTTGTTTCTTCTGTTTGGTTCAATTTTGTTTGAGAATGATTATAAGTGAAAGAGGTGCTATGATTTGAAATAGCAGTAATTTTTAGGTTGGTTTGAATGATTTGCTAGCCATTGAATGCTATGTGGCTAGGTTTGTCCTTGCATTAGTTGTTTTGATAGCCTGCTGAAAGGTTTTGATTAAGGCTTAAAGTCTAGCATGTTTGTTTGTAACCTGATATAGGAATTGGAATAATACACAAGGCCAAATAGTGCTGCTTTGAATCAAATTCAGAAAAAGTGATCATTCTTAGGCATGTGATCTAATCTTATAGCACTCCAAGCTTATTGGTTCATATAAAGGTTGTTAGATATCTGTGCTTATTCAATAGGCTTCAAGGTTTCCTTTCAGGAGATTTAATTGTTCAAACATGAAGTGTTTTGAGTTTTTCATGCATTTGTATCCTAATTAGTTCAGGTTGCCCTTGCTTATATCAATGAATGCTGTGTGATTTTAAGTTTGGATCGTGAGGAGTTTTGTTTTAAAACCCAAAGTTTTTTTGAGCTTAGAGTGGTTTGACCCTTCAGAGACTCGATCTCTGGCCAATACATACTGATTTCCATTCTTTTGTTAAATTTGGACTCAATCTGGGCCCAGAATCTCGAAAGCATTTGGAGACAGAAAATGGTAGGCCCTATTCCATGCGTTTTTGCTTGCTTCAAAATAGTCTCTCCTGTTGATGGCCATTGTTGGCCTAATTAGTATCGAATAATTGGCCCAATTCCCCGTCGATATAAATCAGCTAAGTTTGGTTTTCATGAAATTGATGCATTTCTTATGCCCTTTAATCAATTAGCCAAACCCTTTTAACTAGTGGAGGTGATCCATATTAGATAACACAAATAGCTTATAACCCTCCGAAGTTTAGTTTGAATTCCCTTTAAAAATTGAAAATCGAGGTGTGCCGTGCCAAATAACATTTCAAAAATGCATGGCCCTCATTTAATTAATATTTTCATCCTTAGAAATCGAGGCGCGCCATTTAGTGGATTTTCCATGGCCCTCACAAAGTTGAATATGCATAGTTACTTTAGGCGCGTAATTTAAATTTACCCTCCTAAACTCGGGTGTGCATTTCATGTGACCCAAATCCGAATCTTAACAACGTTAAATAAAATGTATCTCGGACTGCGGGTGCATTTTATGTGGCGTGCCTAAAGACGTGGTTTAAATGACGTTGAAATATTCCTAAAAATGAATTAAAAGCTGTTAATAGGTTAAAATCTACCATAGGCCCAAAAGTGTTTTAAAATCAGATAATGAGCCAATAATAACTGTTGAGCGACCGTGCTAGAACCACAGAACTCAGGAATGCCTAATACCTTCTCCCGGGTTAACAGAATTCCTTACCCGGATTTCTATGTTCGCAGACTGTAATACAGAGTCAATCTTTTCCTCGATTCGGGATTTGAACCGGTGACTTGGGACGCTATAAATTATCCCAAGTGGCGACTCTGAATCTTTAAATAAATAAATCCCATTTTGATTGTCCTTTAATTGGAAAAACTCCCTTATACCCTTTACGGGGGCGTAGGTAAAAAGGAGGTGTGACAGCTCTGGCGACTCTGCTAGGAACCAGAACCCAGAACTTCCGGTTCAGGGTTCAAGAATTCGAGCTTGTTAATGCAATTTTTATTTGGCTTTATTTTTGATATTACTGTATTTTATGGACTTAATATGCTAAATGTTGCTTTTACCGCTTTGATATGGTTGAACTGTATATATAAACTGCTACGAAACCCTCCCTCTTTCTGAGTCTTTTAAATCATGGAGAATGGTGCACTTCGTGTGGCTTCTCTTCTGTCTAGAGTCTTATCCCATTTTAGAACGAGGTTCAGACAAGTTGCTAAGCTGGTGAAGCTTCTGTATTCCCGGTACGCTCCCCCCCCCCGGCTCGAGTTGTCCGCTCGGATAAGCCAGGTCTAGAACAATAAACCGAGGTTTTAAACCTAGAATAACTCAGCCTCATACCGGATCCCTAGTAGGAACGTTTGATTGCATCATGTGCATTTGACTTAGGGGACTCAACACAAGGGTTGGGTCCGTCTAGGACAGGTGTACCCATAATCAAAGACCATACTGATGCATATTTTATGTGCTACTTGTGCATTTATTTGCTTTGGGTTCGCATGCTGACCAACTTTTGAATGATGAGAGAAAAGTTGGAAAAGAAAATAGCGGTATAAGGGTTGAGTGAGTTAATCACCTGTTTTGAAAAAACACCAATGTCCAAATAGTACTGAAACTCCGCCGAATTTTTTTTTTGAGAAAAATTAAATGAAAAAAAAGAGTTTTGTTTTCAAAAATAGTTTTATTTGCCAGAACTACGCCGGTTTGATTCTCACCGGATGTGGGATACGTAGGCAACCCTCATCGGGTCCAACTTTCCCTTTTTGCAAGAATAGCCCAAAAACAACAAAATTTTGATCTGTGTCACAAATAAGTCGGGTGATGCCGTTCTTGTTTAAAATAAGCCGAATGTCCCCAAAAGGGCGCCGGAAGGCTTTTTTTGCAAGAACATCCACCTTGGGTCATTTTTAACGATTAGGAGGCACAACCTTAAAATCTTTCCCCGAAGTGCTGAAAGGCCGTATTTGCGAAGCCGAGTTTGTTTTTGAAATGAATTTTTTTTTGAAAAATGGTGTTACTTTTTCTTTTTGGGTCAAAATAATCACCTTAATAAATGTGCAGGATGAGCACAAACAAAATTGAACCCTTCACAGTCCTTAATGAGATCCCCTTAAAGCTCCATATGTGGTGGAATGATCTAGGAAAAGGTAGTAGAGAAACAGTGGTAAAAGTTCTGGGAGGATTCGTCGGACTATTGAATGTCAAGCTAAGGTTGGACATAATTGAAGCTTTAATACCTTTTTGGGACCCGACTCGCAATGTGTTCCGTTTTTCTAACTTTGAGCTTACACCTACATTAGAGGAAGTTGCGGGTTATGCAGGCCTTAACGGAAACCTTAGAAGTCTATACCCATTGTCATCAAGACCGGTATCCCCCCACAGATTTCTGGATTTGCTGGGTATTAGTCGGGATATTCAGGACGGGAACTTATCTAAAGGGTATTGCAAGCTCCAGTTCTTGTATCATCGATATGGTAACCCCCGAGGTTTTGAAGAACCGAACACTGGTCTAACCCATGCCGGAAATAAAGACAAATGGGAGGCAAAGAGAGGTTTAGCTTTTATGGTAGCCTTCTTGGGTGTTGTGGTTTGTCCGCGAAAAGATGGTAATATAGAGATAGATCTTGTGCGAATGATCGATGTTGCAATCAAGAAAGCCAACAACACTGTGGTTCCTCTAATCTTATCTGAAATCTACCGAGCCTTGACTATCTGTCGGGAAGGGAGAAAGTTCTTCCAAGGCTGCAATCTGTTGTTACAATTATGGATGCAAGAACATCTCTGCCACCGGGTTGGGTATATGAATTAAGGTTTGACCGGTTTGAGCTGCATTGAAGAATTCGGAAGCCGGGTGGCAGGTATTGAATTCCTCGAAGGAACTAAAGCTTGGCTTACACATTTGAGTTCCTTGACTGCTGATAAAATTGAGTGGGCATTCGGATGGCTTCCTGTCACTGAAGCAATGTACACGTCAGCTGAAGTATGTTATATCCTCTTGATGGGCATCCGGAGCATTCAGCCTTATGCTCGCTTCAGGGTTTTGCGCCAATTAGGAAAATTTCAAACTATCCCCAATGATGAAGATTTGAGTAAATATGCCATTGAACTGGGCCCAAAAGCCGCATTTCTAGAAGGGAAAATTTGCCAGATATGGAATGAATGTAGGTTTCTTGAACCTAAGACCATGTTGCAAGATTTAGCTAGAGGTGAAGTGGACCCTAAGTACATTTTCTAGTTCAGCAAAAGATTCCAGATCCCCGAGAGGCCCGCAAAGAGACCCCATGTCCAACAATTCAATGATGGGGCACAAGTGCAATGGGACTGGTTGACCAAAGAAAATGAATACAGGGCCAAAATAAGCCAGTTAGAAAGGCGAGTCATGGAGCTTCAGTTTGAAAATAGTGTGCAAGCCGCTGCAGACAAGGGAGAAAAGAAAAAACTAGCTCATGAAAATGAGGCCCTCAAAGCTCAGATCATGAAAATAGTTGCCAGAAACCCAGAAAGAAGCCGGTCTGATAAAAGACTTATAAGCGGTCCGAAAAAGAAAGCCCTCGAGTGTCAAGAAGACCTGGAAAAATCTGAAGTTAGTCTAGCAAAAATCTGGGCAAAATGGACAAAGAAGGAAGAAGAGCGGGCACGGTTTGTGCAACGAATGAAGAGGAACTATGAAGGGACCATCACTATCCTAAGAAGAAAGATAGCCACTCTCGAGAATGAGGCAGTTAAGCAGGCTAAAGATTTCAAAGCTGATAGGGAGCACTGTTATGATCTGATGGCTCAGATGGAGGAAGGAATGCAGCAGTTGCAAAATCAACACCTTCATGACTCTCAAGTGTTAGAAGCCCGGAATCAGCAGATAGGGCGGCTGCTTCAGGAAAAAGGTAGAATTAGATAAAGGATCAAAACCATCGCTGACTACATTACCATGAAGTGCCAAGCGTGCAAGGACATGACTCGTACCACCTTTTTTGCTGCAGTGATGACTTTCATCTGCCAAGTTATGAGTGATTTGGAGCGACTGCAAGGGGATCTCACATTTAGGCCCGCGGCGAGACCGAATGATGTCCTGCGGGCACCAGTAGTATTAATGTATTCTTGATTTTACTTGAGTTTGTACCTTTCTTTTTCTGTTGGAGTCTGTTGTTTCCTTTTTGAGTCTTTTAGCTTTGAATCGTTGTAATGCAAAGAATTTCCTTTTTATGAGAAGAATTGAAAATATTTTGTTATTCATTTTTACACTTTATTGCCAGAACTACGCTCGGTCTGAGTCATACGGGGTCATGATACGTAGACAATCTCCATAGGATTCAACCACAACCAAAAGAAAAGAATAAAATGGAAAAAGAAAAAAAGAGAATAAAAGATAGGCGTGAGTAACAATAAAAGGGAAAGGTCAGGAAAAGCCAGGATGACACAAGCAACCGAGCAAATACATGATAGAAATGACTAATTTCCTAGGTGCATTGCATTCCTATGTGCGGTTGCCTATTTGTTAAAACTCTAATCACTAACAAGTTTTGTTGTTGTTTTCCAGAATTCAAGAAGTTAGTTCACCTAAGCATACTGGCAAGCCACCCATACCAAACCAGATCCAAAGGTGAAATAATCATGTCTATCCCAGATGTAGACACCAGTGTTATCGATCCTTCGAGAGAAGAAGAAGAGTTGGATGTCAATGCCATGAAAGAAGAGATGTACAAATCGAAACAACAAATGGCCGAAATGTATCAAGCCTGGGCTAAAGGACAACCACCATCAGCTTACCCGGCTAACCCTACCTTCACCCTACCCCCAGCTCAACCACAGGATCATCCTGCCCCCGATATCTCCCCGAGCTTTCCCATTTACCAACACTACCTTGGAACCACTTCTCATACACCACAATCTCCACCCCCTAAACCAATTCCATACCCTCCTCCACCAGCAACTCCTATCTTCGTAGCACCACCACCAGCTACGCTCCACAAATCTCCTAGCGAGCCAATATTCCATGCCCAGGACAATCAATACTACCTATCGGAGCCCACTTTCAAAGCTCCAGGAACCCATTCCTATACTCCTCGCTTTGACTTCCCGAAAGAAGCTGATAAATCATCCAAAAATCCTGAACAGGAAGAGATGCTCAGGAAAGTCAAAAGCTTAGAACAATCATTCAGGGACATGCGGGGATTGTGAGGTCAAGTAAGTGTGGCTTACAAGGACCTATGTCTGTTTCCGAATGTGCAATTACCGGCAGGTTTCAAGATGCCCAAGTTTGATCTATACAATGAGCACAGTGATCTAGTAGCTCACTTAAGGGGTTTTTGCAGCAAGATGAGGGGAGCTGGAGGAAAATATGAATTGTTAATGGCTTACTTCAGTCAGAGTTTGAGTGAATCAGCATTGGAATGGTATACCCGCCAAGACCATGGAAGATGGTACACATGGGATGATCTGGCGCACGCATTTGCTTGTCACTTTCAATAAAATCTTGAGATCATTGCAGATCGACTGTCCTTGACTAAATTGGAGAAGAATCATGGTGAAAGCTTCAAGGAATATGGTTTCCAATGGAGAGAGCAAGCTACAAGAGTAGACCCCCCAATGAAGGAAAATGAGATGGTGGATTACTTCCTACAGGCTTTAGAACCTACCTTCTATGGCCATCTAGTCTCAGCTGTGGGGAAGTCATTCAACGAAGTAGTGAAGATGGGAGGCATGGTAGAAGAAGGCCTCAAGTCGAATAAAATCATGAGCTATTTGGCTATCAAAGCAACTACTCAGTCTATTCAGGGAGGCATAGGAGGGATTGGGAAAAAGAAGAGAGAGGACGCGACAATGGTTGATTCAGGAACTTGGTCTAGATCCAGAGGTTCACCTTACCACTACAATCAACCTCGACCCCACCAACAAACTTATCACCACAATCCACCCCAACACTACTATCCCCCACCAGAACCTCATTTTTCCGTCCATCATGCACAAGAATACAACCAACCTCCTGCCCACACACAATGGTGTGCTCCCATTCCACAAAATACTTACCCACATCCACGAGCCTACCAAAACACTCCCGGACCATGTTTCCAGCCTAATCAAGCATTCAAGGGTGAAAGGTTGCAGAAAAAGAAAACTTTTACTCCGTTGGGAGAATCATACACTAGTTTGTTCCACAGGTTAAAACAACTGAACATGCTGAGGCTGATACAGT
Source organism: Nicotiana sylvestris (assembly GCF_000393655.2). Classification (NCBI taxonomy): domain Eukaryota; kingdom Viridiplantae; phylum Streptophyta; class Magnoliopsida; order Solanales; family Solanaceae; genus Nicotiana; species Nicotiana sylvestris. The sequence goes on along the minus strand of NC_091062.1, from coordinate 83,573,615 downwards.
CCAAACTGCCAAATCCTCCTCTAAAAAATCTTGACTATACTATCAGCTGTGAGTATTGTTCTGGTACTCCAGGTCATGATACAAAGAAATGCTGGCACTTGAAAAGTGCGATACCTGAGCTCATTGATACCAATAGAATTGAAGTTCAAGCTCCCGAGGCACCCAATATCATCAGGAATCCGATGCCAGCCCATCAGGAGGCAAATATGATTGAAATAGTACATGAGGAGGGGGAACCCAAGAAGCCATCACAGACTGTCATGATGATTCGTTCTAGTGGAGTCAAGACAGTTGGACAATCAGCAGGTGAGGAGTCGGTGCTCAAATCGATCAAAACGATTGTTGGCCATCTGTGGCAATTGAGATGGGATCTTCAAGCAAGGTTGCAACGAAGCAGGAAGGGGTGAAGGTGATTGTACCAGGAGCTGCTAGCAAACCTGTCATAATTGTGGAAGGTGCCCGTGCAGATCGGGTTTTTATCAAGACAGTAACCCAGTTGCCAATAATCAATAGCAAGGTCGTTCCTTGGAATTATGAACAAGTGGTAGTGACGTATAAAAGGAAAGAAATTAAAAAAAAAAGTCTGTGAAGCCCAGGGTTTGACTCGCTCGGGAAGGTGCTTTACTCCCGAGGAGTTAAGAAGAATAAAAGATAATCAGGCGCTGGTAAAAAGGGCCGTAACTGAAGGAGAAGCAGAAGAATTCTTGAGGAAGATGAAGCTACAGGACTACTCTATCGTGGAACAATTAAGAAATATGCTTGCTCAAATTTTGCTATTGTCATTACTAATCCACTCGGATGAGCACCATCAAGCTTTAATAAAAATATTGAATGAAGCGCACGTTCCCGATAAGATCTCCATGAATCATTTGGAGAAAATAGCCAACAAAATCTTCGAAGTAAACAGAGTTACTTTCTCCGATGATGAGTTGCCCGAAGAGGGTACTGAGCATAATAGGGCCCTTTATCTGACGGTAAAGTGCGAAGATTCTATGGTTACCAGAGTTCTAGTCGACAATGGGTCTAGTGCAAACATTTTCCCTCTCTCCACGTTGAACAAGCTGAAAGTGGACAATGATAGAATTCACAAGAATAGCATTTGTGTTCGGGGGTTCGACGGCGGGGGCAAAGATTTAGTAGGCGATATAATACTAGAACTGACAATAGGTCCCGTTGAGTTCACTATGGAATTCCAAGTGTTGGACGTGGCAGTTTCTTACAATCTTTTGCTGGGGTGACCCTGGATTCATGCCGCCAAGGCAGTGCCATCTACTTTGCATCAGATGGTTAAATTTGAATGGGACAGACAGGAAATTGTGGTGCACGGTGAGGATAATATGTGTGCCCAAAATGATGCCATCATACCTTTCATCGAAGTTGAAGACGACAAAAAGCCATGGGTATATCAGGTCTTTGGCACAGTATCAGTTGAAAAGATCCTAGAGGGTAAAAGCATTCCAGTTCCTAAAGTAACAACCGCGTCAGTCATGATGGCTTCTGAGATGTTGAAAAATGGCTTCGTACCTAGTAAGGGTTTGGGTGCTTCGTTGCAGGGCATCGTACAGCCAGTATCTCTGCCCAAAAACTTGGATACCTTTGGTCTTGGGTTTATGCCCACAACTGCATATGTAAGAAGAGCCAGAAAGTTGAGGCAAAGGGCGTGGGTCCTCCCAAAGCCCATCCCGCGGCTATCCAGATCATTTGTTAGGCCTAGTGCCAGAAAGCGCCCGACAACAACGGTTCCCGGTTCATTGATTGATGTTGATGGAGATTTGGATAAGGGGTTCGAGAGGTTGTTCAGTGATGTTAACATGGTGGAAACTGGAGAAGGATCAAGTCAAGCGGATGTACAATTCATTGGACAAGTGCAAAGATCAGTAATTGGGAAACTACTCCTCTTCCTACTCGGAAGGAGCTTTGATAGTGGGCTTTGATTTTTCTTTCAGTTTATCTGGATTATTCCAGGGTTGTAATCCAGATTCTATGTTCCATCCATTTGGATGTGTTAAACCTTGTTATCTTTAAAATTCAATGAAATACAATTTCCCCTTTCTTTGTCATTCCTGATAATTTCCTTTTTATTTTTTTTCTTTTCTTTTCTGTACAGTTCTTTTTACGTTGGCTCTAATGACATGGAATGCATAAGAAATCCTCAGCCTAGTCTTAAAAATCAATCTGATTCTGAAATAATAGTTCAAGAAGTAGATTGTGACTACGAATCAGAATATGATGAGGATGAAGCCTTCGAAGAGATTAGTAAGGAGTTAATTCACTTCGAAGAAAAACCCAAACCCAACCTGAATGATACAGAAGCCGTCAATTTAGGGGACACAAATAATATCAGAGAGACTAAAATAAGTGTCCATCTCGAGCCAAAGATCCGGGAAGAGTTAATCAAAGCACTCATTGAATACAAAGATATTTTTGCGTGGTCATATGACGATATGCCAGGTTTAAGCACTGATTTAGTGGTCCACAAATTTCCCACTGATCCAACGTTTCCTCCCGTCAAGCAAAAATTGAGGAAATTCAAAACTGATATGAGTGTGAAGATTAAGGAAGAAATCACCAAGCAGTTGGATGTAAAGGTCATTCGGGTCACTCGATATCCTGTTTGGTTGGCTAATGTCGTGCCTGTGCCGAAGAAGGATGGCAAGATCAGAGTATGCGTTGATTACCGCAATCTCAATAAAGCAAGTCCGAAGGATAACTTCCCACTACCTAATATCCACATTTTGATCGATAATTGTGCCAAGTGTGAGATTGGATCTTTTGTGGATTGCTATGCTGGGTATCATCAGATTCTAATGGATGAAGAAGATGCAGAAAAGACGGCATTCATCACGCCATGGGGAACTTATTGCTATCGGGTAATGCCATTTGGTTTAAAGAACACCGGGGCAACTTACATGAGAGCGATGACTACTATGTTTCATGATATAATACAGAAGGATATTGAGGTATATGTGGATGATGTGATCATAAAATCAAAGCATCAGGCCGACCACGTTGGGGATTTGAGGAAATTCTTCTAGAGGCTTCGCAGGTACAACCTCAAGCTTAACCCTGCCAAATGTGCATTTGGTGTTCCATCCGGAATGCTGTTGGGATTCATAGTCAGCCGGCGAGGCATCGAGTTGGACCTATAAAAGATCAAAGCCATCCAAGAATTGCCACCCCGAGGAACAAGACTAAAGTGATGAGTCTGTTAGGGAGGTTGAACTACATCAGCAGGTTTATTGCTCCGCTCACGACAACTTGTGAGCCTATTTTCAAGTTGCTGAAGAAGGTTGCTGCGGTCAAGTGGACTGATGAGTGTCAAGAAGCATTTGATAAAATAAAAGGATACTTGTCAAACCCACCTGTGCTGGTTCCGCCAGAACCAGGGAGACCTCTGATTCTTTACTTGACAGTCCTGGAAAATTCATTTGGCTGTGTACTGGGGCAGCATGCCATCACCGACAGAAAGGAACAGGCCATCTACTATCTTAGCAAGAAATTCACGGCTTATGAGGTTAAGTACACTCATATGGAAAGGACATGTTGCGCCCTAACTTGGGTGACTCAGAAATTGAAACATTATTTGTCATCCTACACTACTTACCTCATTTCATGCTTAGATCCGTTGAAGTCTATCTTTCCAAAGCCTATGCCGACAGGAAGACTTGTGAAGTGGCAGATTTTGCTCACAGAGTTTGACATCATCTATATGACTCGGACTGCGATGAAAGCCTAAGAATTGGCCGATCATTTGGCCGAGAACCCGGTTGATGATGAGTACGAGCCATTGAAAACTTATTTTCCCGATGAGGAGGTGATGCATATCGATGAACTGGAGCAAAATGAAAAACCAGACTGGAAACTTTTCTTTGATGGGGCTGCCAACATGAAAGGAGTTGGAATAGGGGCTATGCTCATTTCTGAAATAGGGCATCGCTATCCTGTTACGGCTTAGCTTCGGTTCTATTGTACCAACAATATGGCTGAGTACGAGGCATGCATTTTGGGTTTAAGGCTAGCTGCAGACATGGATGTCCAGGAAGTCTTGGTCTTGGGAGACTCAGATCTTCTGGTACATCAAATTCAAGGAGAATGGGAAACACGAGATTTGAAGCTTATACCGTACCGACAATGTTTGCATGATCTTTGTCAACGGTTTAGATCAGTGGAGTCCAGGCATATTCCGAGGGTCCATAATGAGGTTGCCGATGCTTTGGCTACCCTGGCATCAATGTTACACCATCCAGACAAAGCTTATGTCGATCCTCTGCATATTCAAGTCCGAGACCAGCATACTTACTGTAACATGATAGAAGAAGAACTTGATGGCGAACCATGGTTCCACGATATCAAGGAGTGTATCAGAATGGGGATATATCTAGTGCAAGCCACGGGGAATCAAAAGAGAACAATTCGGCGGTTGGCAAGTGGGTTTTTCTTAAGTGGAGGAGTTTTGTATAAAAGAACTCCAGACCTTGGATTGTTAAGATGCATAGATGCTAGACAAGCTATGACTGTCATGTCCGAAGTACATTCGGGAGTTTGCGGACCACATATGAGCGGATATGTGCTGACGAAGAAAATTCTCCGAGCAGGTTATTATTGGCTCACCATGGAGCGAGATTGTATCAGTTTTGTACGCAAATATCATGAGTTCCAAGTACATGGATATTTGATTCATTCTGCACCATCGGAATTGCACACAATGTCGGCACCATGTCCCTTCGTTGCTTGGGGCATGGATGTCATTGGACCAATCGAGCCAACAGTATCCAATGGGCACATATTCATTCTGGTAGCCATTGATTATTTTACCAAGTGGGTTGAGGCCAAAACTTTCAAATCGGTGACCAAGAAAGCATTGGTTGATTTTGTTCACTCAAATATCATCTGTCGATTTGGAATCCCAAAGGTGATCATCATGGATAATGGTTCTATTCTTAACAGCAATTTGATGAAAGAAGTATGTCAATAGTTTAAGATTACACACCGCAATTCCACCCCATATCGTCCCAAGGCGAATGGAGCAGTCGAGGCAGCCAACAAAAACATAAAGAAGATACTTCGGAAAATGGTAGAAGGTTCCAGACAATGGCATGAAATATTACAATTTGTGTTGTTGGGTTATCGCACTACTGTCTGTACTTCAGTAGGTGCAACTCCTTATTTGTTGGTATATGGCACTGAAGCAGTAATACCTGCAAAAGTTGAAATCCCGTCCATTCGGATTGTCGCTGAGGCTGAGATTGATAATGATGAGTGGGTCAAAACCCATTTCGAGTAGTTGAACTTGATTGATGAAAAAAGATTGGCAGTAGTGTGTCATGACCAGTTATATCAAAAGATAATGGCAAGATCATACAACAAAAAGGTGCATCCCCGAAAGTTTGAAGTGGGTCAGCAAGTGCTGAAACGTATCCTTCCACATCAAGTTGAAGCGAAAGGCAAGTTCGCCCCAAATTGGCAAGGGCCATTCATTGTAACCAGAGTATTGTCCAATGGTGCTTTATGTTTAACAGATATCGAAGGAAAATGCATAGACATGGTTATCAATTCTGATGCAGTCAAAAGATATTATGTATGATTTCTTTGTTATAATTGTTGATTGTTTGTACTTGGCATTGTTTTGAAGAATGAAATGACGAGTGCAATTTGTTCTGCTATCTAAACACTTTACCCTTTATTCCCCTTTCGAGCCATATTTATTTCTTTCATCCCCTCTTTTGGAATCAATAACGAAAAAGAGAGAAAAGAAAGAAAAGAAAAAAAGAGAAAAGAAAAGAAGTGAAAAGAGAAAGTATAACAACAAGGAAATTCAGGTGTGAACTACGTTTGACCTGATTCCTGTTAAGGATACGTAGGTAGCCTCACGGCTCGGTCATATCATATCAAAATAAAAATAAAAAATCCCCAAGCAAGAAACTGGGGCAGAAGTTGTGATTGTGGTAAGAGATCAGATTCCAAAAGTTATAATTTTGACCATTTAAGTTGCTTTGAACCTTTTTTGATACCCTTTTCTTTCCAAACATATCCAAAAAGCCCACATTACCATCCAAAGAAAGACCTCCCGATCAGTCTTCGAGAGATGCCAAGTCAAGCAAGTAAAGAGAATTCATATCAGGGGCAACACTCCGGTTTAATCAAGAGATATCAAAAAATGAGAGAGTCTTATTGGTGAAAACCCTCGTGGGCACCATGAGGCAACGAAAGCTGAGAGAAAGTAAAAAATGAGAGAGTCTTATTGGTGAAAACCTTCACGAGCACCATGAGGCAACAAGGAATTGAGGAATGAACAAATGAGAGAGGTTTGTCAGTGAAAACCCTTCAGGGCACTGCAAGCCGAACAAGGTCTGTAGCTGGCGAAAAGCAAACATCGGGTTGCGGAGATCTTGGAGCACAAAGTAAAACAATTGGAAAAATGATTGGTTAAATAGACTGCGTTAATTAATCCAAAATGCATACCATGATTATTGGTGCCAGTTACTCCACTCAGATAAGTTTCTTTTTCTCTCTCCAACAGTCATCCAAATTTGGATTTTCTTCTTTATTCTTAATTCTCAAAATCGTCGCATTTCATTGTTAATTTTACTCCTCTAAAGCTCTTCCAAGGTTAACCTTATTTCAACAAATAAGAAAGAATTTCAAAGTTTACTACCAGTTTCAAAATTGCACAAAGCAAAATGCGGCTAGGACATGCCAGAGATAATATGATGAAAAGTGGGACATAGGGTGTAAGCAAAAGTTAAATCGATGGAATGGTTCAGTACTATCGTGGGAGATGTACTAGTTCAAACAGAAAGGTCAGAAATGAAGAACAACATTTGGGGATCCGGCAGTTAAGGATCAGTCAGAAGGTCAAAACAATACTTCGACCATGTTCAAGGCAGTCGATTGAAGCAAAGCATGGCAAAGAGAAAACCATACCCAGCAAGAATGCCACAACTAACCACCACGTTTTTAACAGGCAAGATTTTCTTTGATTTGAAACAGGGGCAAAGATGACATTTGTTTCAGGAAGCACCCTGTAAGGAAAGCAAGTACCATGCAGGTTTGATCACAGAATTCTCAGGACCCTCCTAGAAAATGGGAGTTAGTTTAAGATCTAAAATAATAATCAGTAGCAGAATTACAAGTGGAGCTTCGAAGTTTTGCATGCTTGAAATACATTTTGGACATTACCCCAGAGGCCTCGGAATTCAACATAATTTGGGAGACCTTCATAGCCCCGGTCTCCCGGGCTGGCCAACAAAGGGACCAAAAAGAACTCGTTTCTACTTTATTTTCAAAAAAAGAAAACACCGTCTTTTTCCACCTTTTCCCCCCAAGTAGAAACACCATCTTTTTCCACCTTTTTCCCCCAAGAAGAAACACCATCCTTTTTCCACTTTTTTCCCCCAAGTAGAAACACCATCTTTTTCCACCTTTTTCCCCAAAGAAGAAACACCATCTTTTTCCACCTTTTCCCCTAAGTAGAAACACCATCGTTTTTTCACTTTTTCCCCATGAGGACAAAGATTCTGACTTCTCTTCTTTCCCAGACTGGTGGCTATAATTTTCTACTTCCTCAACCTTTTTCCCAAGCAGAAACACCATCTTTTTTCTGCCTTTTTACCCTATGAGAACAAAGATTCTGACTTCTCTTCTTTCCTAGACTGATGATTATGATTTTCTGCTTCCTCAACCTTTTCCCCCAAGAAGAAATACCATCTTTTTCCACCTTTTCCCCCATTTAATTAGAAATTTTTAGGACCCTCCTGGATAACGGGACTTAGCTTTAATTCGAAATATTCATGAGTACAATATCTAGCATAAGCTCTACTTTGTGAAAATATAAGTTGGTTTGAATTTTTCATTTTTTAAGACAAGACTCAATTCGAAACTTCAGGACCCTCCTGAAAAATAGGACCTAGGTTAAAATCCAAAACAATCATAAGTAGTAAATATAGGACAAATGTGCACCAAAAGGAATATAAATTGGCTTTGAAGTTCGCATAAGAGTTTTCATGACCCACCTGAATAATGGGACGTAACTTTAAACATTACATTAGATAAGTAAGTATTGTTATATGAGAGTACAATTTAGCATTGAAATTGTCATTCGTAAGATAAGCTTTAATTTGAAATTTTAGGACCCTCCTGGATAATGGGATGTAGCTTTAAGACTGTTTTAAATAACAAGATTCGACGGAAATCATACCTCTAAAAAATATAATGTAGCTTTGGAAACTTGCTAAAGATTTTCAGGACCCTCATAGATAATGAGATATAGCTTGCAGATTGTTAGAGATGTTTGGTAAAAGGATTCAATTAACACTTACAGATGCACCCGGTTACCAAGCTGTGGCAGAAAATTTTCTTTTGTTTTGTCTATTTTGTTGAAAGTCAGATACCCGTCTGAAGAACAGGGAAGAGCAGCACGAATGTTAAGGACAAAAAGCAGTTCAGGATCAAGTAATCAGGAGCCCACCTAAAGAACAAGGGAAAACAAATCAAGTTTCAAGGAAGATTGGCACAAGTATTGGTAATCAGGCACCCACCTGGAGGAACAAGGGAGAACAAGCCAAAGAAAGACAGTTGCGAGAAGAAGATGGACCAAGTTTCAGAAATCAGGCGTCCACCTGGAGAAAAAGGAAAAGTAGTTAAAGATTCAGCAATCAGGCATCCACCTAGAAAACAAGAAAAGGCAGTTGAAATATCAGCAATCAGGAGACCACCTAAAGAACAAAGAATAAAGGTTGAAATATCAGCAATCAGGCGTCCACCTAGAGAACAAGGAACAACAGTTGAAGTATCAACAATCAGGCGTCCACCTGGAGAACAAGGAAAAGCAGTTGAAGATTCAGTAATCAGTCGTCCACCTAGAGAACAAGGAACAACAGTTCAAGTTTCAGCAATCAGACACCCACCTGGAGAGCAAGGGAGTACAATTCAAGTTTCAGCTTTCAAGTTCTTACTGATATTTGATAACATGATTTAGTTTACACTCACATATGTGTCCAGCTACCAAACTAGGGCAGAAAATTTTCTTTGTTTTGTCTATTTTATTGAAATCAGGAGCCCACCTGGAGAACAAGGGAATACATTTCAAGTTCAGCAATCAGGAGCCCACCTGGATAACAAGGGAACACATTTCAAGTTTCAGCAGTCAGGAGCCCACCTGGAGAACAAGGGAATACATTTCAAGTTCAGTAGTCAGGAGCCCACCTGGAGAACAAGGGAATATATTTCGAGTTTCAGCAATCAGGAGCCCTCCTAGAGAACAAGGGAATACAATTCAAATTTCTAGTAACCAGGAGCCCGCCTGGAGAATAGAGGAAAGGCAACAATAGTCAAAGGAAGACATTTAAAAGGTTCAGCAATCAGGTACCTGCCTGGAGAAAAGGGAAAGCATCTCAAAATACAAGTCAAGTCAACAACAAAGGAACTTCTAAGGAAAATACAAGTCAACGAGGCAACATCAGTCACAAGATCAAGTTTGAAAATAAATCTTTGTAAAGCATAGATTATAGCATAGTCTAGCTTCTTCATTTTGTCATGGTGTAATAAGGAGGTCAGTAGGCAGTATCAGCAGCAACAACAGTAGTGACAGTGAAATCACAGCTTCATGGTAGTCCCAACTACCAAAACTTCCCGAACTACATTGACCTGATTCCTTTATAGCCAAGGATATATAGGAAACCTTTGAAGTAGAGGTTCGGTCAAATCTTTCAAAAAATGCTTCCCACGGAGTATTCAAACGGGCAAAAATCACTTGTATCCGCTCACTTTATCTTTGCACGAAAACTCTTCATGTTTCCGGGCAAAGAGGGGCAGCTGTGAGCACGCGATTTTTGCCTCACACGAATTACTCCAAAAGACTTCCCAAAATTAGGTCTTTTCTTTAATTATGTGTTATTCTAGGAATTACTGTGCAATTTTTCTGATTGTTTGCATGTTTTTGTGTGCATGTTTAATTTTGTTAATGCATTAAAAAATACAAAAATATAGCATCTGCACTTAGAATTTGATTTTTTTACATTTTTTGGGTTAATTTAGTAAATTGTTGTTTTACAAAATGAAAAAAATCACAAAAATAACGTATTTTTGCATTTTTAGTGTTTATTGTCAAAATGTTGTGATTTTCTTCTAGTTTGGTATTTAATTATTTGTGATAAGTATTATTTAAAGTTAATTAGTATTTTTTTAAAGTTAATTTGTTTTTTTTTTATAATTTAATTTAGGATTTTAGTTTTGGAAAATAGTTTGGAAATAAATAGAAAAGGAAAAGAATTAAATAAAAGAGAAAAAATCAAATTCGGGCCAAATTCAATTTAATTCAAGAGGCCCAAATCAAATACACCCAAAACCTTGCCCATTACCCGACCCCGACCCGCTGAATTGGTGAGTCTCCAGTATTACTTCTTTTTTTTTTCTTGTTATTATTTCACTTCTGCCTCGTCTTCTTCTCTTCTTCGAGCAATTTAATTAAGTTTTAAATTAGGTTTAAAATTGTGAATTGTCCATTCGTTGTCTTTAGTTCATATTCATGTATGTCGTTAATCAATTTAATAGTTGATTTTGATTTTCAATCCAGTTGAAGGTTTTATTCTTTTATTTACTGTAAATGTGATAATTTAAAAAAAAAAACTTAGGAAGCTTCTCAATAGTGGTAAGGTAGAAATTGCATTACTGAATTAATTAAAAAGCACTAAGCTAGTATAGATAATTTAAAAAATAGAAAAGTTGAATTGATAATGGGAATGACACTAATTGAATGCCTATTTAAAGGCTGAAAATCAGAGAACAAAAGGGAGTCTGGTACTCTGAAATACATAGATTCTGAGACTCTAAAATACTGAGAAGAGGAGAGGACATTCTGGGAGACACATGCACTGAGTTCATATACACAGAAGAATACTCTGAAATAAAAAAAAAGATAGAGTACACACACACACACTAAGTTCAAAGACAAAGAGATCCAGAAATACTGAAAGAGTTAAATGAACATTCTGAGAACTCTAAAGAATAACACTGTTGCATTGAGTTACTGGTGCTTTCTGAAGTTTCCTTAGGATTGAAACAATTTCTGGATAGCTGATAGTTGAAATGAGTTGAAATCAAGTCAGGTTAAGGTCTTTTGGTTCATTTGCTTGGATTGAAATAGTTTTCCTGGATTGTTATTTTATTTTTCTAGGTTTGAAACTGGTTGAAAACTGCTGCTGATTGCCTGCTGCGATTACTGCTGATCCCTCACCTCTTATTTCCTTTCATTTCCAGGTATTTTCAGCATCATGGACATCACTTAGGTTGTAGTATGAAGTTTGGAGTTGAAATATGATTGAGAACTGATTTGTACTGAATTTTATCTCTTTCTCTTTTAATCTCATGTTGCCTGTATTGTTTAGCATTTAAAATGTTTGGTTAGTATATTGAGTATGAGTGGGATATCAAGTAGGAAATTGAAGTTGTTAAGCGATTTGTTTCTTCTGTTTGGTTCAGTTTTGTTTGAGAATGATTATAATTGAAAGAGGTGCTCTGATTTGAAATAGCAGTAATTTTTAGATTGGTTTGAATGGTTTGCTAGAGTTTGAATGCTATGTGACTATGTTTGTCCTTGCATTAGTTGTTTTGATAGCCTGCTGAAAGGTTTTGCTTAAGGCTTAAAGTCTAGCATGTTTGTTTGTAACCTGGTATAGGAATTGGAATAGTACACAAGACCAAATAGTGTTGCTTTGAATCAAATTAAGAAAAAGTGATCTTTCTTAGGCAAGTGATCTAATATTATAGCCCTCCAAGCTTTTTGGTTCACATAAAGGTTGTCAGATATCTGTGCTTATTCAATAGGCTTCAAGGTTTCCTTTCAGGAGCTTTAAGTGTTCAAACATGAAGTGTTCTGAGTTTTTCATGCATTTGTATCCTAATTAGTTCAGGTTTCCCTTGCTTATATCAATGAATGTTGTGTGATTTTAAGTTTTGATCATGAGGAGTTTTGTTTTAAAACCCAAAGTTTTTTTTGAGCTTAGAGTGGTTTGACCCTTCAGATACTCGATCTCTGGCCAATACATACTGATTTCCATTCTTTTGTTAAATTTGGACTCAATTTGGGCCCAGAATCTCGAAAGCATTTGGAGACAGAAAATGGTAGGCCCTGCTCCATGCGTTTTTGCTTGCTTCGAAATAGTCTCTCCTGTTGATGGCCATTGTTGGCCCAATTAGAATCGAATAATTGGCCCAGTTCCCCTTCGATATAAATCAGCTAAGTTTGGTTTTCATGAAATTGATGCATTTCTTATGCCCTTTAATCAATTAGCCAAACCCTTTTAACTAGTGGAGGTGATCCATATTAGATAACACAAATAGCTTATAGCCCTCCGAAGTTTAGTTTGAATTCCCTTTAAAAATTGAAAATCGAGGTGTGCCATGCCAAATAAGATTTCAAAAATGCATGACCCTCATTTAATTAATATTTTTATCCTTAGAAATCGAGGCGTGCCATTTAGTGGATTTTCCATGGCCCTCACAAAGTTGAAAATGCGTAGTTGCTTTAGGCGCGTAATTTATATTTACCTTCCTAAACTCGGGTATGTATTTCATGTGACCCAAATCCGAATCTTAACAACGTTAAATAAAATGTGTCTCGGACTGCGGGTGCATTTCATGTGGCATGGCCTAAAGACGTGTTTTAAATGACGTTGAAATCTTCCTAAAAATGAATTAAAAGCGGTTAATAATTTAAAATCTACCATAGGTCCAAAAGTGTTTTAAAATCAGATAATGAGCCAATAATAACAGTTGAGCGACTGTGCTAGAACCACGGAACTCGGGAATGCCTAATACCTTCTCCCGGGTTAACATAATTCCTTATCCGGATTTCTGTGTTCACAGACTGTAATACAGAGTCAATCTTTTCCTCGATTCGGGATTTGAACTAGTGACTTGGGACGCCATAAATTATCTCAAGTGGGGACTCTGAATCTTTAAATTAATAAATCCCATTTCGATTGTCCTTTAATTGGAAAAACTCCCTATACCCTTTACGGGGGTGTATATAAAAAGGAAGTGTGACAAGTTGTACAAAAAGGATGAGAAGATAAGAGTCCTAAAAGAAGATCTAAGCAAGGTTAAGCATGAACTAGACAAAACTTGTAAGTGGAATAAGTCCTCTGATGCACTATCATGGCTACAAGAACACCATAGTAGCAATATGAGAGGACTTGGCTATGTGAGCCCTGCACCTAAGTGGGATCCCAAAAGTAAGTACATCATACTTCCTGAGAACAAAATTTGCAAACACTATGGTAAGACTAGTCACTACAAAAGTGAATGTAATGCAAAAGAAAAGGCTAGTCAAAAGAACAAAACTTTTGTTCAAGGGAAAAATGGCTGCCAGGATGGGCTAAAAAGAATCTAATTCTCCCTTTTGCCTATAGAAAGGGACCCAAACAAGTTTGGGTTCCTAAGACTAACCCCTGATTTACCAACCGGGTGAATGGGGTTCAAGTGACTTTTGATGCAAAAGAGCTGGGTGAAATCCTTGACATCCCTTCTGAAGGGTATGATGACAACACAAGGCAAAAATGGCCGAGTTTGGACTCCCTCACTACTAGAAAGTTCTATGATGTCACAGACGTGAATGAGGCCAAGGTTGTGTATAAGAGTGAAATAAAGTCATGCCTAAAAGTTCTGTTTGAATTTGTCAACAAGTGTTTGCTGCCTAGGCAGGAAAGAAGACACATTGCTAACTACATGGATTTGGTTTTGATGGAGTGTCTTGAAAGTGGGCGGTAGATCAATTGGCCTGGATTTATGATCAAGCTACTTGATAGGGTTATCAATGGATCCAAGGCCCATGCCACTCCTTATGGTTTTATTCTTACTACTGTTCTTGCTCGTTGTAAGGTGCCACTGAAGAAATGGGAGATGGCCACAAGCAAAGACCATTTTGGAATCAATACTCTGATTGCTTGTGATTATGAGGTCAATGCCATTCCTAATGAACCTAGTTCATATAAAAAGACACTTATCAATAGCAAGGTCAGAGCTCTATTGCAGGAGAGTATGGCAAAGGATGCTGAGATAGCTAGGCTGAAGACTTGGCTGGCAGAGGTTGAATCAGAAAGAGATGCTCTCAGAACTGAGCTCACAAAGGAAAAGGAGAACAATGATGGCATTCTTCAAGACATGCTGCACCTTCTCCAAGCCAAAACCTACCCCTCCTTTTTTTCCAAGCCTTAATTTCCTTAACCTTCATTTCGTGAACCTTGTCTATACCTTTCAGTGACCCAGATTAGGGATTTTTTCTTGTTTTGCTTGTGTTTTAACTATTTTTGTTTCTTTTTGTGGATTGTGGCAGATCATATTCTCTATCAATGAATTTTGCTGCTTTTGCTCTTGTTGGTTGTTTATCTTTCCTTGATAATTTGAATATGTATAGTTGATTACTAATGATTAATCCATGAATGCATTTGTAGTTGCCCCAATGGCCATGAGTAATTTTTAATATCTGGGAATCACACTTTGTTTATGCAACTTTTTGATAATGCCAAAAAAGGAAAAAGATATTGTGCTTTATATTCTGAATAGTGATGTTTATAACCTAATGAACCTAGTCCTTGATGATAAGTGAAAAATTTCTAACTTTGCATTAATGTTGAGCTGAGTTCTGGAAGGGCCTAAGTGTATGAAAATTAAGCATAGAGTTTGTCATCATAAAAAAGGAGAATTTGTTGGCCCAAGTAAAGGTTAGTTTTGAAGACTGACAAAGGAACTCACACATGAACCAGGTCCATCCTAGTAGAGCACAGATATGGACAAACATAAGCATGTGAGATGCACGTGAAGGAGTTAAACTTATCTTGAAAGAAATAATATCTCCTGATCCTGATTGAAAAGATTGCATAGTGGATAAGGAGAAGGACTTCTTACTCAAAGAGAACACAGTTTAAGAGAAGGATGGAGTTAGAGGTTGAGATCAACTAGAACTCTTCCACCAAGGAAGAGTAGCATCAAGATTCTAGTCAATCTCTATTTACTAACTCTACAAATATCAGTGTTGTTCTCTTTTACAGGTAACACACATAAGCAGAAGTTAAACGTGAATTGAGAGCAAAATAGCAAGGCAATTTTGCAAGCAATTTGTGTGTGAATCAAGCGTGCAAACCTGAAGCTACTTGAACCCGATAGAAGAACCAGTTCCAAGTGTCTGTCTTTTATTCTAGTTTAATTGTAGTATGTGTTTTTATATTGTACCTTTTAGATTTATCTAGAAGCAATTGTATTAGGTACTCAGAGTTTTCAAGTTAGAGTTAACTTGAAGTTGTCGCAACAGTTGAGACTGTGTGCTACAACGGGATTAGAGTTAGTCCTAGGTTTACAAAAGAGTTTTTGTAAATACTGTTTTTGGCTTAGTGATTTTAGTAGAGAGTTTGGGAAAATCCTACTGGAAAGTATGTCATGGTTTTTTTCACCTTTTGAACCAGGTGTTTTTCACGTAAAATCTGTGTTTTTTAATTTCTGTACTTATTATTCCGCAATAGTAGTAGTTGGAACACATAGAAGAACGAGGTCCTTCCATAATCAGGTTAAGCGAAAAATTGGATACCACACAAATCACCCCTCTCTTGTGTGGTATTGAAGTATAAAACATCAGGTTCAAACACTTACTATTGTGGATGATTATAGTAAAGTCACATGGACACATTTACTTTCATGCAAAAGTAATTCCTTGTCCATCATTAAGGCTTTTGTTATCATGGTTTAAAATCATTTTTATTCTTCTGCTTAAACTATTAGATCTGATAATGCATATGAGTTGGGTAGTAGTTTTGAAGCTTCTTCTTTCTTCTCTGATCTTGGGATTTTGCATCAAACTACAATTCCTCATACTCCTCAACAGAACGGAGTAGTTGAAATAAAATACAAATACCTTCTCGAGACTTTTAGAGCTCTTTTATACCAATCTAAGCTTCCTTTAAAATACTGTGGGGATTGTGTTCTCACTGCCACCTATCTTATAAATAGGTTTCCATCTTATGTGTTGCAAAATTTATCTCCTTTTGAAAAACTCACTGGTTCTCCTCCTACTTATAAACACTTAAAGTTTTTTGGGTGTCTTTGTTTTGCTACTTCACCCAAACAATGAAGGGACAAATTTCAGCCAAGAGCAATTGCATGTGTATTTTTGGGGTATCCCTTGGGCAAAAAGGGATACAAACTTCTTAATCTTTGCTCTCAGTCCATTTTATATTCTAGAGATGTTGTATTTCATGAGCAGATTTTCCCTTATCATTCTACTTCTTCTACTCCTATTTTTTATTTTCTCCCAATTCCCTTTTTATTGAGACTCCCCTTGTTCAATCTTCCCCCATTCCCTCCCCACCTTGTCCAGTTCCATTTCAACCTTCAGCAGTTGTCTCCGAGTCTTCTCCTGATCTTCCTTCGCCTCATATTATTTCCTCTCCGGTTCCTTCTACTGATAGTCATTTTGCTCTTTCTCCTCCCAGTTATATGTACGCGGTGAAATCAGAAGACTTGATTTCTCGCCGACAAGACATTTCGGGAGCATGCCCCGGGACCCCGAGGGTAGGGGGTCGCAACCGAACCCTCGATCTCGGGACTCGTCGAAGCCCGACTCGGAGAAAACAAAGAACGAAGCTAGGACATAGGGGGAAGTCCTCTAGGAACATGGCTACATCTGACAGGCCCGGCCTATACCGAGCCTATGCTGAAGCATCATGTCAAGCCATCCCATCACCATACTTTGTAGCTGATCCCTACGTACTTGTAACCGAGCCTCCTCTCCTATATAAAGGGGACTCGCCCCACCTTGTAAGGGGCTGATGTTGCTCCATTTCTCCACAAGTGCAATAATATCTCTCTCTCTCTCTCTCTCTCTCTCTCTCTCTCTCTTTTCTTCTTATTGGTTCATCCTCACAGGCTCGAGACCTCTTTAGCATTTATCATTTTCTTACTTGTTCTTCACCGTATCGTTTAGTATTGGCAATATAGAGCCTTGCTTAATCATACCTCTAACTGTTATCCTATCACCGACCATCCCCGAGGTCCCATCGACCATCTCCGAGCTCGGGCAGCAGGCCCCTTTGGTTTGATTACTGCCTAGCCTTAACTCGCATTTTATCTTTATACTTCACGCTCTTAGCATTAACTGCTTTCAAAACTAGCTCGGGAATAGATCACGTATTTTTAGAGTCCCATTTATAAATTTAATTGTTGTTACCATTTTTACGGTAAATAGTTTGGCACCTACCGTGGGGCTAAAAATAATAGTGATTATTTTCTTGCTGGTTTTGTCACACAAACACACATTATCTTTCACACTTTTTCTTGCCCAAAGATCCACTCTTTCACGGAAGGACGCCCGGCTCAGCTGGTGAGATGGGAAACCGAGACTTTAAAAGCGACAGGGAAGTGGACACGACCAAACCAGAGTCCGGTGCGCCCCCGGGTTCAAACCGAGCAAAATGGAAGGATCCCCAGCATAGTGTCCATATGATTATCGAAGGAACTAAAGATCGTCAAAGACCCGTGTCCAAACGAATGAAAACATCCGCTACAGAAGAGGGACCAGCACGAAAACGCTTATCCAAAGAAACCCTTATATTCGCCGAAGAAGGCCTCGAAACCATGGGGGAACCGCATAACGATGTGCTGGTGATCTCATTTCTCTTAAACGACACAAGGATAAAGTGCATGCTTGTAGACCCAAGCAGTTCGGCTAACATAATCAGGTCAGAAGTAGTAGAACAACTGGTCTGCTCAATCAAATTGTCCCTACCGCTCGAGTCCTCCACGGTTTCAACATGGTCGGAGAAGAGACGAAAGAAGAGATCACCCTCCCGATCAACACATCTAGCACAACCCAGAGCACCGAGTTTCAGGTCATCGATGTCAACATGAGGTACAATGCCTTGCTTGGCAGGCCTTGGATACAAAACATAAGGGCAGTGCCCTCAACCTTGCATCAAGTAATAAGGTTCCCCACAAGGGAGGGCATCACGATGATATACGGAGAACATCGGGCAGCAAGGGAAATGTTCGTAGTCCACCATGAGATGCCAACCCCATACACTCGGCCTCAAACCAGTGGAGAAGCATACAGACTCTGGGAGATTACGAGGAAAATTTCTTTGCCCCCAAAGAATCAGATGCGACCAAATCAACAGTCAAAGAGCTAGAGCAGACTGTTCTGATCGAGAGCCTCCCAGATCACAAGGTATACCTGGGAACGGGGCTGACCCCCGAACTCAGGACAGAGTTTATTCAATTTCTTAGTAACAATATCGACTGTTTTGCCTGGTCCCACCTAGATATGATAGGTATCCCACCGGATATAACCTCCCACCGGCTGAGCGTTGATCCCAAATTCAAACCCGTGAAGTAGAAGAGGAGACCACAATACGAGGTAAAGCACGCCTTCATCAAAGAAGAGGTAACAAAACTTCTTAAAATTGGATCTATTAGGGAGGTAAAATATCTCGAATTGCTAGCTAACGTAGTGGTAGTACCAAAAAAGGGGAATGAGCTAAGTATGTGCGAGATTATAAAGATTCCTTCCTGCTGCCTAATATCAATCGTCTGATCGATGCCACGACCAGTCACGAGACCCTCACATTCCTTGATGCTTACTCGGGGTACAAACAGATCCAGATGAACCCCGAGGATAGGTAAAAGACGTTGTTTATCATGAAATATGGTACGTATTGCTATATAATGTGATGCCCTTCAGGCTGAAAAATACAGGAGCAACATACCAACGCCTAGTTAATAAAATGTTCGAGCAACAAATAGGTAAATCGATGGAAGTATTTATTGACGATATGCTAGTTAAATCCCTGTGTGCAGAGGACCATCTGACCCATTTGCAGGAAACTTTCAACATCCTCAGAAGATACAACATGAAGCTCAATCCCGAAAAGTATGCCTTCGGGGTGGGTTCGGGCAAATTCCTGGGTTTCATGGTCTCAAGCAGGGGGATCGAGATCAACCCCAACAAAATAAGGGCCATCGAAGAAATCGCAGTAGTGAACAATGTGAAAGCCGTCCAACGGCTAACTGGGCGGATCGCGGCCTTGGGCAGATTCATATCAAGGTCGTTGGAATAAAGCCACCACTTCTTTGCCCTACTCAAAAGATAGAGCAACTTCGAATGGACTCAAGAATGCCAACACACCCTGGAAGAACTGAAACGGTACTTGTCTAGACCACCTCTGCTGCACACGCCCAAGGAGGATGAAACATTGTACCTGTACCTGTCCATGTTCGAAATAGCGGTGACCCGTGTATTAGTCTGAGAAGATAAAGGTACGTAATTTCCTGTGTATTATGTAAGTCGAACCTTGGGGGACACCGAAACCCGGTACCCCCATTTAGAAAAATTGGCACTCGCACTAGTAAGTGCCTCGCGCAAGCTGAAGCCCTACTTTTAGTGCCACCGCATTTGCGTCCTATCGACTTATCCTCTTCGGAGCGTACTGCACAAACCTGAGCTGTCGGGTCGACTGGCCAAATGGGCCATTGAACTCGGAGGGTATGATATCGAGTATCCCTTGTCCCTGAGGTAGAGAAGGAACTTCGGAGCGTACTGCACAAATTTTGTGGCCGATTTTTCGCCATCCCTTGTCCCCGAGGTAGAGAAGGAACTTCTACTAAAATCAGGCACGTCCTCCAGGGTGTGGACCCTGTTCACGAATGGTCCCACAAACGTCAGAGGATTCAGACTCGGTATAGTCCTAAAGCCGCCCATTGGTGGCATAATACGATAGTCTATAAAAACTACAAAGCTAACTAACAATGAGGCCGAATATGAGGCTATGATTGCAGGTTTGGAATTGGCCAAAGGCTTGGGGGCCGAGGTCATCGAGGCAAAATGTGATTCGCTCCTCTTGGTAAGTCAGGTAAACGGGAGCTATGAAGCCCGGGAAGACAGGATACAAAGGTATCTAGATAAAATCCAAGTCACACTACCCCACTTCAAGGAATGGACCTTAGTCCATGTACCCCGAGAGCAGAACAGCGAGGCCGATACCTTGGCAAACCTGGGATCATCTGCTGAGGAGGAAGACTTGCTTCCTGGGGCTATTGTCCAATTAATCAAATTTGTGATAGAGGAAGGTCACGCGGAAATCAACTCCACTAGCCTGATATGGGATTGGATAAACAAATACATCGTTTATCTGAAGGACGGGAAACTGCCCGCTGATCTAAAAGAATCAAGGGACGAAAATGGGGCCCTGTATAGGAGAACGCTCGATGGACCCTTAGCGGTATGCCTAAGACCGGGCGACACAGATTACGTGCTCTGAGAGATCCACGAAGGCACCTGCAGAAACCACTCCGGGGCAGACTCCCTAGTCCGAAGGGTAATCAGAGCAAGTTACTACTAGGATCGAATGGAAAGGGACGCCAAGGAGTTCGTCCGAAGATGCGACAAATGTTAGATATTCGCCCCCATGATTCACCAACCCGGCAAACAACTACATTCCGTTTTATCACCATGGCCATTCATGAAATGGGGAATGGATATCGTCGACTTTTTGCCAATGGCACCAGGTAAAGCTAGATTCATTCTGTTTATGACTGACTACTTTTCGAAATGGGTGGAAGCGCAGGCCTTCGAAAAAATAAGAGAGAAGGAAGTCATCAACTTTATATGGGAACACGTCTTATGCCGGTTCGGGATACCATCCAAAATAACATGCGACAACGGAAGACAATTCATGGGGAGCAAGGTAACACAGTTCCTTGAGGACAACAAAATCAAAAGGATTCTTTCAACACCATATCATCCGTGTGCGAATGGCCAGGCCGAGTCCACAAATAAGACGATCATTCAAAACTTGAAGAAAAAATTAGAAAGCGCCAAGGGAAAATGGCGAGAAACGCTGCCCGAGGTACTATGGGCATATCAGACAACTCCAAAATCAAGCACAGGGGAGACACCTTTCTCTCTAGTGTATGGTGCTGAAGCACTAATACCAGTAGAGGTCGGGGAACCAAGTGCCAGATTCCGGCACGCCAGAGAAGAGTCAAATCACGAGGCCATGGCAACGGCCCTCGAGATGCTCGATGAAAGACAGGAGGCTCGCTGGTTCGAATGGCTGCCCAAAAGCAGAAAACTGAAAGATACTATAACAGGAGAACGAACCTCCGATATTTCAGAATCGAAGAGTTGGTCCTAA
This sequence comes from Nicotiana sylvestris, assembly GCF_000393655.2. Classification (NCBI taxonomy): domain Eukaryota; kingdom Viridiplantae; phylum Streptophyta; class Magnoliopsida; order Solanales; family Solanaceae; genus Nicotiana; species Nicotiana sylvestris. Next base: position 83,552,439 of record NC_091062.1, on the reverse strand, counting down.
GAAAGGTTACTCTCAACACCCGAAACCCCAATGAAGGGAAACTAGGCCAGAATTGGGAAGGGTCGTACCGTGTCATCGAGATAGTTGGCAAAGGCTCCTATAAGTTTGGAACCATGGAAGGCGAGCAACTCCCAAGAAACTGGAATGTGCCAATGCTCAAGCGGTATTACTGTTAGGCAAACCGATCACGAAACCCCACGGGGACCCTCGAGCAAGCATCACACTCTTTTTCCACAATCGGGCTTGTACCCCGAAACAAGTCCCTTACCGATAGGATTTTCTAACAAGGAGCCGCCAGCCTATCTGGTTTCAAAATACATCCACTCCTTTTGTTTTATTTCGGATTAAGAACTAACCCTCGTGCAGGCACTCAGCCCGAGATACCGGGACACTAACACTATCAGGACGCCTCGAGACCCCCAAAGCATGCCCGTTGTACTCTTTTCCTTCGAACGAGTTTTTCATCCCAAAAAGAAGGGTTTTTACCAGCAAGATTTTTAACGAGGCAACGACTGCAAAGCTGCTTAAAGGGGAAAACTCCACAGAATTGATCGATGCTACCCTTACGGACAACTTGCAAACGGCGAGGGGCATTCCCCCTGGGAGCCACCCAATTCGAAGGAAGTAGAGAAATGCCAAAGAAAAAGTTCCTACGGGGAGACGACGTATAAGGCCAAATGGTCGATATAACCAGATCCCGCCAGAGCGGAAGCATATATTATTGTATCGGGCAATCAAAAAATATCCTTTTTCTCCCCCATGAAAAAAAGAGAAAGGCTCCTTCTCGGAGTAAAGCAACATGAAAATTGCCACACTCGAACAAAAATAGGTTGACTCAGCACAAAAATACACGTATTGCGCCAATGGATCGGAAAATATCTCCCAAAAGGGGAAAGTCACAGTATACTCTCGACAAAACTCTTCACCAAATACATCCCGAGATACTCGGAGACTTGAACAGATCAGCGCCCACACGACCCCAGCGTCGGAACTCCGGGCTCACGAAGCTCTCACAATACAAACTCCAAGTTCACGAGAAGCGGTATTCAAGCTTAAACAAACCCGATAACTCGGGAACCGTCGCCAATCACCATGCACTGGAAAATCCAAAACTATAAGACCCTAGCGGGAAACCTCAGCATAACCAGATCTATTCTACAAGCTGTAAGACCTCAATAGGCATGACAAACTGTAAGACCGCAACATGCATGAAAAATCCCGAAGTTTGGGCTATACATCGCATTTGTAAGAATCCCTAAAGGGCATACCCTCGATGTAGACGCCTAAACTATCACTAGGGATCAAAAATGGCTACGGCCAAACACATATGACTACGGTCAAACGGTTGATACAGCCAAAATAACATGACTCGAGGACGCCCGACTGTCGCTAAAAAATCGCAGGCCACTACTCCGAATATACTTCGGAAAGAACTGGTTAAAACACGCTTCCCTCCATAAGCAAAAATGATCTCCGACAATGTCGGCTCCAAAATGCAAGAGCGTCAATCAACTCAACCTACGAGCTATGAACCTTACGAGGTGCTCGAAACATCGCCGACAACGACTTGAATTCGAGGTTCCTCTGGAACCGACAACGGGTCATACAAAAATATTATAAAAAGACCTTAACAAGCAGAATCAAAGCCTACAAAAGCCCACGGGCAAAAACAGCATAAGAGCCATTGTCGCTAGCTAAGCAAGCCTACGAGCCTCATATTGAAATGTCTTTACGATCAAACAGCGTAAGAGCCATTGTCGCCAGCTAAAAAATATTGACAACTTGAGGATTAAAGTGAGCTCGAATCGCAACCCGATTCAGAGACTGGATCCAAAATAGTTAACTATGCAAAGCCTCCGAGCCACATACTAAAAGGTCTCAAACAACCAAACGGCATAAATGCCGCTATTGCCGGCCAGAGAATCATGAAAATTTATGGGTCGATTACAGCTCGAATCGCAATGCGACTTGGAGACTGGACCCAAAAGCTGCAATATGCCGAAGGGCACGACATAAATGACGCTATCGCCGGCTAGAGAATCAAGGAAATTTATGGGTCGATTACAGCTCGAATCGTAATGCAACTCGGAGACAAGACCTAGAAGCTGCGACGTGCTTAAGTTATCGGCATGAACACCACTGTCGCCAACCAAAAACTCAAGGAAATATACGGGTTGATTATAGCTCGAATCGCAGCGCGACTCGGAGACTGGACCCAAAAGCTGCAATATGCCTAAGGGCATGACATGAATGTCACTATCGCCAACAGAGTAAACCTCCGAACCAAGCGCCCATAAGGTCACTTCAATCCAAAAGCAAAAAAGTTATCATCATTCACCCACAAAGGCAGGAAAGAGCCTGAAGGTCGATTGAAGTGCGAGCCACCATGCAACTCGGGGACTAAGCGTAAGCGGCCAGGCCAGGCACAGAGGCCCCAACACCTGCTCGCATCAAGGATCGCACTAAATGACCCCCGGGTCTGTCCTATCCATTCCGGATCTATGAGGACCTCACCAAACACCGAAACCGGCCTGACCGGTCGAAAGCAACAACAAAGAAAAAGAGAGAGAAGAAATAAAGCTAAAAATTCTTTCTTATATATTACACGCGCGAAAAGGGCGCATTCTCCATCTACAGGCATGTCCTACGTATATCAGAGACAAAGCAACAAAACAGCAAGATCTACACTCTGCGCCAAAGAGCAACAACTTGTCAAATTCGCCCTCCGCAACGTCAACAAGAAGTAACCGAGCGACACGCTCGTCCTCCCTTGCTCGAGCCAGTTCCTTCGAGAGAATGGAGCCCCTTGCACCGACCTCCTCAAGTACCTTTCTCTAGGACCTGCAATGAACGTATTCCTCGATCCTCTTCTCCCGATTGAGGGCTCGCTTCAGTTCAGCTTGGGCATCAGCAACATCTTTCATACGAATCTCCATCTCACGATAAGCCCTGGTTCGGCTTAATACCGCTTCTGCCAGGGCATCGATTATCTCGGCTCTGACCTTCGAGAGATCGGATTCAAGTCTCCCAATCATGTCCGCCTAAACTTTGGCGTTGTCATGAGTCAAGTTGAGTTGAGCCTCAAAGGCAGGGACCTTGGCCGAGGTGCTCATCTCCTCTAAAGCTCGAGCCTAAACCTGAGCCCTTAGCTCATCGCAATCAACTCTGACGCGATTGACGTCGCCCTTGAGGTACTCTAAGGACTCCGACTTTTTCTGCAACTGATACGACAAAAGGGAATTAGCCTTAAGGTTAGAAGGGGGCAAATCACGCAATACAGGAAGTTACCTGCTCCATCAAATAGCTCTCACAATTTGAGCTCCGGTGCACCTCATATCGCCAACGCTACAGCTCAACTTTCTTCTCCTCGCTAAGGAGCCCGAGAGATTCGCCCTCACCCAGAATTTTCTGAAGCTTGGCCCCTTGATGAAATAGCTCAGACTTGAGCCCATCATAGGCCTGCACGAGGTAGATTTAATAGAGGAAGGAGGACACAGGATATAGGGAAACTGTACATAAAACTCACCACAAAGTGAAGCCGACGGACTTCCTCGAAGTCGGAATACACTCCTGTTGGTCCTGCCCCTGAGGCCTCGGAAGAACTGACCCCGGGCACAACATATTCTCTCAAAGGAACCATCGGTTGGGAATCAGGCACTCCGGGAGCAGCAGACTCAAGCGATGCTCTTTCCTCGGAAAAGTGAGCCCGACCAGCGCCACTTAAGGCTCTATCACACCATAGGTGTCGATTTCTCTTATCGCCATCGCCACTCGGCCTAGAAGCCGACGACTCTTTCCCCTCTTCGAAAGAACATTGCCCCGTCCTAAGGAACTGCCTGATATCTATAAACAGCACGAATGAACGGGGAAAGGGTTACCTTAGGTATACAAAGGCAGGACGAAGGCAGCATACGCACATACCTTGGTACCGTGCTCCCCATCCGGTACAGAGTACAGCTCGCCATTTACGCTCATCAAAGGATGAATAGGTCACCAGCCTCCGGACCCAGTCAGGTAGGTCATGAACCTCACTCAGCATCCACGAAGTTGCTGCAGCAAGGGAAACAACATTATCATTCAGCTAATTTTCGCTATGTGCTGAATCTGAAAAGGCACCAAAACGCCTCTCTCACGTGCATAATTCCACCCTTCGGAAAATGGAAAAAATTCCACAGGAATAATATCGGTCGTCCGGACCCGGATAAACCAACTAGCCCACTCTCGATCCTCGCCGTCCTCGTCGTAAAAAACAAAGGGCATGGACGAACGACACCTCAGAGTTAGCAGGCCTCGATGATGAAAGGGCCAATATAGCCTGACAAGGTGGTCAAGCGTAAATTCAAGCCCGACATTCTCCGCGAAGAATCTCATCATCAGCGCTGTTCGCCAAAATGATGGATGGATTTGTGCCATGGTGACCCGATACTTCAAGCAAAAATCAAGCACAACCCTGTCAAAGGGGCCAAATGCAAAAGGGTATAGGTATACGCTCAAGAACCCATCAGTGGAGTCCGCGATGCCCTGATCTGGGGCAAGTGCCTGCAGTGTCACCCCCTCACTCTAGACACAGTATCTCCTCGCCATCTCCAGGTGTTCCTCTCTTATCAAAGACACCGTCTCCAGAACGAAGTCCCTCGGTTCCTGAACACCAGGAGCAGCTCCCCCGTCACCTGCTGAATCAGCCCCAAAGTGGTTCCCATGACTATGGTGAAACTAACTGGTCAAGGCAAAGGCGCGCGCCAACGTTTTTTGCACCTAGAGAGATGAATTATCTTGTGCCAAAGCAGAAAGGTAGGTATCTAAAAGTAGTGAAGTCTTTCCAGGGAGAGGTAGCTGCATATATGCGAGAAGCAGCAACAATTCTCATGCCCGAGGCAAGCCCCGGAAAGCCAATATCCTCGATACAGATTGACGGGTATATATCCGATCCAGAGAGCATCCCCCAATGAGGAGTCAAGACTCAAGGGGTCGTTCGTATTATCTCCATGCTCGGAGCAACACTCTATGTCAAAAACCCCCGGCCCAAAGAAGTCGGACCTCGGTAAAATTTAAAACACCGACACTCAACGCAATGCAAGCACCTAGTCTCGTTATCTCCTCTTCCTGAAAAGAGGAGTAAACGCGGGAAGCTCCGATCGCGAAAGATTCACGAAAGCCCGAGAGAGCGCCCAAATACGAGTAAACTCCCCAGTGGAAGTCAACCATATTCATCCTAAAAGGGTCACCTACATCAAGGTCAATAGGGACCCCCGGGTACCCGGAGATGACCTTCATTCGGGGTAATATTCCCGAAGGTCCCTGAATTCAACGCATGATCTCCAAACAACTCGATGGTCCTCGGTAGCCCGGAGCTGTCAGAATCAACCCAAGATTGGTCCGAAGTATGACAATAGGTCGGGTAAAAGTCATGTCGATCAGCACAAGATCAGAATGAGCCCCCGCGCTCAAGTTAGATATCAGTGGACAACAAACAAGTGAAGGCATTCGAGGGGACTCGAAGGGCATGGAAGCATATAGAAGCAAAAATCAAGGAGTGCAATGAATGAGGTCGAAAAGCATGAGCCAGGGGTCGTTCATCGATGTGGCGTCGCCGAAAGAATCTCGAGGAGTCAAGTGTCAGAATCATTTCCCATCACCTTGTTATGGGAAACGTGGAGACTATTTGTACGCGGCGAAATCAGAAGACTTGATTTCTCACCGACAAGACATTTCGGGAGCATGAACCGGGACCTCGAGGGCAGGGGGTCACAACCGAATCCTCGATCTCGGGACTCATCGAAGCCCGACTCGGGGAAAACAAAGAACGAAGCCAGGATAGAGGGGGAAGTCCTCTAGACACATAGCTACATCTGACAGGCCCGACCTATCTCGAGCCTATGCTGAAGCATCATGTCAAGCCATCCCATCACCGTACTTTGTAGCTGATCCTCACGTACTTGTAACTGAGTCTTCCTTCCTATATAAAGGGGACTTACCCCACCGTGTAAGGGGCTGATGTTACTCCATTTCTCCACAAGTGCCAATAATATATATATATCTCTCTCTCTCTCTCTTTCTCTTTTCTTCTAAGTGGTTCTTCCTCGCAGGCTCGAGACCTCCTTAGCATTTATTATTTTCTTACTTGTTCTTCACCGTATCGTTTAGTATTGGCAATATAGAGCCTTTCTTAATCATACCTCTAACTGTTATCCCATCCCCAGCCATCCCCGATAGTCCGAGATCGATACCAACGCCGACCCCGAGGTCCCATCGACCATCTCCGAGCTCGGGCAGCAGGCCTCTTTGGTTTGATTACTTCCTCGCCTTAACTCGCATTTTATCTTTATACTTCACGCTCTTAGCATTAACTGCTTTAATAACTAGCTCGGGAATAGATCACATATTTTTAGATTCCCATTAATAAATTTAATTTTTGTTACCATTTTCACGGTAAACATTATATCTCTTTACCTTCTCCAGTTCCTTCACCTCCTACACCTCTTAGGAAATCTACAAGAACCTCTAATCCTCCCCTTACCTTCAAGACTATATTTGTTCTTCCATTGCTTCAACTTCTAAGGTCACCTCTTCTGAGCTTCACATGCAAGAACCTCAGTTCTATCAACAGGCTGCTTCAAATCCTGCATTGCAAGGGGCTATGCTTAAGGAATTTCAAGCCCTTGAAGCCAATCAGACTTGGGACATAGTCCCACTCCCTCAATAAAAGAACGCTATCCCTTACAAGTGGGTGTATAAGATTAAACAGAAATCTGATGGCACCATTGAAAGATACAAAGCTAGGCTTGTAATACGAGGGGATTCTCAAAAGGAGGGTATTGATTATACTGAGACATTTTCCCCTTTTATTAAGATCACTACTCTTAAATGTCTACTTACTATTGCTGCTAAAAAGGGCTAGACAGTATATCAGTTGGATGTGAATAATACTTTTCTTCATGTTGATCTTCATGAAGAAGTATATATGCATGCCCCCCTTGTTTGAGTGTTTCTGCTTCTGTCACACCTTGTTCTTCAACTCGTGCAGTCTGCAAACTTAAAAAGTCACTTTATTGTTTTGAAGCAAGTCTCTAGGAAATAGTTTGCCAAGCTTTGTGAATCCTTACTTTCTAGAGGTTATGTTCCAAAAAATGATTATTCCTTATTCACTAAGGGGTCGTTTGGTTGAATACGATTTATACCAGTATAAACTATATCAGGATAAGTTATGCTGGGATTAGTTATGTTGGGATTGTTGTTTATTCATTGTTTGGTATATTTTATTAAGAATGACAATTGCATAATTTCTAAGAAGAAAGTATAAGTTATACCAGTGCTAATTACCCCACCTTCTACAAGGTATAAGTTATCCCAGTATTAAAATTAACACCGTGATAACTTATACCTGATTTGCTAACCAAACAGAGTATTAAGGTGGTATTAAATTTTTATACCACCCATATAGCTTCTTATACCTCATACCAAACGCCCCCTAAGTGTTCTTGTGCTTCTGTTGTTGTTTTAGCTGTCCATGTTGATGACATTTTATTGGCTGGTTCTGACACTAAATTGCTAAGTTCTCAGACTCGGGTGCGGGTATCCGATGCGGGGAAAGATCCGAGTATCAGATTCGGCAAAATCTAAATTTTAAGATTCGGGGATGCGGATTCGGATATGGCTACAGGTGTGGGAATTCGGCCAATAAAAAATAGAGCTATAAATATATTGTAATTTTGAAAGATATTCTGTGAAAAACTTACATGAATATTGTAGAATTTAATATTTTATTTTCCAATATGGACATTATTCTTTCATTCTCCTAAGTTTGTTTTATTTTTTATTTTGAGAAATCAAAATCTCAATTTTCCTCCCAAATTTGTCGATGGACTCTGGTCAAAGTGTCCAAAGTCAGTTGACCAAATCCGGGATGTATCCTGCTCCCGCTCCCATTCCCGTCTCGTATCGGGACGGGGACGACGTCAAAATCGAAGAGTTCGCGCAACTTAGCTAAATTGTAAAGGAAAAAAGCAGCTGATATTTCTTTCAGGTATGAAATAATATTTTCCCCTCTCTTCGAGATTAAGGTTTTTTGTCTCACATTTCTGCTCAAATTAGTCTCATTTCTACAGTTTATCACTCTCCTCATTAAAGTTGTATAAGGACCTTCTTTGTCTCCACGTGCCTCCATCAACCCTTAGGCATGATAGTGACCATTTCTTAACAAAGACAAATACCGAAAAGGATAGGAAATTTCACCAGCAAGTATAGAATGGAATTTTCGTAATATCATCATTCATCAGTTAAATTGCTTGACAAGTTTCGGATTTTTATGTTGTTTAATTTCTTGGTAATATATAGTCGGATTTGGCAGCAATTTTTAGCCTACCGCATCGAAATTTCGTGATTTCTTGGCTTTAATGCTGCAGTAGAAAAATGTTATAATACATGAAAATGGAGAATATAGATTAGACAAAAATTGTTGAAATAAAATTGTATTATAGAAGAATTATGCAATTAAAAAAAAACTACTAATTAATTCAAGTGAAAGAGTGGACTAAAGCCTTTTATCTCCTTAAAAAATAGGCATAGGAGTATCTCCTTAAAGCTTTAACTTGAATCAAATACACACCTTATTCACTAATTATCAGATAGAGTACTTCAACATAACAAAATATTCTAATATTCATTGGAATGGATACAGTCACAGACGTGACGCCCTTTAATTTTCTGTGCTATGGGAAATAACTAATTAGCATCTAAGCTATCAGGAAATTTCATCAAGAGTGACCGTAACACGTACAAACACGAATTCAGACAAAAACACAAATATAGTGATTAATGAGTAATCGCTCAATGCTTGTATAGTTGTAGTCCAACGGTATAAAAGGATGCTCTCACTACCACTCCAAATGTGCATAGATCTTAGAGTTATTCAAAGATTAAGAAAAAAAAGAAGAATGACAACACCAAGGGCAATAGCAATCCTTGTTCTCAGAATCTTTTCAATGGTGTTGTGCGCTGCTTCTGTGCCGCTCATGATTAACAACAGTTTCACGCTTAGTGGTGGCGAAAAAACCAAATACAGTGACATTAGGGGCTATAGGTGAACTTCTGCTCCCCTTATTTTGTCTCTACTTTTTGCTTTAACCAGAATTAATGAGTAGGGTAACAAACATATATATTCTTGAGTAGTAAAAATAAAATGTTAGCATGATTCTTGTCAGGAGTTAACTTATATATACTAAGAGCGTAAAAAGTTTGTTTGCTTCAGTATATTTTGATCTATTGTAGCAGGCCAACAATCTTATAATTTTTTAGATCATACAATTAATTCCACTTTTATGCACTAAATAACTTGTAGTAATCTTTTAGGTGATTTGATACTAGTTATTGTCAGACTTATTTTACTTTGTTGTGTTAAAACATTAAAATAGCTCTTTGTAATTAGATAATAGTGTCTCTTGTTATCGAAGGATGTTGTGTGATTATAAGAGTCAGATGTTTTGAATTCGAGCTATGAGAATGAAGTCGAGAAAACTAAGCTCCCTCTCTGTTGTCGCTATACTTAAAAGAAGTAACATGTTAATCATTCTCTACTATTACAGGTATGTCGTATCAGCCGGTATGGGTGGATTTTTGTACTCATTCATTCAGCTGCCTTTCGCAATGTATTATGCCTTCACAGGTAAAAAGGTTATTAAGGGCAGGTTCCTGGGCATGTTGGATTTCTACGCAGATAAGGTCTGCTTTTTTAACCTCTTCTAACTCTATATTTTAATTCATTACACAATTAAGTAACTCATGACTGCAAATTATTTCAATTAAAGTTTTGAATGAAATTGGCTGCAGATTATAACATTCTTCTTGGCAAGTGGACTTGGTGTGGGATTTGGTGTCAGTTCTGAACTCAAACGTTACATAAATGGATTTGTGGATACTATTGAATCATCAGGGATTGATACATTCGAAGAGTTAAGGACCGAGAGCAAAAAATTCTTTGACAGGGGTACTTTAGCAACAACTCCTCTTTTGGCAGGATTTACAACCATGGCTGTTCTCACCATTATTACTTCCTTCCACCGCAAATGAAGAAACTTTTGGGTCAACAATTTAATAAATGAACCTCGAGGCCCTGTTGGTTAATTCGTGTGATGTTTAATAATTCTTTTTTTTGATGTGTTGATTTTTGGATGCAATAAATGCTTATGTGCTTGTCTCAATAAATATCAAAAGATTTGTGGAGATCTACTACTGTCTGCAATTACAACTATATATATAATGGTTTTTGCTTCTGTTGTTAATTTATTTGAGGTTCTTGAGTTTCTAGTGATGGTATGGTAATTTCTAACACAAGGAAATCAATCTTGAAAATTGGGGAAATAGTTAGAAAAATCCATCCAAAACAATTATTGCAAAAGAATGCAGGAAACATCTCATGTAGTATAATTTTGGGCCTTGGATTACATGTTACTGTTGGACTGGGAGCTTATTCAGACCCAAGTCTTCATATGAGATTTGTGATGGACAAATTTAGTAATGTTATTGAAGACAAAAGTAGGGAAACCTTTAAAGGCTATACATAATTGAACCTATTTAATTAAAATCTTTTGTTACCCGTGGTGAAGCCAAGAATTTTAACAAGATAGTTTTAAACAATGCAAGAATACTAGAGGAGGGATTCAAACCTTCAAGCTAGAGCTAATTTTTGAGCTGCCATCCCTGCTACTTTAGGAATTCCCTTATGCAAGGGAATTCAATAAATTATATATACACAAAAAAAAATTGATTTAACCCTTTTTTTTTTGCGATTTTACCCTATTATGCGTATAACTATTTGACGAATTGAACCCCTTTATTCTGGACAATTCCACCCCTGTTTGACAGTAAGTGCTAAAAAAGTAAAAGTCTGGATGATATTTAACTTTTAATACAATATGAAATAATGCATTCACATGTCATATCAATTTGCTTAATTTATAGGTTACTTTGAATTGAGAGGAACATTTGGCTCTCGAGGAGGGGACTTTAGCTTAGAGCAACGGTAAAGTTGTTTCCGTATGATTTATAGGTCACGGGTTTGGGCTGTGGAAACAACCACTAATACTTGTATTAGGATATATAGGATGTTACATTACACTTCTTGGAATACGGCCCTTCCCCATACCCTCCGTGAATGCCGAATGCTTTATGCACTGAACTGTCCTTCTTTTGGTTCCCACTGCCATGCAACCTTCTTTCTCTGCGCAGCCTTGCCCCGATCCTCCGAAATTTTGATTTTGCTAAATTTTATAACTCGTGTTATAGGTTGATGAATAGACAGAATGTAGAGCCTTATCCCTGTCGTAAGTTCGAACTCCCAAGGAATAATAAAAAGTAGAAATCTAGTCTCAACGTAAATTTATGGATAGAGGAGGTAAAGTTTAAGACTTTCTTCTGCATGTATATATTCTCGATGAATTTACTTATGTTTCAAGATTATATATACCATATGAACAAAAAAGAAATACTACGAATTGTTAGTTACATTAAAATGTGATCTCGTTTTATTTCTAGCTACGAGTTTGTAAATTATTTTTGGGAACAAAATGACATATGACGTACACGGCTATTCTTGAGAACAACATTACTTTGATAATGTAATTTTTTTTTGCACTAAACCGTGTATCTATCTATATCTATTTCTAGCTACGAGTTTGTAAATTATTTTTGGGAACAAAATGACATATGACGTACACGGCTATTCTTAAGAACAACATTACTTTGATAATGTAATTTTTTTTGCACTAAACCGTGTATCTATCTATCTATCTATCTTTATTAAAAGCACAAAGGCCCTTAGCGAAATGTCGTTCGCCTTTTTTACCGGTTAAATATAGACTTTATATTGGACAAAATCGTAATTTAGTTATTTTCCTAAATTTTATGACTTTGAAAACAGCTAAAATGTTATTAAAGCTTTTCTTATTTGAATTACATAGAAAATCCTAATGTTTAGGACATTCAAAAAATATTTTTTTTGGAGAAATAGGATATTTCGTAGGAGTATTAGGTATCTTTTCGTTCATTTGCTTATAGGGCACTTCGAATTCTAAGGAAAAGTTTCGTATATTATTACTATTAAATAAAAGTGAGAGGTTTATATTTAGTATTTTTGAATTAGTGAATGTATATTTCAAATATTATAAAAAAAAGTACGTAAAGATAAAAATATTATTCGAGTGGGAAAGGAGTTAAAAAATAATCTATATTTCATATATTATTATAAAAGTACGAAGCCCCAATGAAAAAAAATAAAATTATTCCCTTTTAATAGTTAGAACAAATAATTAAGTCTTTGGATTAATTACTCCCTCAATTTAGTTTATATAAAAAAAAATTATTTTTCGAAATTCAAACAACCAAAATTTTAAATATTTTTTTCATCATATTGACACGAGAAGAATTACAACCTATAGTATTTCTTGTATAGTTTTTGACTCTTTAAATTACAACTTTAAAATGTCGAGTTTATCCAATCCATTTAGCTTCAAAAATTATTCAATTAACTCTCAAAAAGTAAAAAGGAGAGAGTAATTAGCAAAATAATTCAATTTAATTCCTCTTTAAAATCATCATATAAGTAAAAAAATTAAATTGATAAAAGTCTTAAGATACGTAAATTTATTTCTATAGGAAGAGTATTGATGGTGAAAAAAAAAAGTAGAGCAAAAATGATTATGTTTTAGTTATAATTGTTATTTATTTTTTGTACTAGACCTAATAAATTAATAATAATTTTTGTAGGACATACACATATGTCCTAAGAAATTACAATATGTATACATGAGACATGACTTTTTTATTTATTGATGTAGCTAAATTAGATTAATATTTATATTTTTTAGGAACTTAGATTTTTTTTCGTTAATTTTTTTCAATAACTCAAATAAATTATTTAATATAGTTAACTAATTTTTAAAAATTATATATTTATGATATAAAATACATGCGCAAAGCGCGTACCCTAAGACTAGTTAACTAAAATTCATGAAAAGCATATTAGTTCATCTATACTCATCTCCATAGTTCGATCGCGCGATGATCTCATTATAAACATTTTTTCTTACAAATTTATTGTGACCGCTTTTTTGAAGCTTATGTCGATGAAAATTACTTTGCGCAAGAGGGCTCTAGCTGTTGTTGAGCCCAAAACTCTTGATAATACTTAGGGGTGGTAACTTGAGCCCAAACTCATCTAACCCGTCCAACTCGTCCAATTAATGAGTTGAGCTACAAATATTTTAGCTCGTGAGTCTATTTGGGTTGAGCTAGTCAAGTTAACCCATTATTTTTTATAGCCCATTCTGACCCATGAAGTAGCCCGAATACAACCCATGAAACTCACTCAAAAGAAAGGGATCTCAACCCTATTGAAATCTTGTCTAGAAATTATTTAGTTGCCCCATCATTAGTTTCTGTATCTAAGTTTAAAAATGAGAATCAAGGTATTTAAGTTTTAATGTAAATATGAATAATTTTGTAACGGAGGTATGGTGAAATTTACTTATTTAGAAATAACATAAAAGATATTTTTCAACTTATAAATTTTAAATACTAATTTTTTTTGGTAATTAAATTTCTTTATTTACCAAGTAAATATATACAAGTAGATCAAAACAAACTATAGCACAATTTGGACAGATGGCCCCAAACCTGTATCTTCATCTCCTCTAATACTTCTATCCCTATACTTTGTTATGCTATACACAGATTTAAGGGTAAAAATTCAACACAGTCATCTTCTGCCGTAATCTAACACATGAGGTGCTACGCCAACCTCCTGGATGATGTGCCTAACTATACTCGTCATTGGTTTACTCTTTCCTTGAACATTCACATATTCCTCTCTATCCATATAGCGTAGATAGTAGCTGCAAGTGCCATCCTGTAAATTTGTACTTCAGTAGATTTCCCTTTCCCCTGTTTCTTTGCCCATTCCTTTTCTATTTGCCATGCCATCGGTTGCCTCACCAAGCCTTGCCACTGCAAAATCTTCTTCCATATAGTAGCGAATACTATGCATTCAAAAAATAGATGTTCAATGGTCTCCGACATTGCTTTACAAAGCATACACCTTAAGTCCCCAATCTGCATCCACTGTGCTAATATGTCTTGCATGAGCAGTCTGTTGTTTAGAGCCAAGTACAGTATGAAAATCCATCTAGGTGATCCTTGGTTATTGCATATGAGTCGTCTCCATTCCACCTTTTGAAACTCCCCTATCAATTTATTGTAAATAACCTCCATAGAGAATTGTTGCATGCATTTGACATTATCCTCCATATAACCTGCATCAATATAAATTTCTTTAACCTTCAATATCTTCTTCACCAACCATGAAGCTTGTGTTGCTCGTGCATCCCAAATAGATCCATCCTTTATATAGTAAATGTGTATCCACTGGACCCATAGCTTGTCTTTCTTTTGACATAGATTCCACAACATTTTATAAATAGCAGCCTTGTTCTAAGTTCTCACATCCAAGAAATTGAACCTCTTGTTGTCTTGGGATAACAGAGCTTGTCCCATGCTATTAACGTTTTCTTTGTCATGTCTACACTCCCTGTCTAAAGAAACTTCTTACATATTGATTCAATTGCCTTCACCACTTTTTGTGGCAGAATGAATACCTGAGACCAAAACACTTGTACCGAAAATAGGACAGATTTGATTAACTGAACTCTACCAGCATAACATAGTAGTTTTGAAGTCTATGAGGTGACTCTGCCCATAATCCTATCAAGAAGTGGCTTATATTGTAAAATTATTTTCCTTTTAGTACTCAGAGGGACCCCTAGGTACCTAAAAGGCATTTCTCATTTTGCAAACCCCAGCACTTGTATTATATTGTTCTGCTCCTCTTCATGCACTCCTCCAAAATAAATGGAGCTTTTTTCTATGTTTGCCTCTAGACCAGATGCTTTGGAGAACTATTGAAAGCAGTTAAACACCATCTTTATAGACACTATATCTCCTCTGCTGAATAATAAGAGGTCATCTGCAAAGCTCAACTGTATAATGTCCAGTCTTTCACACTTATGGTGATAATTGAAATCAGGTTACCTCTTTAGAGTCTTTAAGATTCTAGTGAGGTACTCCATTGCTAGCATAAATAGGAAGGGCGACATTGGGTCCCCTTGCCTCAAATCTTTTTTTTGCAAGAAAAGAGGCAGTAGGGTACCCATTTATGATAACTGAATATGAAACTGACCTTATACATGCCATCACCCATTGTACAAATTGAACAGGAAAGTGAAGATGAGTGAGGATCTGTTCTATAAAGCACCACTCAACTGAGTCGTAGGCCTTTCTCATATCTATCTTCAACATGCACCTAGGTGATACCCCTTTCCTTCCATATCCCTTCACTAATTCATGACTCAGTATTATATTGTCAGTGATTACTCTTCCTGGTACAAAAGTTGACTGACCCGGATCAACAATATCATTCATACCCTCTTGCATTCTATGTGTCAGTATTTTTGAGATGATATTGTACAATATCGTACAACAAGATATGGGCCTAAACTCAGGGATTCTCGCTAGATTTTGTACCTTAGGGACTAGTGTTATGGTAGTGCAGTTGATGGTTCTACACATGACCCCTGTGTCAAAGAATTCCAATACTGCTTTAGTAAAATCTTGTCCTACGACCGGCCAGGCTTTTTTAAAGAAACATGCATTGAAGCCATCACACCCAGGTGCTTTAATGTCATCTATGTCTTTGAGATCTTGGACAACTTCATCTGAAGTTACAGGTGCAATGAGGCCTAATTGCTGTTGTCTATTCAGTGTTCTTCCTTCCTGCATAATCATGGAATTTACAGCTGGTAATTGGCTAGCAGCAGACCCCAGTAGCTTGCCATAGAAATCCAGAATTTCTCTTTTTATGCCTTCTTGATCCTGCACTATGTCCCGCTCAGCATTTATTAGACTATTGATCTATTTTTGTGCCATTCTATTCTTCATGTTAGCAAAGAAAAAAGCATTATTTGAGTAACCTAGTTTTAATCACTATATTCGAGCATTCTGACGGAATATGCTTTCCCCAATATTCCTCCATTTCTCTAGCTCTGCTTTAATTGCTCCTTCCTGATCAAACAATGTATGCCAGGTACCCTTATTTGAGTTTGCAGGTCTGCTAATTATTGTCTTAGCATACTCACTTTCTCACTTACCCCATTAAAATCCCGATTCAATTTCTTCATCTCCTGTTTCACTACTTTCAGCTTCTGCCATATTTTATTCATACCATTTTCATTAGTCCTTTGGTTCCAAGCTGCTTCCATTACCTTAATGAAGTTCTCATGATCAACTAGATAATTAAGGAATCGAAAAGGCCTGGGTCCTGCTTGTAGCTCTTCTTCCAGCTTGATACATAGGGGAGAGTGGTCTAAGAAATGTGGATCCATGATGTTGGCCTCCAAGTGATGATTTTTGATACACCATTCTGAGTTTACCAGTACTCTATCAATCTTGCTATAGACATGTTTATTTGTCCAAGTATACTCTCTTCCTACTGATTTCATTTCAGTCACTCCAGTATAAAAGAGAAAGTCACTAAAATCTTTAGTTTCTATCTCAGTGATAGGGTTACCATACTTCCTATCTTCAACCTGTAGAACTACATTGTAATCACCCATGGCAAGCCAAGGGTCCTATTGTGATCTTTATATATTCCTTATGCCATCCCACATCCCTCTCCTATCTTCTATTGTGTGCAAACCACATACAGCTGTAAACTGGAACTCCATGCCCAAGTTACACACTTTAACTTTACCATGAATAAATTGTTCTGCAGTCTGCTCTACATCAAAATTAACTACATTTTGATCCCACCCTATCCAAATTTTGCCTCTTCTATTATGGTTGTAATTGTGACACCAGCTCCATCCAGTCACTATCTTCTTTAGAATTGCTATAGCATTACTTTCTTTGACTCTATGTTCTATTATTGCTAGTATTAATATATTATTATTCTTTATAAACATCTTCATCTCCTTTTGCTTGTAGGTTTTATTAAGACCGCTAACATTCCATGTAGCTAGTTTCATGTGGGAATAAACAGATGCATATCACTTTCATCTCCCCATTGTCTTCCTCCACTTATTCTTGTGTTGCTTATCATCCCTTCTCTTTCTGGTATTGTATTATGTCTACTTAGAGGATCAAAACCATTTACCACTTCCACAGGTTTCTCTCGTTCAGCAAGTATAGTAGGAGCTGTTGTTCCTTCACCCGAGTTGCTCCTCTACCTTTTGTTATAACTCCCCTTTGTAGATGACTTGTTTCGAACTATTTGCCATTGGCCTCCTTGTGATTGATCATCTTCAGGATTAACTTCTTTTCTTTTTCCTTCCACCTCATTTTGCTTTTCTTCAATCTGTTTCCCTTTTCCCTTTGAGCTTCTGATGCATACTGCCCCTCATTCCCTTGAATGTTTCCTATTCATCACACCCATTGTTGTTTTGGTTTTGTAGCTTCATCTCTTTGCTTTCCTACAGGTGACTTCTTATTCTGAGATAGAGTGCATGAATGCCCAGCCTGTAAGCATGTATGACGATATTTCGGTACCCAGTCGTATACTATCTCTTGGTTATAAACTCCTCCCGTTGGATCTTTGACCTTAATAGTCTTTGGTAAGGACCTAGTAACATCCATTTCCACTAGTAATCGAGCATATGAGATTCTTTCCACCTTTGTTGTGCATTCATTTGCATAGACAGGTACTCCAAGTCCACTTCCAATTCTGCTTAGTGTCTCCCTTTCCCAGCAACTCAGAGGCAAGTTTGGCAGTTTCATCCATAGAGGGATCATATACAAACTTCACTATGGGAATTGAATGTGGGTGCCCAGGATTTGATAATAATTGACTTGCTATTTATCGTATATGGCCCAGAACATAGAACAACATCCTTATCTTTTATACTATTGAATCGAACAACGAAGTAACCATCGTTATGGTAGAATACCTTTGGCTTTGACACAAAGTTCCATGTTGAAGCAATAAATCTTTCTAGGGCCCCAATAGTCGGATCCTCTCCCACAACATATAGAATTAGGGCTTATCTCCATTTTGCACTGCCTCTCTCAATTTCCTCTTCATTAAGCTCAACAATCTTCACTTCATCTTGTATAATTGGAGCAATATATGTGAGATTCATCCCCCTTGCTGCCATTTTGTTTCAATTAAAGAGTGTTGCCCACTCCCTCTGCTCCCCTATCTTCATATTAGGAATCTGATCTGGTGCTTTCATTGCATCATTTTGTACTCCACCAGGATCAATCAACATACCAATTTCTTCTTCTTCAGTTGATAAGCTCCTTTTGCTCGAACCTTCACCTCTTGGTATCACAATTTGAAATTCTCCTCCTTTAGATCCTATTTTCGGTTGAGTGCTTAAGGTTTTTCCTTGGATTACCACCTCCGCACATGTAGATGTGTGCATTGGCGTAATCTGCTATTGTTCCGACACCGGCGCTGCTCCTCGATTACCCGCAATTGGTATACCATTCGGTGTATTCAGTCCATTACTGTTTCTTTCTAATTTCTCTATGCTACGCACTCCCAGAGCTTCCTTAATTACCTTCGCTGCATGTCTAGCAGCAACTCTGGTAGCCTTTGGCCTCCCTCTAGGCATCTCCGACCACTGCGCACGTTAGCTCACCTATCGTACGCCGAGAGAGAAATTTCTAGAGAAATAATTTTTTTTAAAATATATTTGTTATTTAAGAAAATATATTTTGATTCTCAAAATACTAATAGCATATTTTTTTTGAAAGGAGGAAGTACTTAAGTGGGGAGCAGGGCTTCTTGTGTTACATTGTAAAGAACAAATAATAACTACATAAATAAATATAAATCAATATTTGTACAGAAAATTATCTAGGTTGTTTTCCTCTTAAATATTTAACCAATAAAGTTTTCTGAAAATTTCGTGTAGCCGGAAGGCTCTTTTCTTAATGATGATGAATTGCTTATGGAACAATTCCGACATAAAAAAAAATCAACTAGCCATATCTTTAGCTCGCACAAAAATTTTCTTCAAAAGATTTTCTGAAACATTATCTTCTTTTTTTTTCAACTGCTATTTTCTTTGCTTTTTCTTCTTCTTTCGTATACACTTTTAAATATTTATCTAGTTTTAGAAAGTTGTAAAAGCTTATGAATAATTGAGTATAAGACTAATCCATATATATATTTCTTAGCTAAAAATAAAACTAGATATATAGCAATTCATCGTCAGCGCATGAAATGAATAAATTATGAAGAAGCTAAGAAAGTAGGGAACATATAGGTGTATAAAAGGTAAAAGATTTTGTTTATGCAAGATGATGATGGTTCTAAAACATGGGTTGTGCTATGACCTATTGTTTAACCCATCTTGACCCAGACCATCTTAGCCCAAGTACACTTTGGGTTGGGTTAGACAATGACCCATTTATTGACTCAACCCATCTTCACCCGCCCAAATTCAACCCAACCCGCCCATTTGCCACGAAGAACTTACAATTTCATATCTTCGGCAGGTTTTGATCTATTGTAAATTATTGTAAAAATAAATGGGTTTCATTTCTTGTAGTAATTAAAGTGATATACACATAGGGGAAATATGGAACTAAACAAATACAACACTTCTAGGTTATTAAGATAGGGCTCCAAACGTATACGCAGCACCTTAACCTGTAGTCTTTTGCTTCTAATTAAATAAAAATATTTCTCAATTAGGTGAATTTGGGTAATGTTAATCTGTAAAGTACTGACAAGAGGGGTTGCTCTGATGGTAAGCAACCCCCACTTCCAACCGACAGGTTGTGAGTTCGAGTCTCCCCAAGAGCAAGGTGGGAAATTCTTGGAGGGAAGGATGCTGGGTTTCTATTTGGAAACAGTCTCTCTACCTTAGGGTAGGGGTAAGGTCTGCGTATACACTACCCTCCCCAGACCCCACTAAGTGGGATTATACTGGGTTGTTGTTGTTGTTGTTAATCTGTAAAGTGAACAGCCCTTTAGGCTTTGTTTGGAAAGCCATGTGTAATTACTAAAGTAGTAATTACACACCCTAATAATTATACATTATAGTAATTACAAATACATGTTTATTTATCACAACGTAATTACAATGTAATTCTCATTGTTATGTTTGGTTGGACAAATATAATTACATAGTTAAAAAAAATTCAGATTGACACGGGAATAAATTTTACTGTATGACAAACATATATATAAATAATAAATATATAAAAGTTTAATTAACTAAAAGGCATGTCAAATCAATATTTTTCTCTAAAAATATATTAAATAATTATAACTTGGTAAATAATATAATAAAAATAATCGGTATCTTATAAATAAATAATATTGCTACTTAAATTAATTACTTGAGTTAGTTAACGAATTTAATTTTTCACCAACTCATGTGAGTATAAGAAAGTTAGGCATGAGCTTAGAAAATAATTTTTATGGTATTTATACTAATGATTAGAAAATAAAATTAGTAAATATAAAAATTAAATTTTAATGCGTGAAATATATATATATATATTTATTATTTAACACACACACACACCCATAAAGTATATATATATATATATACTTTAATTATTTATACTTAATGAATAGAAAATAAAGCCAATAAACTAGAAAAATTATTTTTATCAACTAAGAAAAATAAAGAACAACAAAAAAGAAAGAATCAAAATATGAGAAGTTGTTGTAACGACTTGACCGGTTGTTTTGGGCTTTAGCACTTTGTTCGGCAGTTTGAGGCATGGAGTAGCTTCAAATGACGCATTATGACTTGCATATATGGTTGATCTTGTTTTCGAGAGGTTCAGAGTTGATTTGAAAAAGTAATATTATATTCGGAAGCTTTAAATTGGAAGAGTTGACCAAGCTTTGTTTTTGAGCAAATGTTCTCAGATTGGTGTTATGATGGTTCCAATGTTTGTATGATACTTTTGGACTTAGGCATATATCCAGATTTGGATTCGGAGGTTCCAATGACGTTTTGGCTCTAATTGTCGGAAGTTGAAAGTTTGTAGGCTTGGGAAGTTCATAGTTTTATCTGAGAGTTGACTTTGATGATATTAGACTTGAATTATAGTTTCGGGACTTGGAATAGGTTCGTTTTGTCATTTGAAACCTATGTGAAAAGTTTGATATTGAGAATTATTTAAGTTCTTGAAGGCATGCAACTTGAGTTTTGATGTTTGATTCTTAGTTGTGGATGTTATTTTGATAATTTGAGCTTACGACCGAGTTTGTATGAGGTTTATATACTTGCATGGATGTTTATTATGGGGACCGATGGGCTCGAGTGAGTTTCGAATTAGGTTTGGGTTGAATTTTGAAGTTGGGAGATTGTTGGTGCTGCGGATTTCACATTTGCAATGTTCTGTACGGGCTGTTGGTCTCATTTGCGATATATGGCTGGGAAGGCCAGTTTCGCATTTACGAAGCTTGTTTCAAAATTGTGATATCCGCTTTTGCGACGGGAGCTTCACATTTGTGATGGTTGATCACATTTGCGGGGTTCTTAGTCGCTTTTGCGACGTCTGCTTCTCAAGGGCTCTGTCCTCTTTTCCGAGCCTTTTTCCACATTCATAAGGGTTGCATTTGCAATACTTGCAGTTGGTTATTATAAGGCATTTCAGGATTTTTGGTCATTCTTCCATATTTTGAACCCTAGACTTGGGATAGGCGATTTTGGCTTGGAGATTTTCACTCTAAGCTTTATGGTAAGTGATTTATACACATTCTTAGTATTATTTCAAGAATCTTCATGGATTATTAATAGCCAAAACATGGAATTTTTGGGGATATTTTTTTTGGGGGGGGGGGGGGGAAGAGGGAAGGGGGAGGGTTTGCTACAACTTAAGAGAGTATATTTTAGGGATTTGAGTACCGATTTGGACTCAATTTTGGAAACTAATTTTATATTTGGACTCGGCAGGTTATGGGTCATTAATTTTTTTTATTGATTTTGGATTTCGGGCATGAGGTTCCAGGGTTTGCTTTTGTTATTTTTGGAAATTTCTATAGATAAAAGCTTTATTGATTGGGACTGCTTCCTATAGTGTTGTTGACTTCCTTAGATGATATTTGGCTTCGTTTTGCGCGACTAGAGGGCTAGAGTGAGGTTTTGATGCGATTTGAGGTTAAAAACTAGCCTGTATGAGGTAAGTATCTTGCCTAGGCTTGGATTGAGGGCATTTTTCTCGTTGGCTATGATGTTTATTATATGTTGGGGTGATGTATATGCGAGAAGACGAGTGTATATGCGTGCACCGTGGTTATTCATGATCTTGGTAGATCTTAGGCTATTATATGCCTTGTCTTGCTATCCTGCTTCTTTGATACCGTATTTTCTACACCTGTATGACTACGTGATCTATTATCCATGCTACGAATCATGTCTAGGATATCTACTTATCTATTTGAGACATGATAGGGCTATTTTTGCTATGCTGAGCTATTTGCCTTAGCCATAGGCATATTGAGACTTGAGGAGATTGATGATTGATGTTGGGCCATAGGGCCATATTGAGCGGATTAATGACTGATCTTGGGCCGTAGAGTCATGTTGATATCGATTGTGAGGTGATGTTTGCATCCAGGCCCCATATTGAGCTGAGTGCCATTGATTGTTGAGTGTTGATATTTATTTCAAGGGATCGCTGTGTCAGGCCCCATATTCGGCTAAGTGATATTGGTTGTTGACTTTTTATCTGATCAGCACTTGGGCTATGATCCGTCCCTCCGGAGTTATGTAATAATCTTGTGAGCACAAACACTTGATATGTGCTTAGTGAGGGCTTATGCCATGCAACCCTACAATGTTGTGTGTGTGTGTGTGTGTATGTATGAGACGATTCAGGGGCATTGTTACCAGGCACTATGAGTATGATTGAGGGGTACTTGTGCCAGACACTATGATGTGCTGAGATTTTGTATACTTGATGATTAAACTGTGATGTTATTGCTTTTGGCATGTATACTTATAATACAACCATAGACTTGTATTTTTCTCATGCCAATTGGTACTTGATGTCTCAATTTGATGTTTAGAGCTTGGAATTGCAGTTGAATTTGATAAATCTATGTTTAGGCAATTTCGGTGGCAAAGTTGATGGCCTTAACTGATATACATGAAAAGCATGGTTATTTCTCCTCATATTATGATAAGGTTGTACTTGATATTAGTTAAGCTGTTATTCCTTTTTTCTTATTGTTATGCTGTTATTGTTTTTTGGCTAAATGAGAATTGGACCTTTCCAAGCTCATCACGGCTTTCAGCCCAAGGTTAGACTTGCAAGTTATTAAGTAAATAGGGTCGGTTGTACTCATACTACATTCTATACTTCTTGTACAGGTCTATGTATTGCTGATCGTCATAGTTTCCAGTGAGCCATATCCGGACTAGATAGAGATTTTGAGGTAGCGTTGTTTTTCCATTCGCAATCCTTGAAGTCCCCTCTTGTATACCATGTTATTACTGTTCATTCTTCCAAACAATATTATATTTTATTTAGACACTGTATTTAGTATTCTACTGAGCTCATGCACGCGCTAACACTAGAGTTTTGGGGTGGATTAAGTTGTATTGATATTATGACATTATTTATTTATGTTATTCTGCTATTTGAGACTATTTCTTATTATTGTTGAAGCTTATTCCCGCATATTTATTATTGGTTTACCTAGCAAGTGGTGTTAAGTGTCATCACGGCTATGATGAGATTTTGGGCCGTGACAAGTCGGTATAAGAGTACTAGATTCATATAGGTCTAATGAGTCATGAGCAATCCTAGGAGAGTCTTGCGGATAGGTATGGAGACGCATGTACTTATCTTCGAGAGGCTATAGGGCTTTAGGAAACTTTCCCTTTCTTGATTCTTGTAATGACCCGAATGACCATTTTTAGCATTTGCAATTCGCTTGATGTTTGAGGGCACGAGTATATCCGCATGATGTATTATGACTTGTGTGAATTGTCGGTTTTGGTTTTCAAGTTATTCAGAATCGATTTGGAAGAATGAACTTCAAGATTTAAGCTTTTTAATGGAAGAGTTAACCAAAATTGACTTTTTAGCATTTGACCTTGGATTGGAGTATTGATGGTTCCGTTAGGTCCGGATGATGATTTTTGACTCAGGCATATGCCCGGATTTGCATTTAGATATTTCTAGAAGGATTCGGCACTAATTGGCGAAAGTTGGGAATTTGAAGGTTTGGAAAATTCATAGGTTTAACCGGAAGTTGACTTTTAGGATATCTGATTCGAATTGTAGTTTTGGGAATTGGAATAGCTTTGATATTTCATATGGAACTTGCATGCAAAATTTGACGTCATTTGGAGTTAATTTGATATGGTTCAGACGCTTGGTAGTTATTCTAGAAGTTTATTGTGATCTTCATGCTTTTTGGCATCCGATTCGTGCCTTTAAAGGCTATTGTGATGTTTCGATCACGCGAGTGAGTTCGTGTTGTGTTTTTTGGACTAGTGTGAGTGGTTGGTTTGGAGCCTCGGGGGCTCGGGTGAGTTTCAGATTAGTTTCGAAATAAGTTTTATGACTTTTTGAGTGATGGTACTGGTGTCATCACATTTGCGATGTTTTTGTCAAATGCGACTATCGCAATTGCAAAGTGGCCTTCACATTTGCGAAGAAGTCCCTCACTTTTGGAAGAGTGGCTGTTCGCTTTTGCGAGGATTCCTGCCGTTTTTGCGAGGCAACTATCTTCGTATTTGTGAAGAATTGGGTCGCAAATACGACCTTAGCAGGAAGTCTCCTTGTTCGCTTTTGCAACGAATTGTTTTCTTTTGCGTGCGAACCCCATGTCGCAAATGCGACATCTGCAACCTGTATATAGCTGGGTAATTCCGAGACTTAGCTTCATTTTGTTATATTTTGAACCCTAGCTTCGATGGGAGGTGATTTTGTGGAGGGATTTTCATACCAAACCATTGAATAAGTACGTCTAATCAATTTTCAATTATATTACATGATTATACATTAGATTTGACATCAAATTCACGAGAATCTAGGAGAAAATTTGGGGATTTTGTCAAAGTTTTGAAAAATAAAAATTTGAGATTTCTGAGTCAAATAGGACTCGAATTTGGAAACAAAACAGGTATATGAACTTATAGCTCTATGGGTAGTCAAGACCTACTCTTTGACCCGAGTTTTGATTGGGCGAGCCCGGGGTTGAATTTTGTTGACTTTTTAGAAATTGTATAAAGGTCACAACTTTATTAATTAAAAATATTTTCTCTTGCATTGTGTTAAGCATTTAAGTCGTCTTTGGCTAGATTGAGCCGAGCGGATGTGAATTTGTAAAAGGAAAAAGCTAAATTGAATATTGAGTTAGCCAAATTGATGTAAGTGTCTTGCCTAACTTTATTGAAGGCCGGAACTTTTTCCACTATTTGAAATTATTTGCTACATGCGGGGGTGATACATATATGAGGTGACGTGCATATATGCATGTTCTAGGATTAGTCATGCTCAGAGGTAAATTATGCTATAAATTGTGCCTTGTAGAATTACGTGACCTTCTTGCTTCATCTCTTGCTTGACTCCTAGATACTAAGAATATAGAATTAAATGTTAGAAACCAATATTTAGTTTATCCTAACTTGATTAAAAATTGACGGAATTCTGAGAAACATTAATGCGTCTAATTCGGTCATATTAATGTTTAATCATTAATGCATTGCTACGGCCGATATTCTTGAGATATTAGATTCTATAAACGTGTTGTAGATCATTCCTGAGATTTGTTGAAATACTTGAATAATAAGGTTCTTAGAGTTTATCGAACTATTGTTGACTTGAAAGTTGTGATTTGGGTTCATTTGGAATATTCATTTAAACACTCTCCTTGACATTTTTTATGCTTCCTACCTTGTTTGTCATTGATATACATATGCTTGGTAAGGAAGAATGTAAATCATGAAGGGTGATGCCGTGCCATTATATATATTATCATGTGAGGGAGAGTGTAAAGCACGAAGGATGATGCCGTGCCATTCCATTTGAGTGTAAAGCATGAAGGGTGATGTCGTGGCATTCCATTTGAGAGTAAAGCATTAAAGGTGATGCCGTGCCATGTCATGTGAGTGTAAAGCATGAAGGTTCCATTTGAGAGTAAAGCACGAAGGGTGATGTTGTGCCATGTTATGTGAGTAAAAGCACGAAGGATGATGCCATGCCATTTCATTTATATTATCATGCTTATTATGACGAATTCAAGGCATGATGGGTGTTTTCGGGCAGGCGGGGATGAGGGACATGCATTATGTTGTGATATCTTTTCCTAGTGTATACGTTCATGCCTTTACATTGAGATGTTATTGTCGTACTTATGGTTCTTATGTGTCTTGTTGTTATTTCCCTGTCCTTGTTCTCTATATCAATTGTTGTTGTGTTGCCCATGCCTTCTACTTGCTTAACTTGCAAATACCATGCCTACTTCCTGCTGTTATAATTACATCCGTATCGTATCTATTTTGTTGCACTTTAGTACAAACCTTCTACTATGTTATTATTCATACCTATACTTATTAACTTATAAGGATCATGTGTTCCCTTCTTATTTGTTATATCAATATCTACGCCTCCACCATGCTAGTTAGTTGATGTTTATATTCCTTTTTCCTAATTATTGTCATTACTCCTATTCCTTATGCCTAGTCAATTACTGTTGCCCATATGTATATCCTCATTCATTATTACTACTTCTGTATTTCCTACTTTGTCATTACTGTTATCAGCATTTCTGCCATCCGGTTTGTACTGTTATAGCATATTTGGTGAGGATGAGATAAATGTACAAAGGGTGTTGCTATGCAATTGACTTGATACCTGAGTACATTTCTCACGTTATGAAAGTTGTGGAGTGACTATTATGGTTCATTAGTTTTCGCTCTAAGGAAACGATTGGTCGAGATATTGGAAAATTTTAAATTGTGATCTCTTCTAGTACTAAGTTATTGCTTCGCATATTCATTTAGTGTACTCTTTGCTATTATATCGTAGTATAGTTCTATTGCTAGTTTACGGTAGATGTTTTATCAGTGAGTATCTTTTAACTAAAAAGCCTCGTCACCACCTCCATAAGGTGAGACAAGATACTTACTGGGTACATGGGGTCGGTTGTACTCATACTACACTTCTGCACCTTGCGTGCTGATTTTTGGAGCGACGCTTTTGGTGATGTCGGAGCTAACTTTGAAAATGTTCGTGCATTCTGGATATAGCTGTCACTTGTACTTGGTAGCTTTAGATTTTGCTAATCTGTTTATGTAACTTTCAAACAGATCGTGTAATTATTTGTACCAGCTTTGTAAATTCCAAGTCATAGAAGCTCATGATTCGTACTACCTGTCCTTGGGTTAATATGTAAACGTTTAGATAATTCTTCACTGTTTTCCAATAAATCTCATTTGGATTGTATTAACTATTAGTTGGCTTACCTATCGGGTCGAGTTAGGTGCTATCACGACTAGTGAATTTTGGGTTGTGACAAGTTGGTATCAGAGCACTAGGTTCGTAGGTTCTGCGAGTCATGGGAAAGTGTCTAGTAGAGTCTTAGGGATCGGTGTGAGGACGTCTATATCTATCTTCGGGAGGCTACAGGGCATTTAGGAAATTTAGCTTTCTTCTTTCCTCATCGCGCAGCCTTGTTTCAGCTTGAAACCTACGATTTTGATTTTTTCCCATTCGTTCATATGTGATGTGGACCACTCAGTATTTGTTATGCGCCGATGATTTGTGATGCTGCAGATGGATTATGAATGACTGTGGATGCTTGATTATCATCGCGATATACCTTCTGGCCCAGGCTTTTCGCACCTGCGGTCCAGTACTCGCTCCTGCACAACCGCTTCTGTGGTCCTAAGCACCGCTTTTGCGGTCATCACTTAAACGTTCAATTTTCGCATCTGCAATGCACAACCCGCACCTGCGCCATCGCAAGTGTGGTTCCTCAACCGCTTCTGCGGTTTCTGCCTTCCTTGGCTCCTTTTGCTTCTGCGACTGGTCTTCCGCATCTTCGGGGGTCGCACCTATGGCCTCCCAACCACAGATGCGGTTATGACAGTAGTCCTACAACTTCAGCTGCCATTTCCTATGTCCTATCATTCCGTCAACCATCCGAAATCACCCCGAGGCACCCGAGACCTCAACCAAAAGCACAAACAAGTCACATACCACCATTAAAACTTATACCAATCTTCAAAAACACCTCAAAGAACATCGAATCAACTAAAATACATCGGATTCAAGCGTAAGTTTCCGAAATCTTCCGAATTATGCTTTTGATCAAAAAGTCTACCAAACCAAGTTTGAATGACCTAAACTTTTGCACACACCTTCCAAATGACATAATGGATCTACTACAACTTCCGAAATTGCATTCTGACCCCTATATCCAAATCTCACCTACCAACCGGAAAACGCCAAAATTTCAACTTCGCCAATTCAAGCCTAAAACACATTCCGATCATGCTCCTAAGTCCCAAATCACCTCTCGAATCTATCTAAACCATCAAAACTCACATCCGAGCCCTTTAACACATAAGTCAAAACACATTAATTCCTTTTCGAATTAATGCTCCTAGGATTGCTTACTCGAGATAGGAATTAATGCTTACTCGAGATAGAAGACATTAAGCCTCTTCGAAAAGGGTAAATGCGTCGTTAAGATCGGCGACGTCATCAACCCCGGTAAAGCAATCCTAGAAGGGATCCTCTTCACTAGGGACTCTGCCTAAGTCAGGCATCTGCAGATCCCGAGCCTCCCTTATGGCCTCCTCAGAATAAGCAGGTGTCGCGCCCCCTTTTTCTCACGAAATTGGGCTTGTGACATTTGGGAGGACAATTTGTTCCCTTTTGGGAATTGGGTTTTGGAACTTGAAGAGTCGCCACCTAATGATTAAGTGCATTAGGACACTAAGAAAGATTTGAGTTTGAAGAACCAGAGTTTGGGTAAGGGCTAGAAATTATCTCGAGGGGAAGGTGTTAGGCACCCCTCAAGATCCACTAGTATGGTTCCCGACCATGTTACAATTGTGACTTCACATAATCAAATACACAATTAAGGGCTCAAGTAAAAAGGGGTTCACATATTATTGCAAGCAAATTGAAAGTCTGAAGAGAATAAAGAAAGCAGAAATTTTAAGGAAATAGTTCGGACAATAAAAACAAGTTAAAAGAAAGGGGGTCCTAGGTTTACAAACAATATGGATCACATCAATGAAATACCCGGTAATCACTTCTCAAAAGAGGGGTTACACGTGGTATTAGCGCACCAGTCATCATATCCATATATACCCTTTCCTACCCCGTTAAGGTATTAAGCGCGGAATAGTATCGTTACTTATTGCATGCTAGTACCCGCCCCAATCCTATCAGCCCCGGAGGCATTTGAGACTACTAGTCCTAAAGGGAAGGGAGATTTGGCTTTTCAGAGTTTTAAAAGGATAAAATTCTAGGGAGACAATCAAAACATATAAGGCATGTATGGGAGAACACATAACATTTAAAGGGCTCAAATAGGCCTCCTCATTTCAAGAAACAAATTGGCTAGCATGACTTACAAGTACTGGTTATGGTCTGAATTAAATTAAAGCGTAGGATAGGCTGATTCATCACATATTTCTCAGATGAGGAGATCGAATTAGCCTTCCCTGGCAGTTAATTACTTATTTACAGGCTTGCCTAGGTGAAACTTATAGGCATGGTATCTAACAATGCTTACTCCGATTTTAAAGAAGGCTTACTGATTCTATAAAAACATAAGATCTGCAGATATTAGACAACATTGCAACTGATTTTAATCTCGTAGATGAAAAAAGCGAATCAGATTCAAAGGGTTACTCCTATAGGCATGATTTTCTAAGCGTTGTCGATTTTAAGACGATTATACAAGTGTAGGGAGTCCTATAGACATGGTATCTAGAAGGAAATTGAAAATCGTTTTAACCTATGAACGTTTGCCTAATGATAGATAAAAATGCAGAAGTGCAAGACACCTATAGTCATGATTTCTATATGCAGAAGTGTAGAAACTTATAAGCAGGATTTCTACATGATGTGCATGAGTGCAGAAAACTTATAGGCAGGAATTCTACATGATATGTGTAAGTGCAGAAAACTTATAGGAAGGATTTCTACATGATATGCGTAAGTGCAGAGCTTGTAAATAGTAACGCCTATGAGCATGCTGTCTACCCTTTACATACATAAGTGACCCTCCCCTTTTCACTAGAACCCCATAATTATTAAAACATATTACAGACCAGAATGAGTCAAGAAAAAGTAAAATTACATCAGAATTTTAAGCTACAACCAAGGAGCCTAATTCAGACTCAAGGTCTAACAATATGAGATGAACCAACTTCCAGGATCAGGTTTCCAAAGCCTTCTCTTATTTGGGATGTGTCAAAGTTCCTCAAGACCTCAAATGGACTCCGGGCAGTGCTTACAACCCAAATATATTGCAGAATTAAGATAGTGCAGTGTGGAAGAGCCAACCCTCAAATGTCCAAGTTAGAGGGAACTCAAGGTCCCAAAGCAAGACTCATAAGAGAGGGGCGGAACTTAGAATCTAAGAGGGAGTGCAAGTGAATAGAGGGGGAATTAGGGAGAGCCATGGTAGGCTGGTGGTCATACCCAGCAATTAGGAGTGCTGGCACACCCCTGGCTAGTCTGTTAGCCAAATTTTGAGAGTTGGGATCTATTGAGGATCAAGTTCAGACCTAAGTAGCAATTTGGATGCTGTCAGGCCATGAACCTTAACTCAAACACATAGAAGGGAGTAGGGGTATGTGGAATTCACAACAAACATGTACATTAGATGAAAAGAAAGAGTAGCATATTCAATACAGAACATGAACAGCAAAGTAGACAAGAGTGTAGCAACTGTAAAGTAAACACATAGGGATGGTGCTGAAATCAAAATTAAGACATACCAGTTTCAGGGAAACAAATAAGTGAAAGCTAAAGTCTTGTAAACCAAGTTGCAAGCAAACAGTACAAAAGATCTCAGAAGAGAGTTGAGTATTGAAATTGAGAGGTGTGTGTGTAATGTATTGTATTCGAAGTGTTGAACTGAAGGTTCAAGGTGTGTAAGTGCAGAAGGGTCGTGCCCCTTTTATAGTGCAGAAGGAAAGTAAGAAAAGGTAAGAAAATAGGTCTGCAATCAATCACACAAAATCTCCCTTTAGTTAAGGGATTCTGATTTCAAATGGGTAGAAGACAATTAAGGAAAGAATTGGATTAAAATCTTTTCCAAAGTAACACAAGAAGGGTAAATACACAAGGTTTATTTAAGGTAAAAGTCCAATGGTGCACGGTTTGTGAAAAAATAAGGAAAGGGAATCACTCACACAACCAGTAAAAAAAATCAAAATTGCAGACTTTGTTCGAATGAACCAAATCAGGAAAAGGTACAGAAGGTTCAATTAGAGAAAATCAGTAACAATCAATCAAACCCTATTAAAAGGAATTCAAAATCAATCAATAGTTGGCATAACCCTTTTGAAAGAAGAATTTCTCATATATTTATGTGAATACCAGAGGGGATTGTCAAATTACTTAGAAAAGAGTCTAACATAGAAAGGTTCAGAATCATAGGCAAAGGGACACAAGTCTAGTTTGCCGGCTCACAATGAGTCTGAGAGTCCAGGGCCACAAAGTGGAACCCTAACTCGCACACAAAAGATCAAAATTGCCAGGAAATCCCCAAATCTTAGGGTTCCAAATTAAGTCAGCCGATAGAGATGAGAAGGCAAGCCACTCGATAGAGGCTCAGGAGTCTTTTCCAAAGACTTATGAGAAACAAACAAACATGATACACAGTCAAGAGCATGAAAAACACGTTTTGAGAAAAACTCAGAACTTAAACAGGTTCTTAGGTAAAAACAGATGAATCATGCTTAGTAAGAACATAAACATAGTCCAGTAAAGCAAACAACATCAAAGAACTCACATTAAACACATATAGTAGAAGAGTAAGGAAAACATAACACGGATTAACATGCGAGTACAGGAGAAAAGAAAGTAGAAGAACAGTACAGGCATAGTAAAAGAAGTCATACGAGCATAACAAAGACAAACACACATAAAGAAAAAACAGAAAGAATCACAAAGATATTTTGAAGAAACCTTTTAGAAACCCTAAATCGAAATTAAACGATTTTGAAAAGAGAATTTGGGGAAAAAGTTCAGTAGACCACAGACATATTCCAGATCTAAGAAAATAAGCAAGTAAAGAACCTCAGAGAGCTTAGGGTTTCAGAGAAACCCTAGAAATGAGAAAGGGTTGGAAGAAGGTCCGATCTTGAGTCGGATAAGTTAGAATCAGGCTCCTAATGCTTGAATATGCCGTAGCATGGCCGGAGAAGCCATAGAACTGTAGATTTGAGAGGATCTGAAGGAGAACCATCGAGGTCAGGCCTCGAAGCTTCGAACAACCATGGTTTGATGGTGGGGGGGGGGAGTACCAACCATCCATGGCCTGAGAAGCCATGGATTCCGGTGAAAATATGGTAGAATAAGGTGGGAGATGGCTAGGGTTTCAGAGAGCTTGAGAGTGTTTTGAGAGACGAAGGTTTTCAAGGCGGCGGGTCAGGTGAGAATGAGGGAGATTAGGGTAGTCGTTTAGGTTTAATTAGGAAAGGGCGAGTCTTGGCCGTTGATCTTGAGTGATCAACGATCTAGATTTAAGTGGTAGGTGGGGAACGGGTTGGGTCGTTTGTAATTGGGTCGTAGGTTGGATCCAAATTGAAACTGGGCCAGTCCGGTTGGGGTTAGGATTGCGTCAATTTAAGGGCTAAAATTGAAATGAAATGGGGTTGTAATTGAAATGAAATGGGACTGTAATTGAAATGAAATGGGGCTAAATGTTAAATAGCCAATTTTCCCTTTTATTTTATAAAAAATAGTAAAAATGATTTTAAAAGCAAATTGAAAGTACTGGGCCAACAAATAATATATAAACATCAATTTAAAATACTGGAACTAATTTTGCAATTATAAAATGCTATTAATCTTAAAATAGGCTATAATTGCAATTATATGCAATTTAGTCATTTAAATACCAAATAAATTTGTAAAAATATACAAAAATTATCTTAACTATATTTTGGTATAAATATGGGAATAAAGTAAATTATTCACCAAAATTGATGATTTTGGGAATAATTATGGATTTTGTACTGCTAAAATGGATAGTAAATTGATTTAAAAACTCTTCAAAAGATTGAAAAAATACTAAAACACTTGGGTAAGCTTATGTATGCATGTACATGCTATTTTGAAATTATTTTGTATAAAAAATACATAGGGAAGAATTGGGTATCAACATGTGCCCCTCTTTATCCGGGAAGGATGAAAGAGTTGCCGGGTAAAGATATGATGGTCAATTTTGATCGAATGAAACGATTTGAAGAATTTTTACCGAGCTCTGGTTCCTGAGCTGCCTACATATCCCTGGTCTTACAGGAATCAGGCCATATGTAGTTCAGGATCCATTGGCGGAATATACCGATGGAGATTTCGAAAAGCGGACGCGATGTTCGGGTTGAGAAGGATGGTCGGAGTCTGATAAGCTGCGGGAACTGGAACGAGATCACCCCTGCTAAGACGGCCGTTACTAGCCGGTTTACCTTCAAATGAGCATATATTGTGCATAAATTTAAACGTGATGCAAGTTCCCATTGGACCATGAATGTTGTCTTCGGACGGTTAGGATGACGTCCTCGGACTATGACATCCTGGGACATGAAGCGTATGATAAAGGATTCACAGGCTATGAAATGATGTTCTCGGGCTATGAGAATGATGCCACCGAACTATGATGCCTTTGAATAATGATATGCAAAAGATAAAATGGAGTCCTCAGGCCATGTCATGGCGTTCTCGGGCTATGCAAATGGTGCCTCCGAACAATGACGCCTTTGGACAATTTGGCGATCTTTCAGCCCATGAAATGCAGAAGGTGGTGATATTTCAGCCGATGCAAGATGTAAATAAAAGGTGGCGATATTTCAGCCGATGCAAGACGTAAATAAAAGGTGGCGATATTTCAGCCATGCAAGAGTGATAAAGTGGCAATATTCAGCCATGCAGGATGGGGACAGAGTTTAGTCTCGGAAGGCAGAAAGGTAGCCTTATGCAATGCAGAGAGATGCAGATGGAGACAGAGCTTAGTCTCGGAAGGCAGAAAGGTAGCCTTATGCAATGTAGAGAAATGCATATGAAGACAATGCTTAGTCTCGAAAGGTAGAAAGGTAACCTTATGCAATGCAGAGAAATGCAGATGGAGATAGAGCTTAACCTCGGAAGGCAGAAGGTAGCCTTATGCAATGCAAGAATGTAGATGGAGACAGAGCTTAGTCTTGGAAGGCAGAAAGGTAGCCTTATGCAATGCAGGAAATGCAGATGGAGACAATGCTTAGTCTCGGAAGGCAGAAAGGTAGCCTTATGCAATGTAGGAAAATGTAGATGGAGGTAGAGCTTAACCTTGGAAGGCAGAAAGGTGGCCTTATGCAATGCAGGAATGCAAATGGAGACAGAGATTAGTCTCGAAAGGCAGAAAGGTAGCCTTATGCAATGCAGGGAAATGCAGATGGAGACAATGCTTAGTCTCGGAAGGCAGAAAGGTAGCCTTATGCAAGGAGTAAAAGGGCAAAAATGATGATAGAATTTTCTTAGCTGATAGCGGATCGAGATATTGCGACCGCTAGGGATATTGTGTCTGCTGGGAGCACTGTGTGTGGATAGCAGCTGTGAGTAAGTGCAACGGTTCTGAGAGTTATATTCCTGAGAAATGTGAGTCTCGTGAGTGTATAGTATATTTGATGATTTTGCAACTCAAGTGCCTACATTCAAAGAAAAACCGTGAGTTTTGTAAAGAGTGGAGGTTAGTTCGTATTCCGATGGCTCTGCTTGACCTGCTCGGCTCTATTCCGATGATATTGGGCGTATCATTGGAGTAGCATTGCTCAACGAAGCAACTTTGGTAATAGACATGCATGATTTAGTAAAGACATGTAACAATAAATACATAATTAAGAATAGTTTTCTTTAGATGAACCGATGACTACGAAGTGGTCTAAGATACTGCAACTTCTCTCGCTCCGGAATTTTGAGGGTCCTCCTCCAAATTCTGCCTCAGTTTACTGGGCTGCTGCTACTGATGGCTGCTTGCGTCGAATGGCTGAAATCACTTCGGAAATGAAAATTTTATTGAATTATGACCGAACCCATATGGCTGCCTACATATCCCCTCTTAAATGGGAATCAGGTCAGGCATAGTTCAAATTACATCATATGAGGAAAGCATAAAAGTTACACATAGTATCGCTTCACTGCATCTGAATTGATCGGCTTCGGCCAAACTTCACCATCCATTTCTGCAAGTATGAGGGCTTCTCCGGTGAGGACCTGGTGAACCATGTGTGGACCCTTCCAGTTGGGAGAGAACTTCCCTTTGGCTTCCTCTTGATGTGGGAAAATCTTCTTTAACACCAGCTGCCCTGGTGTAAACTGTCTCGGCTTGACTCTTTTGTTGAAGGCTCTGGACATTCTATTCTGATAGGGCTGACCATGGCAAACCACATTCATTCTATTTCCGTCTATAAGAGCTAGTTGCTCGTAGCGACTCTCTACCCATTCTGCATCGTCAAGTTTGACTTCCTGTATGATTCTTAAGGAGGGAATTTCTACCTTGGCGGGAATGACTGCTTCTGTACCATAAACCAACATATAGGGAGTTTCCTCGGTTGATGTGTGGACTGTGGGTGCGGTATCCCAACAAGGCAAATGATAACTTCTCATGCCACTGCTTATGCTTTTCTATCATCTTCCTTAGTATCTTCTTGATATTCTAATCGGCAGCTTCTACAGCTCCATTCATCTGAGGTCTGTAAGTTGTAGAATTCTTGTGTTTGATCTTGAATGTTTCACACATGGCTTTCATCAGGTCGCTGTTGAGATTGGAACCATTAGCAGTGATGATTGACTCCGGAATTCTGAACCGACAAACAATGCGGTCACGGATAAAATTTTCTACCACTTTCTTAGTCACTGCTTTGTACGATACTGCTTCAACCTATTTGGTAAAATAATCAATTGCCACTAGAATGAACCTGTGCCCGTTTAATGTGGCAGGCTCGATAGGTCCGATAATATACATTCCCCAAGCGGCGAACGGCCATGGCGAGCTTGTTGTAGTAAGCTAGTTTGGAGGCACCTTTATCATGTCTGCATGTATCTGACAGCGATGGCATTTTGGGACATACTAGATGCAGTCCGTTTCTATAGTCATCAAAAAATAACCAGCTCAGAGTATTTTCTTGGCTAAGACAAAGTTGTTCATATGCGGACCGCAGGTCCCTGCATGAATTTCCTCCAGTAGCCTGGATGCTTCCTTTGCGTCGACACACCTTAGTAACCCTAAATCAGGAGTCCTCCTATACTGGATTCCTTCGCTATGAAAGAAGTTGTTAGATAATCTCCGAAGTGTGCATTTCTGCGTAGGATTTGCAAGTTCTGAATATTCTCCTTTCGTCAAATATTCCTTGATATCATGAAACCAAGGTTCTCCATCTGCTTCTTCTTCTACATGAGTGCAGTAAGCTAGCTGATCATAGATCTTTATCGGAATAGGATCAATGAAGTTCTTGTCTAGGTGCTGTATCATGGACGATAGGGTAGCCAATGCATCGACAAACTCATTCTGAACTCTGGGAACATGTTGGAACTCTGTCTTTGTGAACCTTTTCCTCAATTCCTGTACATGATGCAAATAAGGGAGTATCTTGGAGTTCTTGGTTGCCCATTCTTCTCGGACCTGATGTATAAACAGGTCCGAATCTACGATCACTAGCAATTCCTAAATGTTCATCTCAATGGACATCTTGAGCACTAAGATATAGGCTTCGTACTCGGTCTTGTTGTTGGTGCACGAGAACCTGAGCTTGGCAGACACCGGATAATGTTGGCCGGTTTTTGATACTAGGACCGCTCCTATGCCAATTCCTGTGAAGTTTGCTGCTCCGTCGAAAAATATTCTCCAACCATCATAGGATTCTGCAATATATTCTCCTATGAAAGATACCTTTTCATCAGGAAAATACGTCTTTAGAGGCTCGTATTCTCCATCCACGGGATTTTCAGCAAGATGGTCTGCTAGTGCTTGTCCTTTGATTGCCTTCTGAGTCATGTAAACAATGTCGAATTCACTCAGCAGTATTTGCCACTTGGCTAGCTTGCCAGTGGGCATGGACTTCTGAAAGATGTACTTCAAAGGATCCATTCTTGATATGAGGTAAGTGGTATAGGCACAGAAATAGTGTCTCAACTTCTGAGCTACCCAAGTCAGAGCATAACAGGTGCGTTCCAATAGAGAATATCGGGCCTCGTACGGGGTGAACTTCTTGCTGAGATAATAGATGGCCTGCTCCTTTCTTCCCGTTTCATCATGCTACCCCAGAACACAACCGAAAGCTCCATCCAATACTGCAAGGTAGAGTAATAGGGGTCTACCTGGCTCGGGCGGGGCCAAAACTGGCGGCGTTGTCAGGTATTCCTTGATTCTATCAAAGGCTTTCTGACAATCATCAGTCCATTTGGTAGCGGCGTCCTTCTTCAACATCTTAAAGATTAGCTCACAAATGACAGTGGATTGAGCTATGAACCGGCTAATGTAGTTAAGTCTTCCCAAGAAACTCATAACCTCTTTCTTGTTCTTCGGTGGTGGCAATTCTTGGATGGATTTGACCTTTGACGGATCCAGTTCTATTCCTCGATGACTCACAATAAACCCAAGTAGTTTTTCGGCAGGAACCCCGAATGCACATTTGGCGGGATTTAGCTTCAAGTTGTACCTTCTTAGTCTGTTGAAGAACTTCCTCAGATCTTCCATGTGGTCATTGGCTCTCTTGGATTTGATGATGACGTCATATACATATACCTCGATCTCTTTGTGTATCATGTCATAGAAAACAGCAGTCATGGCCCTCATGTAGGTGGCCCCAACGTTCTTTAACCCGAACAACATCATCTTGTAACAATACATCCCCCATGGCGTAATGAAAGCCATTTTCTCCACGTCTTCCTCATCCATCCATATCTGATGATACCTAGCAAAACAATCAACGAACGACTGCAGTTCATGTTTGGCATAGTTGTCAATTAGAATGTGTATGTTCGGCAAGGGGAAGTCGTCTTTCGGACTTGCCCGATTGAGATCCCGGTAGTCGACACAGACTCTAACCTTCCCATCCTTCTTCGGCACTGGCACAATATTGGCTAACCATGTTGGATACTTTACTACCTTGAGAACCTTGGCTTTGACTTGCTTGGTGACTTCTTCCTTGATTTTCAAACTCATGTCAGGTTTGAACTTCCTGAGCTTCTGTTTTACTGGTGGACATGTCGGATCGGTTGGCAGTTTGTGAGCTACAATAGATGTACTGAAACCAGTCATGTCATCATAAGACCAGGCGAATATGTCCTCATATTCCCTTAGAAATTCCATGTACTCTTTCTTTTCTGATGGTGACAGATGAACACTGATTCGTGTTTCTTTGACATTTTCTACATCTCCCAGGTTGACAATCTCAATTTTGTCCAGGTTAGACTTAGGTCTGTTCTCAAAATCCTCAACCTCTTCTGGTATATCATCTTTTTTTGAGTCTATATCCGTTTGTTGCGTTGTCTCGTTGCATGTCACAATCGTCGGTTCATCAAGATAAGTAATAGTAATGCTATGTAAATAAAGTAAACGATAAAAAGTAATAAGTGCAAGATTTCTAAGAAACTGAAATAATTTCATAATTATTTTGAACATTGGAGCTCTTATTTCAATATTAAAAATGCGGCAAGAAAGTCAATTAGCAAAAAATAAAGATAATGCATGGTGCTTTGTTCAACCTTGCTACCCCGAAGCTTTCCGGGCCCTGGTGGTTCTGGAGGACCAATTGTTGAGGCATGCTCCTTGGCTCACAGCTTGTATAGAAGGGCCTTCCTCCCCCTCCTCCTCAAAAATGACACAATAGTCCATATTATCATCTTCCAAAAACAAATTCCTCATCGCCACCAGTGCTTCCTCTTCTCTCGACCCATATATGACATTGGCTGGCTGGAAAGTCTGCTCCAAGTGAGGTATCGGATGCTCCAGTGGGTAGTAGGGACTGCGCCATGGTGGCGACCAGTGGTTGAATTCCTCCAAAGTGTATTCATATCCCAAACCGAAAGTGGTACCGTGTTTCTTCAACTTGATAGGCTTGGCGATTCCTTGGAGATTCTTGCCAAGTCCCTTGCCAGTTTCGTATCCACACCAATTCAGTATACTTTCAATTTTGTTATCCCACCATTTGTCCTTGTCTACGGCGTTGACTCGCTCAATGTGATGGTAGGTTTCTCCGCCTATCTTCCTTCTTCCTCCGATTGTTGGGATGGTCTAGCGACTGTATATGGGATTGCTACCGTCGCCGTGAATAATTACCTCTTGGTGATTCCACTCGAATTTCACTGCTTGATGTAGGGTTGATGCTACAGCCCCAACGACATGGATCCAGGGCCGTCCCAATATCAAGTTGTAAGATGATGGGACGTCTATCACTTGAAAATCAATATCGAACCAAGTCGGTCCCATTTGCAGACACAAACTGATTTCCCCAATAGTGGACCTTTGGGATCCATCGAAAGCTTTAACATTGATGGCTCCATCCTTGATCTCATGTAGGCTCTTTCCCAATGTTCTGAGAGTCACCAATGGACAAATATTGAGGCTGGAGCCTCCGCCAATCAGGATTTTGGTGATGAAATGATCTTCGCACTGCATAGTGATGTGCAAGGCCTTGTTGTGTCTTAGCCCTTCAGGTGGCATCTCATCTTCGTGGAAAGTGATTTTGTGACTCTCCAATACTTGCCCCACCATGTTTGCCATTTCTCCTCCAGTTATGTTGATGGGTACATATGCCTCGCTCAGCACCTTCAATAAGGCGTTCTTATGTGCGTCAGAACTTTGTAGCAAAGCCAAGATAGAGATCTGGGCCGTCGTTTTGTTCAACTGACCAATAACTAAATTCTCTTTGGCTTGTATCTTCCTCCATAGATCATCATGCCCAGTCTCAGTGATGGTTGGTCGTCCAGAGGCCTGCTTATTGGACTTTGCTAGATGTTCTGGGGTATAAACCCTGCCGATTCTTGTCATACCCTATGCTATAATTGCTTCTCCAGATTTGGTTTTCCCTTTCCTTCTCGCCTCGGCGGTGTAATCCCATGGTATGGCCTTCATATAGAATGGTGCTATGGATTTCATGGCCACCGAGATGAGTACCTTTGCCTTGGATGGTAACACAGCCACATCGAAAGGTACAAGTGTCTTTGGAGGCCCAAACTCGACCTCAATAGGTCCTGGCATCTTTGCAGAAGAAGGTGCTTCGAACTTAAGTGGTATGGACATGTCTACTTCAGCGTTTTCAGAAGGCTGGATCTGGACCACAATCGGATTAAGTGTGACCGTTGGTTCCTTTGGCTCGTCACATTTAATGATCAATCCGATTGACCCTTTGGGGTCCCAATTGTCTTCTATCTCAATCATGTGAATGCCTCCACCCTTGTGGTCAGGCAGAGAGTTGTTGCAGACATTCGGAGCTGGCTCCTTTTCTATGATGCTCTTGTTATCAATCAAAGCTTCGATCTTATCCTTCAAAGAGTGGCACTCATCAATGGTATGCCCCTTCATGCCGGAATGGTATGCACAGATTTTGTTTGTGTTGACGCATTGGGAGGGGTTTTTGGGGTTTACGGCAGGGATAGGGGTGATGTAACTGTCACACCTCCTTTTTACCTACACCCCCACAGAGGCATAAAGGAGTTTTTCCACTTAAAGGATAATCAGAACAGGATTTATTATTGAGATTCAGAGTCGCCACTTGGGAGATTAATGGTGTCCCAAGTCACCGGTTAAATCCCGAACCGAGGAAAATATGACTCTGTTAATAGTCCGCGAACCAGAAATTCGAGTAAGGAATTCTGTTAACCTGGGAGAAGGTATTAGGCATTCCCGGATTCCGTGGTTTTAGCACGGTCGCTCAACTACCGTATTTGATTTTATCTGACTTCAAAACATGCTCCAGCTTATGTGCTGTTTATTCGCTTTAAAACCACTTTTATTATTATATTTATTTTAAAAGGATTACAACGTCGTGAAAATGCATCTCGAACCACGTCGCAATCAATGCACCCGTGGTGGTCAACACATTTAAACTCCGTTGAGATTTGGATTTGGGTCGCATAAATGCGCACCCGAGTTTAGGAATGTAATTTCATTAAAATTGCGCCTAAAGAGTCTAACGCGTTATTATTTGGGGAAGGTCGTGAAATTCGCTAAACGACCCTCCCGAATTCTAAGTATTTTCATATAATATTTATTGAGGGCCCCGCATTTTGTATTTTTTTTTGGCGAGGCTCGTCTCATCATTTTATTAAAAGGCCAACCTAAAAGTGACTATGATTTTCTATTTGTTTGCCCCTAAAAAATTTCCCTAATTAATTAAGAACTGAATTATACCAAGCTAAACTATACATTGAATTTTAAAACAGATCCAAATCTACGCACTAAACGGGCCTATTTGAAAGCTGCAGTGAATGGGAATCGTTCCCAGCTTTGGAAAGGGGAGCTACTTGGGCCTATGGGGAGTAAAACAGGCCCAATTAGCTGTAGCCCCCCCATACCAATATCGAATCCTGGCGTGGGCAAAACAATCCAAACAGGCTAAGAGGCCAGGAACAAAGTGTTATTAACCCAAAACCTTCTGATTTCTATAGCTAAGTTGCCCAGAACCAAAATTGAATTAACTAGGACCAAAAGGAAATATCCATCAAGATTAGTCTAATAGTTTACTCAAATCAGGTAGATACAGTAAACTAACTATGAATCATGCTTTTCTGGTTCCAGTTTGACATTCAAATTCATGCAACGTTTAATTAATAATAGTGAGGCTAGACAAGGCTACATAATTCCAAAACTAGTGTTAACCTAAATATCTGAACATTAACAGGGCTCAAGCAACGATATAGACACCATGAACGATTTTTATATATCTCAAATTAGCTAAGAGACCACCCTCATCACACATATGCTTAAGACTTTAACACACTACTGGATTCAATGCCTGCCTACTAGTTTCTACTCAATGTTGTTAATATAAGTGAAATCCATGAACTTCTAAACCATTTTCCATTTTAGCCTGCTTTTAATTCCGGAATTATACCACACAAAATGAAATTAAATCAATACTATAATAGTTCTATCAGTTCAGTTATACACCATAAAACCAAAATAAGTTTAAACAAATACAAATTATTTACTACTACTACTCTACTAACAGCTTAAACACATAAATTCCAAAGAAGACCATTTCATTTCAGCTTTCAATTCAAACGGCTACATTGGGCCAGTTTCAGGCATGTACCTGGATTGGAAAAATAGAACAAAAGAAGGAAGAGCAGTCAGCAACAGCGGATGACACAACAACACCAACATCAAATCACCAGCAGTAATGGAATAGTTAAAACAAAAACCAACACAGCAATACCACTCTCCAAATCAGAAATACACTCAAACCAAAAACCACACTGATTTGTAGAACCAAACAGCAATACGGACGCCCAAACAGAACAAACTGAGCTCGGATAAGTTCTCTCAGATTGACTTTTCCTCTCCCCAGGTCTCCCAATGCCTATCTCTCGATCTCTTCTCACTTAATCTTTTAACTCTCTGTCTTCTCTCTATATCTTTGGATTTTTCTCTCTGTGTTTTCACTCTCTCCCCTCTTACTGCCCGTTCCAGTCCCCCCTTATGTCTCTACTCATCTCTATATTTAAACCCAAACTCTTCAACCCTTTTCAGCCCTCCTCCTTTCTTTACAGCTGTAAGAAGGATCTTTTATTATTACCCCCCTGTTTCTTTTTCTTTCCAGCTTGTAATATTCCTCTACTATGTGTATCCTTTAACTTTTTATCATTACCCCCATACCATTATATTGTGTTCCCCACTAATGCATTATTTTAATGGTACATTAGTACTTAGGGGACAAAACATTCAACTTAAACCATTTTCAAACCTTTCAAATCCCAAAATACCCTCTTAAAGTCCCTGAAATTACTATCCTACCCAATCCCTTTTAATCTGTATTAAACCTTTCAGCTCTAACCTATTCAAACCTACCAACTAACTAAGCTGAATCCTAATTAACCAACAAACTACAATAGCTATAACCAATTCAACTTGTCAAATCTTTCAATAATTCAAGATAGAAACTCATATCAAATCAAATGGCAACAAAAATGAAGACTAAGGGTTCAGGGCAGCACATATTGAATTAATTATATTGGGGAACCAATCATATTTAGCTTAGAAACAAATGAACTGAAATCAACTAGACGAGCATACGCTTAATTAAATTGGAACACAAAAGAAGAAACAGCCAGAAGAGCTTTAAGGGGATTGACAGATTCAGGATAACAAATGACCAAGGAATTCAGTTCAATGTGATGAACTGAATATACCAACAGGCTCAGTTCTAAGTTCAAATATACCAACAGGCTCATTTCAACACAAAATTTAGAACAGAAACGAAGCAGGAGGGGAAACAGACTGGAATGAACTATGAAATCAAGACCAAAATTAAACTACTATCATG
The DNA here is from genome assembly GCF_000393655.2 of Nicotiana sylvestris. Taxonomy (NCBI): domain Eukaryota; kingdom Viridiplantae; phylum Streptophyta; class Magnoliopsida; order Solanales; family Solanaceae; genus Nicotiana; species Nicotiana sylvestris. The sequence continues at coordinate 83,508,697 of NC_091062.1, read as the reverse complement.
TTAAACTAACACTCAAACCTACCGGACTAATCGACGAAACTTATTCAATTGATCAAACAATTTATAACATATAATCAACAACAGAAAATTTGGACCAAGAAAAAGGTCTGATGGAGAAGGGAGAAAATAACAGACAAAAGACGAATTACAACGAACCTAATTTAGGCAAACGAATAATCGATTTAACTACACCATAATCAGAAAAAGAAGCGGAGTATTTACTGGGTTAATAATTATCTTAAACTGAAAACCCAAAGAAACGACTGATGACAACCTAGCACAGACAAATAAACATATAGAAAAAGGAAAAGAAGAAGCTAAGAAGAAGTTACTGTTCTTTTCTCGGATCCCACCACCATGCCTTTACGAACTTGAGTTCCAGTTAGTATTATATGTCTATTTCGTCAGAAATAGGCTTATAATACTAAACTAGAACCCATTCGACCCTGACAGCTTTGATACAGTCCCGAACTGTTTGAACCCTAGATCCGTCATTCGACGAGTTTTACTTAGATTCGAGCCAATTTGGTTAGGGATTAGCGACGAGGAGGTCAAGAGGATTATTGGGTGTGATTTTGGGGTTAAGTGGACAAGCTAGGGTTTGGGACGGGGATCTTTGATCGAAGATTCGAGAAGTTGTAGTATGATTCGAGGTTAATGGAGTGTGGAATCGGAGAGGGCGGAGCAGGTAGTTCAGGGGTGTTATTTTCACGGCCATCGGAGCCGGCGCCGCCGGGTTTTCAGGCAAAGAGAACGAGGGCGGCTAGGGTTTGGGAGGGGGGTCATCTCTGAAGGGTCTGAGAGAGACGATGGGGGCGAGAGGGGGGTTTGGTTTGGGGGGTGGGGTATGGTTTGAAGTATATATATGAAAGGGTGGGATGAATCCAGGCCGTTCGATCTGATGAGATCAATGGCTTGGATCCATTCATAAACGGAAACGACGTCGCTTCGTTTACCCTTGAGACTGGATCAGTCTTGGATGGGAATGGGTCGGGTGACGGAGGAGTTGCTCTAGACCGTTGATCAGATGAGATCAACGGCCCAGATTGAGCGTTACTAAATGACGTCGTTTGGTTTGTCTCTGTGACGGACTGGATTGGGAGCGGGTATTGGGCTGATTTTTGGTATGGGCCTGGTCCGAATTTCCCATCTTTCTTATTTGTTTCTTCTTCTTCTTCTTATTTCCTATCTAAAATTTAGATTAAGTTACCAACCAAAATTTAAAAATACTAATTATCTTCTAATAACAATTATCATGCACAATCAAATATCAACCAAAATAAAATCACACAATTGGAGATTAAATTAAAAATGCAAAGTACATATTTTTTGTGATTTTCATTCTTATAAATTCAAATATTGTTTAATTAATTCCTACTTGTAAATTTAAATCCTAAATGCACATATATTTTTTTTTTGTATTTTATTTTTCTTAATTAAAGTAAAAATAATCATGCACAGACAAATACAACTAAATCACAAACAATACAACACTATCTTATTTTGAATTTTCTGGGAGTAGTTCTCGTAGGGCAAAAATCACGTGCTCACAGCTGCCCCACTTTGTCCGGAAACACGAAGGGTTTTCGTGCAAAGATAAAGTGAGCAGATACGAGTGATATTTGCCCGTTCGGCTACTCCGTGTGAAGCATTTTTGAAAGATTTTACCGAACCTCTGCTTCAAAGGTTTCCTACATATCCCTGGCTAAAAGGGATTCAGGTCAATGTAGTTCGGGGAGTTTTGGTAGCTGGGACTACCATGAAGCTGTGGATTTACTGATACTGCTGTTGCTGCTGCTGCCGCTACTTATTGACTTCCTTATTACACCATGCTAAAAGAGAACAAGAAGTTAAACTAAACTATAGTCTATGAATTACAAAGATTTATTCTCAAACTTGGTCATGTGACTGTTGTTGCCTTGTTGCCTCACTGTCTTGTTGCCTTGTGTTTCCTCCGATGTTTCTTTACTTCTGACTTGAATTGTATTCTCTCTTGATTTCCGAACTTGAACTTCTTATTTCATTTTTGTGAGCTTCGCATTATTTTTCCTTCGAAGCTTAAACTGCCTTCTTCTGACTAGTGTTACCTTCCTTCCGACTTCTGGACTTTAATTTATGCTGGGGATTTTTGTTGTAACCCTCCGTTCTCCGGGCGGGCTCCTAACTTTTACTACGACTTAAAAAGATAATACCTCCATTCTCCAGGCGGGCTCCTGACTTTTACTACGACTTAAAAAGATAATACCTCCATTCTCCAGGCGGGCTTCTGACTTCAACGACGACTTAAAAATATAACACCTCCATTCTCCAGGCGGGCTCCTGACTTCAACTACTTCTTAAATATATAATACCTCCATTCTCCAGGCGGGCTCCTGACTTCAATTATGACTTAAAAAGATAATACCTCCATTCTCCAGGCGGGCTCCTGACTTCGTCTACAACTTGAAATGATAACAACCTCCATTCTCCAGGCGGGCTCTTGACTTCGTCTACAAACTTGAAATGATAACAACCTCCATTCTCCAGGCGGGCTCCTTACTTCCAACACAACTTAAAAATATAACACCTCCATTCTCTAGGCGGGCTCCTGACTTCCAACACAACTTAAAAATATAACACCTCCATTCTCCAGGCGGGCCCCTGACTTCCAACACAACTTAAAAATAAAACACCTCCATTCTCCAGGCGGGCTCCTGACTTCAATGACGACTTAAAAATATAACATCTCCATTCTCCAGGCGGGCTCCTGACTTCCAACACAACTTAAAAATATAACACCTCCATTCTCCAGGCGGGCTCCTGACTTCCAATACAACTTAAAAATATAACACCTCCATTCTCCAAGCAGGCTCCTGACTTCCAACACAACTTAAAATATAACACCCCCATTCTCCAGGCGGGCTCCTGACTTCAACAATGACTTAAAAATTCGTTCTATTGCCGTTGTTCCTTCCTGCCTCCTGAACCATTTTCCTTCTAACTTGAATTAACTTCTTTCAGAACTGCTTCCCTCAAAACTGGTGTTTCATTCCTCTGAAAACTGCCGGGGATAACATTGGTGTTTCATTCAAAATATGTTATTTTCCTCCTTCGAAGACTACTTCCCTTAAAGCTGGTGTTTTCCTTCCCCTGGAACTACTTCCCTTAAGACTTGTGTTATCTTCCTCCCGAAATTGCTTTCCTTAAAACATGTTTTGCCTTCTTACGTAAACTGCTAGGGATACCACTTTTCTCCAAACTTGTGTTATCTTTCTCCTTCCCTAGGGTACCTGACTTTCAGAAAATTTTCAAAAATGAAAGAAAATTTTCTGCCCCAGTTTGACAATCTTTCTTGTGGCATGTCTTTCTGTCATCAATAACATTTCCTGTCCATGCTTAAAATCAAAGAGAATTTGTTAGTTTAAAACGTGGGGATGCTCTTGCTGGGGACGGTTTTCCCTTTCGCTCTTTTCCATGCTCTACGTTGTTCGACCATCTTGAAACTTGGCTGATAACTTCCGGCCTTCTTGATGATTCTGTATTCCCCAACTTCTTGACCATTGTTTTCCACCTTTGCTCCATACTGTCCCGAAAACTTAGACCAATTCATCATTTGGTCTTACAATGATGTATTTCTCGTCCCATCACATTATCCTTACATGTCTTATCCCCATTTACCTTGCACCATGTTGGCAACTGGTAGTTAGCTTTGAAAAATGCTTCTTAAAAACAAACTATTATTGATCAAAAAGAGAATGAAAAATGATGACTTCGAAAGATAGAACAAGAAAAATCTTTCTGAACAACTGTTTGAAGAGAAAATAACTTATCTGAATGGTATAACCGATCCCAATGGTCATGTCGCGCATTTTTGGATTAATCAACCCAGTCTGTTTACATCAATCAATCTTTCTGATGTCCCTACTTTGCATTTCAAAGGTCCCGCAAACCATCTTCTTTTGCCGAAACAACATCTTTATTCTGCTTGATGTCTCGACGGATCCTTTCTATCAAGCTTATCTCGTTTGCCCCCTTTTAATTCTTTGTCGCCTTATAGTGCCCTTCGAGGGGTTTTCACTAATAAGACTCTCTCGTTTCTCTCAACTCTCATCTCCTTGTGGTGCCTGTGAAGGTTTTCACCAATAAGACTACCTCACTTTATTTCTCTCAACTTTCGTCGCCTTATAGTGCCTGTGAAGGTTTTCACCAATAAGACTCTCTCATTTTATTTCTCTCAATTTTCGTCGCCTTATGGTGCCTGTGAATGTTTTCACCAATAAGACTCTCTCATTTTTTTTCTTTTCAGCTGGGGATTGGGGTGTTACTGATAAGATTCTCTCATTTCATTTCTTTTCTGCTGGGGATTCTCTCATTTCATTTCTTTTCTGCTGGGGATTCTCTCATTTCATTTCTTTTCTGCTGAGGACCAGAGTGTTGCTCTAGACTTCCATTTTCCCGACCTGGCACTTCTCGGATACTGATCGGGAGGTCTTTTGGACATCAATATGGGTTTCTGGTGTATGGCTAAAGAAAAAAATTAAAATAATTTTGATGGGTAAAACATTACAACTCTTGGAATCAACTTTCTTTCCGAAAATTATAAACACAACTTCTGCCCCAGTTTTTCTTGCTTGGGGATTTTTTATTCTTATTACACTATGATCGAGCCATGAGGTGCCTACGTATCCTTTTTGAGGAATCAGGTCAAACGTAGTTCCCATTTCCTTTGTTTTTCTTGTGACTTTTCTTTTGTCTTTATTATCATTATTTTTCTTTTCTCCCTTTTTTCATTTTCATTACTAATTTCCAAAAGAGGGGTATGAAAGAATAAATAAGGCTCAAAAGGGGAAGCAAAGGTTGAAGTGTTTGGATGGAAGAACAAATTGCCTTCGTCATTTCATTCTCCGATATCATGCCAAATGCAAACAAACAACAATTACAATTAAAAGAAATCATACATAATATCTATTAACTGCGTCAGAATTGATAGCCATGTCGATGCATTTTCCTTCAATATCTGTTAAACATAAAGCACCATTGGACAACACTCTGGTTACAATGAATGGCCCTTGCCAATTCGGGGCGAATTTGCCTTTTGCCTTAGCCTGATGTGGAAGGATGCGTTTCAGCACTTGCTGGCCCACTTCAAACTTCCGGGGACACACCTTTTTGTTGTATGCTCTTGCCATTCTCTTTTGATATAACTGGCCATGACACACAACTTCCAATCTTTTTTCATCAATCAAGTTCAACTGCTCCAGACGAGTTTTGTTCCACTCATCATCATCAATCTCAGCTTCAGCGACAATCTGAAGGGACGGGATTTCAACTTCCGCAGGTATTACAGCTTCAGTTCCATATACCAACAAATAAGGAGTTGCACCTACTGAAGTACGGACAGTGGTGCGATAACCCAACAATGCAAATGGTAATTTTTCATGCCATTGCCTCGAACCTTCTACCATTTTCCGAAGTATCTTCTTTATGTTTTTGTTGGCTGCCTCAACCGCTCCATTCGCCTTGGGACGATATGGGGGTGGAATTGCGGTGTGTAATCTTAAACTGTTGACATACCGCTTTCATTAAATTGCTGTTAAGATTAGCACCATTATCCGTGAGGATCACCTTTAGGATTCCAAATCGACAGATGATATTTGAGTGAACAAAATCGACTACTGCTTTCTTGGTCACAGACTTGAAAGTTCTGGCCTCAACCCATTTGGTGAAATAATCAATGGCTACCAGAATGAAGCTACGCCTGTTGGATGCTGCTGGCTCAATTGGTCCAATGATATCCATGCCCCAAGCGACGAAGGGCCATGGCGCTGACATTGTGTGCAATTTCGATGGTGGAGAATGAATCAAATCTCCGTGTATCTGGCACTGATGACATTTGCGCACAAAACTAATACAATCTCGCTCCATGGTGAGCCAATAATAACCTGCTCGGAGAATTTTCTTCGCCAGCACATATCCGCTCATATGTGGTCCGCAGACTCCTGAATGTACTTCGGACATGACAACCATATCCTGTCTAGCATCTATGCATCTTAACAATCCCAGGTCTGGTGTTCTTTTATACAGAACTCCTCCACTCAAGAAAAATCCACTTGCCAACCGTCGAATTGTTCTCTTTTGATCCCCCGTGGCTTGCACTGGGTATATCCCCATTCTGATGTATTCCTTGATATCGTGGAACCATGGTTTGCCATCCAGTTCTTCTTCAATCATGTTACAATAACCATGCTGATCTCGGACTTGAATATGCAAATGATCGACATAAGCTTTGTCCGGATGGTGCAGCATTGATGCTAGGGTAGCCAAAGCATCAGCAACCTCATTATGGACCCTTGGAATATTCCTGAACTCCACTGATCTAAACTGTTGGTAAAGATCATGTAAGCATTGTCGGTATGGTATGAGCTTCAGATCTCGCGTTTCCCATTCTCCTTGAATTTGATGTACCAGAAGGTCCGAGTCTCCCAAGACCAAGACTTCCTGGACATCCATGTCCGCAGCTAACCTTAAACCTAAAATGCATGCTTCGTACTCAGCCATATTGTTGGTACAATAAAAACGAAGCTGAGCCGTAAAAGGATAGTGATGCCCTGTTTCAGAAATAAGCACAGATCCTATTCTCACTCCTTTCATGTTAGCAGCCCCATCAAAGAAAAGTTTCCAGCTTGGTTTTTCGGCCTGTTCTAGTTCATCAATATGCATCACCTCTTCATCAGGAAAATAAGTCCTCTGTGGCTCATACTCTTCATCGACCGGGTTCTCGGCCAAATGATCGGCCAATGCTTGGGCTTTCATCGCAGTCCGAGTCACATAGATTATGTCAAACTCTGTGAGCAAAATCTGCCATTTTGCAAGTCTTCCTGTCGGCATAGGCTTTTGAAAGATATACTTCAATGGATCCAAGCATGAAATGAAGTAAGTAGTGTAGGATGACAAATAATGTTTCTACTTCTGTGCCACCCAAGTTAGAATGCAACATGTCTTTTCTATGTGAGTGTACTTAACCTCATAAGCTGTGAACTTCTTGCTAAGATAGTAGATGGCCTGTTCTTTTCTGCCGGTGGCGTCATGCTACCCCAGTACACAACCAAATGAATTTTCCAGGACAGTCAAGTAAAGAATCAAAGGTATCCCTTTATCTCGTCGAATGCTTCCTGACACTCATCAGTCCACTCGACCGTAGCGTCCTTCTTCAGCAACTTGAAAATAGGCTTGCAAGTCGTTGTGAGCTGAGCGATAAACCTGCTGATATAGTCCAACCTTCCTAACAGACTCATCACTTCAGTCTTGTTCCTCGGAGGTGGAAATTCTTGTATGGCTTTGATCTTTGATGGGTCCAACTCGATGCCTCGCCGGCTGACTATGAATCCCAACAGTTTTCCGGATGGAACACCAAATGCACATTTGGCGGGGTTAAGCTTGAGGTTGTACCTACGAAGCCTCTAGAAGAATTTCTCAAATCCCTGACGTGGTCGGCCTGATGCTTTGATTTTATGATCATATCATCTACATATACCTCAATCTCCTTGTGTATCATATCATGAAACACAATAGTCATTGCCCTCATATAAGTTGCCCCAGCATTCTTCAAACCAAATGGCATTACCCGGTAGCAATAAGTTCCCCAGGGTGTGATGAATGTCGTCTTTTCTGCATCTTCTTCATCCATTAGAATCTGATGATACCCGACATAGCAATCCACAAAAGATCCGATCTCACGCTTGGCACAATTATCGATCAAAATGTGGATATTGGGTTGTGGGAAGTTATCCTTTAGACTTGCTTTGTTGAGATTGCGGTAATCGACGCATACTCTGATCTTGCCGTCCTTCTTCGGTACAGGCATGACATTAGCCAACCAGATAGGATATCGAGTGACCCGAATAACCTTTGTATCCAACTGCTTGGTAACGTCTTCTTTAATCTTCGCACTCATATCAGTTTTGAATTTCCTCAACTTTTGCTTGACGGGTGGGAACGCTGGATCAGTGGGCAATTTGTGGACCACTAAATCAGTGCTTAAACCTGGCATGTCGTCATATGACCACGCAAAAACATCTTTGTACTCAATGAGTGCTTTGATTAACTCCTCCCAGATTTTTGGCTCGAGGTGGACACTTATTTTAGTCTCTCGTATGTTGTCTGTGTCCCCTAAATTGACGGCTTCTGTGTCATTCAAATTGGGTTTGGGTTTTTTTTCCAAGTGAATTAACTCATTACTAATTTCTTCGAAGGCTTCATCCTTATCATCATATTCTGATTCGTAATCACAATCTACTTCTCGAACTATTATTTCGGAATCAAATTGATTTTTAAGACTGGGCTGAGGATTCCTTATGCACGCCATGTCATTAAGACCAGTATAAAGAGAACAAGACTCCCTCCGAATGGGAAAAGGAGTAGCCATCCAATTGTTGATTTTTGCCTTTGGCACCATAAATTGCACATCCGCCTTGCTGGACCCCTCCCCAACTTCTACCATGTTGATTTCGGTGAATAATCTTCCAAAGCCTTCATTTAAGTCTCCATCTGCACCAATCAATGGCCCTGTAACCTTGGACAACAATTGCTTTTTGATGCTCGGCCTGACAAAAGATCTGGACAGGCGCAGGATTGGCTTGGGAAGGACCCAGACTCTTTTCTTCAACTTGCGGGCCCGTCTCACATCCGCCACTGTAGGCTTGAACCCCAGCCCAAAGGTATCCAGATTTTTGGGCAAAGAAACCGGTTGAACAATACCCTGAAGATCAGCCCCTAAACCTTTGCCTGGCACAAACCCGTTTTTCAACATCTCCGAGGCTACCATGACAGTGACAACTGCTATTTTGGGAAGTGGGATGCTTTCACCCTCGGGAACTTTTTCCACTGAAACCGTATCGAAGACCTGGTAAACCCAGGGTCCCTTGTCATCGTCAGCCTCTATGAAGGGTACAATGGCATCACTTACGGCGCTTGCATTGTCTTCCCCATGTACTACGATCTCTTGCCTATCCCACTCGAATTTGACCATCTGATGTAATGTAGAAGGCATTGCTTTGGCGACGTGGATCCAGGGTCGCCCCAACAGAAGATTATATGACACTTCCACATCCAACACTTGAAACTCCATGGTGAACTCGACCGAACCAATTGTTAATTCAAGTACGATGTCACCCACTGTGTCTGTACTACCTCCATCAAACCCTCGAACATAGATGCTGTTCTTGTGAATTCTGTCACCATCGACCTTCAGTTTGTTCAACATGGTCAAAGGACAGATATTGGCACTGGACCCATTATCATCAGTACTCAAGTGACTACCGAGTCTTCACACTTCACGGTCAAATAGAGGGCTCTATTATGTTCTGTACCCTCCACGGGCAACTCATTATCTGAAAAATGACCCTGTTGACCTCGAAAATCTTGTTTGCTATTTTCTCCAAATGGTTCACAGAGATCTTATCCGGAACATGGGCTTCGTTCAGAATTTTCATCAATACCCGGCGGTGCTCATCTGAATGGATCAACAAGGATAACAATGAGATCTGTGTCGGGGTCTTCCTCAACTGCTCCATAATGGAGTAATCTTGCGCCTTCATTGTATTTAAAACTTCTTCTGCCTCTTCCTCGGTAACTGGATTCTTTGTCGCTACTGGATTGGCCCTTCTTAACTCTGCGGGAGCAAAACACCTTCCCGAATGAGTTAGACCTTGGGCTTCACACACTTCTCCTTTGACTTCTTTCCCTTTGTAAATCACCGTCACCCGTTCGTAATTCCAAGGAACAACCTTGCTGTTGATCACTGGAAGCTGAGTTACCGGTTTTATAATAACAGACTCTATGCGAGCACCCTTCATGACCACAACAGGTTTACTTGCAACCCCTGACACTACCACTTTAGCTTTCTCAGGTTTCACTGCAACAAGGCTCGACGACCCTCTCTCGACTACCACAACTGGCTTATCATCTACCCCTCTCAACTGGACCACTGATTTCCCACTGGTTACTTTTTCCTTTGAGCTGGTTTCGCTGGAACGGATCATCATTACCGTCTGTGATGGCTTCCTGGGCTCCCCCTCTTTGTGTATCAACTAAATCATGTGTGTCTCATGGTGAGCTGGCAGTGGATTCTGATTAATATTTGGTGTTTCTGAAGCTTGAACCTCGATCCGATGAGTATCGATAAGCTCTTGCACAGCTGTTTTCAGCTTCCAACATTTCTCTGTATCATGCCCTAGGGCCCCCGAACAGTACTCACAACTCACTGAGTGGTCAAGATTTCTAGGAAGAGGATTTGGCATTTTAGGCTCAATTGGATTTAGCATGCCCAACTGCCTCAACCTGTGAAAAAGACTGGTATATGATTCCCCCAGTGGAGTGAAAGTCTTTTGCTTTGGTAACCTCTCATTCTTGAAGGCTTGGTTTGGTCGGAAACCTGTCCCGGAGGAATTTCTGTAGGCTCTTGGGGGTGGATACGTGTTTTGCGGAGCTTGGTATGGATTTTGTGGAGATGGCACACGCCATTGTGCCTGTGCCGGAGCTTGGGTATAGGTTTGTGCATGATGGACGAAAAAATGGGGGTCTGGCGGTGGGTAGTAATGTTGTGGAGGGCTATATGGAGTATGGGGGTAATTTTGGTGGTAGGGTCGTGGTTGGCTATAGTAGGGTGACGGGCCTCTAGATTCGAACCAGGCTCCAGATTCAACAGTCGTGACATCTTCTTTCTTCTTCTTCCCAAGTACACCCCCAGTGCCGCTTTGGATGGCCTGAGTGGTTGCCTTGATCGCTGAATAGCTCATGATTTTGTTGGACTTAAGCCCCTCCTTGACCATGCCTCCCATTTTTACAACCTCATTAAAAGACTTGCCAATTGCGGACACCAAATGACCAAAGTAAGTTGGCTCCAGAGCCTGCAAAAAGTAATCGACCATCTCGCTTTCTTTCATTGGGGGATCTACCCTTGCTGCTTGTTCCCTCCACCGGAAACCATATTCTCTAAAGCTTTCACTGTGCTTCTTTTCCAGTTTGGTCAGAGACAGTCGGTCCGGAATGATCTCAAGATTATATTGAAAGTGACAAGCGAATGCTTGGGCTAAATCGTCCTATGTGTACCACCTGCTATGATCTTGTCTGGTGTACCATTCTAACACCGATCCACTTAAACTTTGGCTGAAATACGCCATCAGTAATTCATCTCTTCCGCCCGCTCCCCTCATCTTGCTACAAAAACCTCTCAGATGAGCCATCGGATCACCGTGTCCATTGTACAAGTCGAACTTGGGCATTTTGAACCCTGCCGGTAGTTGTACATTCGGGAATAAACACAGATCTTTGCAAGCCACGCTTACCTGACCTCCTAGCCCTCTCATATCCCTGAAGGATTGTTCTATGCTTTTCATTTTTCTGAACATCTCTTCCTGTTCAGGATTTCTAGACGGTTTTTCTGCTTTCCCTGGTAGGTCAGAATGTGGATCATGTGGATAGGCTTCAGGCGCTTTGAAGGTAAGCTCCGAGGGATAATACTGGTTGTCCTGCACTTGGATCACTGGTTCACTCGGGGATTTATGGAGTGCAGTTGGTGGAGATGCCACAAAGACAGGGGTGGTTGGTGGAGGAGGGTATGGAATTGATTTTGGTGGTGGAGCTTGTGGCATATGAGAAGCAGTGCCATGGTAGTGTGGATAAAAGGGAAAACCTGGATGGGTGGCGGGATGATCCTGAGACTGAGCTAATGGTGGGGTAAAAGCAAGGTTAGCAGGGTAAGCTGGCAGTGATTTCCCATTGGACCAGGCTTGGTACATTTCGGCCATCTGTTGCTTAAGCTTGAGCATCTTCTCTTTCATTTTATAGACGTCCAACTCCTCTACCTCAACACTAGTGTCGACATCTGGAATAGACATGATTTCTGGTATTGGTCCCTTTGATCTGGTTTGGTAATGATAATGTGCCAGTATCCTCTAAATAAACTAACTGCTTGAATTCTCTGGAAATCAACAAACTTGTTAGTTTTTTAGAGTTTAACACATATGCAATTACACATTGGGATGCAATGCATCTAGGCAATTAACCATTTTCTATCATGCATTTGCTTCGGTTGCGTGCTTCATTCCGGCCTCTCATAATTGTGCCCCTTCTTTTAAACTTCCTTCTTTATTTATTTTTTCATTTTCCCTTTTTCTTTTTTAGTGGTGGTCGAATCCTATAGAGATTGCCTACGTATCATGTCCCCGCATGAATCAGACCATGCGTAGTTCTGGCTCATAAGGGCAAAAAGCAAAGAGACAATTTTTTGGAAATTTCGATTTTTCATTAATAAACATTTTATTACAAACTAGACGCTTTTGGGAAAGGAAAATAGCAGACTCGAAACCAAACCAAGTACGAACTCAATAACTTCAGACAGACTCTGATGCAAAAGGACAAACAGACTCTAACAGACAACAGACTCTAAGGAAAAAGAAAATGCAGACTCGAACTATGAACACATTAAAGTTTTAAATTTGGGTGCCCGGGGGGCGTCATTCGGCCTTGTCGTGGGCTTAGGTGTAAGTCCCCTTTCTAGCTGTTCCAATTCATACATGATTTGCTTCACAAATATCATCACCACCGAGAAGAAAGTAGTGCGGGTCATGTTTTCACACACCCGACATTTCCTGGTAATAGCATGAGCAATAGTCAAAATCTTGTCCCAAGTTTGGTTTTTCTCTAGGAGTAGGCGTTCTATCTGATCCCCTATAGCCTTCAAAACTCGAGAATCATGTAGATGTTGTTTCTGTAACTGCTGTATTTCATCTTCTATCGAGGCCATTAGATTATAGCAATGTTTACTTTCAGTTTCAAAAGCCTTGGCATGTTTAGCCGCCTTGCTCTCTAGGGTGGTCACCTTCCCTTTTAGACTGGCAATGGTCTTTTCATAATCTTTCCTCGCCTACTGTAAGTACTGTGTGCGCTCTTTTGTTCTTTTTGCCCATTGTTCCTGGAGCTGTGCTATGGTACCCTCAGATTTCTTCAAATTATTCCGGCACTCACTGATTTTTTTTTTCAACCCTTTTATTAACCGCTCATCCGATCGACTCCTTTGTTGGTTGTCAGCATCTATCCTTATTTGTCAGATTTAGGCTTTCAGCGCCTCATTTTCTTGGGCCAATTTGTTCCTTTCTCCCTGATCGACGTCAACTTGCAGACTATTTTCAAATTCCAGGTCTCTAATCTGTTGCTTCAGCTTGCCTATTTCTGCCCTGTAACTCTCTTCTTTAGCCAACCAATCCCACTGTTCTTGCGATGCCTGGACGAACTCCTGGAGATGGGGTCTTTTGGCCGGTCTCCCAAACTCGATTTCTCTCCTAAACCAAGCACGGTATCCCGGCGAAACTTCACCTTTGGATCGATCACGTACACATGTATTGGCTGTTAAGTATTGACATTCGCTCCAAAATTGCCGGACTGTTGCTTCATGAAATTGTCCGTTGGGCTCGATCTCAACTACTTGGCCACTAAGATTTTCATCTTTCGGAACTATTTGGCATCTCCCTAACTGCCTCAAAACTCGATATGGGGCATAGGGCTGGATACTCCTGAGCCCCATCAAAAGGAAATGGGGTCCAGTGGCTCGCATATATACGATTTCATCCACAGGTAGCCATCCAAATGTCCACTCTGTGACCCCCTTCTGTTAAGCTGATTCCGTCAACCCTCGTATGAAATTTTTCTATGCCCGTTTTCTCCGTCGATCCATAACTCATTAATTGAGGATGACGACATAGGTGTTCGATCATCCACATCTGCAGTAACACGTTGCACCCCTCAAAAAAGTCTCCTCCGGCTTTGCAGGCTGTGAGAGCGAGGAAGATTTCAGCTACTATCATGGGTGCGAGGGTAATGTTGGCCTGAGTAAGTAAAGTGCTGACAACTCCAGATACTCGTGTGTCAATGTTCCCGTCTTTTCTAGGAAACACCAGGAGTCCCAAAAAGGCTACCATGAATGCAAAACACCTATGTTCTTCCCACTTAAGGCAATTTCCTTTGCTATAGATTTTGTTTTCCGGCTTGTTGAACCCCCTATGTGGCCATATCTGTTGTATATAAACCGCAAAGTACAAAAACCTGCTGCCAAGTCTGGATTGTGGACCCCCCTGCTTATTTTCAATGAGTCTAGGAACCTGTGTACGGCTACGGCCCTTGGAGCAATCAGGTACTGGTGTCTTAGAGAAACCTTGGGACCCCCGATGTATCCGGCTATTTCTTCCAATGTTGGGGTAAGTTCAAAATCTGAGAAGTGAAATACCTTGTGAACCGGGTCCCAGAATGCGACCAAGGCCTTTATGAGGTCCCCCATAAGATTAATCTTCAGCAACCTAGTGAGGCCTCCCAGGTATAGATTGACTGTGTCGCGCCCTGATTCGCCCAAGTCATCCCACCACATGTGCAACTCCAAAGGGATCTTGTTCACAGTTGTTACGTGCAAATTTTGACTTGTGCTCATTCTGCACATTTATTAGGGTGGTTAAGCAAAAATCACGATTCAATTGACTCAGAGATAACATGGACACTTTTCTCTTTTTATTTTTTATTTTTTTTTATTTAAAATAAAACTCGGTTTTGCCAGTACGACCTTTCAGCACCTCAGGGTCGAAGATTTTAAGGTTTTGTCGGCTAACCGATGAAAGCCTAAAAAATGACCACAGGCAGCTGTTCTTGAAAAAATAGCCTTTCGGCGCCCTTTTAGGGACATTTGGCTATTTTTAGCAAGAATGACATCACCCTAATTATTTTCAAATAAAATTTGGCTAATTTCTCAAAAAGCAAAGTTGTACCCGATGGGGGTTGCCTATGTATCTCACACCCTTTGAGAATCAAACTGGCGTAGTTCGGGCCGATAAAACAAACTTCTTTTGAAAACCAGACTCTTTTCATTGGCAAATAAAACTATATTTTTGTTTTTTTTCCTTTTTCTTTTTTTTTTCATTTTCAAAAATTCGGCAGAGTTTCGAAACTATTTGGACATTGGTTTTTTTTTTCCAAAATAGGCGACTAACTCTCTTTAACCCTCGTACTGCTATTTCTCTTTCCTCAAAATTTTCAAAAGCCGGTCAGCATGCAAGTCCGAAGCAAATAAATGCACAAGTAGCAAGTAAGATGCATCAGGATGGTCTTTTTCATTTTTGGTACACCTGTCCTAGACAGACCCAATCCCTGTGTTGAGCCTCCAAAGTCAAATACACGTGATGCAAACAAACGTTCCTACTAGGGATCCGGCATGAAGCTGAGTTATTCTAGGTTTATAACCTGGGTATTTGTTCTAGACTATGTACCCGAGCGGACAACTCGAGTCAAGGAGGGGGCTACGTACCGGGAACCAAAAGGCCATCCGGCTTAGTAACTTGTCCGAGCCTCTTTCTTATTTCAAGGTATGACACTAACAGAATAGAGAGTCTCGACCAGCGAGCACATCCACGAAGATGAGAAGAGAAGGGCTTCGTAGCAGTTTATATGCAGTTCAGATAATATCAAAGCGGTAAAAGCATCACTTAGCACATTAGGCCCAAACATGTAAAAAAAATCGGATAAAACAAGCCAATAATAACAATTATTTAAAGCTCGAATTTTGAACCCTGAACCAGAGATTTTGGGTTCGGTCCCCAGCAGAGTCGCCAGAGCTGTCACACCTCCTTTTTACCTACACCCCCGCAGAGGCATAAAGGAGCTTTTCCACTTAAAGGACAATCAGAACAGGATTTATTATTGAGATTCAGAGTCGCCACTTGGGAGATTAATGGTGTCCCAAGTCACCGGTTGAATTCTGAACCGAGCAAAATATGATTCTGTTAACAGTTCGCGAACCAGAAATCCGAGTAAGGAATTCTGTTAACCTGGGAGAAGATATTAGGCATTCCCGGATTACGTGGTTCTAGCACGGTCGCTCAACTGTCGTATTTGATTTTATCTGACTTCAAAACATGCTCTAGCTTATGTGCTGTTTATTCGCCTTAAAACTGCTTTTATTATTATATTTATTTTAAAAGGATTACAACGTCGTGAAAACGCATCTCGAACCACGTCGCAATCAATGCACTCGTGGTGGTCAACACATTTAAACTCCGTTGAGATTTGGATTTGGGTCGCATAAATGCGCACCCGAGTTTAGGAATGTAATTTCATTAAAATCGCGCCTAAAGAGTCTAACGCGTTATTATTTGAGGAAGGTCGTGAAATTCGCTAAACGACCCTCCCGAATTCTAAGTATTTTCATATAATATTTATTGAGGGCCCCGCATTTTGTATTTTTGTTTGGCGAGGCTCGTCTCATCATTTTATTAAAAGGCCAACCTAAAAGTGACTATGATTTTCTATTTGTTTGCCCCTAAAAAATTTCCCTAATTAATTAAGAATTGAATTATACCAAGCTAAACGATACATTGAATTTTAAAACAGATCCAAATCTACGCACTAAACGGGCCTACTTGAAAACTGCAGTGAATAAGAATCGTTCCTAGCTTTGGAAAGGGGAGCTACTTGGGCCTATGGGGAGTAAAACAGGCCCAAACAGCCGTACTCCCCCGCCCCCATACCAATATCGAATTCTGGCGTGGGCAAAACAATCCAAACAGGCTAAGAGGCCAGGAACAAAGTGTTATTAACTCAAAACCTTCTGATTTCTCTAGCTAAGTTGCTCAGAACCAAAATTGAATTAACTAGGACCAAAAGGAAATATCCATCAAGATTAGTCTAATAGTTTACTCAAATCAGGTAAATACACTAAACTAACTATGAATCATGCTTTTCTGGTTCCAGTTCGACATTCAAATTCATGCAACGTTTAATTAATAATAGTGAGGCTAGACAAGGCTATATAATTCCAAAACTAGTGTTAACCTAAATATCTGAACATTAACAGGGCGCAAGCAACGATATAGACACCATGAACGATTTTCATACATCTCAGATTAGCTAAGAGACCACCCTCATCACACACATGCTTAAGACTTTAACATACTACTGGATTCAATGCCTGCCTACTGGTTTCAACATAATGTTGTTAATACAAGTGAAATCCATGAACTTCTAAACCATTTTCCATTTCAGCCTGCTTTTAATTCCGGAATTATACCACACAAAACGAAATTAAATCAATACTATAATAGTTCTATCAGTTCAGTTATACACCATAAAACCAAAATGAGTTTAAACAAATACAAATTATCTACTACTACTCTACTAATAGCTTAAACACATAAATTCCAAAGAACATTTCATTTCAGATTTCAATTCAAATGACTATATTGGGCCAGTTTTAGGTGTGTACCTGGATTGGAAAAATAGAACAAAAGAAGGAAGAGCAATCAGTAGCAGCGGATGACACAACAACACCAACAACAAATCACCAACAGTAATGGAATAGTTAAAACAAAAACCAACACAACAATACCACTCTGCAAATCAGAAATACACTCAAACCAAAAACCACACTGATTTGTAGAACCAAACAGCAATACGGACGCCCAAACAGAACAAACTGAGCTCGGATAAGTTCTCTCAGATTGACTTTTCCTCTCCCCAGGTCTCCCAATGCCTATCTCTCTATCTCTTCTCACTTAATCTTTTAACTCTCTGTCTTCTCTCTATATCTTTGGATTTTTCTCTCTATGTTTTCACTCTCTCCCCTCTTACTCCCCGTTCCAGTCCCCCCTTATTTCTCTACTCATATCTATATTTAAACCCAAACTCTTCAACCCTTTTCAGCCCTCCTCCTTTCTTGACAGCTGTAAGAAGGATCTTTTATTATTACCCCGCATGTTTCTTTTTCTTTCCAGCTTGTAATATTCCTCTACTATGTGTATCCTTTAACTTTTTATCATTACCCCCATACCATTATGTTGTGTTCCCCACTAATGCATTATTTTAATGGTACATTAGTACTTAGTGGACAGAACATTCAACTTAAACCATTTTCAAACCTTTTAAATCCCAAAATGCCCTCTTAAAGTCCCTGAAATTATTGTCCTACCCAATCCTATTTAATCTGTATTAAACCTTACAGCTCTAACCTATTCAAACCTACCAACTAACTAAATTGAATCCTAATTAACCAACAAACTACAATAGCTATAACCAATTCAACTTGTCAAATCAGTCAGTAATTCAAGATAGAAACTCATATCAAATCAAATGGCATCAAAAATGAAGACTAAGGGTTCAGGGGAACACATATTGAACTAACTATATTGGGGAACCAATCATATTTATCTCAGAAACAAATGATCTGAAATCAACTAGACGAGCATACACTTAATTAAATTGGAACACAAAAGAAGAAACATCCAGAAGAGCTTTAAGGGGATTGACAGATTCAGGATAACAAATGACCAAGGAATTCAGTTCAATATGATGAACTGAATATACCAACAGGCTCAGTTCTAAGTTCAAATATACCAACAGGCTCATTTCAACACAAAATGTAGAACAGAAATGAAGCAGGAGGGGAAACAAACTGGAATGAACTATGAAATCAAGACCAAAATTAAACTACTATCATGTTAAACTAACACTCAAACCTACCGGACTAATCGATGAAACTTATTCATTGATCAACCAATTTATAACATATAATCAAAAACAGAAAATTTGGACCAAGAAAAAGGTCTGATGGAGAAGGGAGAAAATAACAGACAAAAGACGAATTACAACGAACCTAATTTAGGCAAACGAATAATCGATTGAACTACACCTGAATCAGAAAAAGAAGCGGAGTATTTACTGGGTTAAGAAATATCTTAAACTGAAAACCCAAAGAAACGACTGATTACAACCTAGCACAGACAAATCAACATATAAAAAAAGGAAAAGAAGAAGCTAAGAAGAAGTTACTGTTCTTTTCTCGGATCCCACCAACATACCTTTTCGAACTTGAGTTCCAGTTAGTATTATATGTCTATTTCGTCAGAAATAGGCTTATAATACTAACTAGAAACCATTCGACCTTGACAGCTTTGATACAGTCCCGAACTGTTTGAACCCTAGATCCGTCATTCGATGAGTTTTACTCAGATTTGAGCCAATTTGGTTAGGGATTAGCGACGAGGAGGTCAAGGGGATTATTGGGTGTGATTTTAGGGTTAAGTAGACAGGCTAGGGTTTGGGACGGGGATATTTGATCGAAGATTCGAGAAGTTGTAGTATGATTCGAGGTTAATGGAGTGTGGAATCGGAGAGGGGGGAGCAGGGTAGTTCAGGGGTGTTATTTTCACGGCCATCGGAGCTGGCGCCGCCGGGTTTTCAGGCGAAGGGAACGAGGGCGGCTAGGGTTTAGGGGGGTCATCTCTGAAGGGTCTGAGAGAGACGATGGGGCGAGGGGGGTTTGGTTTGGGGGGTGGGGTATGGTTTGAAGTATATATATGAAAGGGTGGGATGAATCCAGGCCGTTCGATCTGATGAGATCAATGGCTTGGATCCATTCATAAACGGAAATGACGTCGCTTCGTTTACCCTTGAGACCGGATCGGTCTTGGATGGGAATAGGTCGGCTGATGAAGGAGTTGATCTGGACCGTTGATCAGCTGATATCAACGGCCCAGATTGAGCGTTACTAAACGACGTCGTTTGGTTTGTCTCTGAGACGGACTGGATTGGGGCGGGTATTGGGCTGATTTTTGGTATGGGCCTGGTCCGAATTTCCCATCTTTCTTATTTGTTTCTTCTTCTTCTTCTTCTTCTTCTTCTTCTTCTTCTTCTTCTTCTTTTTCTTATTTCCTATCTAAATTTAGATTAAGTTACCAACCAAAATTAAAAAATACTAATTATCTTCTAATAACAATTATCATGCACAATCAAATACCAACCAAAATAAAATCACACAATTGGAGATTAAATTAAAAATGCAAAGTGCATATTTTTTGTGATTTTCATTCTTATAAATTCAAATATTGTTTAATTAATTCCTACTTGTAAAGTTAAATCCTAAATGCACATATATTTAATTTTTTTTGTATTTTTTTCTTAATTAAAGTAAAAGTAATCATGCACAGACAAATACAAATAAATCACAAACAACACAAAACTATCTTATTTTGAATTTTCTGGGAGTAGTTCTCGTAGGGCAAAAATCACGTGCTCACAGTAACCAGTAGCTTTGAGCCTTTCATACAGTTGGTCGATAGGCTCGGCAATGGCGGTATACTGTTTGGGGGGTCTGTGATCGAAGTTTGGTCGGGGTCTAGGAAATATTTGGCGGGTGGGAGGTGATTGATAGTGAGAGGGTTGAGTATTGTGGGTTTGGTAGACATGTGCGGGTTGGGAATATCTAGGTGAAGTAGGCTGATATGTGGGAGGTGGAGGTGATTGGTAAGTAGGTGGTGGAGTTTGGTAAGAGGGCGAGGGTGCTTGGTAATTTGGGGTAGGTGGATATATGAGTAGAGGTATTGGGTAGGTTTGGTATTCAATTGGGGATTTTGTTTATTGTGCAACCATCACGGCACTCACATCCCTTTTCTTGGACGTTCCATCAGACTGTAGAGCCTTGTTGGTCGCCTGCAAAGCTTCAAAGTTAGTGACCATACCATTTTTGATACCTTCCTCGATCCTTTCCCCTAGATTGATGATGTCGGAAAATTTCTGGCTTTCAATCAGCATTAACCTTTCATAGTACTGTGGGTCTTGAGCTCGGACGAAAAACCTGTTCATTTGTTCTTCTTCTAAAGCCGGTCTGACCTTATCAGCTTCTGAACTCCAACGAGTAGCATAGTCACGGAATGTCTCCATGGGTTTCTTCTTTAAGTTTTGGATGTAGAACACATTTGGTGCATTTTCCGCATTGAACCTGAACCTGTCCATGAAATCGGACGCCATACTTCCCCAATTTGACCACTTCTTAGGGTCTTGCTTGATGTACCAAGACAAAGCATCTCCCTTCAGACTCCTCATGAAGAGTTTCATGCAAATCTTTTCGTCCCTCCCTACTCCGACCAACTTGTCATAGTATGTTCTCAGATGAACCCTCGGATCCCCGGTACAGTCAAACATTTCGAACTTAGGAGGTTTGTACCCCTCGGGAAGTTCGACATCGGGTTGAATGCAAAGGTCTTTGTAATTTAGTTTTTCAATCCTCTTACTTCCCTCTACGCCCTGAATTCTACTAGTCAGCTTCTTGAGTTCTTCCGCCAGATTCCTGATAATCGAGTCCTTATCATCGGACTCGGGTGTGCTTGAAATGAGTTGAGTATAGTGTGGCATGGTTTCCACATAGATGAGGGCGTTGTGATCATTTGTGGAATTTAGTAGTTCAGGGATGAGCAGTGGGGTGTTGTCTGAAGTGTGGCATGTGTTGCAATGGTGATGGGGAGTGGGTTGGTTTTGTGATTTCAGGATGCTTTGTGGAGATGTGGGTTTTTGAGTGTTGGCAAAGTTGACATTTGGGGTAGTGAGGGAAAATGACAAATTCGCCAAGTTCCGAACTTGGTCTAGTTGTTCCTGAAACTTCAATAACTTTTGTTCGAGCTGGGAGGCACTTTCCTTGGAAACCTGAATACCCTAAGGAACCTCTACCCTTTCAACTGAGTTCTCCTTTCTGATGTTGCTCAAATCTCCCATCTTTCCCTTGTTCTTGTTTCTAATAGGACTCAGAGGAGGAGGAGGTGGAGGGCCCTTAGATCTTGTGGAATATGATGACGATGCTAGAGTGCACGAACTAACATTTGGGGAGGGGAATAAAACAAAAGTAAAAAAAAGGTAGCAAGTTAGTGCGGATTATGAGAAGAAAACGTTGCAATATTTAAACATATAGTGCAAGAAGATAAATCATGTCCTAATTTGGGAGCCTCGTTGTGCCCGAGGTAGGCCTAGCGACAAGTTGATTTGGAGAACTTATAATGCTAAATGCCTCATTTTATTAATAAAAAATAAGGCGAATCCCAAAATGACACTAATAGCGGAAAATAAAATGTTACTAATGGCCGTTGGCCTTATTACATTTTTAAAGAAAAAGAAAAGACTCCTAACTACTTGGTCCCAGAAGGACCTTCCCCAGACTCGGCATCTTTAGCTCCATCGAACAACTTCACCAGCTCATGCAGTCCCAGCAGCAAATAGGCTCTAGCCAAGTGTCCTCCTTCGTTTCCCTCAGCGTTTTGGCAGTTTTCAATCCTCTGGATGAACTTCCTCTCCAACTCTACTAAACCCCGCTCCAAATACCCTAGTCGCTTATTGGCGCTGACAGGCATATCTTTCCATTCTTCAATCAACTTTTGATGGGCTTCTTGAATCTCCCGGTGCTCATTTTCACATTCCCGGATCCTCTTTTGCAATTGGTTGTACTTGACCTATGCTTCAGCCTTTTCATCGATGATCCTGTGACCTCGAATGAACTCAGGTTGGCCCAGACCATTGTGATTATCCTCCAGCCATCCTGAATAGTATGGGGTGCAGCCAGCATGGTATCTGTCTGGATTGATAGTAGCTCTTCCCATGATGATCTTGCAATGCCAAATATGCTGAGCTTGACACTTATAAGGACTGTCATTAGCTTGGAAGTCATCCCGAAGGTGACTCATCTTGTCGACCCTTGGTATGACCAGCTTCCTACCAGCCTGTCTCATGACCCGGAGGGGGACATAAGGGTAGGTTCCTCTTAAACCGATCAGTATCAGAAATGGTGCGTCCCAAGATCGGGTGATGAACTCGTCAGTAGGGAACCATTCGAACATCCATTGTATTTGATCCTCAGTTAGATTTTCAAACAACTCCACCCATCCTTTGGCATCTTCTGGCTGAGCAAACATGTCGGGCATGTAGTTCATTTGCCTTGGTTGATGGAAGGCTATATGATCGTCCCAGTCTCTCCGCTGAATCTCTTCCGATATTCACCCCTTTAGAGATGCTCCATGAGCCAGAGTTGGAGTAGCAAGTTGCAGCCTTCGAAGTGTGGGGCTCCTTGTTGACACTTTTCCAAGGCTCGGTACATTTCTGCAACGATCATGGGCACTATGCTAAAGGGTTGCCCACCAATTCCCTCCATTAAGGTTTTAGTGACCATAGCTAGCCTAGTGTGAATCCTTGCTTTCTTCATAGGAAACACTATCATCCCCAAGATGCAGAACATAAAGACAAAGACCCTTCTGTGGATATGCCCCAATGAGGTGAGGGCGAATTCACCTGGGTAAGTGCGGTAGGACTTACTATGGCCGTACCTTTCGTACAGATAGTCGAAATGAATGTAGGAATCCTTCAAACAGGTTAAGTCTGTGTTTTTCTTTAGTCCCATCATTTTGAGAAAACCCCTACCCTTGCGATTTTCCGGCATAAGCAAACACGGAGTCTCCCACGAAATACCAGTTAATCCTCCTATTTCCTCGAGCAGAGGTGTCATCTCAATCTCCCCGAAGTGAAACACAGACCTATCACAGTCCCATAATAGAGTAGCGGCTTCTATGATTTTGTTGTTGGGTTGGACCTCCAAAAGAGAAGGCAAATTTCCTAGGTATTTCCGGACAAGAGCTTGATCACTGGAGTGAAGATCCTCCCACCAGCTTAGCAACCTTGGGTGGATGTTGGTGACCATGCCAAATCTAGGGACTTCGTGCCTCATTTCTGCAAAACAAAGTGTTAGATCCTTACCCCACCGGACTCGACTATTTAAACCAATAATTAGCATAAACAACATTTAGTTCTCCAAATAAATGCACAGAATATGGTAACGTTCATTTGGGTTCCCAGGAAACCCAATGGACTTTAGACAAGGCTATCTTAAAGAGTCATTATGTGGACAACATAACTGACTCGGCTAGGTTTTGACAGTGATGCATGCATAATTAAACAGAGTAGGGTTTCTATAAGATATTAGACTGGTACCCTTGAGCGGACAACTCAAGAGGGAAAGGCACGGAACCGTCGACTACACCGTTGATCGACCTGTTTTACCGCAAATACGCCTTTGCCAAATTTAAGGGGTAATGATATCAGAAGGGCGCAACCACTCATTATAAGCGTTGCTATGGTATTTTGTTTGGCACGAGTGGAATATGATATTGAATATACAGTTACAAGTTGTCATGTATTTGCACGTTCATAAAGTAATGATTACAATAATTGCTCATAATTACAACATTATTGAAGGAAAGCGGTAAAAGAAAGCATTAGAGAAAAGAAACAAAGACCCAAGTCAGTTTCGTAATAGAAGAGAAATAAAGACAGTAAATAAAGGCCATAAAGAACAGTAAAGTCACAAATAACATGAGATGGTAAAAGCATAAAAGATATGTCCCTAGCGGAGTCGCCACGATGTCGCGCCCTCTTTTTCTTGCGGAATCGGGCTTGTGACATTTGGGAGGACAACTCGTTCCCTTTTGGGAATTGGGTTTTGGAACTTGAGTCACCACCTAATGATTAAGTGCATTAGGACACTAAGAAAGATTTGAGTTTGAAGAACCAGAGTTTGGGTAAGGGCTAGAAATTATCTCGAGGGAAGGTGTTAGGCACCCCTCAAGATCCACTATTGTGGTTCCCGATCATGTTACAATTGTGACTTCACATAATCAAATAAACAATTAAGGGCTCAAGTAAGAAGGGGTTCACATATTATTGCAAGCAAATTGAAAGTTTGAAGAGAATAAAGAAAGCAGAAATTTTAAGGAAATAGTTCGGACAATAAAAACAAGTTAAAAGAAAGGGGGTCCTAGGTTTACAAATAATATGGATCACATCAATGCAATACTCGGTAATAACTCCTCAAAAAAGGGGTTACACGTGGTATTAGCGCACTGGTCATCATATCCATATCTACCCTTTTCCACCCCGTTAAGGTATTAAGCGCGAAATAGTATCGTTACTTATTGCATGCTAATACCCGCCCCAATCCTATCAGAGTTTTAAAAGGATAAAATTCTAGGGCGACAATCAAAACATATAAGGCAGGTATGGGAGAACAAATAACATTTAAAGGGCTCAAACAGGCCTCCTCATTTAAAGAAACAAATTGGCTAGCATGACTTACAAGTACTGGTTGTGGTCTGAATTAAATTAAAGCGTAGGATAGGCTAATTCATCACATATTTCTAAGATGAGGAGTTCGAATTAGCCTTCCCTGGTTGTAATTTATCAAAGACTGATGCAGTTAATTACTTATCTACTGGCTTGCCTAGGTGAAACTTATAGGCATGGTATCTAACAATGCTTACTCCGATTTTAAAGAAGGCTTACTAATTATATAAAAACATAAGATCTGCAGATATTAGACAACATTGCAACTGATTTTAAACTCGTAGATGAAATAAGCGAATCAGATTCAAAGGGTTACTCCTATAGGCATGATTTCTAAGCTCTGTTGATTTTAAGACGATTATGCAAGTGCAATGAGTCCTATAGACATGGTATCTAAAAGGAAATTGATTATCATTTTAATCTATGACCATTTTCCTAATGATAGATAAAAATGCAGAAGTGCAGGACACCTATAGACATGATTTCTATATGTAGAAGTACAGAAACTTATAGGCACGATTTCTACATGATGTGCATAAGTGCAGAAACTATAGGCATGATTTCTATATGACGTGCATGAGTGCAGAAAACTTATAGGCAAGATTTCTACATGATATGAGTAAGTGCAGAAAACTTATAGGCAGGATTTCTACATGATATGCGTAAGTGCAGAGCTTGTAAATAGTAACGCCTATGAGCATGTTGTCTACCCTTTACATACATAAGTGACACTCCCCTTTTCACTAGAACCCCACAAGTTATTACAGCATATTACAGACCAGAATGAGTCAAGAAAAAGTAAAATTACATCAGAATTTTAAGCTACAACCAAGGAGCCTAATTCAGACTCAAGGTCTAACAATATGAGATGAACCAACTTCCAGGATCAGGTTTCCAAAGAATTCTCTTATTTGGGATGTGTCAAAGTTCCTCAAGAGCCTCAAATAGACTCCGGGAAGTGCTTACAACCCAAATATATTGCAGAATTAAGATAGTGCAGTGTGGAAGAGCCAGCCCTCAAATGTCCAAGTTCAGAGGGAATTCAAGGCCCCAAAGCAAGGCTCATAAGAGAGGGGCGTAACTTAGAATCTAAGAGAGAGTGCAAGTGCATAGAGGGGGAATTAGGGAGAGCCATGGCAGGCTGGTGGTCACCCAGCAATTAGAAGTACTGGCACACCCCTAGCCAACCTGTTAGCCAAATTTTGAGAGTTGGGATCTATTGAGGATCAGGTTCAGACCTAAGCAGCAATTTGGATGCTGTCAGGCCATGAACCTTAGCTCAAACACATAGAAGGGAGTAGGGGTATAGGGAATTCACAACAAACATGTACATCAGATGCAAAGAGAGAGTAGCATATTCAATACAGAACATGAACAACAAAGTAGACAGGAGTGTAGCAACTGTAAAGTAAACACATAGGTATGGTGCTGAAATCAAAACTAAGACATACCAGTTTCAGGGAAACAAATAAGTGAAAGCTAAAGTCTTGTAAACCAAGTTACAAGCAAATAGTACAAAAGATCTCAGAAGAGAGTTGAGTATTGAAATTGAGTACTAAAACTGAGAGGTGTGTGTGTAAAGTATTGTATTCGAAGTGTTGAACTGAAGGTTCAAGGTGTGTAAGTGGAGAAGGGTCGTGCCCCTTTTATAGTGCATAAGGCAAGTAAGAAAAGGTAAGAAAATATGTCTGCAATCAATCACACAAAATCTCCCTTTAGTTAAGGGATTCGGATTTCAAACGGGTAGAAGACAGTTAAGGAAGGAATTGGATTAAAATCTTTTCCAAAGTAACACAAGAAGGGTAAATACATAGGGTTTATTTAAGGCAAAATTCCAATGGTACACGGTTTGTGAAAAAATAAGGAAAGGGAATCACTCACACAGCCAGTAAAAAAAATCGAAATTGCAGGCTTTGTTCGAATGAACCAAATCAGGAAAAGGTACAGAAGGTTCAATTAGAGAAAATTAGTAACAATCAATCAAAACCTATTAAAAGGAATTCAGAATCAATCAATAGTTGCCAGAACCATTTTGAAAGAAGAATTTCTCATTTATAAAACACACAAATATGTGAATACCAGAGGGGATTGTCAAATTACTTAGAAAAGAGTCTAACATAGAAAGGTTCAGAATCATAGGCAAAGGGACACAAGTCTAGTTTGCCGGCTCACAATGAGTCTGAGAGTCCAGGGCCCCAAAGTGGAACCCTAACTCTCACACAAAAGATCCAAAATGCCAGGAAATCCCCATATCTTAGGGTTCCGAATTGAGTCAGACGATAGAGATGAGAAGGCAAGCCACTCGATAGAGGCTCAGGAGTCTTTTCCAAAGACTTATGAGAAACAAACAAACATGATACACAGTCAAGAGCATGGAGAACACATTTTGAGAAAAACTCTGAACTTAAACAGGTTCTTAGGTAAAAACAGATGAATCATGCTTAGTAAGAACATAAACATAGTCTAGTAAAGCAAACAACATCAAAGAACTCACAGTAAACACATATATTAGAAGAGTAAGGAGAACATAACACGGATTAACATGCGAGTACAGGAGAAAAGAAAGTAGAAGAATAGTACATGCGTAGTAAAAGAAGTTATACGAGCATAACACAGACAAACACACATAAAGAAAGAACAGAAAGAATCGAAAAGATATTTTGAAGAAACCTTTTAGAAACCCTAAATCAAAATTAAACGATTTTGAAAAGAGAATTTGGGGAAAAAGTTCAGTAGACCACAGACATATTCCAGATCTAAGAAAATAAGCAAGTAAAGAACCTCGGACATCTTAGGGTTTCAGAGAAATCCTAGAAATAAGAAAGGCTTGGAAGAAGGTTCGATCTTGAGTCAGATGAGTTAGAATCAGGCTCATAATACTTGAATATGCCGGAGCATGGATGGAGAAGCCATAGAAGTGTAGATGTGAGAGGATCTGGTGGAGAACCATCGGGGTCAAGCCTCGAAGCTTCGAACAACCATGGTTTGATGGTGGATGGGGGCGGAGTACCAACCATCCATGGCCTGAGAAGCCATGGATTCCGGTGAAAACATGGTAGAATAAGGTGGGAGATGGATAGGGTTTCAGAGTGCTTGAGAGTGTTTTGAGAGATGAAGGGATTCAAGGTGGCAGGTCAGGTGAGAATGAGGGAGATTAGGGTAGTCGTTTAGGTTTAATTAGGAAAGGGCGAGTCTTGGCCGTTGATCTTGAGTGATCAACGATCCAGATTTAAGTGGTAGGTAGGGAACAGGTTGGGTCGTTTGTAATTGGGTCGTGGGTTGGATCCAAATTGAAACTGGGCCGGTCCGGTTGGGGTTAGGATTGGGTCAATTTAAGGGCTAAAATTGAAATAAAATGGGGCTAAATGTTAAATAGTCAGTTTCCCTTTTATTTTATAAAAAATAGTAAAAATAATTTTAAAAGCAAATTAAAAGTACTGGGCCAACAAATAATATATAAAGATAAATTTAAAATACTAGAACTAATTTTGCAATTATAAAATGCTATTAATCTTAAATTAGGCTATAATTGCAATTATATGCAATTTAGCCTTTTAAATACCAAATAAAATTGTAAAAATATACAAAAATTATCTTAACTATATTTTAGTATAAATATGGGAATAAAGTAAATTATTCACCAAAATTGATGATTTGGGAAATAATTATGGATTTTGTACTGCTAAAATGGATAGTAAATTGATTTAAAAACTCTTCAAAAGATTGGAAAAATATTAAAACACTTGGGCTTATGTATGCATATACATGCTATTTTGAAAGTATTTTGTATAAAATATACATAGGGAAGAATTGGGTATCAACATCAGGTAGAGAGGGAGAGTGACCAATTGTCATGGCCCCGAGCAAATTACTCAGGGCACTCTGTTCAGCTATGGGGATCTTGGAACCTGCCCCCTCCGGTGTGCTTACTGATGGTCGAGGAACAATCTCGACCTTGGGAGATTTAGGGGTTTTGCCCGCATCTTTCTTCGAAGCCTCCTCATCACGAGGCAGGGTATCCGGCTCGGAGGGCTTTGCATCTTCAACCGACTTCCTAGCTCAAACTACCAACGCCGAGTCTTCACCCTCGTCGTCTTCTTCTTCATCCAGATGGTGGACCGATTCTATATCCAAAGGAATGAGATTTCTCTTGCGTCTGCAAGCTGGAGTCTTTTTATCTTGGGGGTCTTCGGGGTTCGAGACCCTTTTTCTCTTATTAGCTTTCCCTAATTTCGGAATGGGGGACTCAGTCTCTTTCCCAGGCGGGGCCGACCTCATTTCAGAGATATCTCCAATGCCTTAGAATCAAGTACGAGTAAAGAGACATCTACGATAAAGAGGAAAGCATCAAAAGCTTACAAGATGAACTTACCATGATGTTTGGCTTCCCATATGCCCATCGCTAAGTCATGCCATTGGTGCTTGTTATAAGAGGAGGTCAAGGCTAGTCTCCGGACCCAGTCTTCGAGGTCAGTGACCGTGTAAGGCATCTAAGCGGCTGATTCGAAATAGACGAAGGCATCACATAATGCAAAAATAGAGTACGAAGGCTAATGGTTAAAAACTTCACTTACGTTCGGGGTTCCACTTCTCTAGGAACGACATTTTCTCCCCTGGGATGATGTCGCAGGTCCTCATTTGTACAAACTGGCTCATCCAACCCCGATCTTTATCCTTATCGTTGCTAGCAGAAAAGGCCTTGGTCGCCCGGCGTTGGAGCTTGATCAACCGGCGTTGGAGCTTGATCAACCCTCGGAAAAGTTGAGCTCAATATAATCGAATGAGATGGTTAGGGTGAACTCTAGCCCCTCGACCTTTCTAAAAAAAAAGGGAGCATGATCACTATGCGCCAGAAAGAAGGGTGGATCTGACTGAGGGTGACCTGGTACCTCTTGCAGAAATCGATGATGACTGGATCAATGAGACCCAGTGTGAAGGGGTAAGTGTAGACACTTAGGAATCCCTTCACATGAGTGGTGATACTCTCTTCAGGAGTGGGGATCTGTACCACGACCTCATCCTCACAACCAGAATCTCTCTTCATGGCCTCGAGGTATTTCTCCGTTATCGAGCAAATATATCTCTATACATGCTCACATCGGCCAGGGATCAATGTGGGATTCTTGACTTTGAAGTCATTCTTTATGAAACTGGGGCCAGGAACAATCTCATAAAGGGCCGACGCTTTATCACTGGCCGATTGGGTAGAAGAGGAGGAAGCTTTCTCCATTTCAGGAATGGTTTTGGAGGTTTTCACCATTGATTCAGGTTGGAGGAGGCGGAAAGAGGTGGAGTATGATATTTTTTGGTGCTAAAAGGGTTGGATCAACTGGTAGTTAAAGATAAAGATGAAGAGTGGAAGAGATCAAGAAAGTTTGAAGGTGGAACCAAAGTTTTTGATTCAGATAGAAGCATTGTATTTATAGGCACACGATGAAGGTGCAGCGGCACTAGTGGACGACCGCCATTGGTAAGCATTTAATATTTTGGGGAAACGAACCGATGGGACGTTTTGGTCACCTCAAGAGCATACGTCACGAGGATGATACCATCATCAGGGCCTCCAGAAAATCGAGGTTCAAGTCGTTTCTTATCATTTTATTCTAAGAAACAAGGGGACTATTTGTATACGGTGGAAATCGGGGCTACCCAATTTCGTTTTAAGTTGAGGAGGTAATTGCGATACCACGTCGAAAGGCCAGGATGTCGAGCTTAGGGTCGAGGCTCCTTTCCAATATTGAGGTCTATGTCGATATCATTTGCCGAGGTTGGAAGAAGGCCTACTTCGAGATAATACCATTATGATTTAGTAATAGAAAGAACGAGATACCCACAACGGCCCAAAGATCATGGCGTAAATTTTGGAACGGATTGGTCCTTGGTGGTTAGACAACTGTCCAATATGATTTCCTGTTGTGATTAGAAGTGTACCTTATATAGTACTCCCCTATTATATAAAGGAGATCCATTCATTTGTAATAGACGGTTGATTGACAAGAGAATATACATTCATCACTTTCTTGCTTACTGTTCATCAGAGTTGCCTTATAATTTGTTGTTCTTACTAACCCACCCTGAGACTATCAAAGGTCGAGGTCAAGATTTAGCTTGTACACTGGTTTGATTTATTTTATTCTTTAATTTATCTATTTAATTCCTTGTTTATCAATTGGTATTGGATTAAATCATATATCCTTATAACCACAATATAAATTTAATTGTTACTCGGATACTAAAGTAAACATGATCATTATGGCCTGATGGCTATTACCATGTGGATTGATGTGTGTGGATCCGGTTGCATGTCGCAATGGTATATCCCTTGTGCTCATTTTGTGTGTTTTAATTCTCCCTTGAGGGATGGATTTATAGCATTATGCTCTTATTGTTGTATTTGTTGACGATCAATTTTGACCATCCCTTTAAAATTAGTTAATTTGTACTTAATGATTTGCAATAAATGTATTGAATGTATTTTCCAATCAGTAATATCTATTTTTCATAAAATTAGTATTAATAGTGTTGAAATTAGTAATTGTGTATTATGTAATAAATAATATATCATACTTACAATTTTGAGGATTATTAAAATAATTATTAGATACATTACATAGGCTTTATAATTAATTTAATGAATTATTTCTTATTTTTTAGTTAATTAGATTACTATGTTAATAATTCAAAATTAGTGTCACAATTTAAAAGACAAAGCACTTTTACAAATAATTTAATTACAATAATTAGTAGTATATTTGATAATTGTAATTTTTGCTACATTTTTATTGAAATAATTAAGTTTATTTAAATTAATTTCAAAAGGGTTAAACTAAAAAGACTACCATTGCATTCTCCTAATTAAACATAAATGACTATTAGTTAAATTATTTTAGCCCAGATACCGAACTCAATTCGGGCTTGACCCAGTCCAAACACCCCATCTCCTTCGAAGCTGGCGATCCCCGTCACCTTCTCTACCATTGGATTAAAAGAAATCCAACGATCATCCTTTTTTCCTAATAATTATTTTTATCTCCGAAATACTGGAGCTATTGATCACAAAGATCCAACTGATCTGCTTCACCCACCAACTTTAAACATACCAAATGCCTAAAACCTAATCATTTCCTCCCAAGGTCACAAAATCAATGCCTCAAACACTCAATCTGTCCCTATACCCGCAAATACCGTTGCTATTTTCCTCTTTCAAATCAAACATGCACGGCCACTCATCTTGTCCCTGGGCTGTGAAGCCTGCTGTTTTCTTTGTATTCACCGATAAAATTTTCCAATTATAGAGTCATAGACCAAAATGTGAAACTTGAACTCGTGTAATTTTCTCTTATGATGTTTAAAATCGGGGCATGCATGGAGCTTTGCAGAAAATTCATTATGTGAATTCATTACCCAAAGGCCAAACACAGTGACCTATGGGTTATAGAGTTTGTCCGATGGGTTTGCATTTCAACAGCCGACCTCTCTTCACTGAGGTAAAATCTAGCACTGTTTTCACCTCTTTTTCTTTGATTTTCTCGCATCATCAACCTATCGTCATCTTACACTATCCAATTTTGAATAGATGGAACCCTAAACCTTGAGGACCAAAAATTATCAACCTTAATGATTCTCATCTAACAACACCTAACAATATGAAGAAAATCAATATACAATGCAATAGCATTTAGAATGTTTTCAATTAAGGATAATGTGGTCACTTGTTTTAGAAATAAATTTTATATTCTAAGGCTTTAAAAACCTCTTTCAGTATTATCTCGATTGCGTGCACAGTCCGGGCACGTAGTTGGAAAGCCATTATGTGAAAATCTGTGAAAAATTTGCCTTTAAAATGAATTTAAGTTGACGTTAGCCAACATTTTAGGTAAACGGACCTGGACCCGTGATTTTGCGGTCTCGGAGGGTCCGTAGGAAAATATGGGACTTGGTCGTATGCCCGGAATTGAATTCCGAGGTCCCAAGCCCGAGAAATGAATTTTTAAAGAAAATTATTTTCTGGAATTATTTATGAGTTTTGGAAATGAAATGTGTTGAAAATTGATGGTATCGGGCCTGTATTCTGGTTCCGAAACCTGGTACAGGTCTTATATATGATTTAAGTTGAGTCTGTGAAATTTGGTAAGAAACGAACTTGAAATGTCGTGAATCGGACCTTATTTGAGAAAATTGAAAAATTTGATGTTCATAAGTGATTTCATAATTTTGATGCTAAATTCATAGTAACTGATGTTATTTTGGTGATTTGAATGCACGAGCAAGTCTGTATGATGTTTTTAGATTGATGTGCATGTTTGGTTTGGAACCCCGAGGGCTCGGGTAAGATTTGGATAGGCCACAGAGTGAAATTTGGACTTAGGATGTTGCAGAGTCGCAAATGCGAAAGGGCCCAGGCCAGTATTTCGTCGCAAATGCGATGTCCCCAGTTGTGGCCAGTCATCGCAAATGCGACAGGTTTATCGCAAAAGAGAATTCATAAATGCGAAAGTCACTTCGCAAATGCGAGCATAACAGACGTCTGGGTTCATAATTGCAAACCTTGGTCGCAATTGCGATACCTGCAACCTGTAAATTCATAACTTAGACACATTTCAACCATTTTTCACACTCTTTCAAAATCAAAACGCTCTTGGGCAATTTTTCAAAGACAACTTCTCTTCCAAATAGTTTGTAAGTCATTTATAACTTGTTTTCTTTAATGTTTAACATCTTTTCACATGATTTCAACTCAAAATCAATGATTTTCATGGGGGAAATTGGGTGTTTTGGGTAGAACCTAGGTTTTTCAAATTTTGGGGATTTGGACCTCGATTTGAGGTCCGATTTCAAAACAAATTGTATATTTGGGTTCATGGGGGAATGGGTAATCAGGTTTTGGTTTGAACCTTGGGTTTTGACCATGTGGGCCCGGGGGCAATTTTTGACTTTTTGGGGAAAACTTATTTTCATGCATTAGAATTGATTCATTTAGCATTTATTGATGTAATTAAGTAACTTGTGGCTAGATACGAGCGAATTGGTGGTGGAATCAAGAGGTAAAGCGATAGTTAAGACTTGAATTGAGTTCGTGGCATCGAGGTAAGTGTTTGTCTAACCTTAGCTTGAGGGATTAGGAGTTGAGTCCTATTTGCTATGTGTTACTTGTTGAGTCCGATGTATAGGCATGGTGACAAGTATCTATACGTTGGTGTCAAGCATGATCATGAGTCTTAAATTGAAGTCGTTGTGTTCTTAATAAGTACCACGAATGCCTAAGTTGTTGATTTGCTGTGTTGGGCAAGAATTATGATTATTCTCGTGGAAGTTACTTATGGTTGAGGATTGGTGCTAGTTGAGGTTTCTTTGTGAAGTTAAATGTTATAACAAGTTTAGTTATTGTTGACTCCCGTGTCGGGACGTATTTACTTATATTGTAGATTCCCTTGCCGAGATAGTGTTGTTTCCTTATTGTTCCCTTGCCGGGACTATTTTTTGTGATTGGTGTTGAATTGTATATTAGGATCGGGTTGCACGCCGCAACATATTATATTTGGATCGGGTTGCACGCCGCAACAATAATATAATTGGATCGGGTTGCACGCCACAACAGTGATAAATGATACAGATTGGGTTGCACGCCGCAATAGTGTTTTTATGATTTGGATCGGGTTGCGCGCCGCAACAATAAATAATAAAAGTGTTTATTGATTGGTCACGATTTCCTTATTCTTTTGCTATGAATTTTAAATTGTTCTCTATGCTTTTCTCTTGAATTACTGTTGGTAAATGATAATCCCCCGCAGCATATCCCTCTCCCTTCTTTAATTGTTTATTTCTGTTTTATTTTCCACTGTATATGATATAACTGCATAGGTTTATTTGGTAGTCTGGTCCTAGCCTCGTCACTACTTTGCCGGGGTTAGGCCAGGCACTTACCAACACATGGGGTCGGTTGTGCTGATACTACACTCTGCACTGTGTGCAGATCCCGGAGCGGCATCTTTTGGACCGTAGCTTTGGGTGGCTGCCTTTAGTCCAGTCAGAGATTCTGAGGTAGTCCTGCAGGCGTCTGCAGGCCCCGGCGTTCTCTTCTATCTTTATATTCTGTTTTCATTTACTTCAAAGACAGATTGTATCTTTCTTTCAGACCTTGTTTGTAGTAATTCTAGACTGTCTGTGAAGCGTGACACCAATTCTGGGTTGACTTTGCTTTAGATGATGTATTGGATATTTATTCAAATGTATTATAGTTTCTTCCGCTTGTTTAAAAATCTCGCCGTTTATAAGATATTGTTCCTAACTGTTAAAGGATTATAAAATGGAAAAAGAATAATTTGTACAAACGGTTGGCTGGCCTAGCTTGCACTAGTAGGCGCCATCACGACTCCCGAGGGCGGAAAAATCGGATCGTGAAAGATAAGTTCATACTCGATTTCTGATTTCACTCTCTTTTATGGTTCTAGGTTATTCACCAGAAAAGAGATTAACTCGGAAGAAAGGTCAGTGCACATCGACCTTTCCTCTTTTAATTGTTTCAAGATTAATGTCATGTTCTTCTTGTTGCTTATTCTGTTTATAATGTATTTAGTTTGATCATTATGCTTTGGCATTATATATGTGAATTCACTAACCTCTAAAGAATCTGAAATTAATTCAATCGATCATCTTTGTAAACTTAATGAATGCTCTTCTAAGTTAAACAAATCTATGTGTTGTTGGACTTTTGTAGTTGGCTAAGAACTTCACATAATCTTCTGATCCTGTCCTAACTTTAGATTTCATGATGATTTTGCTAAAGCTTTCATGTCTGCTCTACTACTCTTGTCTTCATACTCCTTGTTTATCTATATCATGTAGTTGAATCACTTGTTTGATAAAACTAAGACCATGGTAATTATAGAAACTTAAGGACAATTACAAGGTTGTCATTGTGATCAGAGTTATCAATTCAGTTGTCTTCTTTCTTCAAATATTTTCT
Source organism: Nicotiana sylvestris (assembly GCF_000393655.2). NCBI lineage: Eukaryota > Viridiplantae > Streptophyta > Magnoliopsida > Solanales > Solanaceae > Nicotiana > Nicotiana sylvestris. Next base: position 83,472,789 of record NC_091062.1, on the reverse strand, counting down.
TATGACCACGAGATTTCCTGAAATACTATTGAGAATGTCTCTTATTGACCTCCATGATTGTGTGATCATCTGTAAGTTTCACTGTATGAGAGTGATTTTAAAAATGATTGAACTAAGTGCTAATGACTTTTTACAATTGGCCTTATGTGTTTTGTCAGCCCAGCTTAAGCCATACCCTTAGTTGTTTTTTTTGTTCCACTAGGCAAATGCCTAGGGGTAGTTTTATTAATAACCATATAGAATACGAAATACAATGTCATGATAAAGAATCCTATTATCAAAATTGAGTGTTATACTCAACATTGATGTCACCTTAGTGCAATTAAACTTTGAAATACAATTCTACATCCAAGAATGTGCATGTGAAATTCACAATGCGATCCTTGTTTAACGCATTCTTAACTTTGTTTCCATATCGGGTTCCCTCCATCCTCCATTGTAGATTCTCCTCTAGGTACCTTTAGCATCCGTTCGCATGCTGTTGACGTACCAGTGCACTTAAGTTGTGCACGACATCTGCTAGTGATGCATACGATTTCTGCTTCTTCCTTGTTATCGATGATGGTGGGGAGCAGATGAGCTCCACCTATATCCTTTTCCATGTGATCCATGTGATCCATTTGCTCATTTGTTGTCTGCCAATGATTCCACTTTAACCCATGGAACCCAATGCACACCAGCGTGCACATTCAAACCCCAATGCGCAGTTACTTCACGCTTCTGATTTTAATATGCTGCCGTGCTCGTTTTCCTCCAGCAGCTGATTATAATATCATTTACGTGTGCCACGTCTGATTGTTGTTGCTCGTGCCAAATCCCATAGTTTCTTCGGGAATCAGCAGCTTATTTAAATTAGCAGACTATCGCGCATGGCCTCTTTTCCCGTTGCTTCATCCTAGAGTATTGCATGCTTTTATGTATCCTAGATATCTTTCCATGTGCATTAGTTGTTCTTGAAATCATAGTATATACTGATTTGTGCATTATCTTTTTTTTCTCATGCTGTTGAAACTAGAACTTCACTATGTTTGGACTAACATACTTAACCTATTTAACTGGATTAGTTATCATGTTATTGGAACCCTGCCCACTTAACGTGAATATTTATTGCCTTGAACTCGTACAATTTACCTGTTGAGCTGACCCTATGTTACTTGAAACTCTCCTATGTTTTATAATCTTGTAAGAACACCTCATGTAATGTGTTTGGATGCTCTTTCTTAGAGATTATGTCCCGCTTGCTTGTGCTCTCACATTTGTTAGAACTGTGTCACTACATAAATATTAAAGCTACATCTGACTATTCAAAAGGGATTAACGACATAACAATAGGGATATAAGTCTACTATGATCACCAAATAGTTTAAGGAAAACTTCTTGTGTTTATATGCTTTGTTTGAATGTTACTATAACGACTCGGCCAGTCGTTTCATGAGTTACCGCTCCGTTTCTCCCATTTCTACTTCTTATTTCTTTGTCTATCGATTCTATGTGTGATCGGGTTGATTGGATCGGGTTCGGAGAGGTTTTGGTAAGGTTTGAGACACTTAGTCTCTTTTGAGGAAGCTTAAGTTAGAAAAGTCAACCAAATATTGACTTATATGTTAAAGGGCTTGGATGCGAGTTTTGATGGTTCAGATAGTTTTGAGAGGTGATTTGGGACTTAGGAGCGCGATCGGAATGTGTTTTGGAGGGCCGGAGTGGATTTAGGCTTGAATTGGCGAAATTGGAATTTTGGCGTTTTCCGGTTGATAGGTGAGATTTTGATATAGGGGTCGGAATGGAATTTCGAAAGTTGCATTAGGTCCGTTAAGTCATTTTTGATGTGTGTGCAAAATTTCAGGTCATTCGGACGTGGTTTGATAGACTTTTTGATCGAAAGCTGAAATCAGAGGATATTGGAATTCTTAGGCTTGAATCTGATGCGAATTTAGTGTTTTGATGTTGTTTTGAGCATTCCGAAGGTTGGAACAAGTTTGAATGATGTTATGGGATATGTTGTCATGTTTGGTTGAGGTCCCGGGGGCCTCGGGTGAGTTTTGGGTGGTCAATCAGACCATTTCAAGTTGTTGAAAGTTGTAGAAAAATTTGCTGAAGTGTTGCAGACAGCAGTGCTTTGCGTTCGCGAAGGGTTAGCAGGTGAGGATGAAGATTTGTCCTTTTCATTCATGAGGGAGGTCCAGTATTCGCGAAGGGCTAGGCCATTGAGCTACACGTTCGCGAGAAGGGGAGCCGCGTTCGCGAAGGTTGGAGTCAGGAAGCATCACGTTCGCGAGAGGTCAGACACGTTCGCGAGAGGTCAGACGCGTTCGCGAAGGAGGAAAATTGGTCAACTTAAGTTTGTGATTCGCAAACATGAGGCTTTGACCGCGTTCGCGAAGAAGTTTTTGAATGCCTGGGCAAAATTTTTAAATAGCCATTGTCTGCGATTTTGGGGCTAACTTCCACCATTTTTGTGCGATTTTGAAGCTTTTTGAAGAGGATTGGAGAGGGATTCAAGGGGGGAACACTTGGAGGTAAGATTTATGGACTTAATACTCGATCCTAATGTGAATTTTACCTAATTAATCATGTAATTTAAGCCTAATATTGAAGAACTAGGGATTGTAATTGTAGACCTAAAATTTGGGATTTGAGGGGTCGTTTGTGGTTGGATTTTGATGCTTTTGATATGAATGAACTCGGGGAGGGATAAGAAGTCTATTGATGTAATTTTTATCGGAATCCGAGATCTGGGACCGGGGGTTAGGTTTAGCCAATTTCGGGATTTGTGTTGTAATTTGATTTCTTTTTAGTGGATTTTGTTCCCCTAGAATATTTTGATGGTTTTGCACTGACTTTGGTTAGATCTGGAGCATCCGGGGTTCGATTCGAGGGGCAAAGGCATCACGAGCTAGAGATTTGGACCCGATAGAGGTGAGTAATGATTCTAAATGTTATCCTGAGGGTATGAAACCTTAGATTACACATCGTTGTGCTATATTTCGGTGACGCACATGTGAGATGACGAGCATGAGATCGTGTACCATTGGGGATTGTGACTTAGTCCATCCCGAATGACTGTTTTACCGCGTTTGATTGAAAATTGTTTGCTATCATCATGTTTTGGGCTGAATGCCATATTTGGGCCTCGTGCCAACTATTTGGACCCTTAGGGGATTTTTATTGATATTTTCTCACTGTTTTGACTTTATACTTGTACTCAGTCATGCTATATTCTACCGCTTTCATAACTTAGCCATGTTTACTCTGTTTGAACACATTAAATGATATTTTAAATGATATTTTGGGCTGAGCATCGTGTTTTACTGTTGCCCGAATAGCTTATGAGATTCCAACTGAGTAAGGCCGATGGTCTGTGTTGTGAGGATACACTGATTTATGATTATGAGGCTGAGAGCCTAATATTTGTACGAAACGAGGTGGCTTGTTGATATGAGGCCGAAAGACTATTGATTATGCCACGAGATGGCTTGGTATTGCGCTTGGGTCATAACGGGCCCCTCCCAGAGTCTGTACACTCCCGGTGAGCGCGGGTACCCATTGTGATATGAGATATAGCCCGAGGGGCTGGTGTTGTTCCATGATATTCCCGGAGGGGCGGATTCATTTGATATTGTGCCCGAGGGGCGGATTTTTATGTGTTTATCTGTTCTAGCTACTTTTCATTTAATTGTTTAACTATTAAAAAGGTGTTTTAAAGAAACTTATTCTGAACTAAGGTGTCTTTATATATTTTCACTGTTTCATTGCTTTTACTGGTTTTATACTGCTTCTCTATAGCATGTTGATGTGCTGTTACGTGATTTTCTTATCGCTCAGCATTCATTTATTGTTATTACTCACTGAGTTGGAGTACTCACTTTACTCCCTGCTCCCTGTGTGCAGATTCAAGCGCTTCAGGTCCCGCTAGCGAGTGTTGATTTCTTCCAGCTTAGGCGGATTCAGAGATTCACTAGGTAGCTGCTCGGCATTCGCAGCCCAGTGCTTCATCCCCTATCTTATTTTCTCTTGTTTTAGTTTTGTAATAGACTATGTAGACTCTACCTATTTTAATCGGGATTATTATGACTGGTGACACCCCGATGTCGGGCTATGTCTATTCCGCAATTGTACTGTTTCACCTTATTTTGGGATTATTATTATGTTAAAGACTTAATTTGTATTATTTTAATTCCTTAAAATGACTTGGGAGTGAGTCGGCTGGCCTTGTCTTCGCGAGAGGCGCCATCACAACTATGTCCGGGTTTAGGGTCGTGACAAGTTGGTATCACAACCTAGGTTATATAGGTCTCACGAGTCATGATCAGGTTTAGTAGAGTCTTATGGATCGGTACGGAAACATCTGTATTTATCCTCGAAAGGCTGTAAAACCTTTAGGAAAAACTTCATATTCTTGAAATTCTTGTTGTGTGAATTTGTTGATCCGAGTGCTAAACTTCTGTTATTCTATTATCTCACACATGGTGAGGACACGCGCTAGCGGTCAGGATTGACCACCACTAGTACCACCAGCTGTGGACACTAGAGGTCGAGAATGCGGTCGTGGTTGCGGTAGGGGTAGGGGTGTACCCCGCACAGCAGCTAGGGCAGCACCTGCAGATCTACCAGCTGCCCCAGTTCAGGATCAGGTTCCAGTTGTGGATGCTCCAGCAACACCAGCTCAGGCACCAACTGTGCCCATTGTGATTCCGGGTATTCAAGTGGTCTTGGCTTAGATTCTATCAATATGCACTGGCCTAGCTCAGGTGGTTTCAGTTACTACAACTGCAGCTACTTCTTAGGCCAGGGAAGGCAACCAGACTCTCGCCGCTCGCACACCTGAGCAAGTCGTGCGGGGACTTCAGACAAGGGGGGAACATCTAGTCCAGACGGTTACAGCTGCTCAGGACTATGTAGCTCCTACCATACCAGAGGACGAGCATCGTAGGTTGGAGAGGTTTGGTAGACTTCAGCCTCCAACTTTCAGTGGTGCAGAGGGCTAGGATGCCCAAGGTTTCTTGGACAAGTGTCAGTGGATTCTTTGCACAGCGGGCATTCTGGAGACTAGCGGGGTCGCTTTCACTACTTTTCAATTTTTTTGGAGCTGCGTTCACTTGGTGGGAGGCTTATGAGAGGTGTAGGCTTGTTGGTGCATCACCCCTTACATGGAAGCAGTTCTCCATTCTCTTTCTGAAGAAGTATGTGCTGCAGTCTCGTGGAAAGGAGCTGCGTAGGCAGTTTGAGTGGTTGTGTCAGGGAGACACGACTATGATGCAGTATGAGATGAGGTTCTCCGAGTTAGCTCGTCATGCTATTTGGTTGGTTCCAACAGATAGAGAGAGGATTAGGAGGTTTGTGGATGGCCTTACTTATCAGCTTCGTATTCTCATAACTTGGGCGAGGGTGTCTGGTGCTACTTTTGAGGAGGTTGTTGACATCACTCGTGAGATTGAGTCAGTTTGTTGCCAGGAGTGAGATGAGAAGGAGGCCAAGAGGCCTCGAGGATCTGGTAGTTATGGTGGTGCTCCTTCGAGAGGTCAGTTTCAGCATGGCAGAGGTCGTCCGTTTAGGCATGCTCAGCCAGCTCGCCCAGGTTATCGTGGTGCGTCATCGAGTCATGGTTCTCACAGTTCTCATCAGGGCCAATAATCACTTAGTGTCCTTCTAGCTCAGAGTTTGTCCCGTGCTCTATCGGTTCAGGTTTCTTCTATGCCAGGTGCATCTGCTAGTCATTCCGGTGCTAGGGGTTCCCTTTAGTCCCCGTCTCCAGCACTCGGGAGTTGCTATGAATGTGGAGTGATGGGTCATATATGGAGGCAGTGTCCTCGTCGTCTTGCAGGTTCATCTCAGTAGAGGAGTCAACCATCGGCTTCAGTGCCAGTTACTTCACCACCACCCACCCAACCAGCTAGGGGTGGAGGTCAGGCAGCTAGGGGTCTCCCTAGAGGGGGAGGTCGATCAGGTGGAGGTCAGGACCGTTTCTATGCACTTCCAGCTAGACCCGATGCTATTAATACAGGTATTATCTCAGTCTGCCACAGAGATGCCTCTGTATTATTTGATCCCGGTTCCACTTATTCTTATGTGTCATCATGCTTTGCTCGTTATTTGGATATGCCCCTGTGAGTCTCTTGTTTCACCTGTTCATGTATCTACTCTGGTGAGTGATACTGTTGTTGTAGACCGTGTGCACCGGTCATGTGTGGTGACTATTGGGGGTCTGGAGACCCGAGTGGATCTTTTATTATTATGTATGATGGACTTCGATATTATTTTGGCATGGATTGGCTATCTCCGTGTCGTGCTATTTTGGACTGTCATGCTAAGACAATGACCTTGGCTATACTGGGTGTGCCACAGATTGAGTGCCGAGGTTTTACTAATTATGTTCCCAGTAGGGTAATCTCATTCTTGAAGGCCCAACGTATGGTTGGGAAGGGTTGTCTTTCGTATCTAGCCTTTGTGAGGGATGTTGGTGTAGAGACTCCCAGTATTGATTCTGTTCCAGTTGTGAGGGAGTTTCCCAATGTAATTCCTGCAGACCTGCCGGGTATACAACCGGATAGTGATATTGATTTTGGTATTGACCTGGTGTCGGGCACTCAACCATTTCTATTTTGCTGTATCGTATGGCACCAGTGGAGTTGAATGAGTTAAAGGAGCAACATCAGGAACTCGTTGATAAAGCTGTTCATTCGGCCTAGTCTGTCACCTTGGGGTGCGCCGGATTTATTTGTGAAGAAGAAGGATGGCACTATGAGGATGTGCATTGATTATACGCAGTTAAACAAAGTAACAATTAAGAACAAGTATCATTTGCCTCGCATAAATGATTTATTTAACCGGCTTCAGGGAGCGAGAGTGTTCTCCAAGATAGATCTCCGTTCATGTTATCACCAGTTGAAGATCAGGGACTCAAATATTCTTAAGACAGCTTTTAGGACCCGATATGGTCATTATGAGTTCTTGGTGATGTCTTTTGGGCTGACCAATGCCCCATCAAATTCGTGCATTTGATGAACATCGTGTTCTGGCCTTATCTAGACTCGTTTGTCATAGTTTTCATTGATGATATTCTGGTGTATTCACGTAGTCAGGAGGAGCACGCAGAGCATTTGAGAGTTGTGTTGCAGAGATTGAGGGAGGAGAAGCTTTATGCAAAATTCTCCAAATGTGAGTTTTGGCTCAGTTCAGTGGCTTTCTTGGGGCACATGGTGTCCATTTAGGGTATTTAGGTTGATCCGAAGAAGATATAGGTGGTTCAGAGTTGGTCCAGACCATCCTCAGCCACAGAGATTCACAACTTTCTTGGTTTGGCAAGTTATTACCGCCAGTTTGTTCAGGGATTCTCATTTATCGCATCTCCCTTGACCAAGTTGACTCAGAAGGGTGCTTCATTTGTATGGTCGGATGAGTGTGAGGAGAGCTTTCAGAAGCTCAAGACAACCTTGACCACAACTCTAGTGTTAATTTTGCCATCAGCTTCATGTTCATATACCGTGTATTGTGATGCTTAGAGAGTTGGTATTGGGTGTGTATTGATACAGGATGGTAGAGTTATCGCTTATGCTTCTCGTCAGTTGAAGCCCCATGATAAGAACTACCTCATTCATGATTTGGCGTTGGCTGCCATAGTTCACACGTTGAAGATTTGGAGGCATTATTTGTATGGTGTGTCTTGCGAGGTGTTTACTAATCATCGTAGCCTCCAGCACTTGTTCAAGCAGAAGGATCTTAATTTGAGGCAGCGGAGGTGGTTGGAGTTGCTAAAAGATTATGATATTACTATATTGTACCATCTGGGGAAGGCCAATGGGGTGGCCGATGCTTTTAGCCAAAATACTGTGAGTGTGGGGAGTTTTGGCATATAGTCCAGTTGGGGAGAGACCTCTTGTAGTTGATGTTCAGGCCTTGGCCAATCAGTTTGTGAGGTTAGATATTTCGAAGCCCAATCGGGTATTGGCTTATGTGATTTCTCGGTCTTTCTTATATGATCGCATCAGAGAGCGCCAATATGATGATCCTCATTTTCTTGTCCTTAAGGATAGAGTTCAACACGATGATGCTAGAGATGTGACTATTGGTGATGATGGGGTGTTGAGGATGCAGGGTCGGATATGTGTGCCCAATGTAGATGGGCTTCGAGAGTTAATTCTGAAGGAGGCCCATAGCTCGCGGTATTCCATTCATCCGGGTGCCGTGAAGATGTATCAGAATCTGAGATAGCATTATTGGTGGAGGAGAATGAAGAAGGACATTGTGGGATTTATAGCTTGGTGTCTTAATTGTCAGCAGGTGAAATACGAGCATCAGAGATCGAGTGGCTTGCTTTAATAGATGGATATTCTAGAGTGGAAGTGGGAGCGCATCACCATGGACTTTGTAGTTAGGCTACCATGGACTTTGAAGAAGTTCGATGCTATTTGGGTGATTGTGGATCGTCTGACCAAGTCCGCACACTTTATTCCTGTGTGTACTACCTATTCTTCAGAGCGGTTGGCAGAGGTCTATATCCGAAAGATTGTTCTTTTGCATGGTGTCCCACTTTCCATCATTTCAGATAAGGACACTCAATTTACTTTGTAGTTTTGGAGGTCTGTGCAGTGAGAGTTGGGTACTTAGGTTGAGTTGAGCACAACGTTTCACCCTCAGATGGACGGGTAGTCCGAACGCACTATTCAGATATTGGTGGACATGTTTCGTGCTTGTCTCATTGACTTTGGAGGGTCATGGGATCGGTTTCTACCGCTTGTAGAGTTTGCTTATAACAACAACTGCCAGTCGAGTATTCAGATGGCTCCATATAAGGCTTTGTATGGGAGGCGGTGCAGATCTCCAGTTGGTTGGTTTGAGCCGGGTGAGGCTAGGCTATTGAGGACAGACTTGGTGCAGAATGCATTAGAAAAGGTGAAGGTAATTCAGGAGAGGCTTCGTACAGCGTAGTCGAGACAAAAGAGTTATGCTGATAGGAAGGTTCGGGATGTGTCCTACATGGTTGGTGAAAAGGTTCTATTGAAGGTTTCACCCATGAAGGGTGTTATGAGGTTTGAGAAGAAGGGTAAATTGAGTCCTCGGTTCATTGGGCGTTTTGAGGTTCTTCGGAGGATTGGGGAGGTGGCTTATAAGCTTGCTTTACAAAAGAAAATGATTCTGAGCTCTATTCATTAGCAAACCAAAAAGATAATTTTCAAAACTTTCTCGTGGCGGGAACAGAACAACAGGGAAAGACCCGGCCCAGGGCGAGCTTTATTTATTTAAGAGAGAATGGGGAGTGAATCGAATTCCGTTTCCGTTCTTTGGGGTTTTTTCGTGTTGTCAAAGATTTGAACAATGAAAATAGATGGCGAGTGCCTGATCGAATTGATCAGGTCATGTAGGAACAAGGTTCAAGTCTACCGGTCTGTTAGGATGCCTCAGCTGCATACATCACTGCACTTCCACTTGACACCTAACCCAGCTTGTCGAGTGTGCATCCAATAGTTCATATTTCTATGCTCCGAAAGTATATTGGGGATCCGTCTCATGTTTTGAATTTTAGCACTGTTCAGTTAGATGATGATTTGACTTATGATGTGGAGCCAACAACTATTTTGGAGCGTCTGGTTCGAAAGTTGTGATCAAAGGATATAGCGTCAGTGAAAGTGTAGTGGAGAGGTCGGCCCCTGGAGGAGGCTACCTGGGACACCTAGAGAGAGATGCGGAGCAGATATCCTCACCTGTTTGAGGCTTCAGGTATGTTTCTTGACTCGTTTGAGGATGAAAATTTGTTTAAGAGGGGGAGGATGTAACGACCTGGCCGGTTGTTTCATGAGTTACCTCTCTGTTTCCCCCATTTCGGCTTCTTATTGCTTTGTCTATCGGTTCTATGTGTGATCGGGTTGGTTGGCTCTGGTTTGGAGAGGTTTTGGTAAGGTTTGAGACACTTAGTCTCTTTTGAGGAACCTTAAGTGGGAAATGTCTTAAAGGGCTTGGATGCGAGTTTCGATGGTTCAGATAGCTTCGGGAGGTGATTTGGGACTTAGGAGCGTGATCGGAATGTGTTTTGGAGGGCCGAAGTGGATTTAGGCTTGAATTGGCGAAATTAGAATTTTGACGTTTTCCGGTTGATATGTGAGATTTTGATATATGGGTCGGAATGGAATTCCGGAAGGTGCATTAGGTCCGTTGTGTCATTTGGGATGTGTGTGCAAAATTTCAGGTCATTCGGACGTGGTTTGATAGACCTTTTGATCGAAAGCGGAATTCAGAAGATTTTGGAATTCTTAGGCTTGAATCCGATATGAATTTAGAGTTTTAATGTTGTTTTGAGCGTTCCGAAGGTTGGAACAAGTTTGAATGATGTTATGGGATATTTTGGCATGTTTAGTTGAGGTCCCGGGGGCATCGGGTGAGTTTCGGGTGGTTAATCGGACCATTTCAAGTTGTTGAAAGTTGCAGAAAAATCTGCTAATGTGTTGCAGACCGCAGTGCTTCGCGTTCGCGAGTGGACCCTCGCATTCGCGAAAGGTTAGCAGGTGAGGCTGAAGATTTGTCCCTTACGTTCGCGAGAGAGGTCCCGCATTCGCGAAGGGCTGGGCCATTGAGCTACGCGTTCGCGAGAATGGGAGCCTTGTTCGCTAAGGTTGGAGTCAGGAAGCATCGCGCTCGCGAGAGGCCAGACGCATTCGTGAAGGAGGAAAATTGGTCAACTTAAGTTTGTGCTTCGCGAACGCGAGGCTTTGACCGCGTTCACGAAGAAGGTTTTGAATGCTTGGGCAGAATGTTTAAATAGCCATTGTCTGCGATTTTAGGGCTAGCTTCCACCATTTTTGGGCGATTTTGAAGCTTTTTGAAGAGATTGAAGAGGGATTCATGGGGGAACACTTGGAGGTAAGATTTATGGACTTAATACTCAATCCTAATGTGAATTCTACCTAATTAATCATGAAATTTAAGCCTAATATTGAAGAACTAGGACTTGTAATTGTAGACCTAAAATTTGGGATTTGAGGGGTCATTTGTGGTTGGATTTTGATGCTTTTGATATGAATGAACTCGGAGAGTGATAAGGAGTCTATTGATGTAATTTTTATCGGAATCCGAGACGTGGGCCCGAGGGTTGGGTTTGGCCAATTTCGGTATTTATGTTGTAATTTGATTTTTTAGAGTGGGATTTGTTCCCTTAACATATTTTGATGGTTTTGCACTAACTTTGGTTAGATTTGGAGCATCTAGGGGCCTATTCGAGGGGAAAAGGCATCGCGAGCTACAAATTTGGACCGAATAGAGGTGAGTAATGATTGTAAATGTTGTCCTGAGGGCATGAAACCCCGGATTACACATCGTTGTGCTATATTGAGGTGACACACACACACTAGATGATGAGCGTGGGGTCGTGCACCATTGGGGATTGTGACTTAGTCCACCCCGAATGACTGTTTTACCGCGTATTTGATTGAAAACTGTTAGCTATCATCATGTTTTGGGCTGAATGCCATATTTGGGCCTCGTGCCAACTATTTGGACCCTTAGGGGATTTTTACTGATATTTCCTCACTATTTTGACTTTATACTTGTACTTAGTCATGCTATATTCTACCGGTTTCATAATTCAGCCATGTTTACTCTATTTTAACACATTAAATGATATTTTAAATGATATTTTGGGCTGAGCATCATGTTTTACTGTTGCTCGAATGGCTTATGAGATTCCGACTGAGTAAGGCCGATGTCATGTTTTGTGAGGATACACTGATTTATGATTATGAGGCCAAGGGCCTGAGATTTGTACGCCACGAGGTGGCTTGTTGATATGAGGCCGAGAGCCTACTGTATGCCACGAGATGGCATGATATTCCACTTGGTCTATAAGGGGCCCCTCCCGAAGTTTGTACACCCCCAGTGTGCGTGGGTACCCATTGTGATATGAGATATAGCCCGATGGGCTGGTGTTGTTCCATGATATTACCCGAGCAGTGGATTCTGTTGATATTGTGCCCGAGGGGAGGATTTTTATGTGTTTATCTGTTCTAGCTGCTTTTCATTTAATTGTTTAACTGTTAAAAAGGTGTTTTAAAGAAACTTATTTTGAACTAAGGTGTCTTTATATGTTTTCACTGTTTCATTGCTTTTACTGGTTTTATACTGCTTCTCTATAGCATGTTGATGTGCTTTTACGTGATTTTCTTATCGCTCAGCCTTCATTTATTGTTATTACTCACTGAGTTGGAGTACTCACTACACCCTGTGTGCAGATTCAGGCACTTCAGGTCCCGCTAGTGAGTGTTGATTTCTTCCAGCTCAGGTGGATTCGGAGATTCACTAGTTAGCTGCTCGGCGTTCGTAGCCCAGTACTTCTCTCCCTATCTTATTTTCTCTTGTTTTAGTTCTATAATAGACTATGTAGACTCTTCTTGTTTTAATTGGCTAGTAGATGCTCATGATTGGTGACACCCCGATGTCAGGCTATTGTATTGTTTCACCTTATTTTGGGATTATTATTATGTTAAAGACTTAATTTGTATTATTTAATTGCTTAAAATGAATTGGGAGTGAGTTGGATGACCTTGTCTTCACGAGAGGCTCCATCACGACCGGGTCCGGGTTTAGAATCGTGACAGCTATACTGTGTCTTTGTAAGTATCTTAGTTTCCAATAAACCTAGCATAAACTTTCCCCATATAGAATCAATTATGATGGTCCTGTTAGTCTAATTCCACGCTTAACACTTAGTCCTATCGTAATGTGGTATTATTAATTAAATACCACCTTAAACAAACTATAATGTGGTTATAATGTGGTATTATAACTTGTACACATGTGAATGTCACCTATTCGGAGTTCTATACTCATCCCTACCTTAAACAAACTATTGTCTGGTATGTCATGTTTATGATTGTGTTTCCAGGTCATTAAAATCCACTAAGTGTTCATCTATCCTGTTTGAATATGGAACCATATGTTTAACCCTTAACCAACCAAGATAGGATGAAGATTTCTTTTGAGATCACTTGCCCATGTATCTGCCTACTCTGTCACCTCTCTATGTTTTCTTAAGAACTTTAAAATTAATCGTTAACTCTCATACTTAGTAAGAAGTGGAGAATCAAACAATATATAGACTTCTGGTAAGCATACATGACTAAGTACATGATTATAGATAATTATCTTTCATAAGTATGATCCTTCTAATGGGATCATCAAGAGCAATATACCTGACACCTCCTACACTCCTTTGAACTATTTGACTCACCAATTCTGAGTACTTATATTCATCTGTTATTTTTCTCTCATTGTTTATTGGAACTTATAAGTAATCCGGGTTTGAGTGCTCTTAAGATTGGTAAGAGTATATGATAATGCTACATGCTCGTGTGCAAACCATGGGATGTCTGATGGTGCTCTAATGATTTGGATGAAATAGATCTCTCATTGTGTATAATCACCACTATAGTAGTGGAGTTTACACTGAACACCTCATTAGCACTTAAACCTGTAGGGAAGAGTAAGTGTTAGTGGTTAGAGGTATTTGGGAGCAGAATTTAGTTCTTGGTTGAGTTACTTAACTTGACACAAGCACTGCTTATGGTCCTTGAGACCCTTATGATATTTGATGTGCTAGGGGTTCAAATGGTACTTTGGCCATGAATAAAATTCTACACCCATCCTCTACTCTATTGAGATTTATTAATCTGTTTAGATTTAGTTTTCAATGGAAATAAAGGTCTTCATTGTAAATCACATTACTATATGTGATCTTATACCAATCCTGCACTTTTAATTATTGTAATTTATCTTGGGTCCATGTAAGTGTTACTTACGTACAATTATATGTATCAAGACGACATTCTTCTCTTTTCAAAAATCAGAAGAAACAAAATTTAAAATTGGTCTTCTAAAATTGAGCTTTTCTACAAAGAAAAATCGAACAAGTGTTGTCGCGAAGCAAACGTTTTCAGTGGGTTTTTCTTCAAATTAAAATGCGAGATTTGAGAATCAATGTATACCTAAGGACCATTTCCTTAAACACCTTTATATTTCTAGAGTTATATAAATAGCCATATTATTTTAAAGGACAAAATGTTTTTAAAATTATGCCATATCTGTTACACCCTATGTTTTCATACGTGAGAGTACGTCGTAAGTTAATTGAAAGCACATAAATAAGATCATCTATGAAAGTACATAAAGTAATTTAATAATGCTACCTTTGAGGATAAAAATCTTTAATATCATGGATAACAAGTACCAAGAGGGTTGAAAAATTTAGAAGCTAAACAAATTGAAGAAAATAAGTTTCGTCGAATGTCGACAAGTTGGGAATATTAGTCATGTACTTTTGGGGGTGATACTAGGGTTCTTAATATGATAAGTAAGTTATGTTATGAGTTATTTTAGTCATATGATAGTCATGTATTACGTTTTGAAGTAAAGCGAGTTGTGGAACAAAAGCTGGCAAATGTCATCACAAATTACATTCATAAATGTGCTGAAATTTATGTCAAATGTAGCTGAACTTTTCTCCCAATATGCTTGGAATTATGGGATAATCCACCTACAAAATTGAATATCTATGATTCTAATTTGTAACTCATAAAATCGTTTGTCAATACGACATCGATGTAGAGAGATATTTGCATTTTCGTGAGACCGCGTAGGTAGCCCCTATGAGACCCACTTGGTTGGTGGCCGACCTTCAACTATTCTTATCTTGTTTATGGGATGAGATTTGTTCATTTTTTGACCTCCTTCCATACTCACACTCTCCAAACCCTCCCAATCAGTTCCCCAAAGTCTTCAAACAATTCCAAAAAAATACACCATAACTCAATATTAAAGTAAGCCAACGGTAAATAATAACCCCTCTATGGTGTTGTGATGTAAATAAGGATGATGGTGAGTTAAGCTAAGCTCGGGGTTCAAAATTTATCTACTGCCTAAGGTATGTTTAATATCCTTTTCGTGGTGTTTAAGGTGAACTACATGTTGGTTGTGGTGTTGGAGTGAAAGATTACAAGATAGCACCTGAAAGGGGAAGAGATGTTGTTATCTTTTGTTGGGTTGTTTTAAGGGTGTGTGTGTGTATATATATATATATGGCTGGAAATTGGGGAAATAACTTGATTATGATATGATTTCTGTTGTTATGCATTTCTATATGTTTATCAAGTGATTGACGAAAGAAATTTGAGATTGGAAGGTAAGATTAGCTTAAGTCACTTCTATGGTATTGTATTGCCATTGAGGGCTGTTGTAAGCTTAATATAACTTGGATTTCGACTTGAATCCACTATAGGTGGTAATAATATTATTTTCTTGCATTAATGTTATCTTGAACTTGGTTAAGTTAAATGGATAGACTAGACATGATCTAGTGAATAAAGTTGCTAATTGAGGACAGTTGTAGTTGTGGATTGTTTTCTTTGTTAAAAAATATATGGTATAATGCTGAATTATTCATGAATTACTTCATTATAATCTTAATTATACTCTTATGTTAACGTACGAAGTCTATAATGGGTGATATGGGGTATATGGGTTCCAATCGGAGCTTGCCGCTCGTAGTGATTTGTTGTTGTTATATGGTTTCTTGTTATTGATACTTATATGTTTCTAGATTGATCTGGTTGTTTTTTTATATGGTATTGGAGGAGGCCCTTGTTACAGGGGACATTTTGCCGAATTTACGTAAATGAGCTACTAGCTTATGTTATGGACTTAGCCTTTACTTAGCACTGATTTTGAATATCCTTATACTATGGTAGATTGAGTTGAGTTTTTTGAAGCGTTGCTTGGAAGGTATTAAAGACTCAAAGGGGTTAAGGTATGTTAAGGCTATCCCTTCTTTCCTTTTCGCATGATCCATATAATACGAACAAAATGAGCAAACACACAACTTTCACAAATGACTCTATTCATCAAGTACTAGGGGTGCCTATATTCTTGATTCCTCATATGTCATATTATTATATCATCTGTTCATGCGTCTTAGAGATTACGTAAGTTGATAAAGTTTATTTTATGATATTAACTGAAGGCATATTGATCTTATTACATTCCAATAGATCTTATTGAATTACTTATATATGCATTACATTCATTTATACATGTACATTGATCCATGACCAGATGGCGTTATAAATGCATGTATATATATATATATATATATCCTGATTAGCTGGTATACGTTAATAATTTCTCCCGTAGAGGCCGAGATGATATGAGATGATGTCCTTAGAGGCTTGATGATGTTATATATGCATATACATATATATGATATGACATTTATATGCATATGCACGACTTTATAAATGTTTCATGATTCATAGAGCAGTTCAGACTTACAGGTTGAGTTCTTTACTCCATAATTCTTTCATGTGTTTTATATACTACTTTTAATTCCTTACATACTCGGTACATTATTCGTAATGACGTCCATTTTTCTTGGGGACACTACATTTCATGCTACAGGTCCCGATAGACAAGTACATTTCTCCTAGTAGGCTATCAGCTTAGCGTAATGTGTTGATGCACTCCACTTGCTCCGGAGTTACCTATTTGGTCAGTAAGCTTTGGACATGTATTGATTGGTATGGCGGGGCCATGTCTTGGTCTTTAAGACATTTATGTATAGTCTTATAGACATATGTCATGTATATGGATGACTGTCTGGCATTGTCAGCCTATGATTGAGTGTACAAATGGTCATTTCGATCTTATAGGCCCATATGTCACATGTATTAGTTTGCATACCATGTTGAGTCGTCCTATGTTGAGTATTCCCTTATATTTAATTTTTTTTTATCTCATAACGGCCTTTCTGGCTCATTTACCCATGATAGTATGATAATAAAGATACGTTACGTTGGTACTTAGTTAAGTTAGGCACCGGGTGTCCATCGCAGTTTGGGTCGTGACAAAAGTGGTATCAAAGCAGTTTTGTCCTAGGGAGTCTACAAGCTGTGTGTAGTGGAGTCTTATTTATGAGTGTGTTATACACCACACTTATAAGCATGAGGTTACAAGGTATTTGGGACTGTCACTCTTTATTCTTACTCTAGATCATGTGGTAGAGCTCGATTGTAAGAATTCAAACTCCTAAATTCTATTTTATTCGTAATACAATGATACCTGCATCCATAAATATAGTTGGTAAGAGATTGAATATGGTTGTGGAATAATTGATTCAGAGAAACGTGATTTTGCATCATGCTTATGATGAGTAAATGTGAGGTCTTCAGCAGATCATATGCGTACTAAAATGTGTAAGCTTATTAATAAGGAGCCCTAAAGTATGAATATCTATCCACCCATATGGTAAAAAGCAATAAGAGTGTTACACCCCGCAATATTACGTCGATATTACGTCCCGCAGTATTATATTACGATGATGCTATATCCTGCAATATTATATTACGATGATGTTACGTCTTGCAGTATTACATTATGATGATGTTACGCTTTGCAGTATTAAATTACGATGATGTTGCACCCTATAGTATTGTACGTTGAATTTGTCGTAAAGTAATTGACATCAGTCCAAGGAAAAGATTATTCGGAGATTAAAAGGATTGTGCTATTTCACAAGTGATGAGTAAATTCGTGAAGATGAGAGGGGAAACAAGTCAAAGTAAATAAATTTTCGTCCAAGTTTGGCATGTTGGGATAAAATACGGCCCGAGCTAAAATACTCGGTATTTATGGACTAGTACCATACTAGGTACCACATGACCATGATAGTGAGGTGTCTAAAGTATGTTAAAAGTGAATAGTATTATAAATAATTTGAGATAATTCTTAATTATGTGCGTAATAGGCTAATTATTGAATTAGTGGAGGATTAATAAGTTGATTAAGGATAAAGGGGTGAAAATTTGGATAAGGTTTATAGTAATGTGGCAGCAAAGGAATTAAAGAAGTGTGACTCAAAAGTAACTATGTTATATGTCAATTCTTAAAGAAAATGAGTCATTTTCCAGCAAAAGAATATATTAACATTATTGACAAAGACTTTCATTCAAGAATATAGTAACATTATGGACAAAGACTTTCATCCAAGAATGTGGTAACGTTATTGGCAAAGACATTCTGCCAAGGAATATATATTAACGCTATTGACAGAGAGTTTCTACCAAGGAACGTAGAAATGTTATTGAGAAAGAGTTTTAGCCAAGATTATCTTTGCATAGCAAAGTTATTGCTTCGGGCATTTCATACGATTTTTTCCCTACTCCGATCTTGCCGTAACGTATTTTGTCGTAATTAACGAGTGTTGGAGGGATTGTCAAGAAAATCAACTCAGGTATGTTAAGGTTGTCCCTTCTTTCTTTTGGTATGATCTATACGACACAAACGAAACGAGCAAATGCACAATATCCATAAATGAATCTATTCATAGAAATACTAGAGATGTTTATGTTCTTTATTCCCCGTGTGTCATATTATTCTATCATCTGTTCATGGGTTCCAAAAAATACGTAAATTGATTTGATGATATTAATCAGAGGCATAATGGTCTTATGACACTCCGACAGATTTATTGGCGTATTTCTCATGCATCGCATTCATTTGCTTTTACCCATGACCAGATGGCGTTATACATATATATATATATATATATATATATATATATATATATAATAAAGTAGAACCAAGGACTTTTGTAGTCCTCATAAAAGTTTCCAATAAAATGTAAACTTTTCAATTAATTACTTCTAGGTCTTTACCTTATTTTTTAAAGTCAAATTTACTTTTTGTTTTATGGTTTACTTCTTAAAAGCTGTCCTACCTTATTTTTTTTTTCTGTTTTTAATGCTGTAAATTGGTACATGTGGCTGATGTAGTTGCATTTTCCCTGCATATCTCATTTTTGTCTATCACTTATTTTCGAAAAGTTTAGCAAATACCCGTGGGGCGGAAAGCATTTAACCGTTCCTATCCATTACTTTAGCCCTTCCCCATTTTTTTAATACCTAGCCAAATGAAGTCAATTTAAGCTGGATCAAGCTAATTCAAGCCAATCCAATTCAAACCAAATCAAGCCAAGCTAAACCTAATCAAATCAATTCAAGTCAAGTCAATTCAAACCAAGTCAAACAAGCCGAGCGAAATCAAGCTAAGCTAAGTCAGATGGGTAAAAAAAGTTGGGATAGGTGTGGGTAGGTAGGGATAATTAGTTTCATTTGGGTAGGTATATATTGTAAATAATTTTCAAATGGATAGAAGAAGGCATTAGTTTAAGCTCAATCGATATTTGGCATAAATTGCTCTTTTCTTAAGACCGCTCCCACCTGGGCCTTTGAAATAGGTAAATGTAACTTCCTATGGATCTTTTTTGCCCTTAGGTTACTTTTTACATTATTTGACTTTATACATTTCAGTAAATTTAGGCAAAGTATGCCAAATTTTTTCTCCAAGTTAACAATTTGTTAGGTCTTGCTATACATTTAGACATGTCCCACGTCATATCTTCCTAACCATATTCATTTCTCTCTATAACTCATATATATACTAATAAAGATATGTAAGAATTATTTTCGGGTAGTTCTAAATCTTTTATTTATTAATGTACTTGAATTATTTTTCATTAATATACTTATAAGACTAATATTAGGTCAATTTATGTAAAGACTCTAAACTAAAGAAAGTTTACTGGTGTTATTTAGAGGATTCTAAAGATAAAAACATGGGTCTTTATTAATACGGGTGAATTAAAATATATTATTAAAATCCTAAATGAGTTCATAATAAGCATAACGTGAGTTTGAAGTAAATAATTTCATGAACATTGAAAGTTAAGATTTTAAAGGACTAAAACAAATTTTGCTTTTCTATATTGGAAATATACTAATTATTTTAAAATTTAGTTACTATTTGAGATTGTCATTTTACGTGTTTTTAAGTATTTATCTCATTTATTACTAATTTATCCATGCACTTTTTTTTTACTTCAAAGAAAATTAAAGCCTATATTTTATGGGGTTTAATGAAATATAATTGGTATACAATATTTGAAAATCACTTAAGATCTTTTAATGAATAAGAGTTGACTTCAAAAGCTTATGTTGATTATGTTTTTGGTTGAACTTTCTTCCTTTGCATGCGCAAGTCATTTTTATAATATTTCTTACTATTTTTAACCTAGAGTGCATAAAATACATTTTCAAGAATTAATAAATTAGCATTTATGAAAGAAAAAAAGTAATAACCTTTATATTTTTTTTAAATTTGTCAATCACATTGGGGGATGAAGAATAGGAAGAGGAGAAGGACTTAAAATGTAAAATTATCCTAATTTTTGCTGATTTTAAGAGGTGATATATTATTCTTGTTGAACCAAGCACGATTCTCATTTAATTAGTTTTGTTTTTCTCAGCTCATTGAATTGAATCGAATCTTTTTATGAACAATTATATCCATCGCCTTTGAAATATCTATGTTGCATTACAAATACTAAAAGTATAAATTATTGACAGTGTTACGTTATAACATTGAAAATGAAGGTAGCGTTATCAGCGAAAATCGAATTTCCTTATAATTTCTTGGTTTGTAACTTAGAATCAATTTTTTAAGCGTAAAGTATGGAACTAAATTGATCCTTAAGGTTCACTTTGATAAATGTAGGTTTCTTCTTGAATTTCGTCTAAAACTAAGCTTAAATCCCCACATTTAACTACACAACCCATGTCACGTGAAATTATGAGTGAACAAGTAATAAAATACAAAAAGAAATCTATAACTAAACAAATTATATGCTCACAAATTCATAAAAATGCCAAATATCTTTCAATTTATGATTTTGTCCGAGTTGTAATTATTTTGAACACTTTAAATCATATTAGTTTGTAGAATATTGAATCACTTGTGTCCCTTTGGTATTTACTAATTCTCCAGCCAAACTAGTTTCCTCATAAATAATTTTGTTCTTTAACAAAATTATTCAATTATGTGACTATGAAACTTTAATAATTATGAAGACATATCAACAAGACTTGATTGACGTGTCACTATATTAAATCAGTAAAAAAATGTGATACGAATTAAACTTATTTAGTTAAAATAAAATTATTAATTCTAAGAAAAATATCTTGAGTTTCCTGCAACTAGTATATAGGATATGGGAAAAGGTTATGACATTATATACACACCACCACCTGATCAGCTAGTATACATCGATGATTTGCCCATAGTAGCCGAAACGATACGATGGGATACCCTCAGAGGCTTGATGATGTAATGAACGCATATACCTATGCATGGTATGACATTTATACGCATATGCATGACATTATAAAAGTGAAATGATTCATAAATCTATGCAGACATACATGTCGAGTCTTGTACTCCATGTTTCTCTCATGTCTATTATTTACCGATTTTCATTCCTTACATACTCAGTACATTATTTGTACTGACGTCCCTTTTGCCTGGGGACGCTGCGTTTCATGTTCGCAGGTGCCGATAGACAGGTCGAGTGCCCTCTAGGTATGCTATCCACTTAGCGGAAGATGCTGGTGCGCTCCATTTGCTTCGGAGTTGCTTGTTTGGTTAGTATGATTTAGACATGTATTGTTTGGTATGGTAGGACTCTGTCCCGACCTTTATAAAAATTACGTATTCTTAGAGGCTTGTATATAGATTTCATATACGTAAAAGATATTATGGCCTTGTCGGCCTGTATTCAGTGAACGAGTCGTTATTTTGGTCTTATAGGCCCGTATGTCTTATGTATAAGTTGGTATTACATATTGTATTCCACTTATCTTACGGCAGTCTTCCGGCTCAATTATCTATGATAGTATGACACGAAAGGATACATTATGTTGGTACTCGGTTGAGTAAGGTACCGGATGCCTGTCGCGCCCCATCGGTTTGGGTCGTGACAAAAGTGATATCAGAGTAGTTATGTCCTAGGGAGTCTACAAGCTATGTCTAGTAGAGTCTTGTTTATGGGTGTGTAGTGCACCATACTTATAAGAAGAAGGCTACCGGACATTTAGGACTGTCACTCTTTTTTCTTACTCTAGATCGTGTGGTAGAGCTCAGTTATAAGAACACAACTTCCTAAACTCGACCTTATTTATAATACGACGATGCCTACATTTAGAACGATGGTTGCTAAGGGATTGAATGCGGTTGTGAAAGAGTTGAGTCAAAAGTGCCCGGTGAGCTTCTGGAAAAGGAGCCTTACGGCAAGAATATCTATCCACCTTTATAGTAAAAGACAATGAGAAATTCAGAAGATAAATACAAGTTTCAACAAGTAAAGAAAGCAAGGTGAAAGAGGGTGCGAGGTACCCAGCTAATGAAGATTATCCTTATTTACCATTCAGGAAGAGAGATATAAGCATTTTGAGTTACCTTCAACAGTAAGAGAGGTATGTATAATTGGCCACACCGATCTAAGTCATGCTCTATGGATCTAACAAATATGGTTTAAGAGAAGGATATAATATCACGATTCGGCTGAAGTTAGAGTGACCCAAAATGGTGGATGAATTATTTGCGTTAATTGACATTGCCAAAGGATATTGCAAATGTGCTAATAGATCTCCTTGTGAGACATCCAGATAGTGCACTATAGAATATTACAATTAGATGTAAATACTAGCAAGATCAAAAAAATTCAGAAGATAGACACTGAAGGGCTGGAATGGATAAATATTACCTTAGTATGACTCTTGTCCCTAGTAGAGCGAGGATGTTGAGCAACCCGAAGAGCCGATGAATAAAGCAAGGAGAGCTAAAAGCAAAAGAATGTCGTGTTGAAGTTTTTACAAGAAAGGGGATAGGCAGAAATATTAGCAAAGTATTGAGAAGAGAGATAAGGAAGAATTATGAGTGAGATGTGATACATGGATGACAACGATAGAGTGTTACAGAACCTATATTAAGATGAAGAAAGAGATGAAAGGTGATGGGCCTTGAGACAACAAAAGAGTATATGCCATACAATCACATCCTCATTTCGAGAAATAAGTTGGAACTCTAACGTGATTAACAGAAGGAAAAGTTAGACCCTAGAGTAATAAAAATCAGTATGGACTGGTGAACAAGATAAACTAAACATGAATTAGGAACTGAGTGATTTGATAATAGTCAGCATAATGAGAGTTTCAAATTTCATTCAGGCAATAATAGAATGGACAACAGAAGAAAATCCATGATGAATTCAGAGAATGGTCATTCAGGGAGACGCTTCCCTAAAGCAAGAAATATGAGCAAAGTTAAACTTACGGGACTATATGTGCCAGTTATACTAAGTGTCACCATTGCGAGTGAGGAATTTTGTTATCCTTGGTATAGAAGGATTACCACAAGGCGAGTAAGGGTCATTGATGATGTGAAAGGACACCGAAGATGAAGAGGAAAAACATCTATAGGGAGATCGTCATAGCTCCAAGTCTTAGTACTCCCTTAAAGGGGGAATAGGGAATGATAAAGGAAGAATGCGATAAAAATGAGAAAGGGATGAGATTGCACCTATTAAGATATATGCTATGATTCCAGAACGTTATGTATGCACGATGTCAAAAAAAAAGGAAGTATGGGTTCCTGCCCGGGATGTTATTGATAGATAAGGAGCCAGTATGTGAGGTAAGTTAAGACAAGGAAATAACTCAAGAATGATTACGCAGAATATAGATATGAGAATGGGCCGACGAGTAGTTAGTAGTTGATTTAGGAAGAGTCTAGTCTTGAGTAGACAAGAAGTTACAGACAAATCAGCAGATCATGCAAGATAAATATAGTAAACCCCAACATGGAGAATTTAGCCTCGCAGTAATGTCATTATAATACTTGAGATATATTCAAATAGGAGTCGGGGTAGTTAAGTTACCGTATGAGTGTTACGGGGATAAAAGAAAGTGCTACTGGGAAGGCAGTCAAAATATCAGTTCAAAAGCACCTTATAAGCACAAGGACACGGAGGTAAGCAACTACATATGGTTATAAGCAAGGAAAGATATCAAAAGGTCTGTAATAAGCTCACTATATCCTGAATGAACTCAAAAGAATCTAAGACTAATAGCATTTCGAAGAGATGGAATGCTGCCCTAGTAGTAGAATGAGGGTGTGATTGTGATAGATAAAGGACGATATTTGGGCCTTCGATTGAGTAATGGTCTGATGAAGAAAAGAAAGGGATTCATGAATTGGACATGATTAAAATTGCCACGTAAGATGAGTCACATTGGGATGCTATGAAATACGGTTATGGAAGTATAGTATCGTATCACCCAGGTGGATTAGAAAAAATCACTTCAAATGTTCCACGATGCAACATGAGCCCTAGTGATCACTTAAGAGGTTCTAAGTTATCAGTGGTATATTGTAGATCAATATTGAGGTGAATCAACAATTGACGGACACAAGTCACAAAGTATGAGGTGAGATTAGGCCGTCATTCTTAAGATAAACAAGTAATGAGGAAGCACTAAAGGACTTAGATTTATACATATGGGATAAGTAACGAAAGTAACCTGTAGTTTAGTAGCATACCTCGGTAACGATATAATCATATGAATGGATAACCAGATCTATGAAATAAGATATGGCCATATTCATAAGTTCTACAAAGTACCGAGTGAAGAACTTTAGTACACCTATAGATGCCCAGAGAGACATCCTATTAAGCCTTGTATATGTTTATAAAGTAAGGCCTAGAGATTGGCTAAAAGCTGGAGGAAAAAGGAGCGAAGAGTCGCATAGGCACACTTGCAAGGTCAGTATCGTAGATGCTGCATGATAGAAGGTAGCAACAGTTACGAGATTAGAAGGAATTCGATCACAAGTCATGGCTTGGTAAAGAGGCCTAAAGGTGGGAATGCCCTGGCCTTTTGATTTATTCATAAAACAACTGCCTAAATGGCAAGAAGAGTATTAAGGTATTCACAAGAGCTATAAGTTATGAAAATGATAAGAGCATTAGTCAACATTCGAGGACTAATGTTCCAAAGGGGGGAATGATGTTACGCTCCGCAATATTATGTCGATATTACGTCTCGTAGTATTATATTACGATGATGTTATGATTTACAGTATTAAAGTACGGCGATGTTGCACCCTGTAGTATTGTACGTTGAATTTGTCGTAAGGTAATTGACATCATTCCAAGGAAAAGATTATTCGGAGATTATAAGGATTATGCTATTTCACAAGTGATGAGTAAATTTGTGAAGATGAGAGGGGAAGCAAGTCAAAGAAAATGAATTTTGTCCAAGTTTTGCATGTTGGGATAAAATACTGTCCGAGCTAAAATACCCGGTATTTATGGACTAGTACCATACAAGATATCACATGGCCATGATAGTGAAGTGTATAAAGTGTGTTAAAAGTGAGTAATATTATAAATAATTTGAGATAATTCTTAATTATGTGGATAATGGGCTAATTATTAAATTAGTGGGGGATTAATAAGTTGATTAAGGAGAAGGCGGTGAAAATTTGGATAAGGTTTAGTATAGTAATGTGGAAGCAAAGGAATTAAAGAAGTGTGACTCAAAAGTAACTATGATATGTGGCAATTCTTAAAGAAAGTGAGTTATTTCCTAATCTCTTAAAAGGCTTCCAGGAAAGGAATATATTAACATTATTGACAAAGACTTTTATCCAAGAATATAATAACATTATGGACAAAGACTATCATCCAAGAATGTGGTAACGTTATTGGCAAATATATTCTGCCAAGGAATATATATTAACTCTATTGACAGAGAGTTTCCACCAAGGAACATAGCAATGTTATTGAGAAAGAGCTTTAGCCAAGATTATCTTTGCATAGAAAAGTTATTGCTTCGGGTATTTCATACGAATTTTTTCCTACTCCGATCTTTCCATCACTTGTTTTGTTGCAATTAATGAGTATTAGAGGGATTGTCAAGAAAATCGACTCAGGTATGTTAAAGCTACCCCTTCTTTCTTTTGGGATGATCTATACGTCACAAACGAAATGAGCAAATGCACAATTTTCATAAATGAATCTATTCATAGAAATACTAGAGATGCTTATGTTCTTGATTCCCCAAGTGTCATATTATTCTATCATCTGTTCATGGAGCTTAGAAAATACGTAAATTGATTTAATGATATTAATCAGAGGCATAATGGTCTTATGACACTCCGAAAGATTTTATTGGCATACTTCTCATGCATCTCATCCATTTTCATTGACCCATGACCAGATGGCGATATATATATATATATATGAGGGATATGGGAAAAGTTTACTGCGTTATATATGCACCACCACCCGATCAGCTGGTATACGTTCATGATTTGCCCACAATGGCAGAAATGGTATGATGGGATGCCCTCAGATGCTTGATGATGTTATGAATGCATATGCCTATGCATGGTATGACATTTATATGCATATGCATGACAATATAAAAGTGAAATGATTCACAGAGATATGCAAACATGCATGTCAAGTCTTTTACTCCATGTTTTTCTCATGTCTATTATTTACTGATTTTCATTCCTTACATACTCGGTATATTATTTGTACTGACGTCCCTTTTGCTTGAGGATGCTGTGTTTCATGCCCACAGGTCCCGATAGATAGGTCGAGAGACCTCCAAGTAGGCTATCAGCTCAGCGGAAGATGTTGGTGCGCTCCATTTGCTTCGGAGTTACTTGTTTGGTTAGTATGCGTTAGACGTGTATTGTTTTGTATGGTGGGACTCTGTCCCAACCTTTATGAAAATTATGTATTTTTAGAGGCTTGTTGACATATGTCATGTACATAAAAGATTGTTTGGCCTTGTCGGCCTATATTCAGTGTACAAGTGGTTTTTTTGGTCTTATAGGCTCGTATGTCTTATGTATAAGTTGGTATTAAATGTTGCATTCCACTTATGTCACGGCAGCCTTCCGACTCAGTTATTTATGATAGTATGACATGAAAGGATACGTTATATTGGTACTTGGTTGAGTAAGGTACCGGGTGCCCGTCACGCCCCATTGGTTTGGGTCGTGGCAAAGAGAATCAAAAGGAAGATACATATTTCAACAAGTAAAAGAAGCAAAGTGAAGAAGGGTACAAAGTACCCAGTTAGTGAAGATTATCAATATTTAAAATTCAGGCAGAGAAATACAGGCATTCTGAGTTATTTTGACAGTAACATAGATATATACAATTGGCCACACCCATCTCAGTTATGCCCTATGGGAGCTAACAGATTCAGTTTAAGAGAATGATGAGATATCGAGATCCAACTGGGGTTATAGTAACCCAAAATTATTGATGGATTGTTATCATTAGCTAACATTTTCGAAGGATAGTGCAAACATGGTGATAGATCTCTTTGTGAGACACCTAGATGGTGCACTTTAGAATAGTACATTCAGATATGAGTACTAAAATGTTCAGAAATTTCAAAAGATAGGCAGTGGAATCCTAGAAGGGATAAATATTTACCTTAGTATGACTCCCGTCCCTAGTAAAAAAAAAGAGAAAGTTAGGCGACCCGAAGAGCTAGTGACATGAAGCAAGGGGAGCGAAAAGTGAAAGAACGTTTTGTTGAAGTTTACAGAATAAAGTGATAGATAGAAATATTAGCCGGAGAATAAGAGTAAATGAAGTATTATGAGTAAGATATGATAAATGAGTGATAATGGTAAATCAAAATATGACAGAATGACAAAGTTTAGCCAAGTGAAGTAAAAGACAAGAGGTGATAGGCCTTGAGACAATAAAACTATAAAAGCCATAAAATCATACCCTTATTTCGGAAAATGAGTTGGTTACTGTGATTACTAGAAGGATAAGTTATACCCACGGAGTAAAATAAATCAGCATGGGCTAGTGAACAAGATAAATTAAACATTAATTAGGGATTGGAAGATTTGATAATAGTTGGTATAGCGAGAATTTCAGAGTAGCGTTCCGGCAATAATTTAATAGACAACAAAAGAATAACTTTTAAAGTTGATTTAGGAAAATTCTTCCCTAAAGCAAGCACTGTGAGTAGAGTTAAGCTTAAAGGACTAAGTGTGCCAGTTACACTGGGTGTCACCCTTGTGCATAAGAAATTCAGTTATCCCTGGTATATAAGGGTTACCTAAGGCGATTAAGGGTCATTGATGATGTGAAAAAAATGCCAAAGATAAAGTGGTAAAACATCTATAGGTAGATCATCGTAACACTTAATCTTAGTACTTCCTTAAAGGGGGGAAGATGGTGTGATGTGGTATTAAGTCGGAGTTAAGTAGTTTAGGTAACTATGGAATGGTCAAGCAAGAATGTGGTAAAAATGCGAAAGGGATGAGGTTGCAATTATTCAGATCTTACAGATATGTCGCGACTCTAGAATATTACGCAAACACGATGCTGGGAGAGGCAGTATGAGTTCCCGGCCAGGATGTTATTAAAAATAAGTGTGAATGGACACTTGATATATTAGGAGCCAATATGAGAGGTAAGTTAAGATAAAGGACATATCCCAAGAGATATTACACAGAATATAGATACAAGAATAGACAACGAGTAGTTAGTAGTTGATTCTGGAAGAGCCTAATTATGGCTAGAAAAGAGGATACATACAAATCAGTAAATTGTGCAAGATAAACATAGTGAACCCCAACATTGTGAATTAAGTCTTGCAGATATGCTGCTGTAATCTTTGAGAAATATTCGAATAAGAGTTGGGGTAATTAAAGGTATCGAATAACTTTTTCAAAAATAAAAGAGAGTGCCATTGGGGAGATAGTCAAAATTTTTAGTTCAGAAGCAACCCTACGAGTACAAGGGCACAGAGGTAAGTAACAAGGGATAATTATAGGAGAGAAAGAACATCAAAAATTCCATTAGGTATATGATGTAATAAGCTCGCAGCTTTACAAGAGTCAGAGGGTCTCTCCTAAGTACTACAACGAAATACTAGATAAGGAAATAAGGAAGAAGGCTTCAACCTAAGCATAGTAAATAGAAGAAGAAATGGGTTTGTAACAATAGTCTCACTATAATATTGTATACACTCCATAAGAAGTGGCACCTATCGTGGCTAATTAACTGAAAAAAGTAAATCAAAGGTCATATTTTAGATCCTATGAGTTATAGGAAATTCCAGTATTCGTGGGTAATAAGATAAGCTAAGTATTCATGCAACAAGTGGAAGAACGACCAGAAAAAGTAATTGCTTACATTTAAAGACAACTTAGAAGGCACGAAAGGAAATCTTTGATGATAGCAAGTTAAAGGAAGGTTACAAGTAGTATGAATAGATATGTGTAGGTCACAAGCTAAAGTATCGTAGAGAGACAAAGTTTTAGATAGATAGGAGTAAGGATAAGAAAAACTTAGTAAGAAGGTGACGAGAATAGGTAAGTTCTCAAGATTAAACCCATCAAAACAAGAGAGCTGATGGTTTTCTTGAGTTGTAGAAAGCTCGATACATCCTGAATGAACTCAAAGGATTCTAAGACTAGGAGCAATTAGAATAGATGAAATGCTTTCCCTGGTAGTAGAATACGGCTGTAATGATGATAGATAAGAGGATGAAGTTTAGGCCTTTGATTAAGTAATGAATTTAAGAGAAGGGATCTCATGAATTGCATGGGATTAAAATACCCCCATAAGACTTATCACATTGGGATGCCATGAAATATGGTTATTGAAGTACAGTAACATCCCTAGTTGGATCGGGACAATCACTTCAAATGTCATGATGCAATGTGAGCCCTAATGACATTGTATTACGTAAGATATTTCAAGTTATAAGTGGTAGATTATGGATCAACATTAAGGTGAATCAATAGTACATGGATAAAAGTTACAAAGTAAGAGATGAGATTAGGCTGTCATTATTAATATTAATGGTAACGAGGAAGCACTAAAAGACTTAGATTTATATATATAGGATAAACAGTGAGAAAGTAACCTGGAGTTGGGTAGTAGACATCAGTAATAATAAACGGAAGTAAGAGTTATGGTATAGTATGACCTACGAAGTTGTAGTAAAGTCACAAGCATAGATAACCGAGGCTATGAAACAAGATATGGCAATAGTCGTAAGTTTGGCAAAGTACTGAGCGAAGAACTTCAGTACACCTATAGATTCCTAGAGAGACAATTGTCATAGTTCAATATATGTTCACAAAGTAAGGCCTAGAATTGGCTAAAAGCTGGAGGAAAAAAGAGAGAAGAGTTGCATAGGTGCACATACAAGATTAAAGTTGTATATGCTGCATGACATAAGGTAGCAACAGTTACGATATTGGAAGAATCCCGATCACAAGTCGTGGTATGAGAAAGAGGCCTAAAGGGGGAAAAGCCCTGGACGTTGGATTCATTCACATAATAGTTGCCTATATGGAAAGGAAAATATTAAAGTATTCATAAGAGCTATAGGTTATGAGACTGATAAGCGCATCAGTCAACATTCGAGGACGAATGTTCCGAAGGGGGGAATGATATTACACCCCATCTTTTCGTATGTGAGAGTACATCGTAAGTCAATTAAAAGCTCAAAAATGAGATCATCTTTGAATATACTTAAGGAAGTCAATCATGCTACTTTGGAGGATAAAAATCTTTAAGATCATGGATAACAAGTACGAAGAGGTTTGAAAGGCTTAGAATCTAAACAAATTGAAGAAACTAAGAGTCGAATGTCGACAAGTTGGGAATGTTATAACATATACTTTTAGGGTTATACTAGGGTTCATAAAATAATAAGGAGGTTATTTTATGAGTTATTATAGTCGTGTGATAGTCGTGTATTATGTTTTGAAGTCAAGCGAGTTGTGGAGCAAAAGTTGTCAAAGGTCATCATAAGTTATATTCATAAATGTGCTGAAAATTATGTCAAATGTAGCTGAGCTTTTCTCCCAATATACTTAGAATTACGGGATGATCCACCTACAAAATTGAAGATCTATGAGTCTAGTTTCTAATTCATTAAACTGTTTGTCAATATAACATCGGTGTAGAGAGGTTTTCTCATTTTTGCGAGACTGAGATTTGTTCATTTTTCGACCTCATTTCATGCTCACACTCTCCAAACCCTCCCAAGAAGTTCCCCAAAGGATCTAAACAAATTCCAAAAAATTTCACCATAATCCAAGATCAAAGTTAGCCAAAGGTGAAGAATAACCCCTCTATGGTATTGTGATGTGAATAAGGATAATGGTGAGCTATGTTAAGCTTGGGGTTCAAATTTTATCTACTGCCTAAGGATATTTAACATCATTTTGATGGTGTTTAAGGTTAATTACATGTTGGTTGTGGTGTTGGAGTGAAATATTACAAGATAGCCCTTGAAAGGGGAAGAGATATTGTTATCTTATATATATATACATTAACCACCCGACCGATTATTTTGAGCATTTACACTTCACTCGGTAGTTTGAGGGCATGAGTAGCTCCACATGATGTATTATGATTTATGTGAATCGTCGGTTTTGGCTTTCAGGTTATTCAGAATTGATTGGAAGAATGAATTTCATGGTTTAAGTATTAAGTTGGAAGAGTTGACCAAGTTTGACTTTTTAGCATTTGACCTCGAATTTGAGTTTTGATGGTTCTGTTAGGTCCGGATGGTGATTTTGGACTCGGGTGTATGCCCAGATTTGTATTTGGATATTTCTACAAGGATTCAACACTAATTGGTGAAAGTTGAAAATTTGAAGGTTTGGAAAGTTGAAAATTTGAAGGTTTGGAAAGTTCATAAGTTTGACCAGAAGTTGACTTTGAGGATAACAGATTCAGATTGTTGTTTTGGAAATTGGAATAACTTCGTTATATCATTTGGGACTTGTGTGAAAAATTTGGGTTTATTCCGGGTTGATTTGATACGTTTCGGTGTGAGTGTTGGAAATTTGAAGTTTAAAGTTCCTTAAGTTTGAATTGATGTGCGATCCGTCGTTTCGATATTTTTATGTGTCATTTGAGGCCTTGATTAGGTCCATATTATTTTATGGGACTTATTGGTATATTCAGACGGGGTCCCAAGGGGCTCGGGTAAGTTTCAGACGATATTGGAATCATTTCGTCGCATGTTGAATTTGTTTTGCTAAGCTGCTGGTTCTAGTGTTCCGCACTTGTGACTGGTTTGCACAGGTGCGATGGCCGCATAATCAAGCCCACACGTGCAAAAGTAAGAATGCACTGCTGGGCAGGAGTCCACTGTGAGCACGTGATTTTTTCCCTATATAAATTACTCCCATAAATTCAAAACAAAATAATTTCTTTTCATTATTTGCAATTTTTGTGGATTTTGTGGCATTTTCTGATAATTGTTTGCATTTGTCTGTGCAAGTTAGGGTAAATGATATTTTAAGTTTTTAATATAATATGGTAGGCTAATTTTTAAAAGTTAGTTTCAAATTTATTTTGATTTGAGAAAAAAGAAAAGAAAGAAAGAACTCTGATTTTTGGGCCAATTCAAACAATTTCCCTAGGCCCAAAATCAAATAACCACATACCCGCCCATTCCAGGCCCAGACCCGTGTCCCCAACCCGGTCCGTCTCACCTGAACCAAACGACGTCGTTTCCTCGGCCCCCGATCTGACTCATTGATCCCTGTAAATCCAACGACTCAGAACTGACCCTCTTCCCCCATATAAATCTATCCTAACAACCCCTACCCCCCATCTCGTCTCTCATCTCCCTCAAACCCTCAGAGACCCCAATCAATGCCACCTCGAACCACCGTGAGCCGCTTGCCAGAAATTGCCTCCGCCGTCGGCGTTGCTCCGATTAACCCCATTTTACACCATCGATTCTTCTCCTTCACCTCTTTCCAAATCATCAAATCCCCACTCTCGAATCCCAGCCCAGCCTCTCGAATTTTCAATCGAAAGTTAGACAAAAACCTAACTTCTCCCAAATCCCTCCAAACTAACACCCTGAAACCCCCACGACCCCCTCTTTCAAAATCTCTAACCCATATCCCTCGAATCCCTCCCAAATCCGTCAAATCTTGGATCTAAGGACAGAGTTCAAACCCCTAAGAAGACAAATCATTTTCATTTACGATTCTGTGGCTTGCATGACCGCAGGCGTCCGAAGTCGTAAGATTTTCGAGTCTAATTCGACTAACACTGATTGTGTTAAGTCAGGAAGTCAAGCATTGGGGTCGAGTTGTAATCGGTAAGCTTTCTTTGTTTTTTTCCTCTCGTGTCCGTTTTGATTCATGTCCTACTCTCCTTCTTTTTCTTTTTCTCATTTTTCTTGAGGTAGGCTGATTCGAGCAAGGTTTCGAATGGCGTTAAATTTTGTGTTCGTGTTTCTTGTCAAGGTTTAGAGGTCCATTTGTCGATTTTCTATCAACAATATGCTTGAGCGTTTGTTTTTGCTCTTGATTTAGTCTCCTAAGTTAATATATTTAGGCCGTCTCTTTTTAATAATCTAATTCACTTTTTGCTTATTCTTGTAGCTAGTCAGTCGCGTAGTTAAAACCTTCCATTTTCAAATAAGTGTTTACTTTCTGCTCTTGGTAGATTTAGAGTCTAGATTGTATTTGGGCCTGAGGTTTCATGCCTTTAGGTTCAGGCTCATGTTCTGGGTTGGGTCTTGAGTGAATTCAGCCTAGGGTCAGTTTGTCCCATACCCATCTGGGTTACTTATAAATAACAGGGGTCTTAAAGGGTTATGTAGGGAAATTGGTATAGGGAATCTCATTGTAACAGAAAAGGAAGATTATAGGAAGCTAGGGAGGGGGCTGTTTTGAAACTCTGATATTTGAACTGAGGGTAGTTAAGCAAAAACAAAAACTGGCTAGTGATCTCTAAGCTAAAAGCAAATTTGAAAAGGGGTTAAAGGGTAAAACTAAAATCTGAAAGGTTGCCCTATTGGCTTGCCAATAAAGGCACATTTTCTTGCATTGAAAGGCAGACCCAAGAGACCTAAGAGATAAAAAATCAGAGAAAATAGGACGGCTGAGTTTTTTTTTTCAAAAACACTATTCCATTGGTTTTTCTTTTCTTAAATTGCTAAATATTTTGGATCCCTAGAGCAATCTTTGATGTAAATGGGGTTGAAGATGGTTAATTGAGTCTTTGGAAGCTGATTTTGAGCTCGATTTGTGTTTGGAATGCTATTTTGATTTGAGTTTGAGATTTGAAATTGAATCTGGGTATGTGTGGATTTGGCTTGGGGATGAAACTGATTTCATTCAATTAACACTGTTGCTTTGTTGCTGATAATCGTTTGTTGTTGCTGACCTTGCATTATTCTATTTCTTTCTGCTTTCCAGGTACTTCTTAGACCCATGAATGTATGACCTTTGAGTTTGAAGTCATAGAATCAATTGGAAGCTCAAGATGTGCACTAGTTTCTTGATAGCAAATACTAGTTGTGTTTCTCTGAAGAATTCTGTATTAATTTAGTGCATCTGTATGCTATCGTTTTCATGTATGCTGTTGAGAGTTGCTATGAGTTTGCTTACATTTTATGTTGGATGGATTTGCAAGGAAAACACCTTCTGCCTATTTTTTTAGATGTATTTAGTTTTAAAGTTGATCAATGCTTAGTATGATCTGTATTCTTTCATGTGGTTACTCTACAAATTTGGTCCTAGTTATGTTTCTTTTCCAGCTCTTAAATTATCCTTGTATTTCCTGAAGGTCTAGATTGTGTATGGTTAAAAGGACCGAACGTTTTGCTCCTAAAGCTGATGTTTTAAGGCTGTCATTTTAATCAATGCAAATCTGTTGATCTCTAGTGTAATTGAGTGTATGTCTTTGGTTGAAAACAAGGTATGCTTGGTTAAATATGTAAAGGTCTTGGTATAAGCCTAAATTAGATGGTTATGGATCGTTGTAGTGGGAATCTAAAATTAAAACAAGCCTTTTTTGTGTGTTGCTAAGTTTGATGATTCATATTTACATTGCCAGTATGATTTCATATCAGCCAAAGCCAAAGTTTTTTTTTAAATTAACTTGAAGTCATCTGAGTTGGGTGGGTTATGCATCGAGTTCATTTTGGGAATGTTGAATCAAGCCATAGGATCAGTGTCATTTGGGCCAAATGGTCATTGGGCAGGTAAATGCATAGTGGGCTCCGAATTGGTTCTATTAAATGCTGGAATTGGACTTCAGTTGTTGATCCTGCAATTGGGTTTGCTCGTTTTGTGTTGTCCAATTAATTAGTCACAGTAATTCCGTGATGTGGTCGTGATATGACTTCAAATTAGTTTTGGATATGCATATTCGTAGTTCACTTAGTTAAATGCTATTACCTTTTAAAAGGGATTTGAGGCGCGCTGTGCCAAATAAAATCTCAAATGTGTGGCCCTCATTTAACTATTTCTTTTAAAATTCTTATGATTCGAGGCGTGCCATTTAGCAAATTTTTCATGGCCCTCACAAAGTTAAAAACGCGTAGTTGCTTTAGGTGCATTATTTTATTAATATTACCTTCCTAAACTTGGGTGTGCATTTCATGTGACCCAAATCCAAATCTTAACAACGTTGAATAAAATGTGTTTCGGATTGTGGGTGCATTTCATGTGGCGCGGTCCAAAGACATATTTTAGATGGAGTTGAAATCTTCCTTAAAATAATTAAAAGTGGTTTAAAGTTAAAAATGCACATAGGTTTGAAATTTGTACTAAAATCAGGTAATTGAGCCGAATGTAACAGTTGAGCGATCGTGCTAGAACCATGGAACTCGGGAATGCCTAACACCCTCTCCTGGGTTAACAGAATTTCTTACTCGGATTTCTGGTTCACGGACTTTTAAACAAAGTCAAGTTTTTCCTCGATTCGGGATTTGACATCGGTGACTTGGAACACCATAAATCTCCCAAGTGGCGACTCTGAATTTATAAATAAATAAATCCCGTTTCGATTGTCCTTTAATTTGAAAAACTCCCTCATCTACTCCCCTCCGGGGGTGTAGGTAAAAAGGAGGTGTGACATATCTGGCGACTCTGCTGGGGATTGAACCCAGAATCTCTGGGTCAGGGTTCAAGAATTCGAGCTTAGTATAATTGTTATAGTTGGCTTTATCCATTATCTAATTTTGTTACATAATTTGGGCTTAATGTGCTAATTGATTGCTTTTACCACTTTGATATTCCGTGAACTGTATATAAACTGTTGCGAAATCCCTTTTCTCTCTGAGTCTTCTAAATCATGAAGAAGTGTGCACCTCGTGTGACTTCTTTTCTGTTAGAGTCATATCCCAAATTTAAAACGAGGTTCGGACAAGTTGCAAAGCCAGCGAAGCTTCTGTATTCCCGGTACGCTGCCCCCCCCCCTCGGCTTGAGCTGTCCGCTCGGGTAAGCCAGGTCTAGAACAATAAACCCCAGGATTTAAACTTAGAAAAACACAGCTTCATGCCAGATCCCTAGTAGGAACGCTTGTTTGCATCATGTGCATTTGACTTAGGAGACTCAACACAGGGGTTGGGTCTGTCTAAGACAAGTATACCAAAAATGAAAAGACCATCCTGATGCATCTTACTTGCTACTTGTGCATTTATTTGCTTCGGACTTGCATGCCGACCGGCTTATGAATATTGAGAAAAGTCGAGAAAGGGAAATTGCATTGTAGAAGGTTAAGAGAGTTAATCACCTGTGTTGAGAAAAACCAATGTCCAAATAGCACTGAAACTCTACCGAATTTTGAGGAAAACGAAGTGAAATAAAAAAAAGTTTTGTTTTCAAAAATAGTTTCTTTTATTTGCCCGAACTACGCTAGTTTGATTCTCACAGGGTATGAGATACGTAGGCAAACCCCATCGGGTCCAACTTCCTTTTGCAAAAATAGCCCAAAAAGAACAAATTTTTTATGTTTATTGCAAAATAAGTAAGGTGATGCCATTCTTCTCAAAAATAGCCGAATGTCCCTCAAAAGGGCGCCGGAAGGCTATTTTTACAAGAACAGCCACCTTTAGTCGGTTTTAAAAGTTTTGGCTGGTAACCAACATAGCCTTAAAATCTTCGTTTTCAAAGTGCTGAAAGGCCGTATTGGCAAGGCCGGATATTTTTGTGAAAATTTTGAAAAAAAATGGTCATTTCTCTTAAGTCAAAATGAGTCATAGTTTCCTCTTAATTAAAATCACTTTAATAAATGTGCAGGATGAGCACAATTCAAAATGAACCAATCTCAGTCCGTGAAGAGATCCCTTTGGAGCTACATATGTGGTGGCATGATTTGGGGGAAGATAGCAGAAAAATTATGATAAAAGCGTTGGGTGGTCTTATCGGGCTCTTGAAGGTTAAGCCAAGAAAAGACATGATTGAGGCCTTGATACCATTTTGGGACCCAGCACATAATGTATTCCACTTTGTTGATTTCGAGTTAACTCCTACACTGGAAGAGATAGCAGGCTATGTCGGTTTTGAGGGGAATCTTAGAAGTCAATACCCGGTGGCACCTAGAACAGTAACCCCTCACAAATTTTTGGACTTATTAAGCATCAGTCGGGACATCCGAGACAGAAATTTGGCTAAAGGATTCTGTACCTTCTACTTCCTATATCGACGTTACAGGAATCCTCGTGGCTTCGAAACGCCAGATACCGGTCTTACTCACGCAGGAAACTAAGACAAGTGGGAATCTCAGAGAGGATTAGCTTTTATAGTGGCGTTCCTGGGTATTTTGGTTTGACCTAGAAAAGACGGGAACATAGAATTGGGGCTTGTAGTGATAGCTGACTTTATGATGAAAAAGATAAATGGGACTATAGTGCCGCTGATCTTGGCGGAAATTTACCGAGCTCTGACCCTTTGTCGAGAAGGAGGGAAGTTCTTTGAAGGGTGCAATATGCTGTTACAACTACGGATAGAGGAATACCTTTGCCACCTTCCCAGATACTTGAATTGTAGTATAACTGGCCTTGAATGCATCGAAAAACACGAAAAATGGGTAGAAGGTTATGAGTTTCCGGATGGTACAGAAGCATGTCATGCTCATCTGAGATCTTTGACTGCAAACAAATCGAATGGACGATCGGGTGGCTCTTGATCAGTGAAGTAATCTATATGTCGGCTGAGGTGTGTTTTTTGCTATTGATGGGTCTTCGGAGTATCCAGCCTTATGCTCCGCACAGAGTCCTACGTTAGTTAGGCCGATACCAGACCATCCCACACGCTGAAGATTTGAGTCGGCAAGTCATTGAGTTATAGCCAAAAGCTGCCTTCCCAGAAGAAAAAGTGCGTCGGATTTGGCATCAGTGCAGATTCTTAGGGCCTAATACTCAAGTACAAGATCTATCCCGAGGCGAGGTGGGGCCCAGTTATATTGCTTGGTATGGTAAAAGATACCGAGTTAAACATGAGCCCGAAAGGCAGCAAAGAGACTCCATGTCCAACAGTTCACCGACGGAGCACAAGTGCAATGAGACTGGTTGACCAAAGAAAATGAGTACAGGGCTACCATAAGCAAACTAGAAAAACAAGTCAGGGACCTTCAGTTTGAAAATAGCTTGCAAGCTGCGGCAGACGAAGGAGAAAAGAAAAAGCTAGCTAAAAAAAATGAGGCCCTTCGAGCCCAAATCAGAAAATGAAAATAGCGGCAGAAAATCCCGCCCGAATTGCCAAAGATGAAAAACTAATAGCTAACTTGAGGCAGAAAGTGAGTGACTATAGTTTTGATTTGAACAAAGCAGAAAGTGAACTAGCCAAGGCTCGAAAGCAATTGGCTAAAAACGCAGATGAGCGAGCACGCCTGGTTAAGCAGTTAAAAGAAAAGTACGACAATGAGGTCGCGGGATTAAAGAAAAGGGTCATCGCCACGGAAAACAAAATGATAAAACAGGCAAAAGACTTCAAGGTTGAAAGGGAACATTGTTATACAGCATTGGCACAATTAGAAATAGATTTGCAACAACTTCGGGAGCAGAATCATGTGGCCGAGCAAACTTTGGAAGCCAGGGCCCAGCAGATCGGGCGTTTGTTACACGAAAAAAGTGTCATAAGAGAGAGAATTAGAAACATCGCCGATTACATTGTTGTGAAGTGCCAATCGTGTGAGGATATGACTCGCACCACCTTTTTCGCGGCATTGATGACATTTGTTAAACAGATAATGAGTGACTTGGACCGACTTCAAAGGGATCTTGCATATAGGCCCGCGGCGAGACCGAACGATGTCCTGCGGGCACTAGGAGCATTGATGTATTAATAATTTTTCATTTGAGTCTGTATTTCCTTTTTCGTTAGAGTCTGTCAGTTGCGTTGAGTTTGTCTTTTCTTTCTGCTGGAGTTTGTCAATTGTTTTCGAGTCTGTATTTTCTTTTGTTGGAGTATGATAGTTTATTTTTAGAGTCTGTATTTTGTATTTTCATCAGCATCTGTTAGTTTCTCTTGGAGTCTGTTTTGAGTCTTTGTAATCAAAGCATTTGCTTTTATGAAAATTGAAAATCCCAAAATGTTTTATTATTTACTTTCACACTTATCTCCCAGAACTATGCTCGGTCTGATTCATGCAGGGTCATAATACGTAGGCAATCTCCATAGGATTCGACCATAACCAAAAGAAAAAGAGGGAAGCAAAAAAAAAAAACAAGAGAGAAAACGAAAAAGAAAAGAGAGAAAAATAAGAAAACCAAGAGAAAGAAGCAATGGCAAAACAAGAGGGAAATGAGAGGATAAAAACAAAGAGAAAGCAAGGGCTAGAGTGAAAACACGAAAAGAAAAAAAAGAGAAAAAGAAAAGCCGGGATGACGCAAGCATCCGATCAAATGCATAATAGAAATGGTTAGCTGCTTAGGTGCATTCATTCCCCAAATGTGCGGTTACCAATCTGTTAAAGCCCTAATCGCTAACAAGGTTGTTGTTGATATACTGAGTCCAGGCAGGTCGATAGTTGATTGGTATTCTGGCAACTCACTCCTATAACACCTGATCAAAAGACAAGTTGAACATGGCCAACCAAGAACCGGAGACAAGTATTATTGATCCGTCAAAAGATGCAGAAGAATTGGATGTTAATGCGATGAAGGAAGAAATGTATAAGTTAAAGGAGCAAATGGCTGAAATGTACCAGGCCTGGGCAAAGGGTCATCCACCACCGGTTTATCCTACTAACCCTGCGTATATCCCACCATCGGCCCAACCTCATGAGCCTCCCACTGTAAACTCATCTCCAGCCTTTCCCCTCTACCAAAAATGCTATGGCACCACTTCCCATACTTCTCAAGCTCCACCACCCAAACAAGTCTCATACCCTCCTCCACCAGTCACTCCCGTTTCTATGGCACCTCCACCTGCTGCATTACACCGATCTTCCAGTGAACCTCTGTTCCAAACTCATGAAAACCAGTATTATCCCCCTAAACCCACCTTCAAAGTTCCAGAACCGTACTCTTACACCCCTCATCTTGATCTCCCGGCAGAGATCGAGAAACCACCTAAAAATCCCGAGCATGAGGAGATGATCAGAAAGGTCAAAAGCTTGGAACAATCATTTAGAGATATGAGGGTGTTGGGAGGTCAAGTAAGTGTGGCCTATAAGGATTTATGTCTGTTCTCAGATGTTCAGTTACCAGCAGGGTTCAAGATGCCTATGTTTGACCCGTACGACGAGCATGGGGACCCAGTAGCACACTTAAGAGGATTTTGCAGTAAGATGAGAGGGGCAGGCGGAAGAGATGAATTATTGATGGCATATTTCAGCCAAAGTCTAAGCAGATCGGCATTAGAATGGTATACCAGACAAAATCACAATAGGTGGTACACATGGGACGATTTGGCCCAAACCTTCGCCTGTCATTTTTAGTACAATCTTGAAATTATCCCAGACCGTCTGTCATTGACAAAGATTGAGAAAAAGCCTGGTAAGAGTTTTAGGGAATATGGATTCCGTTGGAGGGAGCAAGCAGCGAGGGTTGACCCTCTGATTAAAGAAAGTGAGATGGTTGATTATTTCTTGCAAGCCTTGGAGCCCACTTATTTTGGTCATTTGGTGTCAGCAGTGGGCAAGTCCTTTAATGAGGTTTTAAAAATGGGAGGCATGGTAGAAGAGGGACTCATGTCTAATAAAATCATGAGCTACTCAGTAGTTAAAGCAACCACCCAGTCCATCCAAAATGGTACTGGGGGTATACTCAGGAAGAAGAAGAAAGAGGATGTTGCGACAATTGAGTCGGGAGCTTAAGTTGGATCTAGGGGCCCTTCACGTTACTACAACCAGCCTCGACCCTATCACCAAACTTACCCCCACACTTCATATAGTCCACCACAACACTACTACCCACCGTCAGATCCCCATTTTTCCGTCCATCACGCACAAACCTATACCCAACCTCCTGCTCATGCATAATGGCGTGTGCTTAGCTCCACAAAATCCATACCCAGCTCCACAAAATACCTATCTACCCCTAAAAGCCTACAGAAATCCCCCTGGCATAGGTTTTTGGCCAAATCAAGCCTTCAAGAATGAGAGGTTGCAAAAGCAGAAGACTTTCACTCCATTGGGAGAATCATATGCTAGTCTATTCCATAGACTGAGACATTTGGGTATGTTGAATCCGATCGAGGCTAAACTGCCAAATCCCCCTCCCAGAAATCTTAACGGCTCGGTGAGTTGTGAGTATTGTTCAGGGGCCCCGGGGCATGACACAGAGAAATGCTGGAAATTGAAAACAGCTATTCAAGAGCTCATTGACACTAATCGTATTGAGGTACAAGCTCTGGAGGCACCCAATATAAACTAGAACCCATTGCCATCCCATCATGAGACAAATATGATTGAGATAGTGCATAAGGGAGGGGAGCCTAAGAAGCCTTCGCAAACTGTCATGATGATTCGGGCCAGTGAAGCCAAGCTGTTTGAAAAGGCAACAAGTGAGAAGTCTATGATCAAGTTGAACGGGGCAAATAATGAACCATCTGTGGGGGTAAAGAACAGGTCCTCAAGTGACGTAACAGGGAAACATGAAAGAGCGAAAGTGGTTGTGCAGGAGTGACAAACAAGCCTGTGGTAATTGTGAAGGGTGCCTGCACAGATCTTGTCATTATCAAACCGGTAACTCAATTATCGATAATCAACAGCAAGGCAGTCCCATGGAATTATGAACGAGTGACAGTGACTTACAAGGGGAAAGAGGTTAAAGAAGAAGTGTGTGAGACCCATGGTTTGACTCGATCGGGGAGATGCTTTGCCCCTGAAGAGTTGAGAAAAGCTAAGACCTCCAAAGATAACCCAGTGTTGGTGAAGAAAGCTGTAACTAAGGAAGAAGCAGAGGAATTCCTGAGAAAGATGAAAGTGCAGGACTATTCCGTTGTGGAGCAGTTAAGGAAAACACTGGCTCAAATCTCGCTATTGTCATTATTGATCCATTCAGACGAGCACCGTCGGGCTTTGATGAAGATCTTGAATGAGGCCCACGTTCCTGACAAAATCTCAGTAAACCACTTGGAAAACATAGCTAACAAGATATTTGAGGTAAACAAAGTCACTTTTTCTGATGATGAGTTGCCCGTGGAGGGTACTGAGCACAATAGAGCCCTCTACCTGACTGTGAAATACGAAGATTCTGTGGTTACTCGGGTACTGGTCGACAATGGTTCTAGCGCGAATATTTGCCCCCTCTCTACTATGAACAAACTGAAGGTGGATGATGAAAAAATTCACAAGAACAGTATCTGCGTTCGAGGATTCGACGGTGGAGGGAAAGATTCAGTCGGGGACATAGAGCTCGAGCTCACAATAGGGTCAGTTGAATTTACTATGGAATTCCAGGTACTTGAAATGGTTGTTTCTTACAATCTGTTGTTAGGACAACCCTGGATTCATGCTGCCAAAGTGGTCCCGTCTACTCTGCATCAAATGGTCAAGTTTGAATGGGATCGACAAGAAATTGTTGTGCACGGCGAAGATAATTTGTGTGTTCCCAGTGATGCCATTGTTCCATTCATAGAGGTTGAAGACGACGAGGGACCATGGGTTTATCAGGTTTTGACATGGTATCGGTAGATAAAATTCCAGAAGTGAAGTGCGTGCCAACTCCAAGGGTAGCTGCCGCACCAGTCATGGTAGCCATTGAAGTATTGAAAAATGGTTTTGTACCGGGAAAGGGTTTGGGTGCATCTCTGCAAGGTATCGTATAGTCGGTTTCTCTTCCTAAAAACCTGGATACATTTGGTCTGGGGTTCAAGCCCACAGTCGCAGACGTGAGAAGAGCAAGAAAAATGAAACAAAGAGCATGGGCCCTTCCAAAGCCAGTCCCGCGACGTTCCAGATTATTTGCCAGGCCTTGTACTAGAAAGCACCCCGTGACAACGGCTGCCAGTTCGGTGGTTGATATGGATGGAGATTTGATGGAAAAGTTTGAGAGGATATTTCATGAAGTGCACATGTTGGAGGCTGGAGAGGGTTCGAGTGAGGCGGATGTGCAATTTGTTGGGCCCAGTGCAAAGATTTACAACTGGGAAGCAACTCCTCTCCCCACCCGGAAGGAGTTTTGGTAGTTTGCTTTGATTTTCTTTCAGTTAATCTGGATTATTCCAGGGTTGTAATTCAGATTCCATGTTCCGTCCATTTGGATGTATAAACCTTGTTATCCTTAACTTCAATGAAATGCAATTTCCTTTTTCTTCTCCCTTCGTGATTGTTTTATTTTTGTTTTTCTTTTCTTCCTTGTACAGTTCTTTTTATACTGGCTTCAATGATATGACATGAATGAGGAATCTCTAGCCCAGTCTTAAAAGCCAATCTAATTCCGAAATAGTAATTCAAGAAATAGAATGTGATGTTGAATCGGAATATGACGAGGATGAAGCCTTTGAAGAGATTAGTAAAGAATTAAGCCATTTTGAAGAAAAACTCAAGCCTAACCTGAGTGATACAAAAGCAATCAATTTAGGGGACCAAGATAATGTCCGGGAAACTAAAATAAGTGTTCATCTTGAACCACAACTCAGAGAGGAGATAATTACAGCACTGTT
Source organism: Nicotiana sylvestris (assembly GCF_000393655.2). NCBI lineage: Eukaryota > Viridiplantae > Streptophyta > Magnoliopsida > Solanales > Solanaceae > Nicotiana > Nicotiana sylvestris. The sequence continues at coordinate 83,428,985 of NC_091062.1, read as the reverse complement.
TGAGTATAAAGATGTTTTTGCATGGTCCTATGACGACATGCTGGGTTTAAGCACTGACTTAGTGGTTCACAAATTGCCCACTGAACCGGCATGCCCTCCTGTCAAGCAGAAGCTGAGGAAATTTAAAACTGATATGAGTCTGAAGATCAAGGAAGAGGTCACCAAGCAGTTCGATGCAAAGGTCATTCGGGTCACTCGGTATCCCACTTGGTTAGCCAATGTAGTGCCTATGCTGAAAAAAGATAGCAAGACCAGGGTGTGTATTGATTATCGAGATCTCAACAAGGCAAGTCCCAATGATAACTTCCCACTGCCGAACATCCATATATTGATCGATAATTGTGCCAAACATGAGATTGGTTCTTTTGTGGATTGTTATGCGGGCTACCACCAGATCTTAATGGATGAGGAAGATGTAGAAAAGACAACATTCATCACGCCATGGGGAACGTACTACTATTGGGTCATGCCATTTGGTTTGAAAAACGCTGGGGCAACCTACATGAGGGCAATGACGACCATATTCCACGACATGATACACAGGGAGATCGAGGTTTATGTGGATGATGTGATTGTAAAGTCTAGAAAGTAGTCTAACCATGTCAGAGATCTAAGAAAGTTCTTCCAAAAGCTTCGCAGGTACAGTCTCAAGCTCAATCCTGTAAAATGTGCGTTCGGTGTTCCGTCTGGAAGGTTGTTGGGATTTATAGTCAGCCGCCAAGGTATTGAATTAGACCGGTCAAAGATCAAAGCTATCCAAGAATTGCCACCCCCAAAGAACAAGAGTGAGGTGATGAGTCTATTGGGGAGATTGAATTACATCAGCCGGTTTATTTCTCAGCTCACGACAACTTGTGAGCCTATCTTCAAACTGTTAAAGAAAGATGTTGCGGTCAAGTGGACATATGAATGTCAGGAAGCATTTGATAAGATAAAGGGGTACTTGTCAAACCCACCTGTGTTGGTCCCTCCAGAACCAGGGAGACCTTTTATTCTGTATTTGACAGTCTTGGACAATTCATTTGGATGCGTGTTGGGACAGCATGACATCACTGGCAGGAAGGAGCAAGCCATATATTATCTCAGCAAGAAGTTCACATCTTACGAGATTAAGTACACTCATCTTGAGAGGACGTGTTGTGCCCTAACTTGGGTAGCCCAGAAGTTGAAACATTATTTGTCATCTTATACTACTTACCTTATCTCTCGCTTGGATCCGTTGAAGTATATCTTCCAGAAGCCTATGCCCACAGGAAGACTCGCAAAGTGGCAGATTTTGCTCACAGAATTTGACATTGTCTCTGTGACTCGAACTGCGATGAAAGCACAAGCATTGGCCGACCATTTGGCTGAGAATCCTGTGGATGAAGAATATGAACCTTTGAAGACTTATTTCCTTGATGAAGAGGTAATGCACATTGATGAGTTGGAATAGGTTGAAAGGCTAGGATGGAAACTTTTCTTTGATGGGGCTGCTAACATGAAAGGTGTTGGGATAGGAGCGGTACTTGTTTCTGAAACAGTGCATCATTACCCTGTTACAGCTCAGCTTCGGTTCTACTGTACTAATAACATGGCTGAGTACGAGGCATGCATTTTGGGTTTGAGGATGGCTGTGGATATGGGTGTCCTGGAAGTCTTGGTCTTGGGTGACTCAGACCTTCTCGTGCACCAGATTCAGGGAGAATGGGAAACAGGGGATTTAAAACTCATACCGTACCGACAATGTTTGCATGATCTTTGTCAATGGTTTCAATCAATAGAGTTCAAGCATATTTCGAGGATCCACAATGAGGTCGCCGATGCTTTGGCTACTCTGGCGTCGATGTTACATCATATGGATAAGGCTTATGTTGACCCATTGCATATTCATGTCCGCGATCAACATGCTTATTGTAACGTGGTGGAGGAAGAACTAGATGGCGAACCGTGGTTCCACGATATCAAGGAATACATCAGAATGGGGGTGTATCCGGTACAAGCCACAGTTGATCAAAAGAGAAAAATTAGGCGATTGGCAAGCAGTTGTTTCTTCAGCGGAGGGGTTCTGTACAAAAGGACTGCAGACCTTGGGCTGCTGAGATGCATAGATGCTAGGCAGGCTACAACTATTATGACTGAAGTACATTCTAGAGTTTGTGTACTGCACATGAATGGGTATGTGCTGGCAAAGAAGATTCTCCGAGCAGGTTATTATTGGCTCACTATGGAGCGAGATTGTATTAGTTTCGTGCGTAAATGTCATCAGCGCCAAGTGCGTGGAGATTTGATTCATTCTCCACCATCTAAATTACACATGATGTCTGCACCGTGGCCCTTTGTTGCTTGGGGCATGGATGTCATTGGACCAATTGAGCCAGCAGCATCCAATGGGCACAGGTTCATTCTGGTGGCCATTGATTATTTCACCAAGTGGGTTAAGGCTAAAACATTCAAGTATGTAACCAAGAAGGCGGTGGTTGATTTTGTGCACTCAATATAATTTGCCGGTTCGGGATACCGAAGGTAATCATCACAGATAACAGTGCTAATCTCAATAGTCATCTGATGAAAGAGGTGTGTCAACAGTTTAAGATTACACATCGCAATTCCACCCCATATCGCCCCAAGGAGAATGGAGCAGTCGAGGCAACCAACAAGAACATAAAGAAGATACTTCGAAAAATGGTGGAGGGTTCTAGGAAGTGGTATGAAAAGCTATTGTTTGCATTGTTGGGTTATCGCACTACTGTCCGTACTTCAGTAGGGGCGACTCCTTATGTGTTGGTGTATGGCACCGAAGCAGTGATACCCACAGAAGTGGAAATTCCATCCCTTCAAATTGTCGCGGAGGTTGAGATCGATTATGATGAGTGGGTCAAAACCCGCTTGGAACAATTGAGTTTGATCGACAAGAAAAGATTGGCAGTAGTGTGTCATGGCCAGTTGTATCAATAGAGAATGGCAAGAGCATACAATAAGGAGCATCCACGGAAGTTTGAAGTGGGTCAGTTAGTATTGAAACGCGTTCTTCCACATCAAGTTGAAGCAAAAGGCAAGTTTGCCCCAAACTGGCAGGGGCCATTCGTTGTAACTAGAGTGTTGTCCAATGGTGCATTGTATTTGACAGATGTAGAAGGCAAACGTATAGAAATGTCTATCAACTCTGATGCAGTCAAAAGATACTATGTATGATTCCTTTGTTTAATTGTACTTGTTTGTATTTGGCATATTTTGAATATTGAAATGACGAAGGCATTTTGTTCTGCTATCTAAACACTTTACCCCTTGTTACCCCTTTGAGCCTTATTTATTTTCTTCCATTCCCCTCTTTCGGGATCAGTAGCAAATATCCGAAACACAGGCAGAAAGATAAGTAAAGGAAGAAGAGAAAAAAAGAAAGAAAGGAATGAAAGAGGAAGAAAGAATGAAAAAAAAAGAAAAAGAAAAAAAAAGAAAAAAGAAGAAAAACAACAAAAAGAGAAAAAGAAAACAAAAAGAGAAAAAGAAAGCAAAAAGAGAAAAGAAAAGAAAGAGAAAAGAGAAAAATCACAACAACAAAGTAATTTCTATGACATGAACTACGTTCGTCCTGATTCCTTTTAAGGATACGTAGGCAGCCTCACGGTTCGGTCCCATCAAAGTAAAATCCAAAAGTCCCCAAACAAGAAATTGGGACAGAAGTCATGGTTGTTATAAGAAATCTGATTCTAAAAGTTGTAATTTTGAACCCATTCGAATTGTTTTGAGCCTTTTATACCCTTTATTTATAACCCCACCTAAAAGACCACATTATGGTCCAAAGAAAGACCTTCCAATCAGTCCTTGAGAAATGCCAAGTCGAACAGGTAGAGGCGATTCATATCAGGGGCAACACCCTGGTCCAAATAGGGAAAATAAATCAAAAATGAGAGAGTCTTATTGGTGAAAACCCTCACAGGCACCATAAGGCGATGGAAGCTGAGAGAAATCAAAGATGAGAGAGTCTTATTGGTGAAAACCCTCACAGGCACCGAAAGGCGAAAGTGAGTTGAGAGATGAACAAATAAGAGAGGTTTGTTGGTAAAACTCTTCAGGGCATCGTAGGTCGAACGAGGTCAAGGTTTTGGTGAAGAAATCAGGTTATTGGAATTCCGGGGCAACAAAGTATGGTAACTGAAAGTTGATCGGTTGGACAGATTGGGCCGATTAATCCATAATGCATGTCATGATCATTGGTGCCAGCTGTTCCACTCAGATAAGTCTCTTTTCTTTTTCCTCTTCAGATAGTCTCCCAGTTTTGGATTTTCTTATTCTTAACTCTGAAAGTCATTGCATTTCATTTCTTTTAGGTTTACTTCTCTAAAATGTTCCCAATGTCAATAAGAAGGAATTTCAAAGCTCACTACCAGCTTCAAAATTGCAAAGCACAATGCGGCCAGAGTATACCAAAGATAGCACGATGTAAAGTGGGATAAAGTGCCAGCAAAAGTTCCATCGGCAGAGTGATTTAGTCATTTCATGGGAGATGCAGAGGTTCAGTTAAAGGGGCAGAGGTGTGAAACAACGGTTCAGGTATAGAACACTCAGGTCATTCAGGGTCATAGGGTTTTGAAAGTCAGTCGGAAAGTCAAGAGGTTCAGGGCCAGTTCGGGGAAGCCAGTCAAAACAAAACAATGCAGCAGAGAGACCTTCAGCAAAGAATTCCATCAACTAACCACCACATTTTAAACTGATGAATTTTTCTTTGATTAAACAGGGGAAGGAAATTTTGGTTGTTTCGGAGAAACCCTCCGTGGAGAATGGCAGTCACCAAATAGGTTTGATTTTTGATTTTCAGGGCCCTCCTAGAAAATGGGACCTAGTTCAAAAATAGCGTAATCTAGCATAAATGTATCCTAAAGGAATATAAGCTGGTTTAGAAGTTTGCATGTTCAAGATAGGATTCAATTAGGGGTTCTCAGGAGCCTCCTGAATAATGGGACTTAACTTTAAGATTTCGATTAGATAACAACATTTAGCGTAAGTTCTATTGTAGGGTAGTATAATTCAACTATAAAAGTTGTCGCTCTTAAGATAAAATTTGACTTTTGATTTTTAGGACCCTCCTGGATAATGGAGAGTAGTTTAAAGACCCTCTTAGATAACAAGATTTAGCAGAGGTCATACCTTTAGAAGATATAACCTAGATTTAAAATTGTCGTTTAATCAAGAGTTGTCAGGACCCCCCTGGATAATGGGACCTAGCTTTCAAATTCTTAGTAATACTTGGTAACATGAGTTAGTTTTACACTCACATCTGTGCCTAGCCACCAAAATGGGGTAGGAAAATTTTCTTTGTTTTTGTCTCTTTTGTTGAAGTCAGGAGCCCGTCTGAAGAGCAGGGAATATGTTCAAGTTTAGCAGTCAGGAGCCCGCCTGGAGAGCAGGGAATATATTTCAAGTCAGCAATCAGGAGCCCACCTGGAGAACAAGGGAGTACAATTCAAGTTTTAGCTTTCAAAGTTCTTATTGATATTTGGTAATGTGATTTGTTTTACACTTACACGTGTACCCAGATACCCAAATTGGGGCAGGAAATTTTCTTTGTTTTTGTCTATTTTGTTGAAGTCAGGAACCCGCCTGGAGAGCAGGGAATACATTCAAGTTTAGCAATCAGGAGCCCGCCTGGAGAGCATGGGAATACATTTCAAGTTTAGCAGTCATGAGCCCGCATGGAGAGCAGAGAATACATTCAAGTTCAGCAGTCAGGCATCCGCTTGGAGAAATGGAAAACATCTCAGATTACAATTCAAGGGGGCAACAAAGGGATTCCACCGGAAAATACAAGTTAACAAGGCAATAAGAACCACAAGAGCTAGTTTGAAGATATAGATAGGATTTTGTAATGCATATATCATAGTCTAATCTAGCTTATTTTTATTTTGGTGTAATATGGGGATGCAGTAAGCAGTAGCAGTAGCAATAGCAACAGTGAAATCACAGCTTCATGGTAGTCCCAGCTACCAAAACTTTCCGAACTATACTGACTTGATTCCTTTATAGCCAAGGATATGTAGGCAACCTTGGAAGTAGGGTGCGGTCAAATCTTTCAAAATGCTTCCCACGGAGTATTCAAACGGGCAAAAATCACTCGTATTCGCTCACTTTATCTTTGCACGAAAATACTTTGTATTTCCAGTCAAAGAGGGGCAGCTGTTAGCACGTGATTTTTGCCCTATATGAATTACACCCATAAATTCAATACAAAATAATTTCTTTTCATTATTTGCAATTTTTGTGGATTTTGTGGCATTTTCTGATAATTGTTTGCATTTGTCTGTGCATTTTTTATTTTTGTTTAATTAATGAAAAATACAAAAACATGCTGCATTTTCATTTAGGATCTAATTTTGCATTTTTGAATTAATTAGTAATTTAGTGTTTTACAAAAATGGAAAAATCACAAAAAAATAACTTATTTTTGCATTTTTAATTTTAGCGTTGAAATTTGGGACATTTATTTTAAATTTGGTACTTAATTAGTTAGGGTAAATGTTATTTTAATTTTTTAATATAATTTGTTAGGCTAATTATTAAAAGTTAGTTTCTGATTTATTTTGATTTGAGAAAAAAGAAAGAAAGAAAGAACTATGATTTTTGGGCCAATTCAAACAATTTCCCTAGGCCCAAAATCAAATTCCCACATACCCGCCCGTTCCAGGCCCAGACCTGTGTCCCCAACCCGGTTCGTCTCACCTAAAACCAAACGACATCGTTTCCTCGGCCCCCGATCTGAGCCGTTGATCCCAGTAAATCCAACGGCTCAGAACTGACCCCCTTCCCCCATATAAATCTTTCCTAACAGACCCCTAACCCCATCTCGTCTCTCATCTCCCTCAAACCCTCAGAGACCCCAATCAACGCCACCTCGAACCGCCGTGAGCCGTTTGCCGGAAATTGCCTCCGCCGCCGGCGTTTCTCCGGTTAACCTCATTTTTACACCATCGATTCTTCTCCTTCTCCTCTTTCCAAATCTCCGAATCCCCACTCTCGAATCCCAGCCTAGCCTCTCGAATTTTCAATCGAAAGTTAGACCAAAACCTAACTTCTCCCAAATCCCTCCAAACTAACACCCTGAAACCCCCACGACCCCCTCTTTTAAAATCTCTAACCCATATCCCTCGAATACCTCCCAAATCCGTCGAATCTTGGATCTAAGGACAGAGTTCGAAGACCTAAGAAGCCAAATCATTTTCGTTTAAGATTTTGTGGCTTGCATCACCACAGGCGTCCGAAGTCGCAAGATTTTCGAGTCTAATTCGACTAACACTGATTGTGTTAAGTCAGGAAGTCAAGCGTTGGGGTCGAGTTGTAATCAGTAAGCTTTCTTTATTTTTTTCCCTCTTGTGTTCGTTTTGATTCATGTCCTACTCTCCTTATTTTTCTTTTTCTCATCTTTCTTGCAGTAGGCTGATTCGAGCAAGGATACGAATGGCGTTAAATTTTGTGTTCGTGTTTCTTGTCAAGGTTTAGAGGTCCATTTGTTGATTTTATATCAACAATATGCTTGAGCCTTTATTTTTGCTATTGATTTAGTCTCCTAAGTTAATATAGTTAGGCCGTCTCTTTTTAATAATCTAATTCACTTTTTTTCTTGTTCTTGTAGTTAGTCAGTCGTGCAGTCAAAACTTTTAGTTTTCAAATAAGTGTTTACTTTCTACTCTTGGTAGATTCAGAGTCTGGATTGTATTTGGGCCTGGGGTTTCATTCCTTTAGGTTCAGGCTCATGTTCTGGGTTGGGTCTTGAGTGAATTCAGCCCAGGGTCAGTTTGACCCATACCCATCTGGGTTACTTTTAAATAACAGGGATCGTAAAGGGTAATGTAGGGAAATTGGTATAGGGAATCTCATTGTAACAGAAAAGGAAGCTTCTAGGAAGCTGGGAAGGGGCTATTTTGAAACTCTGATATATGAACTGAGGGTAGTTAAGCAAAAACAAAAACTGGCTAGGGATTTCTAAGCTAAAAGCAAATTTGAAAAGGGGTTAAAGGGTAAAACTAAAATCAGAAAGGTTGCCCTATTAGCTTGCCCATAAAGGTACTTTTTCTTGCATTGAAAGGCAGACCCAAGAGACCTAAGAGATAAAAAATCAGAGAAAATAGGACGGTTGAGTTTTTTTTAAAAAATCACTATTCCATTTGTTTTTCTTTTCTGAAATTGCTAAAAGTTTTGGATCCCTAGAGCAATATTTGATGTGAATGGGGTTGAGGATGGTTAATTGAATCTTCAGAAGCTGATTTTGAGCTTGATTTGTGTTTGGAATACTATTTTAATTTGAGTTTGAGATTGAATCTGGGTCTGTGTGGACTTGGTTTGGGGCTGAAACTGATTTTATTCAGTTAACACTGTTGCTTTGTTGCTGATAATCGTTTGTTGTTGCTGACCTTGCATTATTCTATTTCTTTCTGCTTTCCAGGTACTTCTTAGACCCATGAATGTATGACCTTTGAGTTTGAAGTCATAGAATCAATTGGAAGCTCAAGATGTGCACTAGTTTCTTCATAGCAAATACTAGTTGTGTTTCTCCAAAGAATTCTGTATTAATTTAGTGCATTTGTATGCTATTGTTTTCATGTATGTTGTTGAGAGTTGCTATGAGTTCGCTTACATTTTATGTTGGATGTATTTGCAAGGAAAACACCTTCTGCCTATTTTTTAGATGTATTTAGTTTTAAAATTGATCCATGCTTAGTATGATCCGTATTCTTTCATGTGGTTACTCTGCAAATTTGGTCCTAGTTCTGTTTCTTTTCCAGCTCTTAACTTATCATTGTAGTTCCTGAAGGTCTAAAATGTGTATGGTTAAAAGGACCGAACGTTTTGCTCCTAAAGCTGATGTTTTAAGGCTATCATTTTTATCAGTGCAAATCTGTTGATCTCTCGTGTAATTGAGTGAATGCCTTTGGTTGAAAACAAGGTATGCTTGGTTAAATATGTAAAGGTCTTGGTATGAGCTTAAATTAGATGGTTATGGATTGTTGTAGCGGGAATCTAAAATTAAAACAAGCATTTTTTTGTTTGTTGCTCAGTTTGATGATTCATATTTACATTGCCAGTATGATTTCATATTAGCCAAAGCCAAAGTTTTTTTTTAAAATTAACTTGAAGTCATCTGGGTTGGGTGGGTTAAGCATCGAGTTCGTTTTGGGAATGATGAATCAAGCCATAGGATCAGTGTCGTTTGGGCCAAATGGTCATTGGGCAGGTAAATGCATAGTGGGCTCCGAATTGGTTCTATTAAATGCTAGAATTGGACTTCAGTTGTTGATCCTGCAATTGGGTTTTCTCGATTTGTGTTGTCCAATTAATTAGTCACAGTAATTCCGGGATGTGGTTTTGATATAACTTCAAATTATTTTTGGATATGCATATCCGTAGTTCACTTAGTTAAATGCTATTACCTTTTAAAAGGGTATTGAGGTGCGCCGCGCCAAATAAAATCTCAAATGTGTGGCCCTCATTTAACTATTTATTTTAAAATTCTTAGGATTCGAGGCGTTCCATTTAGCAAATTTTCCATGGCCCTCGCAAAGTTAAAAACACGTAGTTGCTTTAGGCGCGTTATTTTAATAATATTACCTTCCTAAACTCGGGTGTTCATTTCATGTGACCCAAATCCAAATCTTAACAACGTTGAATAAAATGTGTTTCGGATTGCAGGTGCATTTCATGTGGCGCGGTTCAATGACATGTTTTAGATGGCGTTGAAATCTTCCTTAAAATAATTTAAAGCGGGTTAAAGATAAAATGCACATAGGTTTGAAATTTGTACTAAAATCAGGTAATTGGGCCGAATGTAACAGTTGAGTGACCGTGCTATAACCACAGAACTCGAGAATGCCTAACATATTCTCTCGGGTTAACAAAATTTCTTACTTAGATTTCTGGTTCTCGGACTGTTAAGCAGAGTCAAGTTTTTCCACGATTCGAGATTTGACATCGGTGACTTGGGACACCATAAATCTCCCAAGTGGCGACTCTGGATTTATAAATAAATAAATCCTGTTTCAATTGTCCTTTAATTGGAAAAACTCCCTCATCTACTCCCTTCCGGGGGTGTAGGTAAAAAGGAGGTGTGACATCCACAAATGCCGAGGAAATTGCGAAGAAGCACGACCGCAGATGCGGTTCTGAGCATCGCAGAAGTGATCACTGGATGATCGAGGCTGTCCCGCAAATGCGAGCCTTTTCCACAAATGCAGAATTTCCCGGGCAGAACTCTATATCGAGGTTTTGGGTTCTTTTATCATATTTTGAGATGTGGGACCGGATTGAGGCGACTTTTGAAGCAATTTTCATTACAAGGATTGGGGTAAGTGTTCTACAGTCAATTTTGATTATATTTCACGAAAATCTTCATTTTTGGTAATTGGATTGTTAATTTTAAAGAGAAAATTGGGGGGTTTTAGCCTAAAGTATCATAGAGTGAGTTTTTGAGTTTTGGACATCAATTCACAGTCGGATTGGAGTGAAACTAGTATGGTTGGACTCATAATTGAATGGGTTGTCAGATTTTATAAGTTTCATCCGGTTTTGAGGAGCGAGCCCGGGTTTGACTTTTAGCCGATTTTGGAATTTTGATTATAGATTTGATCTTTATCATTTGGAGTTTTTTCCTTAGGCATTAATTGATGTATTTGAGTTGCTTTTGGCTAGTTTCGAGCCGTCGGAGGTCGGAGGTCAGTACACGTGTCATGGCATTTTTAGAGCATCGTTTGTCTTGCTCGGTATTGGATTTGGCTTTTTGGAGGTAAGTAACACTTCTAAACTTGGTATTGAGGGTATAAAACCCCGAATTACATGTTATGTGATTGATATTAAGGTGACGCAGGTGTTAGGTAACGGGCGTGTACCGTAGTAACTATGATTTAGTCAATTCCATGGAACTGTGTAGCTATCTTATTTGAACCTTTTTACTGTACTCCATGTGGTAGAGCACTTGAGCGTTGATCCTGTTGGAACCCACTAAGGTCATTTATGATGTTGAGTTATCTGTTTACATTGAACTTACATACTCAGTCATACGCATTCATATACATATCATATCTCAGTGTGTGTTACCATTTTTGATACATCACATCATTATTGTTGCCCTAATTTTATGGCATTGTGAGCCGAGAGATTGGAGAGATTGATGAGTGAGCGAGGTCGAGGGCCTGATTGTGAGGATATTGATCTATGATGGAAGCGGGATGCATGCCGCATCAGATGTTATTGATTTACACCATGATTGGATGATTATAATGCTTGGGCTGAAGGAGCCCCTCCGAAGTCTGTACATAACCCAGTGAGCACTGGTACCTACTGAGTGTGAGTGTTGAGTGCAATTGCCGAGCGCAAGTGCCGAGTGATTGGGAGGATTGAGTGACTACGAGGACTGAATAACTGTGAGGATGAGTGATTGGGAAGTCTGAGTGTATTGATGCACCAGAAGTATGCATATGGTTTTATCACTTCATGGTATTACAGTTGGCATGTGTACATTGACATGTAGGCATAAAGATCTATTTTCCTCATGCCGTTTGAAAATAAAATATTTACCTGTTGAAACTATTGGGAAAATCACAGTTTTATAAACTTACTCATATGTTTTGGTGATTTCGATATAAGATTTGGATTTTCACTAAGATACTTGAAAAGCATGACTATTTTCCGGAATTGTGAAAGGTTGAGCATTTTATCTCTGAGTTACTTCTTTTAGCATTGTTATTATGTTACGAACTGTTGTTGGCTATGTGTGTTCGACTTCGATCTTTGTTCCAGCTCGTCACTACTTTCAACCTAAGGTTAGGTTTGTTACTTATTGAGTACATGGGGTCGGTTGTACTCATACTACATTTTTGCACCTTGCGTGCAGATGTTGGATGTTGATGTTGCTACCTGCGGCGGGAGCTGGATCAGAAGATGTACCTGCGTTCCGGTCATAGCTGCCTCTTTTCCTTGGTAGCTTTAGCATTTTAATCTGTTCATTTATATTTCAAACAAATAATATATTTATTTCATACTAGCTTTGTAAACTCTAAATCATAGAAGCTCATGATTTGACCTACCAGTCCTTAGGAAATGTATAAGTTTCAGATATTCTATCATTTGTTTGTCTCAATAAATCTCATAAAATTGGATAGTTGTTAATTGTCTTACCTAGGGGGTCAGGTTATATGCCATCACGACTAGTTGGATTTTGGGTCATGACATATATACATATACACACACACACACACACACACACACACACACATATATATATATATATATATATATATAACTTGATCATGATATGATTCTATTTTTATGCATTTCTATATGTTTATCAAGTGAATTGATGAAAGAAACTTGAGATTGGAAGTGAAGATTAGCTTAAGTCACTTGTATAGTGTTGTGTTGCCATTGAAAGCTATTGTAAGCTAAATATAACTTGGATTTCAACTTGAATCCACTATAGGAGGTAAGTATATTGTGTTCTTGCATGTTCTTAAGGTTATCTTGATGTTGATTAAGTTAAATGGATGGACTAGACATGAACTAGTGAATAAACTTGCTAATTGAGGATAGTTGGAGTTGTGAATTATTTTCTTTGTTATAAATATATGGTATAAAGTTGGAATAATTGATTACTGACTTCATAATCATGTTAATTATACTGTTATGTTAAAGTAAGAAGTCTATAAGAGGTGATATGGGGCATACTGGATCCAATCGGAGCTTGCCGCTCGTCGTAAAGTAGTTGTAACTTGTTGTTATATGGTGTCTTTTTATTGGTACTTATATGTTTTCGGATTTCTATGGTTGTTGCTTTTGGTATATGGTATTGGAGGAGGCCCTTGTTACAAGGGAGATTCTGCCAAATTTACATAAATGAGCTATTCGCTTATGTTATGGACTTAGCCTTTACACAGCACTGATTTTGATTCTCCTTATGCTATGGTAGATTGAGTTGAGTTTTTTGAAGAGTTTCTTGGAAGGTATTGAGGAATCAACGGGGTTAAGTTATGTTAAGGCTATCGCTTCTTTCATTTTCTCATGATCCATGTGATACAAACAAAATGAACAAATGTACAACTTTCACAAATGACTTTATTCATAGAAGTACTAGGGGTTCCTATGTTCATGATTCCCTATGTGTCCTATTATTATAGCGTCTATTCATGGGTCTCAGAAAATACGTAAGTTGATAAAGTTTATTTTATGATATTAACCGAAGTCATATTGGTCTTATTACTTTCCGATAGATCTTATTGACTTACTTCTATATGCATTGCATTCATTTATACGTGTACATTGACCCATGACCAGATGATGTGATATACGCGTATATATTATATATTATATATTATATATGGGATATGGGGAAAGGTTACACCGTTATATATGCACCATCACCTGATCAGCTAGTATACGTTGATGATTTCGCCCACAGAGGCCGAGATAATATGATGGGATGCCCTAGAGCCTTGGTGATGTTATGTACGCATATACTATGCATTACATGTCATTTATATGCATATGCATGACATTATAAATGCTTCATGATTCACAGAGTTGTTCATACTTACAGGTTGAGTCCTTTACTCCATGATTCATTCATGTGTTTTATATACTACTTTTCACACCTCACATACACTCTACTTTATTCATACTGATGTCTCTTTTGCCTAGGATGGTGTGTTTCATGCTGCAGGTCCCGATAGATAGGTCCTCCTTGTAGGCTATCAACTCAGCGAAAGGTATTGGTGCACTCCACTTGCTCCGGAGTTTCCTATTTGGTCAGTATGCTTTGGATATGTATTGATTGGTATGGCGGGTCCCTGTCCTAGTCTTTATGACATTTATGTACTCTTAGGTGCTTCTAGAGATATGTCATGTATATGGATGATTCTATGGCATTGTCGTCCTATGTTTTGAGTGTACAAATGATCATTTCAATATTATTGGTCCGTATGTCACATTTATAAGTTTTATACCATTTTGAGTCATCATATGTCGAGTATTCTCTTATGTTTAATTCTTGTTATCTCATGATGGCCTTTTAAGCTCATTAATCCATGATAGTATGATAAGAAGTATACGTTACGTTGTTACTCGGTTGAGTTAGGCACTGGGTACAAATCGCGGTTTGGGTCGTGACAATATCTCACAAGGTTTTGCATATACAAACATTTTCTTAAAGGATTTATAAACATGTACCCCTTTTAAAACTACATATCATATTTTCGAAGTGATAAGCTTTAAACTTGATATATAATAAGCCATACCTTTAAGCACTAATTAAGCTGAATATAGACAACTAATTCTTTAAACCTAGTCTAAGTGCTATGGATCTACCTCAGGTAGATTTTAAGAGGTGCCTAAGCCCTTCCTATTAGAAGAACAAGAACCCTTACCCAAAATCTCACCGTTTAGCAGACTAAGAGAGAAATGATCTTAGTAATTAAATAGTTATCCTAATATACCTTTAAATATTAGGTGGTGACTCTCTTTCATCATCAATAAGGAAACCACTAGTTGAATATTTCCTTGACTCGGGCAAAATAGGGTGCAACAACATGGCGACTCTGTTGGGGACTTCAAACATAGGTTTTGAACTTAGCAGACATAGACTAGACTTGGAATTTAGGATTGTTTGTACACTGCTTTAACTGTGTGTAATTTGCATGTGTATGTTTACCTGCCTTACTTTCTCATTATGTACTACTTATTTTAAATGTTATTGAAAACATATCACTATCTGTTATCGTTTTATATATATTGTCATCGCACTCTTTCATATAGAGTCTTGGTTGTACACAATCATACACAATGACATGCGAAGGTTGTCTTTACACCCCTCCAAACCTTCTTTCAAAATTCTTTAGTTTCAGAGAATGGCTTTGCTAGGTGAACTGACATAACTTCTCACAGTATTCACTCCAACTAAAAATTAGGAAATACTCCACTCTGGAAAATATAGGTCATACTACATAAACCTTAGGTGGATCGGTCTTTGGCATCCACACAAAATTAGGAAAGCCACCCTAATGTCAACGGGTCATGCACCCAAAGACATTACTTTTGTGGAAAGACGAATTAATCATGACGAGACTCTTTAGATCCAAAGCTAACACTTATCCAACCCTTTTCTCTACCTTTTTCAGAAATGAAAATCAACCAAAATTTCCCCAAGATCAACATGGTGAAGGGAGCACTGCACAAGCTAAAGTAGTGGTGCAAGAACATCCGCCTAGAGCATGGAGACGAAGTCAAGGCACACCTAGGAACATTGACTGCCTTGCTAAACATTCAAGCTGGCAAGGCGCTTAGCTGCCTGTTGATAGAGTTCTAGGACCCGACCAAAGTAGTTCTCAAGTTTGTTGATTGTGAGTTGGCGCCAATGTTGAAAGAAGTTACCAGTTTCACAGAGCTTCCATTTATAGGGATGAGGCCGATACTACCGGTCACCATGCCCGGCTACAGGTTTCTCGATTCTTTAGGTCTGGCACATAGTCGGGGTTTGACTAAAATTGAATATGGATGGGTAAGCTTGGACCAATTATTAGACAGGTTTAGACATCGTGAAAGCTATGAGTGGTACTTGGGAGAATTTCAGTGTGATCAGGAAACATGGGAAAGTATCTGGCCTATAACCATCTCTTTGGCACTGCAAGGACTACTGGTTTTCCCACAAATAAGAGGATAGATCAATATCATTTTTCTGCCTGTAGTTTTGGCTACATTCCAGGGCAACCTCCAAGCCACTTTGGTACCTATGGTGTTAGAAAAAATTCTCAAAGCATGGTCGGCGTGTTCCTGGGGGTATGATTTCTTCAAGGGTTGCAACCTATTGCTTCAACCTATTGCTTCAACTCTGTAGCGAGAGGCCACAATTGACTACTTTTTGGGTTTAGTAACAGGATTCGAAGTCATAGTGAGAGAATAAGACGTTGGGTTTCCCCCACAAACATGAAGAATGGAGAGACATGCTTACCAACTTAAGCAAAGAGTGGATCCATTGGAAGCTGTCATGGCTGAGCGAAAGGGAAATCCTAAGTGCTCCCTATAAGTATTTTATCGAGTTGATATGACTTGAAGGCATCAATCCATACTCATTGTTACGAGTTCCCAAGCATTTCGGGTTGATTCAGGATGTACCTCTATAGACGATGGCGACATTGTATGAAGATGAATACAATGGGAAGATACCGATACCAAGGATAAGGAGACTTTAGGAGGAGTGGAATGATCTTGTCATAATGCTAATGGGTTAGAATTCATGATGCACTCCAAATTATTGTGTCCGGTTCAATGAAGAAGATGAGATAGCCCGACCAAGAAGGAAAGGAATATCCTAGATAGAGGATGAAAATCTATCACAAGATTTTGCCACACTACCTCGTGACTACCTTCATGCACCGCCAAGTGGTTCCGGGGTCAAATGAGTACATGTTTACACCTCCCGAGAATGATGGAGTAGTTGAATGTATACATATTGAGTTTGAGACAGAACCAAAGGAAGACCCTAAGAAAGAGACTGAGTTTATTGATGATGAAGAAGAATTTGAAGAAGACTCGGAGAAAGAATCGGAAGAACACGAAGAGATAAGGAATGATTTCGGGCCGTGACACATTTGAAAATTGGCACATCTGGCTGTGACGACGCTCCCATAACCGCCCTGATTTCCTTCTTTAGATTCAATACTCGACCACTTTCCTTCAACTACTCGACAAAAAAAAATACCCCTACTTCAGTCCATACCACCCAGATTATACCCCCAGTAATCCCTGCAAATCCATTAAACCCTCCTATTCACACCCTTATGTACCAAATTACATTCAAACACCACAAAACCCACTAGTTTCTACCAACATAGTTCACACCCATCCTCGTGATGGCTTCACCTTTACAACTAACCAAAACCATCACATACTCGCGGCAGATATTGTTGCACATAAGTGATATGTTCCTCCCTTAGTTTCCATTTTAGAACCCACATTCACAATGCTTGTCACGGTCAGGATGTCTTATAAAGTTGATCAATATGCCGAAATGGAAAAGGAAACTAATTATAAGGAGGAAGAATCAGTGTCCGAGAAATTACGAGCATTGAGAAAATAAACGAAGAACCTTCAGGTCGCTTGAGAAAGTGAAAGTCTAGATGATAAGGATCTGTGTATCCACCCTAATATGGAAATGTCGATTGGGTGCTAGCCTCCGATATCTTTGATGGGATAGGTGATCCCCATGAACACTTGAGAGACTACAACAATAAGCTGTTGGAGTGGGAAGAAATGAGAAGTTGAGGATGAATTTGTTCATAAGGAGTTTGACAGAGGAAACACTTACTTGGTACACTCACCAAGATCCCCGAAACTGGAGGGAGTGGTAGGATATGGCAGAAGATTCATTAATCACTTCTGTTTGAACATAGAAATTACCCCTGATAGGTTCGCTCTGGTAAACTTGCAGAAGAAGTTGTCCGAATCATTTCAAGAGTATACACATCGATGGAGGTTGGAGGCTGCCAGAGCACAGCCCCCACTAGATGAAAGTGAATTGACTAAGTATTTCACCAAGGCTTAGGAAGGAATCTATTTTGAGAAAATAATGGGCATTATAGGGCAGAAGTTCTATGAACATGTTAGAATAGGAGACTTATTAGAGAATGTATAAAGCCCGGCGAGGTACAATCTATGGCTGCATTGCAAGTAGCTAGCAAAGCAATCCAATCTAGTTCAATAGGTAGCGGAAAGAAGACAAAGGAAGAGGTATCAATAATTGTTTCTTATTGCCAGTCTAATCCACACTTTGGAAACAACTCTTACTCTCCAAATACTCATTCCCCACACCTACATACTTATGCTCCAATATATAATACACAGCCATACTACAATTCCCAACCTCAATATAATCCACCTTGCACCCACACAAATCCAAATCCACCATGACCATATGCTCGAGTTCAAATTACCACTCACCACAATCGACCCACCTATTCACCCCGGCCTGGCCCAAATTTTGAAGAAAGAGGTTCCAAAAACTACACCCTGATTGTTAAACCTTTGGCTCAACTATTTGAAAGACTGAGAAGAGTAGGCTTAATATATCCAATAGAAGGAAGGGTTCCTGAGTATCCTTCAAAATACTTTGATGCAACCAAATGGTCTATCTACCACTCAAATGAACCACGTCATGGTACCGAGGATTTCTTCAAATAGAAAAATGAAATTGAGTCACTGATCAAAAGTGGAGCCATTCTGTGCACCCGAGCACCGCACAATTTGAACCGTAACCCATTGTCAAACCAATATAATCAAGAAGCTAATATGATTACCCTCATGCCAGCAACAATCCATCATTGTTATTATGGATGAGGATGATTGGGAAAACAAGACACTCCCGTAGACATATTAGTAGAAACGGAAAGCTAAGGTGACGGATTCCACAGCGGCTCATTGAATGACCAGGTCAGGGAGGTGTTACGCTCGTGAGCAAGTAAACCGAGGAAATCTAGAAAGTAACAGATTTAGAGAAGGAACATAACAGACCCGGAGGCCGCGGAATTTTGGAAGAAGATGTCAACCAAAGAATATTTCATGGAGGAACAATTTAAGAAAACCTCGATGCAAATATCAATCACGGATATACTGATGAGTACTGATAGTCAAAAAAATTCCTTGATGAAAGTGTTAATTGGAGTAAACGTTCCGATCAACACTATCAGAGAGGCCCTGGGGACAACCATGTGGAAGATGGTTGAATCAAATATGATCACCTTCTGAAGAGATTATCTTCCTATAGAGGGCGTGGGTCATAACAAAGCTTTTCACATCACCGTCAAATGTAGAGATAAGGTGGTGTCCCAAGTACTCATTGATGGGGGATCAGGAGTTAATATCTCCCCGCTCTCTACCCTACAAGATTTTGTTATCCATCTGAGAGAAATAAAAGAAAGTCACGTGAGGGTAATCGCTTTCGACGGGTCGTAGAAGGACGTCATTGGAGAAATCTATTTGGCTTTGCAAATTGGACCAGTTGACTTTCCCATACTATTCCAAGTAATGGACATTTCATCTTCACACAACCTGCTACTAGGAAGACATTGGATACACATGGTAGGGGCAATCCCGTCTACCCTACACTAGTCCACAGCCAATGGAGCCTGTCAGCTTACCTTGAACATGTAGTCCCATTCATAGAAGGATTAGACGGGGTCGCTTTTCATGCGATCGAGAGCATACAGACCATGGAAATAGAACAGACCAAGCAAAATCTGGGTATGCAGTCACCATACAGATCAAAGATAGTTATGAGGTAAATGATGAAGTAAGGATACATACCAGGAACTGGGTTGGGAGCCCGATCAGACGGGATAACATAGCCGATTGAGCCCAGTGGGTAGAAAGGTAGAGCTGGCACAATGTATCAACCTCCGATTGGGAAGACTTGTACCAGTAGCTTCGGGAAGAAAGCTTTTGTGCTATAGTATGTTTTGGGTACGAGTCAGAGCTCAATACTAGAGGATGACATCATCGATGGAATAAGAAGGATGTTCGTGACCATGATCGTGGAATGCTGTGACAAAATTGATATCAAGACACCGACCATTCAGAATGTTGGACCAGGAGAGGACTTCCAGAATTGAACCACCAGCCCGTCTTTGGTTCTCGAGAGTCTTGGCAGTGTGGAATTGTAAAACTTTTGAAAAATGTGCAAGGTCAATATAGGCTTGAACCGTGTCTGTGCTCTTTTGTCATTCCCCTTTTTGCATTGCTCTTTTGATGAAACAAAAAGAAATGCTTTCCAAAAATTATTGCAAACTTATTTATCACTTTATTTATACGTAGCTTTTTTTCCAGTAATCAAAACGATAAGACCCCGCTTATTGCGATTATGATGTGTAACTAAACCCCCGATTAAGTAATCCAGATGACGAAGAATATGACAAAAGCATGATGCCAGATAATCTGCCACATGAGATCGAACAACTGGAAAGCCAAAAAAGCCTAACCTTGAGGAGATAGATGTAGTCAACATGGGAAGCAAATAAGACGTGAAATAAACCGGAATCATCATCCATCTAGAAGCAGAGCAGAAAGAAGAATTGTTGAGCTGCTCCAACAGTACATCGACATATTTTCATGGTCGTATGACGACATGCCTGGATTAAGCACTGACATCATTTCACATCGATTGCCTACCGATCCTACTAGACCGCTAGTAAAACAAAAACCCAAAACATTCAAGCTGAATCTATGTTTTAGGATAAAAGAATAAGTAACCAGGAAAATAGAGGCGAACGTAGTGAGGGCCACCAATTATCCCACATGGTTGGCGAATATCATCCCGGTACCAAAGAAGGATGGGAAGATTAGAATAAGTGTGGATTATCGATAAGTTAACAAGGCCACCCTAAAGGATGATTTTCCTATACCAAATATTCATATCCTCATCGACAACTGCATGAATTATGAGCTATAGTCATTCGTGAATTGTTTTGCCGAGTACCATCAGATCCTGATGCATGAAGAAGATGCAGAGAAGGCAACATTCACTATGCCTTGGGGAGTTTACTATTATAGTGTTATGCCATTCGGCCTCAAGAATGTTGGTGCTACGTAGACAAGGGCCATGACAACCCTCTTTCACAACAAGATTCACAAATATGTCTAGGTATATGTGGATGATGTCATCACCATGTCTTGAAAGAGTCTAGAACATTTGGACATCCTGAAGAAGTTTTTCATACGCTTGTAGAGGTATAGTTTGAATTTGAACCCTGCAAAATGCGTGTTCAGAGTCCATGCTGGAAAGTTGCTAGGTTTCATCGTAAGCAGGAAGGGGATGGAACTGGATCCTTCAAAGATCAAAGCCGTTCAAGAGTTGCCACCGCCCAAGAGAAAGAAAGATGTGATAAGTTTCCTTAGAAGGTTGAATTACATTAGTCAATTTATAGTCCAGTCCACAGTAATTTGTGAGCCCATCTGCAAGCTGCTGAAAAAGGATGCTACTACAAAATAGACATAAGAGTCTCAGAAAGCTTTCAACAAAATCAAGGACTACTTGTTGAATCTACTAGTGTTGGTTCCTCTTGTACTCGGGAAGCCACTGTTGTTATACCTATCACTATTGAACAATGCATTTGGATGCGTATTGGAACAACACGATGAGATTGGAAGAAAGGAGCAGGCTATCTATTGCTTAAGCAAGTAGTGCACACCATGTGAGGCCAAATATACTCCGATAGAGTGCACTTGCCGAACATCACCCAGAAATTGAGGCATCACATGTCAGCATACACCATGCATTTAATATCCCAACTTAACTATATCTTTCAGAAGTTGGTGCCTACAGGAAAACAAGCCAAATGCCAGATTCTTCTCAGCGAATTTGACATTATATGCATAACACAGAAGGCTATCAAAGGACATGACTTAGTTGACCACCTTGTTGAGAATCCAACGGACAAGAATTATGAGCCGCTCACTCCATACTTCCTAGACATAGAGGTGTTTTTCGTTAGAGAAGATATTGTAGAGTCATACCTATGGTGGAAAATATTCTTCGATGGAGCAACAAATTTTAAAGGAGTAGAAATTGGGGCGGTCCTAATTTCATAATTAGGACAGCATTACCTGGCATCAGCAAAGATTAGGTTCACTTGCACCAATAATATAGCCGAGTACAAAGCTTGCATCCTTGTGATGGAGGTTGACATAAACAAGGAGCTTCTAGTCATAGAATATTCTGATCTGTTGATACATGACGTTCAAGAAAAATGGAAAACCAAGAACATCATGGTCCTTCTGTACCTACACTATATAAATGAGCTATGCAAGAAGTTCATAAAGATCGAGTTCGAGCACATTCCCAAGATTCAAAACGAGTTTGCTGACGCTCTCGCGACCTTTCATCCATGATCTGCATCCAGAAAGGAATTAAATCGACCCTATTGAGATGGAGATCAACTATCAACATGCGTACTATTTTCATGTAGATGAAGAGAAAGACAGTGAGCCATGGGACTATGACATCAGAAGATTCATTCAAACAAGAGAGTATCCGGAGAATGCTACTAATAGTCAGAAGTGTAAGCACGTGATTTTTGACCCTCCCCGAGAATTTTCACATTTTTAGCGTGAATATGTGAAATTGGGTCTAGTATAGCTATTTTAACTATTTTTTACTTTATTTCGTTGCAAAAAGAAAATTTCAAAAAATATATATATAAATTTTAGTTTATGTATCTCTCATAAACTTGAAAAATACAAAAATTGCACTTTATTTTTTGTACTTTATATAATTTCGAAAATTACAAAAAATATAGTTCTATTAAGGTTTTATAGTCATTTTTAACTTTGAAAAATACAAAAATATTACCTCATATTTTATCTTAATATTTAAAAACGAAAATTATAAAAAACATAGTTTTATTAATATTTTTGTAGCTATTTTAAATCTTGAAAAATATTTAAAAGGATATAGTTTTGTTTAAATACTAGTCTTATTTTTGGTAGTTATTTTGCTTACATAGGACTAATTAAGCAACGTGTTCCTATTTCTCGAGTTCGGGCAAAAGAATAATATTCGGGTTCAAACTACCCGGTTTTAGGCCTAATTTTCGGACCTAGCCCATAATAAACCGAGTCCAGGACACATGGGGAACCCCACCACGTGTGGGGGACATAAGTCTCGAACCCCACCACGCGTGGGGCTCATTTTTCTTGACAAAACCCATGTCAAATACACGGACTAATTTTGGGGAAAGGGGGGACTTGGGAAAAATCTTGAAAATGGACAGTTTTTGAAACCAAAATGACTGTTCATACTTCTTCTTCCTCCTGTGCAAACAAAAAACCTTCTGAACCCTAATTCACTGTTCCTTCCTAAACAAGAAGAAGGAAAACTCCAGCGACCAACAGCTTCCCCCCCCCCCCCGTCGTCAATCCTCCATTAAATTCGGCGACCCCAGCAGTTGCACCGCCGTCCCAGCTGCCCGTCGCAACTGCCTCCACCTCCAGTTACCAGCCTCATCGTCGACCACTGTTCCTGCTTCTTCTTCCTGAAGAAAGTAGAACAAAAACCCTACGCCCACACGTCCGAACCCACCAGCTCCTCACCACCACCCAAACACTACCACTAAACAGACCCCTCCATCGTCCAGCTGCTGCCCGTCAAGCAGCAGCTATCGCTGCTGCATCGTCAAGCCTCATCGTCGACCACTACCCGTCGAACCCCACAACTAGCCAGAAAAAACCAGCAACCCACGCCCTCACGTCCAAACAAAACTAGAAAAAACCCTACCCATAAACCACTGTAACCAGCCCCCCACTCCCTCACGTCGTCACTGGCACCAACCACCCGTAGCAGCGTCGACCACTCTCCGAACAACCACCCCTTCTCCTCCAATCCCATCACAACCGGGCGATTATACAGTCGCCATTCGCGTGTCCAGTGACCGCTATTTCTTCGCTGTCGTCGTGCAGTCCGTCTGAGGTCGTCGTTGGGTTGTGCTCGTGGCTTCCGGTCTGATATCGTTGAGCTTGACGTCGAGTTTGGTCGTTGAGGTCGATGTAGAGGTTTGGTCCATGGTTCTATTCGTTTCTGTTTGTTCAAGTTAGTAAGCCTCAATGTATTAGATAAAGAAACGTTACTTTAAATGTTCGAAGATGCAATATAGAGATTGACATGAAATTTTTCTGCTTATGTTTCACTGTATGCATTTCGGTTCATCTTTGTATTATGTTATTCTTGTTTACTTGATGTCATTTGATTTAGTTGTATTAGTTGTTCTATGACACAAGTTTGATGTTAGTCCGTTCGCCCTTCCTTTTGCTTAGTTCATTCGGACAAAAAAAAAAATTAGCATTAGTACTTGTTGTTACTACTTCCGAAACACTCGTTCACTAAACTCATTTTATTAATTTTTTGACAAGTTATGAGATTTTAGTTGTAAAGAAGCCGTAAGGTTTAGTATTGTTAAAGGCGTAAAAATGGCATCCTTTTTTTAAAAAAAAAATAAAAATAATAATAATAATAAATAAATAAATAAATAAATAAATAGAATGAGACGAGCCTCGCCAAATAAAACGTACAGATTGCGGGGCCCTCACAAAATGTATGGTCTAATTAGAATTCGGAAGGACCGTTTAGCGAATTTCACGGTCTTCCCAAAATAATAAACGCGACAGTCTCTTTAGGCGCGTGTTTAATAATTTACTTTTCTTAATTCGGGTGCACATTTATGTGACCCAAATCCAAATCTCAAAACATCAAATAAAATGCGTTCCGGATTGTGGGTGCATTTCATGTGACGCAGTCCAAAGATGTGTTTTAAGCGATGTTCACATTCTTGTAAAAACAATAATAATAAAGCGGTTAAAAGTTAAAATTTGCACATAAGTTCATACTTGTATAAAATCAGATAATTAAGCCGAATATAACAATTGAGCGACCGTGCTAGAACCACGGAACTCGGGAATGCCTAACACCTTCTCCCCGGTTAACAGAATTCCTTATCCGGATTTCTGGTACGCAAACTATAATATAGAGTCATTATTTTCCTCGATTCGGGATTAAAATTGGTGACTTGGGACACCCTAAATTTCCCAAGTGGCGACTCTGAAATAAATAAGCAAATCCCGTTTCGATTGTCCTTTAATTGGAAAAAACTCCCCCGCGCCCCCTCGGGTGCGGAAAAAGGAGGTGTGACAGCTCTGGCGACTCTGCTGGGGAATACTTTGACCCAGAACCACTGGTTCAGGGTTAGAAATTCGAGCTTAGATAAATTGTTATATTTGGCTTTATCTGATTTTTACATGTTTTGAGCCTAATGTGCTAAATGTTGCTTTTACCGCTTTGATATTATGTGAACTGTATATAAATTGTGCCGAAACCCATCTTCTCTCTGAGTCTTCTGAATCATGAAGAAGGGTGTACTTCGTACGACTTCTTTTCTGTATAGTGTCAAATCCCAATTTAGAACGAGGTTCGGACAAGTTGCTAAGCCGGTGAAGCTTCTGTATTCCCGGTACGCTGCCCCCCCTCGGCTCGAGCTGTCCGCTCGGGTAAGCCAGGTCTAGAACACCGACCCAGGTTTTTGAACCTAGTATAACAAAGCCACATGCCGGATCCCTAGTAGGAACGTTTATTTGCATCATGTGCATTTGACTTAGGGGACTCAACACAGGGGTTGGGTCCGTCTAGGACAAGCAACCTGAAAATAATAGACCAGCTTTTGGCATCCTATGTGCTACATGTTGTATTTAGTCAAGGGCGAATGGGTCATTTGGTCATTTCCAGCATGGTGTTATTTTAATCAAAGCATGGGGAACATTTGTGGAATCCAAGGAGCCTTGGAATTCCCTATGTCCCCCACGCTTCATTTTGGGAAAAGCACCTAGGGAACATTTGTGGAATCCAAGAAGTCTTGGAATTCCCTATGTCCCCCACGCTTCATTTTTGGGAAAAGCACAGGGGGAACATTTGCGGAATCCAAGAAGTCTTGAAATTCCCTATGTCCCCCATGCCACATTTTTGAAAATATAATAAATATAAAAAATAAAATATATGTATATATATAGAAAGAAACATAGGAAATTCAAAAAAAAAAGGGAGATTGTGTATGTTTTCATCATCCACAAATTAGAAAATAGTGGAAAAGAGGAGAAAATAACAGTGTAGAGATATAACTACTTATTTTTAGAAGAAAAAACCAATGTCCGAGTAGGTATCAAAACTCTGACGAAATTTTGGAAAAAAAAATGTCTTGTTAGTTTGTTTTGTTAAAAGCAAAGGAAAAGTAGAAAAAAATCATCATTGTTTTGCCTTGCCATAAAAATGAAAGTAAAAAAAAAAAAAAAAAAAGGGGTCTTGTTTTTAAAATAGGTTTATTTATGAAAATGCCGAAATTAAAATAATCCAAAAATATTTTCCATTATTCACTTCTTTAGAAAGTCTTCCTAATTGTTTTAAATATATATATATATATATATATATATATATATATATATATATATATATATATATATATATATATATAAAATACGAAATATTTTGATTCTTCTTTCAAAAATTGAAAAGAAAATTCAAAATTCAAAAAAAAACATTTTGAGAAGCATTTCTTTTATTAAAAGAAAAATTTCAAAAAATATCTTCTTCTTCTTCTTTAGAATAAAAAAAAAAGCAAATGAAATTCAAAAAATATATCTTAAAAGTATTTCTTTAAAAAAAAAAAGATCAATCAAAAATCCAAAAATATACTTCATTTCTTCTTTTAAAGTAGTTCTTTCACAAATTCACAAAAAAAAGAGGAGTTAGTTCATCTACTTATTCCTGATTGCCCGAACTACGCGGGTTTGATTCTCACCGGATGTGAGATACGTAGGCAGCCCTCATCGGGTCCAACCCCACCTTTTGCTAAAAAGCCAAAAAACAAATAATAATAATAATAATAATAATAACAAAAAATACATGTCAAATTTTAGTTTTTGTCATAAAGAAGTCGGGTGACGCTGTTTTATCAAGACATAGCCGAATGTTCCCGAAAGGGACGCCGGAAGGCTGACTTGGCATAAACAGCCACCTTTGGGTCATTTTAAGATTTGGTCCAGTTGACCCACACAGCCTTAAAAATCTTCGTCCCCGAGACGTTGACAGACCGTGTTTGCAATATTGGGTTTCCTATTTTTGAAAAACAATAAAAGAGTCATAACTAAGTCAGGAGATGCTGTTTGGCATAAATAGCCGAATGTTCCCGAAAGGGACGCCGGAAGGCTGACTTTGCATAAACAGCCACCTTTTGGGTCATGTCTAGGAGTTTGGTCCAGTTGACCCACATAGCCTTAAAAAGCTTCGTCCCCGAGACGCTGAAGGGCCGTGTTTTGCAACACCATGTTTTATTATAATTTGAAAAAAAGAGTCGACGGTCAAGTGAATACCGTTCAAATTTTGTCATAATAAGCCGAGCCAGCTTCGGCCGCGTCTTAAACCGTTCTTGCCGAAATAACCTTAGAGTATCTTTCAGTTGTCGAAAGGTTATTTTCGTAAAAGAATGGACAAGTTTGTAAAGTGTCAAAATAATCCTCCTCGGCCTCAAAATTCATGTGAAATTCGGAAGGGGCCACATTTACAAAAAATAACCATTTGGTTGCATTTGTCGAACAGAGAAAGGGAGTTAGCCTTTTGTTTTTGAGTTTATAAATCTCTTGATTGAAGTATATGGGTTATTTGATTTCGAGTTTGTAGGTCATCTTCATAACTTTGAAACTCAGTTTGTTTTAATATGAAAATTGAAAAATGGTTTGTTATTGTTTATCTCTTATTGGTCCGAACTACGCAAGGTCTGATTCATGCGGGGGCATGATACGTAGGCAATCTCCATAAGATTCGACCACAACAAAAAAAAATAAAAAAAAATAAGAAAATTTTTGAAAAAAGAAAAAAAAAAGAGAAAAGAAAATACAAAATATAATAAAATACAGGGGTTCCCAAAGTACTTCAAAGGGGCAAATAAGCAAGCCGGGATGACGCATGTTGTTTGAAGCAGGGATGACGCATGTTGTTTGAAGCAAAGCATGTTAGAAACGGTTAACTGCCTAGGGGCATTGCATCCTCAATGTGTTGTTATCAAATCTGTTAAACTCTAAACGCTAACAAGTTTGTTGTTTTCCGAATCTCAAACAGTTAGTTGTTAAAGAATTCTGGCAACACACCCTTACCAAACTAGATCCAAAGGACCGATAACAACAAGCATGACTACTTCAGAGAATAGTACCGAGGAAGAAAGGCCGATGAGCCAGTTGTTAAAGGAAGCGATGGAAAAGATAGAAAGGATGGGACTAGAGATGAATGCAATGCAGCTAGCTCTAGCCAAAGCACAAAAGAGCCCTGAGCCACTAGGGCACGTGCCCGAATACCCCCACTCCGGCCCTTCAACAAGCCTCCCAAATCACCGTTGTCTTCAGGAGAGAAGCCCCCATGATTCCCAAGCTCCACCATCCCATCAACCTCTCCCAACACCAAATGTTCCCACTTTTGTGGGACCCACATCAGCCATCTTGCACAGAACGACCAGTGAGCCATTGTTTCAGGCTCACGATACGCAATACTATCCCCCTGAGCCTACATTCCATGCCCCCGAACCACATGCTTACAATCCACACTTGGAGGTACCGGCAGAGATCGAAAAGCCGGTTAAAGCCCCTGAACAGGATGAGGTGTTGAGAAAGTTCAAAAGCCTGGAGCAGTCCTTCAGGAACCTGCACGGTTTGGGCAACCAGGTCAGCGTAGCATACAAAGATCTATGCCCTTTCCCAGACGTCCAACTCCCGGCTGGGTTCAAGATGCCTAAGTTTGATTTATATGAAGGGCACGGTGATCCCATGGCACATTTGCGGGGATTCTGTAGCAAAATGAGAGGGGCAGGCGGCAAGGATGAGCTGCTAATAGCTTATTTCGGCCAGAGTCTGAGCGGATCTGCACTAGAATGGTATACCAGGCAGGATTCCAGTAGGTGGTATACTTGGGATGATCTGGCGAAGGCTTTCGCAGGTCATTTCCAGTACAATCTCGAGATAGTCCCTGACCGTCTCACATTGCTGAGGACTGGAAAGAAGCCTGGGGAAAGTTTTCGTGAGTTTGGTTTCCGCTGGAGAGAACAAGCGGCCAGAGTTGATCCTCCCATGAAAGAGGGAGAAATGGTGGACTACTTCTTGCAAACACTTGATCCAACTTACTTTGGTCACTTGGTGACAACGGTTGGGAAATCCTTCAATGAAGTGGTAAAGATAGGGGTCATGATAGAGGAGGGCCTAAGGTCTGACAAAATCCTAAATTACTCAGCGCTCAAGGCAACGACCCAAGCTATTCAGAGCGGCGCGGGAGGTGTGCTCGAGGTCGCATCAGTCGAAGCAGGTACTGGGTCCAAATTCAGAGGTCCTTCCCCTCACTACCAGCCCAGGCCCCACACTCCATACAACCTTCCACAACCCTACTATCCACCATCAGAGCCACTCTTTTCAGACCATCATGCCCAAGCCTGCCCCCGAGCTCCATATAATCCGCCTCAATATTATCCTCCGAACAAGGTCCGGTCGCAGGGTCAACCATCAGGTCACCCCCGCTGGCGAGAGCCAGTACCACGTAATGCATTCTTGCCTTCACAACATTTCCAAGCACCCAACTACCCTAGAAAACAGGGGTATGGGGGAAAACAAAGGCAAGGAAACAATTTCACGCCAATTGGGGAGTCCTACGCAAGTTTGTTTGAAAAGCTAAAGCTTTCAGGACTGATTGAGCCGCTCCTTGGCTATACTCCAGATCCATATGCAAAAGGGTTCAATCCTGCTGTACGATGCATGTACCACTCTAATGTCCAAGGACATAGCATTGAAGATTGTCGTTCTTTGAAAAAGGAAATCGAAAGAATGATTCAGGAAGGGGCAATTGTGATCGACGACAGTGACAGGGAGCAGGCGAATCATCTTGAGAACTTGTTGATTGATGTTGATAATACTGAAGTTGGGGATGGTCTTGGCAATGTTGATATAGAGCTCAATGGCTAAAATGTCATGCTTTGCAGTTGGAAGATACTCCATTTTGGGTCAGCCGGAGATGCCGTGCTTGGATAGTTGGAAAGACACTCCATTTTGGGTCAACCGGAGAGGATCTTTGATGGTCTATTTTGTTGTCATTTCCGTTGTTCGGATTATTAGGATTGTAATTCGGATTTGTTTTGTGTCAATATCTTTCCGCTTATCTTTCCGTTTTGTCATAGCGGTTTGTTTAAGTTTTGTCCAAGTTGTTTAGGATTTTATTCCGGTTTGCTTTGTTTTTAAAACCATTTGTTCAGTCCAATGCAAAAAATTCAGTCTTTGATTATTCCCAATCATCTTTCGGTTTAGTCATTATGTCATTTTTATTCAGCACCGATTCTAGGGACATGACATGCGCACCCAGTTTGGGCCTAATCTTAAAAGTTAATCATAAAACCCTGGAAAGGCGATTCAGACCATTTAAAGTAAATAAGGACGGTTGAGATTATTCAGAGCCCGAGTCATGTGGAACTGGGGCAAGTTAAACACAAAGAAAACCGTTACAGAAAGATTCGCCTAAATTGGCATGAGGGTCGTTCATAATAATGAGAATGAGAGTGTCGCCCAACGGTGCTTTAGAAGTGACAAATGAACAAACATACGTTGAATATAATTGTCAAGTCCAGCACCATCGGAAGAGACTATAAATCTATTGTTTGATTGTGTTGTTTGCACTTGGCATGTTTTGGAGACTGGAATGACGAAGGCATTTTGTTTTGCTACCCAAACACTTTATCCTTCGTTAACCCCTTTTGAGCCTTATTTATTTTCTTTCATACCCCTCATTCGGAATCAGTAGCAACGAAAAAGAAGAAAAAAAGAGAAAAAGAAAAGAAAGGAAAATGATAACAAAGAAAAAAAAGTCAAATGAAACAGAGGAATTGGGAACTACGTTTGACCTGATTCCTCAAAGAGGATACGTAGGCGCTTCACGGCTCGGTCATAGTTTTGAAAAATGAAAAAAAATCAATTAAAATATCCCCAAGCAAGAAACTGGGGCAAAAGTTGCGTTTGTTGTAAATAAATCTAATTCCGAAGGTTGTAACTAATAACCCAAAATTAATGCATTTTTGAGCCTTTAATACCCTTTCTTTCTAGCCCTATCCAAAACCCACATTACGGTCCAAAGAAAGACCTTCCGATCAGTCTTCAAAAGATGCCAAGTCAGACAAATGAAGAGTCTTACCGGCGAACATAACATTCTGTTCCACAGCAGAAAGGACTCTAATCTCCAGCAGAAAGAGTCATACCGGCGACACTCCAAATCCCCAGCTGGAAAGTGATACAAATGAGAGAGTCTTATCGGTGAAAACCTTCACAGGCACCATAAGGCGATGAAAGCTGAGAGAAGAACCCAAAAATGAGAGAGACTTGATAGTGAAAACCCTTCGGGCACTACAAGTCGAATAAGATTGAGAGTCAGAGGGGGAATCGCCAATTGAAGATCTTAAAAGATGATTGACGGCAGAGGATAGGCCACATACGCATGTCATGGCCATTAGAGTCGGTATCTGCGTTTGATAGATTTTTATTTATAGTTTCTTTTGTAAAAGAGTCATTCGTTTCCTTTGTCTTTTATTTTGTTTCTTTTATCTTTCTCCTTTCATAGAAAAATTCCCCAATAGAGTCTGTCGGGCCAGAACAAGTATGAAATGACTTCAAATATGCCATCAGCTTTTCAAGATGAGATCTGACTAGTACATCCAAATGGTATAGTCAGCAAGGAACAAGCGCGAGGCCAGTGTCAATAAAGATATCCCCAGCAAAAGGGAATTGACAAAAGGATTGACGAGCGTCAAGAGGGATATCCTTGCCAAAACCAAGGTTATAAACCTCAAAGACAAGGCCCGTGAACAAAGCAAGGAGAGCAGTGAGCATGATTCGGCGAAATCCATACTAGACTAAAAGGTCGGGGAAATGCCAGTTTCCAAGCTATGCCACAAAAGAAGAGGGATATCCCCAGCAGGAAGGGATTATCCCCAGCACATAATATCATCCCCAACAAGTTGTTGAACGCAGAGCAAGGAAGGAGAAAGGGAAAGCCATCCCAGTAGGAGTATCACAACCAACTACCATGTTTTAAACTAACAAATTTTGTTTGATTTGAAACAGGTAAAGGAAATGGCATTGATGCAGAAACGCATGCCACAAGGGATCTTATCAAACTGGGGCAGAAAATTTTCCTTCCATTTAGAAAATTTTCTGGAAGTCAGGTACCCCCAGCTGATAACATTTTACCCCCAACAGGTAAGTAAATCGAGGTAGTCTTTGAAGGAAGAAGCTATGCAAAAAACAAAACAAAAAAGGAATAAAAAAAAAGAATAATAATAAAAGATGGGGAAGGTAGAAAAGAAAAATTCATCCCAATCCCCAGCAAGAATTCGAGGTAAGACATTTTCAAGTCTTAAAGATAGTTTGGGTTCATCCACCCTCAAATAGGATCTGTTGGGTTCATCCGCCCTCAAATAGGATATGTCGGGTTCATCCGCCCTCAAATAGGATCTGTCGGGTTCATCCGCCCTCAAATAGGATATGTTTGGGTTCATCCGCCCTCAAATAGGATATGTCGGGTTCATCCGCCCTCAAATAGGATCTGTTGGGTTCATCCGCCCTCAAATAGGATATGTTGGGTTCATCCGCCCTCAAATAGGATCTGTCGGGTTCATCCGCCCTCAAATAGGATATGTTGGGTTCATCCGCCCTCAAATAGGATATGTTGGGTTCATCCGCCCTCAAATAGGATATGTTGGGTTCATCCGCCCTCAAATAGGATATGTTGGGTTCATCCGCCCTCAAATAGGATATGTTTGGGTTTATCCGCCCTCAAATAGGATCTGTCGGGTTCATCCGCCCTCAAATAGGATATGTCGGGTTCATCCGCCCTCAAATAGGATATGTCGGGTTCATCCGCCCTCAAATAGGATATGTCGGGTTCATCCGCCCTCAAATAGGATCTGTTGGGTTCATCCACCCTCAAATAGGATATGTTGGGTTCATCCAACCTCAAATAGGATATGTCGGGTTCGTCCGCCCTCAAATAGGATATGTTGGGTTCATCCGCCCTCAAATAGGATATGTTGGGTTCATCCGCCCTCAAATAGGATATGTTGGTTTCAGTCTTTATTTTTAAGTGTTGAAGTTGGGAGCCCGCCCAGATAACAGAGGCATACATTTAGTCTTTTTACTTTTAGGTGTTGAAATTGGGAGCCCGCCCAGATAACAGAGGCATACATTTCAGTGTTTACTTTTCAAGTGTTGAAATTGGGAGCCCGCCCAGATAACAGAGGCATACATTTCAGTCTTTACTTTTAAGTGTTGAAGTTGGGAGCCCGCCCAGATAACAGAGGCATACATTTAGTCTTTTATTTCAAGTGTTGAAATTGGGAGCCCGCCCAATAGAGGCATACATTCAGTCTTTTTATTTTTAGTGTTGAAGTTGGGAGCCCGCCCAGATAATAGAGGCATACATTCAGTCTTTTTATTTTAAGTATTAAAGTTGGGAGCCCGCCCAGATAACAGAGGCATACATTCCACGTCTTTACCCATAGGAGATGTATTTCCTCCTAAAGTTTATTTTTACCCATAGGAGACGCACTTTCTAAATCCATTGTACCAATAGGAGACGCACTTCCTAGATCCATTGTACCAATAGGAGACGCACTTCCTAGATCCATTGTACCAATAGGAGACGCACTTCCTAGATCCATTGTACCAATAGGAGACGCACTTCCTAGATCCATTGTACCAATAGGAGACGCACTTCCTAAGTTTATTTCACCCAATAGGAGACGCACTTCCTAAGTTCAGGTACCAACAGGAGACGCACATCCTAAGATTAGTTTCACCAATAGGAGACGCACTTCCTAAGGAGACGCACATCCTAAGTTAAATTTCACCAATAGGAGACGCACTTCCTAAGTTCGGTTTTACCATAGGAGACGCACTTCCTAAAGTTCAGTTTTACCATAGGAGACGCACTTCCTAAGTTCAGTTTTACCATAGGAGACGCACTTCCTAAAGTTCAGTTTTACCATAGGAGACGCACTTCCTAAGTTCAGTTTTACCATAGGAAACGCACATCCTAAGAATAGTTCACCAATAGGAGACGCACTTCCTAAAGTTCAGTTTTACCATAGGAGACGCACTTCCTAAGAACAGTTATCCCCAATAGGAGACGCACTTCCTAAGTTTATTGTACCCATAGGAGACGCACTTCCTAAGTTTATTGTACCCACAGGAGACGCACTTCCTCAAAGTTTAGTTTTGCCCATAGGAGACACACTTCCTAAGTTTACTTTTACCCCATAGGAGACGCACTTCCTGAAATATTTTCATTCATAGGAGACGCACTTCCTAGTTCACAATCATTAAGGTTTCACCCATAGGAGACGCACTTCCTAAGACTATTTTATTTTAGGAGACACACTTCCTAGTCTGGTTCACTCAGGTTATACTTTTGCTTTAGGGGACGCACTCCCGAGTTTGGCTTTTTAGATTATATTTTATTTCAGGAGACGCACTTCCGGAATTGAGATTTCACCCCTAGGAGATGCACTTCCTAGTTTGATTCATTTTAAGTTCGACCATAGGAGACACAATTCCTAGTCCAGTTTTTTGAAGTTTACCCGTAGGAGACGCACTTCCTAATCGAGATTTTATTCATAGGAGACGCACTTCCTAGTTCTAGTCACTGAAGTTTTCACCCT
This sequence comes from Nicotiana sylvestris, assembly GCF_000393655.2. Classification (NCBI taxonomy): domain Eukaryota; kingdom Viridiplantae; phylum Streptophyta; class Magnoliopsida; order Solanales; family Solanaceae; genus Nicotiana; species Nicotiana sylvestris. The sequence goes on along the minus strand of NC_091062.1, from coordinate 83,394,714 downwards.
TAGGAGACGCACTTCCTAGTTTAGCTCATTCCGATTCAACCATAGAAGACACACTTTCTAGTTTGAGTCATTGAGGTTTTTATTTTAGCAGACACATTTGCTAGCAAGAGTTTTGGTTTTACTCATAGGAGATGCACATCCTAGCCTAGTCTTTAGTTTACTCTCATCATTGCATCAGTAGTGTAAGTGAGTTACGATTTTGCTAACGACTCACAAATCTTCCCAGTACAAACTGGGTTAGGAAATTTTGTTTGTTTTGTTTGTTTTGATTGTCAGGGACCCGCCTGTAGAACGGAGGTTGTTGCGTGTCGAAGATAGAAGAAGTCAGGAGTCCGCCTGTAGAACGGGGAAACATTTTTCAAGATCAAGCAGTGACCCACTGGAAAGCAGAAGGTTACAACAAAAATCCCCAGCACTCAATCCAAGATAGAAGCAACAAGAAGCTCGCCCCAAGAATGCAAGTCAACAGTCTGGGATGATCAACAGAAGCTGGTCACCAAAAAACAAAAAAAAAAACAAGAAGAAAAAGAGAAAAAAAAGAAAAAAAGAAAAAGAACCCAAATTACGGAAGTGGAGAACAAATGTGGTCTGCTCAAGAACTAGCACCTACAACTAGCAAGTATCAAGGTTCAGATCCAAAGTCTGTATGAAGCACCATTCAAGACTCAAGACCAAGTTTCAGAAGACTTAAGAGATAGGAATCCTTGTAACTAGTAGCTGATAGGCTTAGTTAGTCTTTTTCAGTTTTCATTTTTGTTGTAATGACAGGACCGCGGACCGGAACCTCAACGGAACGGCACCTCGATCGGCTCTTCACCTCGGTACACTTCACTATCTCTCTCATTTCCGAACTACACGTGGCCTGATTCCTGTATAACCAAGGATATGTAGGCAGCTCAGATACCAGGGCTCGGTCACATTCCCTCCCTTTCCTTAAGTGTAGTCCGTCCAAGTAATGGTCGGGTCAAAAACACGTCTAGTCGTTCTTTGTCGGAAAACTCTTCGTGTTTCCAGTCAAAGAGGGGCAGCTGTAAGCACGTGATTTTTGACCCTCCCCGAGAATTTTCACATTTTTAGCGTGAATATGTGAAATTGGGTCTAGTATAGCTATTTTAACTATTTTTACTTTATTTCGTTGCAAAAAGAAAATTTCAAAAAATATATATATAAATTTTAGTTAATGTATCTCTCATAAACTTGAAAAATATAAAAATTGCACTTTATTTTTTGTACTTTATATAATTTCGAAAATTACAAAAAATATAGTTCTATTAAGGTTTTATAGTCATTTTTAACTTTGAAAAATACAAAAATATTACCTCATATTTTATCTTAATATTTAAAAACGAAAATTACAAAAAAAATAGTTTTATTAATATTTTTGTAGCTATTTTAAATCTTGAAAAATATTTAAAAGGATATAGTTTTGTTTAAATACTAGTCTTATTTTTGGTAGTTATTTTGCTTACATAGGACTAGTTAAGCAACGTGTTCCTATTTCTTGAGTCCGGGCAAAAGAATAATATTCGGGTTCAAACTACCCGGTTTTAGGACTAATTTTCGGACCTAGCCCATAATAAACCGAGTCCAGGACACATGGGGAACCCCACCACGCGTGGGGGACATAAGTCTCGAACCCCACCACGCGTGGGGCTCATTTTACTTGACAAAACCCATGTCAAATACACGGACTAATTTTGGGGAAAGGGGGGACTTGGGAAAAATCTTGAAAATGGACAGTTTTTGAAACCAAAATGACTGTTCATACTTCTTCTTCCTCCTGTGAAAACAAAAAACCTTCTGAACCCTAATTCACTGTTCCTTCCTAAAGAAGAAGAAGGAAAACTCCAGCGACCAACCAGTCCCTCTCCGTCTCGCCCCCGTCGTCAATCCTCCATTAAATCCGGCGACCCCAGCAGTTGCACCGCCGTCCCAGCTGCCCGTCGCAACTGCCTCCACCTCCAGTTACCAGCCTCATCGTCGACCACTGTTCCTGCTTCTTCTTCCTGAAGAAAGTAGAACAAAAACCCTACGCCCACACGTCCGAACCCACCAGCTCCTCACCACCACCCAAACACCACCACTAAACAGACCCCTCCATCGTCCAGCTGCTGCCCGTCAAGCAGCAGCTATCGCTGCTGCATCGTCAAGCCTCATCGTCGACCACTACCCGTCGAACCCCACAACTAGCCAGAAAAAACCAGCAACCCACGCCCTCACGTCCAAACAAAACCAGAAAAAACCCTACCCATAAACCACTGTAACCAGCCCCCACTCCCTCACGTCGTCACTGGCACCAACCACCCGTAGCAGCGTCGACCAGTCTCCGCACAACCACCCTTTCTCCTCCAATCCCATCGCAACCGGGCGATTATACAGTCGCCATTCGCGTGTCCAGTGACCGCTATTTCTTCGTTGTCGTCGTGCAGTCCGTCCGAGGTCATCGTTGGGTTGTGCTCGTGGCTTCCGGTCTGATATCGTTGAGCTTGACGTCGAGTTTGGTCGTTGAGGTCGATATAGAGGTTTGGTCCATGGTTCTATTCGTTTCTGTTTGTTCAGGTTAGTAAGCCTCAATGTATTAGATAAAGAAACGTTATTTTAAATGTTCGAAGATGCAATATAGAGATTGACATGAAATTTTTCTGCTTATGTTTCACTGTATGCATTTCGGTTCATCTTTGTATTATGTTATTCTTGTTTACTTGATGTCATTTGATTTAGTTGTATTAGTTGTTCTATGACACAAGTTTGATGTTAGTCCGTTCGCCCTTCCTTTTGCTTAGTTTATTCGGACAAAAAAAAAAAATTAGCATTAGTACTTGTTGTTACTACTTCCGAAACACTCGTTCACTAAACTCATTTTATTAATTTTTTGACAAGTTATGAGATTTCAGTTGTAAAGAAGCCGTAAGGTTTAGTATTGTTAAAGGCGTAAAAATGGCATCCTTTTTTTTAAAAATAAAAATAATAATAATAATAATAATAAATAAATAAATAAATAAATAGAATGAGACGAGCCTCGCCAAATAAAACGTACAGATTGCGGGGCCCTCACAAAATGTATGGTCTAATTAGAATTCGGAAGGACCGTTTAGCGAATTTCACGGTCTTCCCAAAATAATAAACGCGACAGTCTCTTTAGGCGCGTGTTTAATAATTTACTTTTCTTAATTCGGGTGCACATTTATGTGACCCAAATCCAAATCTCAAAACATCAAATAAAATGCGTTCCGGATTGTGGGTGCATTTCATGTGACGCAGTCCAAAGACGTGTTTTAAGCGATGTTCACATTCTTGTAAAAACAATAATAATAAAGCGGTTAAAAGTTAAAATTTGCACATAAGTTCATACTTGTATAAAATCAGATAATCAAGCCGAATATAACAATTGAGCGACCGTGCTAGAACCACGGAACTCGGGAATGCCTAACACCTTCTCCCGTGTTAACAGAATTCCTTATCCGGATTTCTGGTACGCAGACTATAATATAGAGTCATTATTTTCCTCGATTCGGGATTAAAATTGGTGACTTGGGACACCCTAAATCTCTCAAGTGGCGACTCTGAAATAAATAAGCAAATCCCGTTTCGATTGTCCTTTAATTGGAAAAAACTCCCCCGCGCCCCCTCGGGTGCGGAAAAAGGAGGTGTGACAAGAAGCAAGTGCTCAAAAGGTTGGAAAATCACTTTTTCCTCAACGGGTAAGTCCTATATAGGAGGACCCGAGACTTGGGTCTGTTAAGATGTATAGATGTTGCTGAAGCAACCAGACTACTAGAAGAAATACATACAGGGACGTACAGACCCTATATGAATGGCTTCACCTTAGCCAAGAAGATTTTAAGAGCCGAATACTTTTGGATGACCATGGAAAGTGCTAGTATTCACTATGTGCAAAAAAGTCACCAGTGCCAAATCCACGGGGATTTCATCCCGGTTCCACCAAATGAGTTGAATGTGATAGGTTCGCCTTGGCTGTTTGCCGCTTGGGGCATGGATGTAATCGGAACGATAGAGCCTGCTGCATAAAATAGGCACTGTTTTATCTTAGTAGTAATTTATTACTTCACCAAATGGGTTAAAACTTCTACATACAAGGCCATCACAAAAATAGTAGGATTTCGTCCGTAACAACATAGTCTGTCGGTTTGGGATACTCGTATTGATCATCAATAACAACACATCAAATCTCAATAGCGATCTCATGAGGGAGATTTGCAAGTTCAGAATTGTCCACTGTAACTCTACATCCTACATACCGCAAATGAATGGAGCAGTTGAGGTAGCCAATAAAAACATCAAAAGGATTCTGTAAAAGATAGTGGACAATCATAGGCAATGGCACGAGAAATTATCCTTTGCCTTACTGGGTTATCGGACCATTATAAGGACATCCACTGGGGCAACACCATACATGTTGGTATATTGGACTGAAGCTGTGATACCCGCAGAGGTTGAGATACCATCTTTAAGGCCCATTCAAGAAGCCAAGTTGGACGATGCAGAATTGATATGGGTTACGCAGGAGCAACTCATGCTCATTGATGAGAAGATAATGGACGCAATATGCCATGGCCAACTGTATCAAAATAGGATGGCCAACAAATTTAACAAAAGGGTGAAGCCTCGTCAATTTATACCGGGGTAGTTGGTATTAAAGAAAATATTCCCTCATCAGAAAGTACCAAAGGAAATTTTGCACCAAATTGGCAGGGTCCTTACATGGTCCACTGAGTGATTTTGGGAGGAGCTCTAATCTTGGCACAGAAGGATGGAAGGGCCATCACGAAGCCTATCAACTCAGATGCAATCAAGAGATACTACATTTGAAGATAATATAGTTAGGCTTTGGTTGTAACAGAGCTACGCTCGACCTGACTTCCCCTAGAGGGATACGTAAGCAACCCGCGTAGGGTTCGGTTTCTCTCTCTTTCCCCTTCTTGCATAATAGAAAATCCAAATATCATTTTTTATGTACTTGGAACTACGCCACGACTTGATTTTATTTGGAAGGAATACGTAAGCAATCCTCATCAGATTCAGTCATCTTTTATAATTGAACTATGTTCGGGCCTAATTCCATTTGGATACGTAGGCAGTCTGAATCAAACTCGGCTACTTCATTTTTAATCTCATCATTTTTTCATCTGTTGTAAATGAACTACATTTTGACCAAATTACATTTGGATTCGTAGGCTTCCTAAGTTAGGCTCAGTCATAATCATCATATTTTCTTTTATAATTACCCGCGAACTACATTCAAACCTGATTCCATTCTAGATACGTTGGCAACCAGAAAGGATTCGGTCTAACCCTAGGGATAGCTCTGTAATGCATTATTTTATATTAGGACACAATCGTAGTGGAAAGAAGCCACACTATAAAAAGCATTTAGGAGGATCGACATCAACGGGACGAAACCTTCCAGAAACAACATTCGCGCCTGAGGGACTTCCGAAGCATGTCATAATCCAGAACGACGACATTTGCTAGAAAACAAAAGATTTTCAAAATGTTTTTCAAAAATAATAAATATCATAATTTGTTCCTGTCACGACCCCAAACTGGACCCGATCTTGATGGCACCTCTCGTGAACACAAGGCCAGCCGGCACAATTCCCAAATTCATTTTTAATAATTTAATAATTCAATTTAAGTCATTTATAAGAATAAATCCCAAACAAGTATAAATTTAGCGAAATAGAACAAGTGCCGAAGTAGATACAACCCGACATCGGGGTGTCTCAAGTCACGATCATCTACTAAGGTATAAATACAATGGAAAGTCTGAAAAAGTACTAAATACAGTCTAATGAAATCAAGAGGGAGAAAAGAAGTGCTGCGAACGTTGGGCAGCTACCATGCTAACCTCCGATGACTCTGCCTCTGATCAACCAATACCCGCTACCGGGTTCAGAAATACCTGAATATGCACACAAGGTGCAGAGAGTTATGTGAGTACTCTGACTAGTGAGTAATAATAATAAATGAAGACTGAGCGATAAGAAATCTCGTAAACACACGTCAACAGGCTATAAAGAAGTGGAAAATGCCAGTAAAAACAATACAACAGTGGAAATATGTAAAGTCACTTTAGTTCAGTTTAAGCTTCTTTAGAAATGCCTTTTTAACAGTTAAGCAATTAAATGCAAAGCAGCTAGAACAGATAAACACATAAGAGTCCGCCCCTCGGGCACAATGTCAACAGAATCCGCCCCTCGGGCAATATCATGGAACAATCCCCAGCCGCTCGGGCTATATCTCATATCACAATGGGTACCCGCTCTCACTGGGGTGTGCAGACTCCTGGAGGGGCCTTTTACGTCCCAAACACAGTATCAAGCCATCTCATGGCATAATAACATAGGCTCTCGGCCTCATATCAGCAAGCCACCTCGTGGCGTACAAATCTCAAGCCCTCGGCCTCATAATCATACTCAGTGTTTCCTCACAACATAAGCCTTCAACCTTACTCAGTCAGAATCTCACAAGCCACTTGGGCAACAGTAAAATATGATGCTCATTCCAAAATATCATTTTAGTGTTAAAGCAGAGTAAATATGGCTGAGTTATGAAAATAGTAGAATATAACATGACTGAGTTCAAGAATAAAGTGAAAACAATGAGGAAATATCAATAAAAATCCCTTAGGGTTCAAATAGTTGGCACGAGGCCCAAATATGGCATTCAGCCCAAAACATAATGATAGCAAATAGTTTTCAATCAAATATGTGGTAAAACAGTCATTCGGGATAGACTAAGTCACAATCCCCAACGGTGCACGACCCCACGATCGTCATCTAGCATGTGCGTCACCTCAATATAGCACCACGATGTGCAATCCGGGATTTCATACTCTTAGGACAACATTTACAATCATTACTCACCTCGATCTGGTCCAAACTCTAGCTCGCGATTCCTGCCCTTACGAATCGACCTACGGATGCTCCAAATCTAGCTACAATCAGTACATAACCATTAAAATATGCTAAGGGAACAAAGCCCCCTCGAAAATATCCAATTTACATCAAAAATCCCGAAATTGCTCAAACCCGACCCCCAGGCCCACATCTTGGAATCTGATAAAAATCTCATCAATAGAATCCTCATCCTCTCATGAGTCTACCATATCAAATTCATAAAAAATCCGACCTCAATTGCCCATTCAAATCCCCAAAAGAATTCTCAAACTTTTCTTCATTTTTCCCCAATTTCCACTCTAATTTCTCAAATTAAATGATGAAATTCAAGACTAAATCATGGAATTAAACCAAATATGAGTGAAGAATACCTTCCCCAATTGCTCCTCTGAAAATCCCCTCAAATTTCACCTTCTCCCGAGCTCTCCAACGGCTTTTATGATATTGGACTTAAACCCTCGATTTTTAAAATATAAACTATCTGCCCAGATATTTCTTCATCGCGAATGTGGCATATCCCTCGCGTTCGCGAAGCACACCGCTTCACAAACCAAAATTCCTTCTACGCTAACGCGATAAACCTCTCGTGAACGTGATGCACAGCTCACTCAACACTTGGCGATCGCGACCCTTACTACGCAAATGCATAGAACAAATGCATTGGGGGCCCAGCTACTCCTCTTCCTCTATGCGAACGCGACATAAGCCTCGCGAATGTGAAGAATCACAACATCATAACATCGCGAACGCGACACACAAAACGTGAATGCGAAGACAAAATTCGCCGCCTCAGAGGACACCCTTCGCGAACGCGAAGAACAATTCATCTGCAACAAAAACCAGCAAAAACTACCAAGTCCAAAGACCAAAATTGATCTGTTTAACCACCTGAAACTCACCTGAGGCCCTCGGAACCTCAACGAAACATGCCAACATATTCCATAACATCGATAAAACCTGTTTCAACCTTCGGAACGCTCAAAACAACATCAAAACACCAAAATTACATTGGATTCAAGCCTAAGAATTTCAAAAACTTCCAAATTCCGCTTTCAATCAAAAAGCCTACCAAACCTTGTCCGAATGACCTAAAATTTTGCACACACATGAAAAATGACACAACGGACCTACTCCAACTTCCATATTTCATTACGACCCTTATATCAAAATCTTGCCTATCAACCGGAAAATACCAAAATTCCAGTTTCGCCAATTCAAGCCTAAACCTTCCGCGGAGCTCCAAAACAAATTCTGACCACGCTCCTAAGTCCAAAATCATCTAACAGAGCTAACCAAATAATAAAAATTCCAATCCGAGGTCATCGACTAACAAGTCAAATCTTAGTCAAACCTTTCAAATTTCAAGCTTCAAACTGAGAACTGTTCTTCCAAATTCACTCCGATTACCCTGAAAACCAAAACCGGCAATTTACATAAGTCATAATACATCACATGGGGCTAGTAATGACCAAGAACTGGCGAGCAAAGTGAAAAAGCTCAAAACGACCGTTCGGGTCGTTACATCCTCCCCCACTTAAACATACGTTCGTCCTCGAACGTGCCTAGAGTTGTTACAAAAGCCAACCAATCACTGAATAACCTTACCATACACATACCCGGGGGTGATCCCACGTCACCCTATCTCATATAGTCCTGATAACACCATGCAACTGAAATTTGACAATCCAACCTAGCCCATAAACCTTAGAACCACATTTCCACTCCTGAAATCATCCAAGAGATCAAAATCTCGCATCTATACTCTAACTAAGCCTAGACAAGCTGTAATAACCCATACCTGCAACCTCAGGTGCAATTACATGATATACCACATAACTCAAACACTTGTAGCAATAACTTCTAATCACAGCAGTTGCACACAACAACCGAATACTGATAGAAATCCTCTTATCAACTAAAGTCTCATTCCAACACTTCATATACTGTCACTGATAAACGAAACACACAGTAAGCCATAACCATTTCTCAGATCAACCATTCACAAAGCCACTTCTCCTTTGGCAAAGAACATAGCAAATTTCTGAGCCGAACCTCGATATTATCCTTCTAACACGCTGAAACCGAATCCGTTTGTATTCATTCTAGATCCCAACGATCACATCTACTCCAACACAACTACTCTGGTGACATGACACATCAATACCATCTAAAGCCACAACTCGTGCAATCCGCACACTGATAAGCAGCAATTCAAACGTACTCAAATCATAAAGAATGACTCAAATGAGAGAACTGTACCGCAAGCTCACCAGTACCACCTCACACAATGTTGAGAACCCGTCACACATCGTAGAAACAGAACACACGAATCCAACCCGAAGGGTCATACCTCCACATAACTCCGTTGCAATGCGCGACCCTACCCAAGCACTGGTCCACATGAAACACCTCAAGTCACAATGCTCAAAATCGACAACGACGCGCAATTTGATGTCTAGAACCAAAGTAAATCATCATAACCACGACGAAACAATTGACATAACATCACACAACCCGAAAGGACACAACAGATGTGCCATCTACAGAGGAATACCCGATACTCCTCCCGCTCGAATTCCACTGAGAGACCCCAATAACACCGCACCACATATGCCTATAACCAATAAATCCCAATGCCTCGCAACACGGAAAGGTAACTCATAGGTATCCCAAGATTACTAATAGGCTCAATAAAAATCAAATCAACATATCCCTCAACAATACAACTCGGAGCCAACCAAGCCGACTCAAGTTAGAACACACATCCACATTGGCCTGCCAACGAACCCCTTATCAAGGAAACCCTGAAGATGCTCCTTCAACTCCTTTAACTCTATCGGTGTCATACAATATAGTGCCCGACATCAAATCAATACCGAAATCAACAACCTTTCTCGGCGACATGTCCGGTGTCGCGCCCACTTTTTCTCGCGAAATCAGGTTTAGGACATTTGGGAGGACAACTCGTTACCCTTTGGGAATTCGGTTTGAATTGGAGAGTCACCACCAAATGATTAAAGTGTATTAGGACACTAGGAAGGAATTGATCTAGAAAACCAGAGATTGGGTAAGGGTTAGAAATTATCCCGAGGGGAAGGTGTTAGGCACCCCTCAGGATCCACTAGTGTGGTTCCCGGCCATGCAACAATTGTGACTTTAAGTACCAAGTAGGCAAATAGAATTTTTAAATATAAGGGGTTTTCACGTAATGGTTGCAAATAGAAGTTTTAAATATAAGGGGTTTTCACGTAATGGTTGCAAATAGATTAAAGTTTAAAGAAAATAAAAGGAAGCTGAATTATTGTGGGAAACTGTTTGAAAATTTTGAAAAAATAAACAAGTAAAGGGAGAGGGGGGTCCTAGGTTTACAAATAATATGGATCACCCCACACAACATCTGGTAGTCACTCCTCAAATAGGGGCTACACGATATGTTATCGTATGGTCATCATATCCATATCTACCCTTTCCCACCCTGTTAAGGTATTTAAACGCGGAACGGTTTTGTTACTTATTGCATGCTATTACCCACCCCATTCCTATCAGTCCCGAAGGTACTTGGGACTACTAATCCTAAAAGGGAGGGGTATGAGGTTTTGCAGTTTTAAAGGATAAAATTCTAAGGCGACAATCAAAACATATATAGCAAGTATTGGGAAAGCATGTAAACAGATATGGCTCAAATAAACCTCCTTAAATTAAAAAGGTTAAAGCAGGCTGATTTATCACATATTTTCAAATAAGAAGTCTGAATTAGACCTGCCCGCTGGTTGTAATTATCAAAGACTAGCGCAGTTATAGCTTTTACCCTAAAGCTTGCCTAGGTGTTGGGCGAAACCTATAGCCATGATATCTATTAGTTTAAGAAATAAAGCAGTAAACTAATTACAGGAAGGTTGCTAGTTTTTTACCAAGTTCTGCAGATTAAACTTAAAACGAGCGAGGCGATTTAGATTTGATTGATAGTTCCTATAGGCATATTTTCTAGGCGTTGCTAATTTAAAACACTGCCATTGGCATACAGGAATCCTATAGGCAGGTCATCTATATGTAGTCGATTGTTTTAGCCTATAAACTCATTTGCCTAGTCACAGATGCAGGTGCAAAATGCAGGAAGTCCTATAGGCATTTTATCTATATGATAATGCAGAAGTGCAGAAACCTATAGACATGGTCTCTATATAATGTAGAAGTGCAAAAACTTATAGACATGGTATCTATATGAAATGCAGAAGTGCAAAAGCTGAAAGCAGGATATGTGAATGCAGAAGTATAGTAATCCCCTATGAACATGGTATCTACCCCTTTGCATGCACGATTGACCCTTCTTTTTTCACTAACATCCCCAATAGTTATTACAAATTATTACAGCCCAGAATGAATAAGAAAAGAAAAATTACATTAGAAATTAAAGTACAACCAAGGGGAGCCTAATTCAGACTCCAGGTCTGAAATATGAGATGAACCAACTCCAAAGATCAAGATCCCAAGCCTTTCTCTTATTTGGATGTGTTAGAGTTCCCTAAGAGCCTCAAATGGACTCCGGGAAGTGCTCACACCTAAACACATACAAGATTAAGAATATAATGCAGTGTGGAAGGGCCAACCCTTAAGTATCCAAGTTCAGAGGGAACTCAAGGTCCCAAGGCAAGGCTTACAGGAGGAGGGCAGAGCTTAGAAGCTAAGAGTAAGTGTAAGTGCAGAGTTTGAAAAGGGGAAAGGGGAAGTGGTAGAGAAACATGGACAGGCTAGTGGGCATACCTAGCAATGGGAAGTGCTGGCACACCCCACAAGCCTATTAGAACACATTGTTTTGGGAGTCAGGATCCTCTAAGGGATCAAGTCCAGACATGAACAATAACTTGCATATTGTCATGTCATGAACTACAACTCAAATCACATAGAGGGGAATAAGGGTACAAGGATTCATAGCAGAAACAAGTAAAAGAAATTAACATGCTAATTAAACATTCAACTCTATATAGACAGTAAAGTAGACATGGATGTAAAGGCTATAAGTGACCACATTGGGATGATGCTGAAGCTAAAACTAGAACATACCAGTCTCAAAGAAACAAGTGAAAGAAAGTAGTAGTCTTGCAAAGCCAAAGTGAAAACAGGCAGTCAGAATGCTATGATCTTAGAAAAGAATCGTGAGGTTGTAAGGGTGAAGTATGAAGTGTAAAAGTGTTGAACTGAAGGTTTGTTAAAGTGCAGAAGGGTCGTGCCCTCTTATAGTGTTGAAAGCAAGAAGAAATAGGTAAGGAAATAGTTTGAAAATCAATTACACAAGATTTCCCCCTAATTAAGGGATTCTGATTTCAAACGGGCAAAACTAATTAAGGAAATGGATTCATCAAACACTTTTTCAAATCAGCATAAAAGGGGTAAATACATAAAAGTCTATTTAAGGACAATGGCTTGACAACACACGATTTGTGCAAATAAGGAAAGGAAATCAGTTAACAGCCAAGAAAATTGAAAATTGAAGATTTTGTATGAATGACCCAAGTCAGAAAAATGGGAAAGATTTCAACTTAAGGAAAATTAGTGCCAATCAATTAGACTTATTAAAAGGAACTCTGAATTAATCACAAGTTGGAAAACCATTCTGAAGAAAGATTACTCATATATAAAAGCATACAGACACGTTAAACATGAAGAAATTTGTCATGCTATTCAAAAGAGTCTAGTGTAGGAGAATCAGAATTATGTGCAAACAAAAGAAGTTCACACTTTGTTTATAGACCTAGAAATAAGTCTGAAAGAGCCAAGAGTCATCAAACAGAACCCTAGTTTGATCATATGACCAAACTTGGAGGAAACCCCCAAATTCTAGGGTTTCCGACTCGAGTCTAATATAGAGATGAGGAGGCAACAGGCTCAGAGATTTCCTCTCAGAATCTCATGAGAAGACAAGTAGATACAAATAATATTCGAAGCAGACAGAGCGTAGGAGCATAATGAGAGAATAGTCACGACAGTAGAAGAAACGTGTTTAAGAAAACCTTTTAGAAAGGACTTAAACAGAGTTCAGTATAAGGCAAACAAAACTTAAGAACTCAGTAGGAAATACATATAATAGAAGATCACAAAAATTTTGGAAAAGCATAACAAAAGATCATATAGGAAGATACAACAAGATAAACATGCGAGCATGGTACAAAACACAGTAGAAAAACAAAGCACAAAAAAACATGCATGATAAAGAAAAACATGAGAACATAGTAGAAGAACATGCGTGGTAGAAAAGAAAACATCAGAACATAGTATAGACAAATACACACAAAGAAAAGAAGAAGAAAAGTCAGAGAAACATTTTAAGCTTTTCAGAAAAAACCTAAATCGAAAAGAAGTGATTTTTGAAAGAAAAATTAGGAAAAACGTTTAAAAACTCAAGTAGAGCACATATATAGAATAGATTTAAGAAAACAATCAGAGAAAACCTCGAATAGCTAGGGTTTTAGATCAACCCTAAAGCGAGAAAGGCTTGGAAAAAGTACGATCTGAGTCGGATAAGTCAGAATTAGGCTCATAATGCTTGGATATGCCGGAGCAAGGCTGGAGAGGGCATAAAACCTCGAATCGAAGAGGATTTGAACAGACACCATTGAGGTCTGACCTCGAAACTTCGAACACCAAGTGTTTAAGAGTAGAGGGAGATGAGTTTAAGCCATCCATGGCCTGAGAGGCCATGGATTCAGGTGAGCTGAAGCTAGAAGACAGTAGGAGATGATTAGGGTTTCAAGAACCTTTGAGAGAGTTTGAGATATAAGAGGATTCAGAAGCGGCGGTTGGTGAGAAATGGGATAGGGTTGGGGGGTGTTTGGGAATTAAAAAGGAAATGGAAAATTCCGGCCGTTGATCGAAATGATCAACGACCTGGATCAAAAGGGGAAACCGGGCGGGTTGGATAAGCGAGTTAGGGGAGGATCATTTTAGGAATTAGGCTGGACCATTTGAATTTGAAATTGGGGCTGATTTTAGGCTATAATTGAAATGAAATAGGGCTAGTATTTAAATAACCACTTTTCCCTTTTATTTTTATAAAAATAGTAAAATGATTTCTAAAAATAAATTAAAAGTACTAAATTAATTGATAATGTATAAATATTAAATAAAAAATACTAGAATCAATTTTGTAATTATAAACGTAATTAAAGCTTAAGATAGGCTAAAATTGCAATCATATGCAATATAGCTTTAAAATACTAAATAAATTTGTAAAAATGCGTAAATATTACCTTAGCTATATTTTCGTATAAATGTGAGAATAAAATAAGTTATTCACCAAAATGACGATTTTGGGAATAACTATTAATTTTTGTACTGCTAAAATGAGCAATAAATTGATTTAAAAAATCTTTTAAAAATTAGGAAAAAATACTAAAACACTTGGGCATACTTATATATACATATATATGCTATTTTGAAAGTATTTTGCATATATAAAATGCATAGGGAAAAATTGGGCATCAACAGCTGCCCCTCTTTACCTGGGAAGGATGAAAGAGTTGTCCGGTAAAGATGTGATGGCCAATTTGACCGAACGAAATGGTTTGAAGAGGTTGATCGTGCTCTAGTTCCTAAGATTCCTACATATCCTTGGTCTTACAGGAACCAAGCCATATATAGTTCAGGATTCATCGGCGGAATATGCCGATGGAGATTTTTCAAGAATGGACGAGATATTCGGGTTGGGATGGATGGTAGAGCTGTGGGAACTGGAATGGGATTGATCCTGCTAAGACGGCTGTTGCTCGCCGGTTTACCTGCAAATAAGCAATACAAGTGTATATTGTGCGTAAATTTAAACATGATGCAAGTTCCCGTTGGACCATAAATGTTGTCTTTGGACGGTTAGGATAACGTCCTTGGACCATGATGTCCTGGGCCATGAAGCATATAATAAAGGATTCACAGGCCATGAAATGATGCTCTCAAGCTATGAGGATGATGCCTCCGAACCATGATGCCTTTGAATAATGATATGAAAAAGATTAAAAAGGATCCTCGGGCCATGGCATGGTGTTCTCGGGCTATGCAAATGGTGCTTCTGAACGATGATGCCCTTGGATAATTTGGGGATCTATCAGCACATGAGATACAGTAGGGTGGCGATCTTTCAGCCATGCAAATGTAAATAAGGTGGCGATCGTTCGACCATGCAAGAAGTAAATGAAGGTGGCGATCTTTCAGCCATGGAAGAAGTAAATGAGGGTGGCGATCTTTCAGCCATGCAAAAAGTAAATGAAAGTGCCAATCTTTCAGCCATGCGAGATGGAGGTAGAGCTTAACCTCGGAAGGAAGAACGGTAGCCTTATGCAATACATGAAATGCAGATGGAGACAGAGCTTAGTCTTGGAAGGTAGAGTGGTAGCCTTATGCCATGCAGAGAATGCAGATGGAGACAAAGCTTAGTCTCGGAAGGCAGAATGGTAGCCTTATGCAATGTAGAGAATGCATATGGAGACAGAGCTTAGTCTCGGAAGGCATAATGGTAGCCTTATGCAATGCAGAGAATGCAGATGGAGGTAGAGCTTAACCTCGGAAGGCAAAATGGTAGCCTTATGCAATGCAGAGAATGCAGATGGAGACAGAGCTTAGTCTCGGGAGGCAGAATGGTAGCCTTATGTAATGCATAGAATGCAGATGGAGGTAGAGCTTAACCTCGGAAGGCAGAATGGTATCCTTATGCAATGTAGAGAATGCAGATGGAGGTAGAGCTTAACCTCGGAAGGCAAAATGGTAGCCTTCTACAATGCAGAGAATGCAAATGGAGACAGAGCTTAGTCTCGGAAGGCAGAATGGTAGCCTTATATAATGCAGAGAATGCAGATGGAGGTAGAGCTTAACCTCGAAAGGCAGAATGGTATCCTTATCAATGCAGAGAATGCAGGATGGAGGTAGAGCTTAACCTCGGAAGGTAGAATGGTAGCCTTATGCAATATAGAGAATGCAGATGGAGATAGAGCTTAGTCTCGGAAGGTAGAATGGTAGCCTTATGCAATGCAGAAAATGCAGATGGAGGTAGAGCTTAACCTCAGAAGGCAGAATGGTAGCCTTATACAATGCAGATAATGCAAATAGAGATAGAGCTTAGTCTTGGAAGGCAGAATGGTAGCCTTATGCAGGAAGTAAAATGGCAAATGGCAATAGAGCTTTCTTAGCTGATAGCGGATTGCGATATTGCGACTACTGGGGATACTGTGTCTGCTGGGGACACTGTGTGTGGATAGCAGCTGTGAGTAAATGCAACGGTTATGAGGGTAGTATTTTTGAGCAATGTGAGTCTCGTGAGTGTATAGTATATTTGATGATTTTGCAACTCAAGTGCCTGCATCCAAAGAAAATCATGAGTTTTGTAAAAAAAGGGAGATTAGTTCGTATTCCCTCTGGCTCTGCTTTACCTGCTCAGCTCTGTTTTGGTGATACTGTACGTATTATTGGGGTAGTGTTGCTAAACGAAGTAACTTTGTTAACAGACATGCATGATTTAGTAAAAAATATAACATAAATACATAATCGAGAATAGTTTTCCTTAGATGAACCTACGACTGCGACGTGGTTCAAGACATTGCAACTTCTCTTGCTCCGGAATTTTGAGGGTCCTCCTCAATATTCTGACCCAGTTTACTGGGTTGCTGCTTCTGATGGCTGCTTGCGGCGAATGGCTGAAATCACTTCGGAATTTTGAGGGTCCTCCTCAAAAATTTTCCCCAGTATTCAATTGCGGAGGAAATGAAAATTTTATTGAATTGCGACCGAACCCATAGGGCTGCCTATGTATCCCCTCTTAAACGGGAATCAGGTTAGGCATTGTTCAAATTACATCATAAAGGAAAGCATAAAGGTTACATATAGTATCGCTTCACTGCATCTGAATTGATCGGCTTCGGCCAAACTTCTCCGTCCATTTCTGCAAGTATGAGGGCTCCTCCTATTAGAACTCGGTGGACCATGTACAGACCGTGCCAGTTAGGAGAGAACTTCCCTTTGGCCTCATCCTGATGCGAGAAAATCTTCTTTAACCCTAGCTGCCCCGGTGTATACTATCTTGGCTTGACTCTTTTGTTGAAGGCTCTGGACATTCTGTTATGATAAAGCTGACCATGGCAAACTGCATTCATTCTCTTTTTGTCTATAAGAGCTAGATGTTCGTAACGACTTTTTACCCATTCTGCATTGTCGAGTTCAGCTTCTTGTTTGATCCTTAGGGAAGGAATTTCTACCTCAACGGGAATAACAGCCTCTGTACCGTAACCCAACATATAGGGGGTTTCCCCGGTTGATGTGCGAACTATGGTACGATACCCCAATAAAGCAAGTGATAACTTCTCGTGCCACTGCTTATGCTTCTCTATCATTTTCCTTAGTATCTTCTTGATATTCTTATTGGCGGCCTCTACGGCTCCGTTCATCTGAGGTCTGTAGGCTGTAGAATTCTTGTGTTTGATCCTAAAGGTTTCACACATGGCTTTCATCAAGTCACTGTTGAGATTGGAACCATTATCAGTAATGATTGATTTTGGAATTCCTAACTGACAAACGATACGGTTGCGGACGAAGTCTGCTACGACTTTCTTAGTCACTGCCTTGTACGATGCTGCTTCAACCCATTTGGTGAAATAATCAATTGCCACTAGGATAAACCTGTGCCCGTTTGTTGCGGCAGGTTCGATTGGTTTGATAACATTCATTCCCCAAGCGGCGAACGACCATGGTGAGCTTGTTGCATTAAGCTCGTTTGGAAGCACCTTTATCATATCTGCATGTATCTGATAGCGGTGGCACTTTTGAACAGACTAGATTCAGTCCGTTTCCATAGTCATCCAAAAATAACCAACTTGGACTATCTTCTTGGCTAAGACAAAGCCATTCATATATGGCCCGCAGGTCCCAGCATGGATTTCTTCTAGTAATTTAGATGCCTCATTTGCGTTGACACACCTTTGTAATCCCAAATCAGTAGTCCTCCTATACAGGATTTCTCCGTTGTGAAAGAAATTGTTAGATAACCTCCGAAGCGTGCGCTTCTGAATAGCGTTTGTGAGCTCTAGGTATTCTCCTTTCGCCAAGTATTCCTTGATATCATGAAACCAAGGTTTTCCATCCACTTCTTCTTAGACGTGAGCACAGTAAGCTAGCTGATCGTAGATCTTTGCTGGAATAGGGTCAATGAAATTCTTATCTGGATGTTGTAACATGGATGATAGGGTAGCCAATACATTGGCAAACTCATTTTGGACTCAGGGAACATGGTGGAACTCTGTCTTTGTGAACCTCTTTCTCAACTCCTGTACGTGATGCAGCTAAGGGAGTATCTTGGAGTTCTTGGTCGCCCATTCTTCTCGGACCTGATGTATAAGCAAGTCTGAATCCTCGATCACTAGCAACTCTTGAATGTTCATGTCAATGGCCATCTTGAGTCCCAAGATGCAGGCCTCATACTCAGCCATGTTGTTGGTGCAAGGGAATATGAGTTTGGCAGACACCGGATAATGCTGATCAGTTTTTGACACTAGGACTGCTCCTATGCCAACTCCTTTGAAATTTGTTGCTCCATCGAAAAACATTCTCCAACCGTCAAAGGATTCTGCAATGTCTTCTCCTAGGAATGATATCTCTTCATCAGGAAAATAGGTCTTTAAGGATTCGTATTCTCCGTCCACGAGATTCTCGGCAAGATGATCTGCCAAAGCCTATCCCTTGATTGCTTTCTGAGTTACGTAGATAATGTCGAATTCACTTAGCAGGATTTGCCACTTGGCTAGCTTTCCAGTGGGCATGGGCTTTTGAAAGATGTACTTCAACGGATCCATGATATGAGATACGTGGTATAGGCACAGAAATAGTGCCTCAGCTTCTGAGCTACCCAAGTCAGAGCGCAACAGATGCGTTCTAACAGAGAATACTGGGCCTCGTAAGGGGTGAACTTCTTGCTAAAATAGTAGATGGCCTGCTCCTTCCACCTCGTTTCATCATGTTGACCATGAACACAACCAAACGCTCCATCTAGCACTGCAAGGTAGAGTAATAGAAGTTTACCTGGCTCGGGTGGGACCAAACCTGGTGGTGTTGACATGTACTTCTTGATTCTGTCGAAGGCCCTCTAGCAGTCATCAGTCCATTTGGTAGCAGCGTCCTTCTTCAACATCTTAAAGATTGGCTCACAGATTACAGTAGATTGAGCTATGAACCGACTGATGTAGTTGAGTCTCCCCAAGAAACTCATTACTACTTTATTGTTCTTTGCGGTAGCAATTCTTGAATAGATTTGACCTTTAATGGATCCAATTCTATTCCTCTGCAACTCACAATGAACCAAAGTAGCTTTCCAGCTGGAACCCCAAATGCACATTTCGCGGGATTCAACTTCAAGTTGTACCTTCTCAGTCTATCGAAGAACCTCCTCAAATCTTCCATGTGATCAGTGGCTTTCTTGGATTAGATGATGACATCATCTACATACACTTCGATCTCTTTATGTATCATATCATGGAAAATGGTAGTCATGACCCTCATGTAGGTGGCCCCAGCATTCTTTAACCCGAACAACATCATCTTGTAACAGTACATTCCCCATGGCGTAATGAAAGCCTTTTTCTCAGCGTCTTCTTCATCCATCCAGATCTGATGATACCCAGCAAAACAATCCACGAATGACTACAACTCGTGCTTGGCGCAATTGTCAATTAGGATGTGTATGTTTGGCAAGGGGAAGTCGTCTTTTGGACTAGCCCGGTTGAGATCCCGGTAGTCGACACAGACTCTGACCTTCCCGTCCTTCTTCGGCACTGGAACGATATTGGCTAACCATTTTGGATATTCTACTACCCTGAGAACCTTAGGTTTGACTTGCTTAGTGACTTCTTCCTTGATTTTCAAACTCATGTCAGGCTTGAACTTTCTTAGCTTTTGCTTTACTGTGGACATGTCGGATCAGTTGGCAGTTTGTGAGCCACAATAGATGTACTTAGACCAGTCATGTCATCATACGACAAAGCGAATATGTCTTCATATTCCCTTAGAAATTTTGTGTATTCCTTCTTTTCTAATAGCGATAAGTGGACATTGATTCTCATTTCTTTGACGTTCTCTGCATCTCCCAGGTTAACAATCTCGGTCTCATCTAGTTTGGACTTAGGTCTGTTGTCAAATTTTCAACCTCTTTAACAATCTCTTTTGGTATGTTATCTTCCTCTGAATCTATGTCCGTTGGTTGCGTTGTCTCATTGCATGTCACAGTCATTGGTTCATAAAGATAAGTAATAGTAATGCTTGGGGATGGGAATAAATAAAAAAAAAAGGGAACAAGTCAGTGAGGATTATGAAAAGAAATGTTGCGATATTTAAACACGTAGTGCAAGAATGTAAATCGTGTCCTAATTTGGGAGCCTCGTTGTGCCCGAGGTAGGCCTAGTGACAAGTTGATTTGGAGAACTTATAATGCTAAATGCCTCGTTTTATTGATAAAAATAAGACGAATCCCAAAACGACACTAAATAACAGAAGATAAAAATGTCACTAATGGCCATCAGCCTTATTACATTCATAAAACGAAAAGGTAAATTCATATCTATTTGGTCCCAAAAGGACCTTCCCCAGACTCGGCATCTTTGGCTCTATCGAACAGCTTCAACAGCTCGCGAAGTCCTAGCAGCAGGTAGGCTCTGGCCAGGTGTGCACCCTCGTTTCCTTTAGCATTCTGGCAGTCCTCGATCCTCTTGAGAAACTTCCTTTCCAGCTCCACTAAACCTTGTTCCAGGTATCCTAATCGCTTGTTGGCACTGACAGCCATGTTTTTCCACTCTTCAATTAGTTTTGGTGGGCTTCTTGAATCTCACGATGCTCGCTTTCACATTTCCGAATCCTCTTGTGCAGTTGGTTGTATTTGACCTGTGCTTCAGCCCTTTTATTGATGATTCTGTGACATCGTACAAACCCAGGTTGGCCCAGACCATTGTGATTGTCCTCCAGCAATCCTGAATAGTATGGGATGCAGCCAACATGGTATCTGTCTGGCTCGATAGTATCTCTCCCCATGATGATCTTGCAATGCCACATATGCTGAGCTTGGCACTTATAAGGATTGTCATCAGCTTGGAAGTCGGCCCTAAAGTCGACCCTTGGTATAACCTGTTTCCTACCAACCTATCTCATAACCCGGAAAGGGACATAAGGGTAGGTTCCTCTCAAACCGATCAGTATCAAAAATGGTGCGTCCCTGGATCGGGCGATGAACTCTTCAGTAGGGACCACTCGAACATCCATTGTATTTGATCCTCAGTCAGATTTTCAAATAGCTCCACCCATTCCTTGGCATCTTCTGGCTGAGCAAACATGTTGGGCATGTATTTCATTCGCCTTGGTTTATGGAAGGCTATATGATCGTCTTAGTCTCTATGCTAAATCTCTTGCCGATATTCACCCCTTTGGAGATGCTCCATGAGCCAGAGATAGAGTAGCAAGTTGCAGCCCTCGAAGTGTGGGTCTCCTTGTTGACACTTTTCCAGGGCTCGGTATATCTCTGCGATGATCATGGGCACTATGCTAAAGGGTTGTCCCCCAATTCCATCCATTAAAGTTTTGGTGACCATGGCTAGCCTGGTGTGGATCCTTGCTTTCTTCATTGGAAACACTATCATCCCCAAGAAACAGAACATGAAGACAAAGACCCTTCGGTGAATATGCCCCAACGATGTAAGGGCAAATTCATCCGGATAAGTACAGTAGGATTTGTTGTGACCGTACCTTTCGTACAAATAATCAAAGGGTATGTAAGACTCCTTCAAACATGTCAAGTCTAGATTCTTCTTTAGGCCTATCATTTTGAGGAAACCTCTACCCTTGCAATTTTCCGGCATTAACAAACCCAGAGTCTCCCATGGTATACCAGTCAATCCTCATATTTCCTCTAGCACGGGTGTCATCTTAATCTCCCCAAAGCGAAACACAGACCTATCACAGTCCTAGAACAGAGTAGCAGCTTCTATGATTTTGTTGTTGGGTTGGACCTCCAGGAGAGAAGGTATATTTCCTAGGTATTTTCGGACAAGAGTCTGATCACTGGAATGAAGATCCTCCCACCAGCTTAGCAACCTTGGGTGGATGTTTGTGACCATGCCAAATCTGGGGACTTGATGCCTCATGTTTCTGCAAGACAAAAAAGGGTTAGGCCCTTACACCCACCACACTCGACTATTAAATATCAATAATTGACACAAAAGCATTTAATTCTCCAAATAAATGCACAGAATGTGGTAGTGTCTGTTTGGGTTTTTGGAAAACCCAGTGGACTTTGGACGAGGATGTCTTAAAGAGTCATTATGCGAACAACATAACTGACTCGGCTAAGTTTGACCATGATGTATGCACAATTAAACAGAGTAAGGTTTCTATGGGGTATTAGACTGGTACCCTTGAGCGGACAACTCAAGAGGGAAAGGCATGGAACCGTTGACAACACCATTGATCGACTGGGTTTTACCGTAAATACGCCTTTGCCGGATTTAAAGGGTGATAATATCGGAAGAGCGCAACCACTCATTATAAGCGTTACTATGGTATTTGTTTGGCACGAGTGGAATATGATGTTGAAAACATGCTTATGTAATAATTAAAACAAGTTGTCATGTATTTACACATCCATAAAGTAATAATTACAATAATTTAAAACAGTAATAAAGGAGTGCAGTAAAGGAAAGCAGTGAAAGAAACAAGGGAAAGAAACAAGAGACAAGTTAGTTTTTGCAGTAGAAGAGGGAATTAAATGCTTGAAGGTATTAAACAAATAAAGCACAGAAGAAATGTAAAGTCACAGTAATAGCTTGAAATGGTAAAAGCCTAAAAGTATGTCCCCAGCAGAGTCGTCATGCTGTCGTGCCCCCGTTTTCTCGCGAAATAAGGTTTAGGACATTTAGGAGGACAACTCGTTCCCCTTTGGGAATTGGGTTTGAATTGAAGAGTCGCCACCTAATGATTAAAGTGCATTAGGACACTAGGAAGGAATTGATCTAGAAAACCAGAGATTGGGTAAGGGCTAGAAATTATCCTGAGGGGAAGGTGTTAGACACCCCTCAGGATCCACTAGTGTGGTTCCCAGCTGTCACACCTCCTTTTTGCGCGCCCGTCCCCGAGGGGTTAGATGCGCGGGTGGAGTTTTTCCAATTTAAGTGACAATATTCGAAATGGGATTATTTATTTAATTCAGAGTCGCCACTTGGGAAAGGTTTGGTTTTTGGTGTCCCAAGTCACCGGTTTATCTTGAATCCCAAATCGAGGAAATTTTCGACTTTTCCAAATGAAGTCTGCGAACCAGAAATTCTAAGTAAGGAATTCTGTTGACCCGAGGGAAGGTGTTAGGCACCCTCGAATCCCGTGGTTCTAGCACGGTCGCTTAAATTGTTATAATGGCTAAATATCTGATTTAAATACATGTTGTGACTTATGTGCTTTTATTAAGTTTAAACCGCTTTTATTATTATCATTTATTTTTATAGAATTGCAACGTCGTGAAAATGCATCTCGAACCACGTCACAATCAATGCACCCGTAGTTGTTAACACATTTCGACTCCGTTGAGATTTGAATTTGGGTCACATAAATGTGCACCCGAATTTAAGAATGTAATTTAATTAAGTCGCGCCTAAAGAATCTAACGCGTTATTATCTTTGGGGAAGGCAGTGGAATTCACTAAACAGCCTAGCCTGAATTCTAAATATTTATTATGATTATTTATCGAGGGCCCCGCGATTTTGCATTTTTATTTGGCGAGGCTCGTCTCTATTTTAGAAAGGATATCCTAAAGTTGCTACATTTCTAGTGTGTTTGTCTCTAAAAATAGAAGAAAAGATGCATGCTAACCTCATTATAATGCTTTGGCCAAATCCAGATTTTTAGTTAATCGTCTGATTAATTATTTACAGAGTGAAGAAACGTTGTACCTCATGAAACATACTTTTAACTTGATAGAAGAATTATATACAAGATTGATGAAATGCTACGACTGCTGCAAGAGCTCCCTAACTCTGACTTATTTAGACAAGATTAATTAAAACTACTTATTAGAAAATGCGACTAATGATATTTGAAACTCATCCTATAAACTGCCTAATGAAACTGAAACTCAAGAATCTGAAACTGTATTATCTTTAGCTAGATTTAAAACAACCATTTGCCCTTACATATTCAAAGCATGCTGAAAGAGCGAGTTTAAGTTAAACAATCGTATTAAATAGCTGCACATTTCATGAATTGTATTTACATCTTGTATACTACTTAAACGAATAAAATGTCGCAGTTTCAGATTGGCATAGACTTTAATTAAGTACCACCTTACTAATGTATCTCTATTAGGCTAACTGACTAGAGACTTACATATCTTAACAACATTTATATAAAAAATTCGTAAGCAATGCAACAGATGATTATAACATTCTTCAGATCTTTCGATTCAACTTTCATTGCAACATCAGACAGATTCGAAATGTGTACCTGAGGAAATGCTTACAATGAAGAAAGTAGGGGAGTCAGTTGAGCAACAGTGCAAGCGGAACAGCAGTAACAGATGAACAACAGCAGGACAAATTCCCAGTGCAAAAAATGCTATTTAGAGCCAATGAAAGATGGCAGAATGTAGCAAATTCCCAGCAATATAGAATCGGAATTTAACCAGAATGGATCCAGAACTGAACTGATATTACACACAACCAATAATCTCAAACAAGACTCAGGATAGATCAATATAGAACAGGCAAAATCCAGACTAGTTGAGAATCAAGACAGAGATGAAAAAATGCAGTTCCCTTCTTTTCTGTGTTAGGCCTCTCTTTATCTATTTCTGTCCGTGTGTTTTCAGATCACTCTCCTTTCCTGTTTTCTTGTCAACGCCCCTTATCAGTGTATTCCATTCCCTCTAATGGTTCTCCCTCTGTGTGTGTGTCTATATGTGTATATGTATGTATTTTTGCTCTCTCTTCTCTTCTCTCTCCCAGTCTATCAGATCTCCTCTATCTCCCCCTGTGTCCTAATTCTGTCCCTCTTTTATAAGCCTAAACCTCAGCCCTTTATCAGCCTGTTGGATTAATCAAATACCCCTCCCATGTGCTGCCCCTTTTCAGTTCCACTTAGCTAATTAAGTATTAACCCCATCAATATTCCCTGGCAGGCTTTCCTTTCCTATTTTATTAACTAAAAGCAAGCATGGGCAGTAGAATATATCTGACAGCATATGCTGTCAAACCATTTCTAAATCAAAAGCCCTTTATACAGGGACCAGGCTGTGCACAATGCACATGCTGTGCACAAGTGCACATGCCATCAATTCAGATTTTAGTTACAGACCAAGCCTTAGGTTTCTGAAATCATATTAACGACTATAATTAACAGGACTTGGTTCTTAATTGATTCAGGCAAATGTTCAACAGAAGCAACTCGATTTGTTATTGTTTGGACAGTTGAAACTAATTGACGACACATGTCGACTCGACTATATTAGCATTAACACATACAATCGTAGCCAAAAATCAGACATTTAACAGTATCACATAAGGGGTTCATTTTGCAATGTCAAACAGAAAGGCCCTAAGAACTAAATGAATGACCAGTTACGGATTCAATTGAACATACATTTATACACACGCATTATGAAGAAAGAAACTGACTGAATACAGAGGTCCGGCCAAGGTGGACAATAGCAGTTCAAAAACACAAAACAAAAAGTTTGGCCATGCGGACAGGCCTTTAACAACACACAAACATACGAACTGAAATAAAGAAAAGAAAATTAACTCACCTTAAAGCTTTTTAAGGAACAAATCAGAAAAATCCACTGGCGTTTGAACGGACCTTCTTTAAGGTTGAATGGACTTTTAAACGAAGTGTTTCTCGGATGAGAAACACCTCGATTAAGGTCCATTAGGCCTTAATCTCTTCAGTTTGAACAAAGCACGGAACATGCACAGGGAAAACTAGAGTTCAAAAACTTAGATTTGGGATTCGTGTTTCCCTGGTTAGATTCGGACCAAACCAAGTATGGTTTGGTCACGAGGGGGGTCTGGGGAGTGTCTGGTATGAAACTGGGGTTAAACTGAGTAGATCGAGTTTTGACTCGAATCTTCAAATGAAGATTCGAGAAGGTGGGGAGGGATTCGAACTACATGGTTGATAGATTTGGGTTCAGGATGGCAAGGGCGTTCTAGGGTGTTAAGGGGAAGGTCACCGGCGTTCATGCCGCCGGCTTCCATGGTGAAGGATACAGGGGCGGCTCTAGGGTTTGATGGGGGATGAGGTTGAAGACGGAGGCCGGGGTATTGGATAGGGGGGTAGGGTATGTTAAGGGCTTATATATGGAATGAGTAGGCGGATCTCGACCGTTAGATCAATTTAGATCTACGGTCTGGATCTGATGGCTTAAGTGGAACGGTGTCGTTTCGAGGGTAAGGGGTTTGGGTTGGTCCGGGTGGAAACGGGTCGGGTTCCTCAGTGGGTTGTGGGGAAATGATCTTGGCCGTTGATCAATCTGAGATCAACGGCCCAGACCACACTGGATTCAAACGGTGTCGTTTAGACACCCTGGGCATCCACTGGTGTTGGACCGGGCAGGCCTGGGTTTTGGGCTGTTTGTTTTGGGCCAATTTATTTAATAAATTGGCCCAATCCGGAAGAAGAAAGGGCCCTTTTCTCTTTTTTTTTATTATTTTTATTTCTTTCCTTATTTATTTTAAAAACAAAACTAAGCAAAAAAAAATCAAATTAAAATTAAATACACACTCAATACAATTATTTGCACACACACTAAAGATATTTCAAAACGGGTAAAATCAAACAAAACAAAATTACGGACAAAAGGGCCTGTTTATGCCTTTCTATGTTGCGGTTCAGATTATGCATGACACGTACACATTTTTTTTGAATTTTGTTTTAATAAAGTAAATAAATAAAAATGGTCCAAAGTCGCAAATAAATCAACAAAGTGCCGCACAGAAATCCAAAATTGTACAGCAGGACCAATTTTTATTCTCTTGGAGCGACTGTCACGCAAAAACAAAAATCACGTGCTCACAGCTGCCCCTCTTTGTTCGGAAACACGAAGAGTTTTCGTGCAAAGATAAAGTGAGCGTGTATGAGCGATTTTTGCCTATGGACCACTCCGTATGAAGCATGTTTTTTGAAAGATCTGACCGAATCTTGCTTCAAAGATTTCCTACATATCCTGGGCTAAACAGGAATCAGGTCAATGTAGTTCGAGAAGTTTTGGTAGCTGGGACTACCATGGGACTGCAATGCTTGCTGCTACTGCTGCTGCTGTTGTCACTGCTACGTCACTGACCGCCTTATTACAACCAAACGAAAATTGGAAACTGAACTAACTACTTATATGCATGTCAACTGCTAGTTACAAGATTCCTATCTATGATTCTTTTACGACTTGATCTTGGGTCTTAGTTGATTCTGCTTGTAGACTCCGATCTAAATCTTGATGCTTGCGAGTTGCGGCGACTTGTTTAATCTCCGGGATACTGAATGAGACGCGATTGGCAGGGTTCAGGACCTTAGTCAAATGTTGGAGTCGATCTGCTTTCCTTTTACTCCGAATCTTGGGACACCTCTTTTCTTCTTTGATTTTGAGTTGAGACTCATCTCGTGGGTCATTTCGATTCGTGTGGCTCGAGGTTAGACCTGCGGGAAAAACAAACAAACGAAACAAACGAAATTTTCTGCCCCAGTTTCACTAGGAAAATTTCGTTAATTATGCACCAGGAAGTTCATAAAATTGATGAAAAAGGATATGCATGCTCAGTTCAGGGTTGGAGCCCTAACACCGGCTAGCTGGGAAAAGGTTCGGTTTGGGGTTTAAAACCCTAACGCCGAACAAAGGAAGAATTCAGTTTAGGGTTCAAAACCCTAATGCTGATTGCATGGAAAAGCTCAGTTTAGGGTTTAAAACCCTAATGTTGGCTGAAAGGAAAAGTTCAGTTTAGGGTTTAAAACCCTAATGCTGATTACATGGAAAAGAGTTCTCGGGTTATGCCGAAAAGATTCATCGAGTCATGCTGGGAGGATTCATCGGGTTATGCCGGGAGATTCATCGGGTTATGCCGGGAGGATTTATCGGATTATGCCGAAAAGAGTTCATCGGGTTATGCCGAGAGGATTCCTCGGGTTATGCCGGGAAGATTCATTGGATTATGCCGGGAAGATTCATCGGGTTATGCCGAGGGGATTCATCGGGTTATGCCGAAAGAGTTCATCGGGTTATGCCGGGAGGATTCATCGGATCGTGCCGGGAAGGTTTATCGGGTTATGCCGAAAAATTCATCGGGTTATGCCGGGAGGATTTATCGGATTATGCCGAAAAGATTCGTCGGGTTATACCGGGAAGATTCATCGGGTTATGCCGGAAGGATTCATCGGGTTATGCCGGGAAGATTCATCGGGTTATGCCGGAAGGATTCATCGGGTTATGCCGGGAGGATTCATCGGGTTATGCCGGGAGATTTATCGGGTTATGCCGAAAAGATTCATCGGGTTATGCCGGGAATTTGGATAAAAAGGGCTCCTTGGGTTATGCCAGGGAGATCCGAGGTTTATACCGGGATAGTTGAGGAACGAGGTCCTATGCTACCATGATTTGTTTTTCTTTTGAGATGTTTATTCCTTGTCTTCTTTCTTTCCTTTGGTTCTCCCCTTTCTCTATTTTTATTTATCAGAAATGCACGAAAGAATTATGGGGAAACTTACCATTGGTCGTTTTCCCGCTGCAAGGCTGTTTCAATGCTTGTGTGCTCCATTTCTTTGGGCTACACCAGCTTCATGCATGGCTGATTTGGGTCATACCTGTCTCAATTTCCTACACAAAGAAAACATTGTCAGTTTGGAAATGGTGGTTGGTTTTGGGGGCCTTGATCGTTCCAATTGCTTTGTCTTGGCCCAATTCTTGTTGAGAAACTCTGCTATTGATTGGATTTCACATGCGAAAACTCTTGGACTACTCAGACTTGCGTTTCCAGATTTTGTGATGATTTGCCTTATAAGGCTTTGGCTTTTCTGTCCCTTTCTGCTTGGGGATTTTGGTGGGGATTTTATCACGGAGACTCTGTGGGGATTTTTTTTTTTTTTTTTTGTTGTAGAAAACTTGCTGGGGATGTGCTGGGGTGGACTTCTTTGGGGAATTGTACAAGGGATAGCCTGTGGGGATTTGTCGGTTTTGGAAGCAAATCAACTATCATGGCCAGTCGGGATGGGACTGACGCGCCACTGAGGTTGTACATTTTATTCGACTCTCGCCAAACGGAGCCCTGTAAAACCGGTCCTGCCACCTTTCTTTGCGATTACTACGGAATTAAGAGTTAGATCAAAAAGAACTCAAAGAAAACTATGTAAAGGAGAACATATGAGTTTAAAGAGAAACGCCCCTTTCGGGGAGAAAAGAGGGACTTATCTGGAGTGTATGCCAGTTTCAAACTGACATGACATGCCTTTTGGACTGGATGCCTGACCTCCGAGAACTTGCATTTCCTCATGAATCAAAACAGATCTATATTTTTTCAAAAAACCCGGGAACCTTGCCAGGACTTTCTGAGGTGGAATCATCTTTTTGGCCGACAACGCCCTATGCGGGTTTTCGCTGGTCGACCTCTCTCATTTCTCTTCTTACTGTCGCCTGCTAGTACTCCTTGCGAGTTTTTACTAAACAAGCTCTCTCATTTCA
Organism: Nicotiana sylvestris; assembly: GCF_000393655.2. NCBI lineage: Eukaryota > Viridiplantae > Streptophyta > Magnoliopsida > Solanales > Solanaceae > Nicotiana > Nicotiana sylvestris. The sequence continues at coordinate 83,365,079 of NC_091062.1, read as the reverse complement.
ATTTCTCTTCTCACATCGCCTCACGGTGCCCAAAGGTTTTCACCAACAAGACTCTCTTATCTTTATTCCCCTCATTTGTTGTATCGGACCCAAATAATTCTATCTTCCTATTTTGGAATGCTTCGTTGATTGATCAGAAGGACTTGAAAAAGGTTTGGGGTGAAAAGAATTTGGATTGAACTACAACTTTGGAACCTTTTGGGTGGGATTATTGCTGAATCGTTATAACTTCTGCCCCAGTTTTACTTTCGGGGGAATTCCTGGATTTTATTGTTGGTGTGACTGAACCCCAAGGAGAGGTTGCCTACGTATCCTTTCGGAATCAAGTCAGACGTAGTTCATGCGTTCTTTTTTTTTTTTTTTATCATTTCCTTATTTTTCCAATTATTTCTTCTTCCTTCTCTCTTTTTTTTTATTCAATTTTTTTCAATAATATTTTTCAGGTTCCAAAGAGGGTAATCAAAGAAGAGTAACCAGCTCAAATGGGTTTGCAAAGGGTTGATAGTGTTTGGGTAGCGAGAATGAAAGCCTTCGTCATCTCAAACTGTGCAAAGATATCGCTAGAGTGATTTAGACATATCACTGCACCCGCTTTCCAAGCAAGGCTGACGTCGTTTCTTCCGACGTCGCCCAGATACAAATGCTCCATTTGGTAATGTTTTTTGATGACGTATGGACCCTTATTTCTTGGTACAATTGCTCGTGACAAACCGCAATTATTAAGGTTATCATTCTGTACGGGTCTAAATCCTTTTACTGCTCTCAAACTCTGCTTTTGTGACGGACATTTTCCAAACCATGAACCACTTTTCTTTAGTTGTTCCTACTTTTCAAATTCTTTATATCTCAAATTTTGACTCATTATTTGAAATCTGATCGGAGTTCTCGTGATCCGGCCATGAAGTCCGCAAACATGTCATGTTATTTAAAGCTGCATTCATCAGAATTGAAGAGAACACAAAAGAAAACATAGAAGAAGAAAGTGAGTAATCAAGCATGATTTCATTTCTTGGCATTTTGGGGAAGATAAAGAAAAGGTTGACATTCAGGAAATTAAAAACACGAAAAATGAAGAAAACATCTGAGTCACCCTCTGGGGTAATTCGTAATGCATAGAAGGTGGCAAGGCAGGTTTATTAGGACTTCCGTTTGATCAAGAATGGCGTAGCCTTCTAGTTTTGAAACTAGGTGCTTGGTCCCATGTACTATACTTCAACGATGCTAGTGCCCTCTCCTGGCTGGACCATGTGTATTTTGCATAGCTCTTCCCTTGTCGCCTCACATATTTCCTCGCTCTCGTCGAGCGAGGACACCTTATCATCTCCTTCTTTGTTGCATTTTGGTTCCTGTGGTATGCGTCCGATAAACACTGGCTCGTTCGGCCGAGGTTGTTTGATCGTCCCCCATACCATGGAGGCCTGCTTGAATACATCACTTATCCCTTTTTCTGGCTCTGGAGTTACCCTGGGTCCTTTTTCTGTATCAGCAATAGCGATTATGGCTTTAAGTGCCGGACCAACTTCCTCGTCTTCACCAATCATCCCAACTATCGGCCCGTTGTTGTGGGCGGGCAACGGATTATTGGTCACATTTGGGATATCCTCATCTCTCAACACAATCTTCCCTTGGTCTAACAAATTCTCCACAGCTTGTTTCAATGTCCAACAGTCGTTGGTGTCGTGCCCTTCTACCCCTGAATGGTATGCACATCTGACACCCCGCCGATATGAATGGTGATCCCGGGTTCTGCCCGTTCGGTGGTATGGGCTGCAACAAATTCATTTGGACAAGCTTAGGGAATAGGGTGGAATAGGGTTCGCCGATTGGTGTGTAGTTGGGTCTCCTGGGTGGTTCCCGAGGACGGAAATTATTTTGAGGAGGTCGAGGATTGTAGTGGTTTCGGTGAGGAGGCTGATTCCTAGGATGTGGGGCCTGCCCCCGATTGACTGGTTGTGTCCGCTGGATATAAGGCTGGGTGCTCATGACCATGTAGGGCTGAGGAGCGTAGGTCGCATTTTGGTGGGGGAAATACTGTTGCGAGGTTCTTTCCGAAGAACAAAGCCCGGGATTATGATATTCTCCCACCTCTGCCACTGTCATGGACGTTTCCTCTTTTTTCTTCCCTCTTGCCATTCCTCCAGACCCGCTTTGGACGGCTTGGGAGGTTGCCCTTATGGCTGCCTGACTCAAAATTCTTCCCGTTTTCAGACCGTTCTCCACCATCTCTCCAATCTTAATCGCTTCTGCGAAAGGCTTTCCCATTGCTGACATCATGTTTTGGAAATAGTCGGACTCTTGAGCCTGGAGAAAAGTAGTGACCATCTCTATCTCGTCCATGGAAGGTTTTACCCTTGACGCTTGCTCACGCCATTTGATGGCGTATTCTCTGAAACTTTCCGAGGGTTTCTTCTTTAAGTTTGACAAAGCATTTCTGTCTGGTGCGATGTCAATATTATATTGAAACTGCCCTACGAAGTCTCTGGCAAGATCATCCCATATATGCCAGCGAGATATGTCCTGGTCCATATACCATTCCGAAGCGATTCCCACCAAACTTTCTCCAAAATTTGCCATTAGCAGCTCTTCTTTTTCGCCGGCTCCCCGCAATTGATTGCAGTATTTTTTAAGATGTGCAATGGGGTCACCGTGCCCATCGTATTTCTCGAACTTGGGGGTCTTGAAACCCGTTGGCAGGTGCACGTGAGGGAACATGCACAGGTCGGCGTAAGAGACGCTCTTTTGTCCGCTCAATCCTTGCATATTCTTCAAACTTTGTTCAAGGCTTCTCATTCTCTTGGCAATCTCATTTTGTTCTGCAATTCTGGGGTTCTGATCCTGCCCGGGTGCAAGCTCGCACTGAGGCGGTAGAGGATTAGTACTGGTAGCGAACCTAGTTGGTTCCATTGAGAACGATGGTGCGTGGAATGTAAAAGAAGAGGAGTCAAAGCTTGGCTTGTATATGGCAGGCTGTGCCGTAGCCGGGCAAGGCGATGCAGTAAAGATGTTCATGCTTGCATCAGTGGCCGACATTCGGGGATGAGGCTCAGAAGGTGATCCGGCAGAGAAGGCGGAGGTGGCTGGGTAACCAAATGGGGTAGCAGGGTAATTTATGGGGACATTAGAAGTCCCACTTGACCTGGAGAATAATTCAGGGAATCCGGGGATGACACTTGGCGGCTCTTTCCCATTGTTCCAGTCATCCAGCATTTCCAACATGCGGAGCCGTAGGATTCTATTTTCCTCCGCAGTTGCGGACTCAGGTGTGAGGACGGCTGAGATCGAGCTTTCCTCGGAAACAGAGATTGTTTGCAATGGAATTTCTGAAGACATTTCTACACTGCCTTTTGACCTGGTGAAGTAAGTGTGAGTACTACTTCTGGTCCTAACAACAGGTAGCTGAACACTTCTCCTTGACCTCGTGAAGTATGAGTGCGAGGCCAGACTTTCACCAAACCAACCGTCTTTCCAAAAACCCTGGATATACTCATCGACAAGCGCACGGTTAATTTGCAGCAAATAACAGATAGTTAATCTCACGTTGGGCATGATGCACCTATACAGTTAAGTGGATTACTATATGTTTGCTACGAGAGCATGCGTCATTCCGACATTTTTCCTCTTATTAGTTCTTCCCCCTTTTATATTATATATTTTTTTTGTTTTTCTTTTATTTTGCAGTAAAAGAAATGCGACCGGATCCGATGAGGATTGCCTACGTATCACGATGCCTACGTGAATCAGATCATTACGTAGTTCGAAACTAACAAAATAAAGAAGCAAGTGCTCATTTAGCATAGGGCTCAAAAGATTTGGCTATTCTTTGTTTATTTACTTATAATTTTTTTTTATATTTTTTTTTTGGAATTTTTGAAAGGAATACTTTAAAGAAGAAATAAAATCTTGTTTATTTTGATTTTTGTTTTATTTTATTATTTTTTAAAAAGAAAGACTTCTAAAAATTTATTTGTTTTTGAATTGAATTCTGGAAATTTATTAAGAAAAGAAAATATGTTTGGTTGGTTTTTTTTTTTGTTTTGTTTTACCTTTTCTACGGAAGAAAGAATGTATATGATGTTGCCCCTTAAATTTTGAAAAAGGGACTTTTAAGAAAATGATGTGAAATTCTGAGTTTTATTTATTTACAAAATCACTTCTAAAGAAAAATCCTAATATTTCGAAATTCAAATTTTCAAATATATATATATATATATATATATATATATATATTTTATATTTTTTTTTTTAAAAAAAACATTTTACAAAAGCGAGACTAAAGCAAAGAGTATTTTTTTTTTAGATTTTTATTGCTGGTTTTTAATTTTTATTACATTATTTCATATGAAAGGCTTCAGAAAGAAAGAGACTTTTTGTTTTTATTTGAGTTTAAGAAAACCTTTATATTATTATTATATATATATATATATATATATATATATATATATATATATATATATATATATATATATATATATATTTATATTTTCTAAAGAAAGAACTAAAGGGAAATTCTTTTTAATTTTTTTTTGATTTTTGGAAATTGGGGCCGGAACCGATGAGGTTTGCCTACGTATCTCACATCCGGTGAGAATCACACCCGCGTAGTTCGGTCCAATTAACCGAATTATTTTAGAAAAAAACTCTTTCCTTTTCAACAAACAACTTTCCAAAAAGACTATTTTTCTATCTTTTGTTGTTTTTTTTTCTTAGTAAATAAAACATTTTCACCTTTTATTAATGCAAAATTTCAACAGCGTTTTGACGGTAATTGGGCATTGCTATTTTTCAAAGTAGAAAATTAGTCCTATACACTGATATTATTATTTATTTATTTATTTTTATTTTCAAATACTCCAAAGTCAGGTAACATGCATGTCCGAGACAAATAAATGCGCGGAAACAAATAGGATGCAACAAGATGGTCTTTTCATTTCAGGTTGCTAGTCCTAGACGGACCCAACCCCTGTGTTGAGTCCCCTAAGTCAAATGCAACATGATGCAAATAAGCGTTCCTACTAGGGATCCGGCATGAAGTCGAGTTATACTAGGTTTAAACCTTGGTATTTGTTCTAGACTGTGTACCCGAGCGGACAACTCGAGTCGAGGAGGGGCAACTTACCGGGAACCAAAAGGCCGTCCGGCTTCGTAACTTATCCGTCCTCTTTCTTATTCCAGGTATCGACACTAACAGAATAAGGAGTCTCGACCAGCGAGCTTCTCCCCGGAGGTGAAGAGAGAAGGGTTCGGCACAGTTTATATGCAGTTCAGATAATATCAAAGCGGTAAAAGACAACATTTAGTATGTTATGTCAAAACATGTAATATATATCAGATAGTGAGGCCAAATACAACAATTATTCTAAGCTTGAATTCTTGAACCCTGAACCAGCGGTTCTGGGTCTAATTCTCCAGCAGCGGTTTTGTTATACTGGGTTTATAACCTGGGTATACGTTCTAGACTGTGTACCCGAGCGGACAACTCGAGCCGAGGAGGGGGCTACGTACCGAGGACCCGCGAGATCGTCCGGCTTTGTAACTTGTCCGACCTCTTTCTTATTTCAGGTATTGACACTAACAGAATAGGGAGTCTCGACCAGCGAGCTTCTCCCCGGAGGTAAGAAGAGAAGAGTTTCAGCACAGTTTATATACAGTTCAGATAATATCAAAGCGGTAAAAGACAACATTTAGCACATTATGCAAAAACATGTAATAAAGATCAGATAATAAAGCCAAATATAACAATTATTCTAAGCTCGAATTCTTGACCCTGAACCAGTGGTTCTGGGTTCATAATCCCCAGTGGAGTCGCCAGAGCTGTCACACCTCCTTTTTGTGCGCCCGTCCCCGAGGGGTTAGATGCGCGGGTGGAGTTTTTCCAATTTAAGTGACAATATTCGAAATGGGATTATTTATTTAATTCAGAGTCGCCACTTGGGAAAGGTTTGGTTTTTGGTGTCCCAAGTCACCGGTTTATCTTGAATCCCAAATCGAGGAAATTTTCGACTTTTCCAAATGAAGTCTGCGAACCAGAAATTCTAAGTAAGGAATTCTGTTGACCCGAGGGAAGGTGTTAGGCACCCTCGAATCCCGTGGTTCTAGCACGGTCGCTTAAATTGTTATAATGGCTAAATATCTGATTTAAATACATGTTGTGACTTATGTGCTTTTATTAAGTTTAAACCGCTTTTATTATTATCATTTATTTTTATAGAATTGCAACGTCGTGAAAATGCATCTCGAACCACGTCACAATCAATGCACCCGTAGTTGTTAACACATTTCGACTCCGTTGAGATTTGAATTTGGGTCACATAAATGTGCACCCGAATTTAAGAATGTAATTTAATTAAGTCGCGCCTAAAGAATCTAACGCGTTATTATCTTTGGGGAAGGCAGTGGAATTCACTAAACAGCCTAGCCTGAATTCTAAATATTTATTATGATTATTTATCGAGGGCCCCGCGATTTTGCATTTTTATTTGGCGAGGCTCGTCTCTATTTTAGAAAGGATATCCTAAAGTTGCTACATTTCTAGTGTGTTTGTCTCTAAAAATAGAAGAAAAGATGCATGCTAACCTCATTATAATGCTTTGGCCAAATCCAGATTTTTAGTTAATCGTCTGATTAATTATTTACAGAGTGAAGAAACGTTGTACCTCATGAAACATACTTTTAACTTGATAGAAGAATTATATACAAGATTGATGAAATGCTACGACTGCTGCAAGAGCTCCCTAACTCTGACTTATTTAGACAAGATTAATTAAAACTACTTATTAGAAAATGCGACTAATGATATTTGAAACTCATCCTATAAACTGCCTAATGAAACTGAAACTCAAGAATCTGAAACTGTATTATCTTTAGCTAGATTTAAAACAACCATTTGCCCTTACATATTCAAAGCATGCTGAAAGAGCGAGTTTAAGTTAAACAATCGTATTAAATAGCTGCACATTTCATGAATTGTATTTACATCTTGTATACTACTTAAACGAATAAAATGTCGCAGTTTCAGATTGGCATAGACTTTAATTAAGTACCACCTTACTAATGTATCTCTATTAGGCTAACTGACTAGAGACTTACATATCTTAACAACATTTATATAAAAAATTCGTAAGCAATGCAACAGATGATTATAACATTCTTCAGATCTTTCGATTCAACTTTCATTGCAACATCAGACAGATTCGAAATGTGTACCTGAGGAAATGCTTACAATGAAGAAAGTAGGGGAGTCAGTTGAGCAACAGTGCAAGCGGAACAGCAGTAACAGATGAACAACAGCAGGACAAATTCCCAGTGCAAAAAATGCTATTTAGAGCCAATGAAAGATGGCAGAATGTAGCAAATTCCCAGCAATATAGAATCGGAATTTAACCAGAATGGATCCAGAACTGAACTGATATTACACACAACCAATAATCTCAAACAAGACTCAGGATAGATCAATATAGAACAGGCAAAATCCAGACTAGTTGAGAATCAAGATAGAGATGAAAAAATGCAGTTCCCTTCTTTTCTGTGTTAGGCCTCTCTTTATCTATTTCTGTCCGTGTGTTTTCAGATCACTCTCCTTTCCTGTTTTCTTGTCAACGCCCCTTATCAGTGTATTCCCTTCCCTCTAATGGTTCTCCCTCTGTGTGTGTGTCTATATGTGTATATGTATGTATTTTTGCTCTCTCTTCTCTTCTCTCTCCCAGTCTATCAGATCTCCTCTATCTCCCCTTGTGTCCTAATTCTGTCCCTCTTTTATAAGCCTAAACCTCAGCCCTTTATCAGCCTGTTGGATTAATCAAATACCCCTCCCATGTGCTGCCCCTTTTCAGTTCCACTTAGCTAATTAAGTATTAACCCCATCAATATTCCCTGGCAGGCTTTCCTTTCCTATTTTATTAACTAAAAGCAAGCATGGGCAGTAGAATATATCTGACAGCATATGCTGTCAAACCATTTCTAAATCAAAAGCCCTTTATACAGGGACCAGGCTGTGCACAATGCACATGCTGTGCACAAGTGCACATGCCATCAATTCAGATTTTAGTTACAGACCAAGCCTTAGGTTTCTGAAATCATATTAACGACTATAATTAACAGGACTTGGTTCTTAATTGATTCAGGCAAATGTTCAACAGAAGCAACTCGATTTGTTATTGTTTGGACAGTTGAAACTAATTGACGACACATGTCGACTCGACTATATTAGCATTAACACATACAATCGTAGCCAAAAATCAGACATTTAACAGTATCACATAAGGGGTTCATTTTGCAATGTCAAACAGAAAGGCCCTAAGAACTAAATGAATGACCAGTTACGGATTCAATTGAACATACATTTATACACACGCATTATGAAGAAAGAAACTGACTGAATACAGAGGTCCGGCCAAGGTGGACAATAGCAGTTCAAAAACACAAAACAAAAAGTTTGGCCATGCGGACAGGCCTTTAACAACACACAAACATACGAACTGAAATAAAGAAAAGAAAATTAACTCACCTTAAAGCTTTTTAAGGAACAAATCAGAAAAATCCACTGGCGTTTGAACGGACCTTCTTTAAGGTTGAATGGACTTTTAAACGAAGTGTTTCTCGGATGAGAAACACCTCGATTAAGGTCCATTAGGCCTTAATCTCTTCAGTTTGAACAAAGCACGGAACATGCACAGGGAAAACTAGAGTTCAAAAACTTAGATTTGGGATTCGTGTTTCCCTGGTTAGATTCGGACCAAACCAAGTATGGTTTGGTCACGAGGGGGGTCTGGGGAGTGTCTGGTATGAAACTGGGGTTAAACTGAGTAGATCGAGTTTTGACTCGAATCTTCAAATGAAGATTCGAGAAGGTGGGGAGGGATTCGAACTACATGGTTGATAGATTTGGGTTCAGGATGGCAAGGGCGTTCTAGGGTGTTAAGGGGAAGGTCACCGGCGTTCATGCCGCCGGCTTCCATGGTGAAGGATACAGGGGCGGCTCTAGGGTTTGATGGGGGATGAGGTTGAAGACGGAGGCCGGGGTATTGGATAGGGGGGTAGGGTATGTTAAGGGCTTATATATGGAATGAGTAGGCGGATCTCGACCGTTAGATCAATTTAGATCTACGGTCTGGATCTGATGGCTTAAGTGGAACGGTGTCGTTTCGAGGGTAAGGGGTTTGGGTTGGTCCGGGTGGAAACGGGTCGGGTTCCTCAGTGGGTTGTGGGGAAGTGATCTTGGCCGTTGATCAATCTGAGATCAACGGCCCAGACCACACTGGATTAAAACGGTGTCGTTTAGACACCCTGGGCATCCACTGGTGTTGGACCGGGCAGGCCTGGGTTTTGGGCTGTTTGTTTTGGGCCAATTTATTTAATAAATTGGCCCAATCCGGAAGAAGAAAGGGCCCTTTTCTCTTTTTTTTTTATTATTTTTATTTCTTTCCTTATTTATTTTAAAAACAAAACTAAGCAAAAAAAAATCAAATTAAAATTAAATCCACACTCAATACAATTATTTGCACACACACTAAAGATATTTCAAAACGGGTAAAATCAAACAAAACAAAATTACGGACAAAAGGGCCTGTTTATGCCTTTCTATGTTGCGGTTCAGATTATGCATGACACGTACACATTTTTTTTGAATTTTGTTTTAATAAAGTAAATAAATAAAAATGGGCCAAAGTCGCAAATAAATCAACAAAGTGCCGCACAGAAATCCAAAATTGTACAGCAGGACCAATTTTTATTCTTTTGGAGCGACTGTCGCGCAAAAACAAAAATCACGTGCTCACACCAGCCATGCTACAATTGTGACTTTAAGTAACAAGTAGGCAAATAGAAGTTTTAAATATAATGGGTTTCACGTAATGGTTGCAAATAGATTAAAGTTTAAAGAAAACAAAAAGGAAGCTGAATTTTTTAGGAAATCAATTTAAAATTCTGAAGAATAAACAAGTAAAGGGAGGGGGGTGGTCCTAAGTTTACAAATAATATGGATCACCCCACACAACATCCGGTAATCATTCCTCAAAGAGGGGCTACACAAGATGTTATCGTGTGATTATCATATCCATATCTACCCTTTCCCACCCCGTTAATGTATTAAAGCGCGGAATAGTTTCGTTACTTATTACATGTTATTACCCGCCCCATTCATATCAGTCCCGGAGGTACTTGGGACTACTAATCCTAAAAGGGAGGGGTATGAGGTTTTGCAGTTTTAAAGGACAAAATTCTAAGGCGACAATCAAAACATATATAGCAAGTATTGGGAAAGCATGTAAATAGATACGGCTCAAATAAACCTCCTTAAACCAAAGAGAGAATATAGTTTTAGCATGTCTTACACGAACTAATTATGGTCTGATTAAACTTAAAAGGTTAAAGCAGGCTGATTTATCACATATTTTCAGATAAAAAGTATGAATTAGACCTGCCCGTTTGTTGTAATTATCAAAGACTAGCGCAGTTATAGCTTTTACCCTAAAGCTTGCCTAGGTGTTGGGCGAAACCTATAGGCATGATATCTATTAGTTTCAGAAATAAAGCAGTAAACTGATTACAGGAAGGTTGCCAGTTTTTTACCAAGTTCTGCAGATTAAACTTAAAACGAGCGAGGCGATTCAGATTTGATTGATAGTTCCTATAGGCATATTTTCTAGGCATTGTTAATTTAAAACACTGTCATTGGCGTACAGGAATCCTATAGGCAGGTCATCTATATGCAGTCGATTGTTTATGCCTATAAACTCATTTGCCTAGTGACAGATGCAGGTGCAAAATGCAGGAAGTCCTATAGGCATATTATCTATATGATAACACAGAAGTGCAGAAACCTATAGACATGGTCTCTATATAATGCAGAAGTGCAAAAAACTTATAGACATGGTATCTAAATGAAATGCAACAGTGCAAAACCTGAAAGAAAGATACGTGAATGCAGAAGTATAGTAATCCCATATGAACATGGTATCTACCCTTTTGCATGCACGATTGACCCTCCTTTTTTCACTAACATCCCCAATAGTTATTACAAATTATTACAGCCTAGAATGAATAAGCAAAGCAAAATTACTTCAGAAATTAAATTACAACCAAGGGGAGCCTAATTCAGACTCCAGGTCTGAAATATGAGATGAACCAACTCCAGAGATCAGGATACCAAGCCTTTCTCTTATTTGAATGTGTCAGAGTTCCCTAAGAGACCCAAATGGACTCCAGGCAGTGCTCACACCCAAACACATACAGGATTAAGAACATAATGCAGTGTGGAAGGGCCAGCCCTCAAGTATCCAAGTTCAGAGGGAACTCAAGGTCCCAAGGCAAGGCTTACAGGAGGGGGCAGAGCTTAGAAGCTAAGAGTAAGTGTAAGTGCAGAGTTTGAAAAGGGTAAAGGGGAAGTGGTAGAGAAACATGGACAGGCTAGTGGGCATACCTAGCAATGGGAAGTGCTGGCACACCCCACAAGCCTGTTAGAACACATTGTTTTGGGAGTCAGGATCCTCTAAGAGATCAAGTCCAGACATGAACAATAACTTGCATATTGTCATGTCATGAACTACAACTCAAATTACATAGAAGGGAATATGGGTACAGGGATTCATAGCAGAAACAAGTTAAAAAAATTAACATGCTAATTAAACATTCAACTCTATATAGACAGTAAAGTAGACATGGATGTAAAGGCTATAAGTGAACACATTGGGATGATGCTGAAGCTAAAACTAGAACATACCAGTCTCAAAGAAACAAGTGAAAGAAAGCAGTAGTCTTGCAAAGCCAAAGTGCAAACAGGCAGTCAGAATGCTATGATCTTATAAATGAATCGTGAGGTTGTAAGGGTGAAGTATGAAGTGTAAAAGTGTTGAACTGAAGGTCTGTTAAAGTGCAGAAGGGTTGTGCCCTTTTATAGTGTAGAAAGCAAGCATAAATAGGTAAGGAAATAGTTTGAAAATCAATTACACAAGGTTTCCCCCTAATTAAGGGATTCTGATTTCAAATAGGCAAAACTAATAAAGACATGGATTCATCAAACACTTTTCAAATATGCATAAAAGGGGTAAATACATAAAGGTCTATTTAAGGACAGGGGCTTGACAGCACAGGACTTGTGCAAATAAGGAAAGGAAATCATTTAACAGCCAAGAAAATTGAAAATTGAAGATTTTGTATGAATGACCCAAGTCAGAAAGATGGGAAAGATTTAAACTTAAGGAAAATCAGTGCCAATCAATTAGACTTATTAAAAGGAATGCTAAATCAATCACAGTTGGAAAACCATTCTGAAGAAAGATTCCTCATATATAAAAGCATACAGACAAGTTAAATATGAAGAAATTTGTCATGCTATTCAGAAGAGTCTAGTGTAGGAGAATCAGAATTGTGTGCAAACAAAAAAAGTTCACACTTTGTTTATAGACCCAGAAATAATTCTGAAAGAGCCAAGGGTCATCAAACAGAACCCTAGTTAGATCACATGACCAAACTCGGAGGAAACCCCTAAATTCTAGGGTTTCCGACTCGAGTCAAATGCAGAGATGAGGAGGCAACAGGCTCAGAGATTTCCTTTCATAATCTCATGAGAAGACAAGCAGATACAAATAATATTCGAAGCAGACAAAGCGTAGGAGCATAATGAGAGAATAGTCACGACAGTAGAAGAAACGTGTTTAAGAAAACCTTTTAGAAGGGACTTAAGAAGAGTTCAGTAGAAGGCAAACAAAACTTAAGAACTCAGTAGGAAATACATACAGTAGAAGAACACAAAAATACCGGAAAAGCATAGCAAAAGATCATATAGGAAGATACAGCAAGATAAACATGCGAGCATGGTACAAAATACAGTAGAAAAACAAAGCACAGAAGAACATGCATGATAAAGGAAAACATAAGAACATAGTAGAAGAACATGCGTGGTAGAAAAGAAAACATCATAACATAGTATAGATAAATACACACGAAGAAAAGAAGAAGAAATGTCAGAGAAACATTTTAAGCTTTTCAGAAAAACCCTAAATCAGAAATAAGTGATTTTTGAAAGAAAAATTAGGAAAAACGTTTAAAAACTCAAGTAGAGCATAGATATAGAATTGATTTAAGAAAACAATAAGAGAAAACCTCGAATAGCTAGGGTTTCATAGGAACCCTAAAGCGAAAAAGGCTTGGAAAAGGTCCGATCTGAGTCGGATAAGTCAGAAATAGGCTCATAATGCTTGGATATGCCGGAGCAAGGCCAGAGAGGCCATAGAACCTCGAATCGGAGAGGATCTGATGGGACACCATTGAGGTCAGGCCTTTAAACTTCGAACACCAAGTTTTTAAGAGCAGAGGAAATGAGTTTAAGCCATCCATGGCCTGAGAGGCCATGGATTCCGGTGAGCTAAAGGTAGATGAAAGTAGGAGATGATTAGGGTTTCAAGAACTTTCGAGAGATTTTGAGAGATGATAGGATTCAGAGGCGGCGGTTGGTGAGAAATGGGATATGGTTGGGGGATGTTTGGAAATTAAAAAGCAAAGGGGAAATTCTGGCCGTTGATCGAAATGATCAACGGCCTGGATCAAAAGGGGAAACCGGGCGGGTTGGATAAGCGGGTTAGGGACGGGTCATTTTAGGGATTGGGCTGGCCCGTTTGAATTTGAAATTGGGGTTAATTTGGGCTAATTTTAGGCTATAATTGAAATGAAATAGGGCTAGTATTTAAATAACCACTTTCCCTTTTATTTTTATAAAAATAGTAAAATGATTTCTGAAAACAAATTAAAAGTACTAAATTAAATAATAATGTATAAATATTAAATTTAAAATACTAGAATCAATTTTGTAATTATAAACGTAATTAAATCTTAAGATAGGCTAAAATTGCTATCATATGCAATTTAGCTTTAAAATACCAAATAAATTTGTAAAAATGCGTAAAAATTACCTTAGCTATATTTTGGTATAAATGTGAGAATAAAATAAGTTATTCACCAAAATGATGATTTTGGAAATAACTATTTGTTTTTGTACTGCTAAAATGGGCAATAAATTGATTTAAATTTTTTTTTAAAAATTAGGAAAAAATACTAAAACACTTGGGCATACTATATATATATATATATATATATATATATATATATATATATATATATATATATAATTTTGAAAGTATTTTGCATATATAAAATGCATAGAGAAAAATTGGGTATCAATACCCGGCCACAAAAAACACATCCGTAAAGTTTCTCACCCCCAGAACTGAATCAATGGTAGGAGTCTCTGTACTGGCATTTATCACGAGAGTCCAAATAAGAAAGAAAATCCTTCACAGCCATCTGCCGGGTTTTCGAAATATTAAACCACCCTACTATGAACATAATCCGTCGAACCTCGCCACTCAATCCGTGGCATTCCCGGCATAGCCAACATTGCCGCCTTAGCGCAATAGTCCAGAATAACACGACACGGAGACAACCAGTCTATATGCAATATCACATCCAAAACCTAACATACCAAGCAACAAGGATACACTCGGGTCTCCAAACCTCCCAATAGTTACCACACAAGACCAATGTACGCGGTTCACAACCACAACCTAACCTGTCTATGAGAACTCCCAGTCTCCAAATCCATATAGCACACGGATCACCATATCTGATCCCAACTCTACCTGAATATGCAACACACCTCTAATACCCAAACATCCATGAGAGGTACTCCTATAATTCTTCTGTACCACCAAGCAAAGTCGAATATCAGCAGTCGATCCAACAAGAGATTGTCGCAATACTAATGAAGTATCATCAATCTCAATCAAATTGTCCTTTTCTGAAACATAAACCCCTGTCAAGTCAGACCAATTAGTAATACCATTTCCTTAATCATTTGAAACTGCCCGTGCTGCCTAAGAATTTTATGACCTTCCTTTTTAGAACTGAACTATAACCTTACACACGCAAATCTCAATCCTCCACAACATATCGTATATACCATTTCATCCTAGGATAATATGAGAACTTCATCTCCCTTCTAAGCCACAAGCAACTATGTACTCAACTAACTAAGAACTTTCCATTGAGCCCATCTGGAAGAAAATCATTATACATCATATGCTCTTCATGCCAGTAGAAAATATACACCTCCAAATCATGGTAGAAATCATCAAGAACTCTCCAACTCCATTTTGCACAAAACTAAAACTGTCAGGACTGAATCCTTCTAACTCCACCAAACTACGCAGGCCACTTAAACCCAAGAGCATTGCCGCGAAACACCTGTAGAAGCATTTTACCTCGTAAGCATCCAAGGAACTAATCATATCCTTACCATACCGATCCGGCCTACTACCAAGCTATCCCATCTATCCAAGTTCCTTCTGATTTACCTTCAACTTGATACTTCTTCTTGCTATAACACCACCATTGCTCAACCCAGACTCACCACACGAGACCCAAGTATAAAACCACACCGTCTAAGGCTCATAAGCCACTGAGTACTCTATTAAATATTCCCAAAAGCACCACGTTCAAAATACCTACCCCGAAGAGAATTCCTACGAATCCAGAACCATTACCTTCCTAATACTGATATATAGAATCCCATAATTGATATAGAAATGATACAAGTCTTGACACCCTCCAATGCAAACCCCAGTTTCTAGCCAAATTATACACTAGAGAATTTCCAATTAATTTTTTTTGGTAAAATCTTGAACTCATTAGGATCATTCTCGAGAATCATCCACTCCACTCAAACCTCAGTTATATTGATCAAATAAACTGCAACTGGTGCCTCATTAGCATTCCGACACCGCAGAATGTAACCTCACCTTAATGCAACCAAGAAACTTCATGTTCTATGCACGACACATTCTTTACCAATGACCACTCAAGACATTCCGTGATTCTCATACACCTATGAAGCATGACATAACCTTTATTGAAATTTCCTTTACTCGAGCTATCCTCGGTCTCAATCTCCGTAATCCATAACTGATTCACCAGCACGCCTCAAACTAGAACCAGCATAGCACATAACCGTGCAATCAACTAATCAATAGCATACTCCCCCACTTGGTTCGAAGATATAGATCAACACACACGCAATAACTCATAATGTGTATACTCTATTACTGCCATAATACAATAGTGAGATTAAACTCAATCCTTCATCAGCTCGTGAAGCACAACCCATCTAGTACTTTAAATCTTTTGTAAATCACGCATCCACCCTCGTAACAGTTAAACCCACTCTCTTAAGCAACCCAAATTTAAATTTGCAACACATATATTTCACTTGTAAATGAGATCTTCAAATAGACAACATAAGGATCACACAACTTCAGAACACTTCGCAGGGGATAACCCACCCGCTTCGCCTCAAACTAACATTTCTGTATACCTTCCACCGTTATAAACATTACGCAGTCACTTAATCTTCCTGAGTCTGAACTCATACCGCAACATGAAATTTACTTCACTCCCAACTAGAAAACATGAGAAGGTTCTTCACACGCCCATAACTCGGGGCTATACCTCAAATCAATATGGAAATCAAGCACCTAATAGTTCTTCTATCCTCCATCAAACACTTATCGTCGCTTTCAAATCATATGAATACATCTCGCAATCATAACATACTCATCGCATATCCATCCAGCCATCACTTCTACTAATAGGGACACTACCGAACATATAAGTTCAAAAACATGTACGCACACAATCAACACCTCGGTGCTCAAGCTGCAGGCAAAAACTCAGCCTCAAGTCCTCCAAACTGGCCCAACATCCACACAGAGAGATCACGTCTCGCCTCTCGATTAGGGAATCACAAGCCATCGATGCACATTTGATACTGAGCGCTCATGCACGCATACGAATGTGTGGAAGGAATTCAAGGAGTTACATTACAAGATAAATCAAGGACACACGATAAGAATTCAAGAATGTTAAATTTTTCCTAAAGGTTCTGTAGCCTCCCAAGGATAAGTACAGGCGTCTCCGTACCAATCCGCGAGACTCTACTAAACCTGATCATGACTCGTGAGACCTATGTATCCTAGGCTCTGATATCAACTTGTCACGGCCCCAAACTGGACGCGGTCGTGATGGCTACTCTCGTGAAGACAAGGGCAGCCGACACAATTCCCAAATTCATTTTTAATAATTTAATAAGTCAGTTTAAGTCATTTATAAGAATAAGTCCCCAACAAGTATAAATTTACGGAAATAGTACAAGTGCGGAAATAGATACAGCCCGACATTGGGGTGTCACAAGTCACGAGCATCTACTAAGGCCTAAATATAACGAAAAGTTTGAAAATGTACTAAATAAAGTCTAATGAAATCAAGAGGGAGAAAAACAGTGCTGCGAACATAGGGCAGCTACCTTGTTAACCTCTGATGACTTTGCCTCTGATCAACCAATACCAGATACTGGGTTCAGAAATACCTTAATCTGCATACAAAGTGTAAGGAGTAATGTGATTACTCCGACTTAGTGGATAATAATAATAAATGAAGACTGGGTGATAAGAAATCACGTAAAGGCACATCAACAGGCTATATAGAAGCGGAAAGAGCCAATAAAAACAATGCAACAGTGGAAATATGTAAAGTCACTTTAGTTCAGTTTAAGATTCTTCAGAAATGCCTTTTTAACATTTAAGCAATTAAATGCAAAGCAGCTAGAACAAATAAACACATAAGAATCTGCCCCCCGGGCAATATCATGGAACAATCCCTAGCCCCTCGGGCTATATCTCATATCAAAATGGGTACTCGCGCTCACTAGGGGTGTGCAGACTCCTGGAGGGGCCCCTTATGGCCCAAGTTCAATATCAAGCCATCTCGTGGCATAATCACATAGGCTCTCGGCCTCATATCAACAAGCCACCTCGTGGCATACAAATCTCAGTCCCTCGGCCTCATAATAATACTCAGTGTTTCCTCACAACATAGGCCATCAGCCTTACTCAGTCAGAATCTCCCAAGCCACTCGGCTAACAGTAAAACATGATGTTCAGCCCAAAATATCATTTAAAATATTATTTTAGTGTTAAAGCAGAGTAAATATGGCTGAGTTATAAAAATAGTAGAATATAGCATGGCTGAGTTCAAGAATAATGTCAAAACAGTGAGGAAATATCAATAAAAATCTCCTAAGGGTTCAAATAGTTGGCACGAGACCCAAATATGGCATTTAGCCCAAAACATGATGATAACAAATAGTTTTCAATCAAATACGCAGTAAAAAAGTCATTCGGAATAGACTAAGTCACAATCCCCAACGGTGCACGACCCCACACTCGTCATCTAGCTTGTGTGTCAGCTCAATATAGCACCACAATGTGCAATCCGAGGTTTTATACCCTCAGAACAACATTTAGAATCATTACCCACCTCGATCCAGTCCAAACTCTAGCCCGCGATGCCTGCCCTTACTAATCGACCTCTGGATGCTTCAAATCCAACCACAATCAATACATAACCATTAATATGGCAAGGGAACAAACCTCCCCCCCCCAAAATATCCAATTTACATAAAAAATCCCGAAATTGCTCAAACTCGGCCCCCGAGCCCACATCTCTAAATACGATAAAAATCACATCAATAGAATCCTCATCCTCTCACGATTCTACCCGTATCAAATTCATCAAAATCCGGCCTCAATTGCCCATTCAAATCCCCCAAAACAATTCTCAAACTTTTCTTCCATTTTTTCCACAATTTCCACTCTAATTTCTCAAATTAAATGATGATATCCAAGACAAAATCATAGAATTAAACCAAATATGAGTGAAGAATACTTACCCCAATTGCTCCACTGAAAATCCCCTCAAATTTCACCTTCTCCCGAGCTCTCCAATGGCTTTTATGATATTTGACTTAAACCCTCAATTTTTAATATAAACTGTCTACCTAGATATTTCTTCATCGCGAACGCGACATATCCCTCGCGTGTGCGAAGTACATCGCTTCACAAACCAAAATTCCTTCTATGCGAACGTGATAACCATCTAGAGAACACGATGCACAACACACTTAACACTTCGCGATTGCGACCCCTACTAAACGAATGCGTAGAACAAATGCATTAGGGGCCTAGCTACTCCTCTTCCTCTATGCGAATGCGACATAAGCCTCGCGAATGCGGAGAATCACAACATTGCGAACGCGAAGACAAAATTCGCTGCCTCAGAGGACACCCTTCACGAACGCGAATCCCTGATAGCGAACGCGAAGAACAATTCGTCTACAACAAAAACCAGCAAAAACTGCCAAGTCCAAAGTCAAAAATTGATCCGTTTAACCACCCGAAACTCACCCGAGGCCCTTGGGACCTCAACCAAACATGCCAACATATCCCATAACAACGTTCAAACCTATTCCAACCTTCGGAACGCTAAAAACAACATAAAAACACCAAAATTATATCGTATTCAAGCCTAAGAATTTCAAGAACTTCCAACTTCCGCTTTCGATCAAAAAACCTACCAAACCTCGTCCGAATATCATGAAATTTTGCACACACATCACAAATGACTCAACGGACCTACTCCGACTTCCGGAATCCTATTCCGACCCTTATATGAAAATCTCGCCTATCAAGCGAAAAACCCCAAAATTCCAATTTTGCCAATTCAAGCCTAAACCTTTCGCGGGCATCCAAAATACATTCCGACCACGCTCCTAAGTCCCAAATCATCTAGCAGAGCTAACCAAATCATAAAAATTCCAATCCGAGGTCATCTACTAACAAGTCAAATCTTGGTCAAACCTTTCAAATTTCAAGCTTCAAACTGAGAACTGTTCTTCCACATTCACTCTGATTACCCTGAAAACGAAAACCAACAATTTACATAAGTCATAATACATCACACGGGGCTAGTAATGCCCGAGGATTGGCGATCATAGTTCAAAATCTCAAAACGACCGGTCAGGTCATTACAATTCCACCTACCGAACTTCATGGCATGACCTCATCAGGATCGGGGCGAGGCCAAAACTATTGTTGACACAAATCAACATCCCCTCCCTACTAAGAATTTTCTTTGAAAGTAGGACCAACAGGATGCAAGGAAATACTGGAATACTCCAGAGCAAATGAAAAATCTACCATTCTCTCATAACTATCACCCCTCTTTCCTTATTCAAATTTGTCCTTATATATAACTAAAAACTAACTCTCTGATCCTTCAGAGGTATTGTAAATAGCAAATTGTCTACTCAACCAGACGAAGGCATGTATATAAAAAGTCATCTGCTCAAACAAGCGGAGCATGTTGTATATAGCAAGCCACTGGTCCTACTAACCGAGCCATGTATATAGAAAATTGTCTGATCAACCAAGCAGATCAATAAAAGCTCAATCAATCAGAGCGCCCTATACAAATCAAACAGTAGGCTTCGCCAATCAAAGCCTTGTATATAGCAAAACTGTTTGCTTAATCAACGAGAGTGATTTGCACAGCCACTCCAACACATTGGAGATCCTAATAGATAACTGCAAACCTCATGACCAACATTCTGCCAATCAATGGCCAAAACTTAGTTTTGCAGTCAAGAGTACCACTTAGGCATGCTCCTTATTTCTTTATTTTTATCTCGAATTTTTGACATCTTTTTCATGCGGCTTATAGGCACGATTACATTTTTCAAGTCAGAAACAACCATCGTGCAGAGAAACTTTACATTTCAATGCAACCACTCTCATCAAGCAGAGATACATTACATTTCAATGCAACTTCTCCCATTAACGGGAGATGCATTCAACATTACATGTCAACTACTCCCATTGCACGGAGACACTCCTGATCGAGGCCAACCCTGCACTACTATTGAGTAGTGAGAGAGGGTTGAAGCAGCTTTTACCCGATTAAGGTCGGGATCGATTTCCACTAGGAGCTAGAAGTTGGAGTCGGGTGTCTATCTAAAGTGGAGTTGTGTATGTGTTCCAAATTGCACTTCTAAACGTTTTTGGGTTTTGATTTACTTCTAATTTTATAAATCTACAATGCTCAATTAAACTAAAATAATCTAAGGTTAAATTATTACGAGTTGTTGAAATGGTTAAAATGCATTAGGGTAGTGACTTTCGCTTAGGTGGTCAATTGACGGGTACTTAAGTCTAAGGCATGATTGAAAAATTTGGGGAGTATGATATAACCATTGCACGATTTTACCCACTCTACACCTCTCGGTGGTTCGAGTGATTTTGCCCGAATTGACTTTCTCAAGACCAATTGGGTATGCAAATTTGCACAAGCAATCCAAGTTCAAGTCGGGTATTAGTATCTCTAAATTTAACCCTTTAAGTGGGGCTATCAATCTCTTGAGTACACCCCAATTCCTTGTTGGACCGATTTCAGAGACTTAGACTCTCTTTCTCAAGAAAAGCCAAAGTCAACTAAACACAAACTAGTGTTTGCAACCACTAATTCAGCAAATAAACATGAAATTAGTCCAAATATCAAATACCCATAGACAATCAAGCATCAAAACACACTAGGGTTGAGCCACAACGCTAGCTTATGGGTCTAGCTACTCATAATTAGAGAAAAAAACAAAGAAATAGATGAAGAAAAACTCATATTAATTAATTTATATGATAAAATAAAAGATTCAATGTTGAAATGAAGCTAAACCCAAAATAGCTAAAGAAATGGAAGTCACAAGCGCAACTCAATACAAAAACTATCTGATGACCTAAAAATGCGAAAAGAAGCTATTTATACTAAGCTAAAAAATCTGGACAAAAATACCCCCGCGGGGCTACTGCCGACCGCACAAAATCACGTGCGGACGCACTAAGGCTCTTGACTTAAAATCCAAGTCTCTGAACTCGGGCAATGCAGACCACACAGAATCGAGTGCGGCCGCGGTGGCTTCTAGTGCGGTTTGCAAGAAATGGAGCGCGGACTGCATTGGGCTTCAATCTCCAAACTGGAAATTCTCTAATCCTTGGCTCTGCGGACCGTACTAAATCGAGTACGGCTGCAATGACTCTAATGCGGACCGTAGTAAATCCCATGCGGCCGCATTGCCTGTTTTACCTGAGTTGCATACTCTCTGAACCTCACTTGTGCGGACCGTACAGAATGGTGTGCGGCTGCACTGGCCCTGTTTTGCCTGAGCTTTGTCATGTCTCGATATTTGTGCAAGTTTCACTCTTTTTTTGAGCTAATCTTTGACACTTGTTACCTTGATGATCAAACTTGCAATCAAGCACAACTTGCGAGCCTTTGGGACTATTTTTTACACATTTCTAATCAAAACTTAAGCAAGAAGGAGTATAAAATGTACCAAAATCTCTAGTTATCAACTTCCCCATACTTAAGCTTTTGCTTGTCCTCAAACAAATAAAATAAGACCCACCCTTTAAGAGAAAATCCAAGAAAAGTCAGCTGTCCTAAAGTGACCTCATCTAGCATCAATTAGGACTAACAATTTCCCTCAATACAAATGAATCATTAACAACATTTACCCTTGTAACACCATGGATTAAGTACAACATAAAAGAATCAAGAGTTGACTCAACAAATCAAAGAAACTCTTTCTATTACTTCGGTCATTGTTGAACCCAAACTCACACATCCTCAACTCTCCCTAAGCAAACCTCACCTTTAAGATAGTGGCACTCAAAATGAGGTTAATGGAAATTCACTCATCTCTCTCAAGAAAATGTCACAAGTACGGCTCTAAGTACCACATGCTTGCCCCTTATGTGAGTCACCACTAATGTAAGCTTCATCAGACTCAAGATCATATAGGGCTTTTGTGGGGACATAATGAAGGCTTTTGGTTCAGGGTAGGAAATGTTTGGTCTAAGTAGGTTCCATATTCCCTTAAGCACTTCTTTTGTTTCATTTGGCACGCATTCACTTGACTCTTTGAGTCATTTCACTTCTTTCCAAGGGGTTAGAGAGACATATTGTCACGCTTTCTTGTTCATTTCAAATCTTTTCTCCTTTCTCAACTTTTCACACCCGTCATTCTTTGCTTTTCTTGAATTCCTTTTTATTATCTTACACATTGAACATTCTTTTTGTCTTTTTACTTTTCTTTCCTTTTTCATTAAGTTTCCTTTTATCGTGGTTCTTGAAGGGAAAAAGTCTAAGGCACAAAAGGGTTGACTAGGGATTTTATCATCGGTAGGCTATGGAAGTGTATCATTTGGATTAAGAAAAGCCTATAATCATGTCTCAAGTAAAAATTTACTCGAGATTTCGCCTCAACAAACATTCAGGGCAAGTTCTAGACCAATGGCTCGGGACTTTAACTTGCAATGTAATTTCTCACCACACAAGCTATGGGATCAACACAAGAGTCTCAAGGTCACGACTTTCACCATCCCAAACACAACAATTTGTTTTTGACCATGAGATCAAAGACAAATGTGCTAGGCCGAAGTGAAGCTTTGCTTGAGATACCCTTACCACTAACTACTAAAAAGCAAAAAAAAATGGACCCAAACCCTTAAGAAGGTTGTCACGCCATCCATCATTGGGAAGAGCCACCCGGTTCACACAAACTCCACCTTTGGAAAGAACCCTGGCATTAAGAAAACTAAAGGCTTATTGCGATCATTCAAAATAAGAAGCTACGAACATAAATAAGAAGCTACGGAGAAGAAAAATGCGGAAAGTAAAATGAATATTTACAAGAAGGGATTTAATCAAATATACAATAGAGGGGATGAATATATACAATATGACATAAACTTTATATATAGGCCCAAAGTAAAAAGTATGAAAAATGTAAAGAAGTGCTAAAATTATATACATACCAAAGATGAAAAATAAAGAAATCATAAAAGTTGTCAAATATATACAATCATCCAACAAATCAATGTAGGGCCTACACCCTCAAGCATTGTGCCCAATGCCAACTAAACCAAATATGCACCAAAAAAAAAGGGAAAAGGATATAGAGACTCCCTATGGCCCGTCTGTCTGCATGGGCTCCTGAGTGGTCGCTGGGTCCAGAAGATGCTCGAGAACCGTAGACTGGTTCCCTATGGCATGCTGCTCTGCTGCTGGGACTTGGGCCTGGACCTGGACAGACTCCTAGGCTGCATTATGTGGCTGACTGGAGGAGGCCTCTGGTGGGTCTGCCAACTGGATGACTACATCATCTGCTCAGGGAATCATCCTTTTCCTCTTGGGAGGCCTCGAGGACTATTCTGGATGGGGGGAGCTGTTGGCACTGAGTCCTATAGCAATAAGTCCAAAGGCAGATAATCTGCATTCATCCTGTCAACCTCAACCCTCAACTCCTTTACGGACTCCTTGGAAGCCCGCGTCTTTCTCATCTTCTTGGCCTCCCTAGCAAGCTCCTTGAGAGCTATTCTATGAGACTCCACAGCGACTATAAGAACTTTTTGAGTGTCAAGGATTTTCTTCTGGTTGTCCAGAATATCCTTGAGGGCGTCCTCAATAGACTGTGGAACCTGTGGAGGTGGAGGTGTCGACTGAGCTGCTACTGTAGTAGTGAGGACAGATAACTTAGAGGAAGTTGTCTGCATCCAGTTGTTGATGCTGAGAAGGTACTGGCTCAGGCGGTGTGCAGTCACTGGGTGGGCTGGGGTAGAGAGTATCTCTGAAGCTGCTGAAGTGGATGGACCAGGGGGAATGTCCGATGAGGTAGAGGCAGGCTGAGCAGGAGCCACTACAACAACCGGCCCTTCAGACTGGCCAGTTGCAACAGTGGGTGTTCCTTGTAGTTCTTGCTTTTAGGGTTGTCATCACCCTGCATGTTGTACCATGAGAACGGGGCCTTTTATTTCACTTTGATATCAAATGACCATTTTTTACCTCTAATTTCGTGAAGTACATGGTTAAGAAGCTGGGGAAAGGATAGTTTCTGTCACCTTCACTGCCTACCTATGTAATCACCCGAGATATCACCTTCCCAACGTTAATTGGGTAACCTACCATGATTGATGCTACCAATACTGCCCGGTGAAGAGGGAGTGAGTTGTCATGAGTAGTGGGGTCCAATCTGCTACACACGAATGTTTCCCACCCCTTGACCTCAAAATTTTTACTCCCGCATTCAACCAATCGAGGGTGGTACCTGGGACTGCCAGATACTATGCCAACCAAGTACGGACCTCCTCACCTAATTACATCTTTGCCAAATACAGCGACTCATCCTCCTCATCAAAGCCCAAGTAGTCATTTATGGTCTTCCCATCAAACAACACTTTCAAATTGCGCACCTTGGTCACTTTGGTACCCTTCTTGATGTGGGCAACATTGGTGTAGAATTCCTTGACTAGGTGCTCGTTTGCATCCTCAAAGTTGTTTAAGAAATACTCCCAGCCCACTCTCACTCTAAACTGCCTTCTCATATTAAGGTTGTCCGGAAAGAGGTCTCTATCAACAAAACTCCTCTCCAAGATCAATTTCCTCACAGGCCACCATTCTCTAAATTTATGGTAGGCCAACTCACTCACAAACCGGTCTTGCCACACCTCCGATTTTCTAGTTCTAGTAATTCCTCCCACCCGAGATTCATTCCTTCTCCTACTACCTCTTCTTCTCCTACTGCACCCTCTCTGGATAATGAAGCTGTGGGAGAGGTGGAGTATTCATTCCCACTCCCTTCAGTTGAGCCCTCAGACGACCCAAGAGATACATTTACTAATGCTTAGGCAGCAGGGGAAGGTAGAGGAGTGTCTCTTAGTGTGTTTCTCTCCGGTCAATTAGGGATGTACTCTGAGATTGAGTCTGAAGATATATCCCGAGAGGGATTGCATTCACTCCCAGACTGGTCAATGGTCCTATCAGCAGCTTTACTGATCTTCCTCATCTTTTTAATGTTTTTCCTTGCTTGAGGAGTCAGTCTTATCATTTTCTGTTTCCCTCCACAGGAGGATTCACCTCGACCAACTTGTTTATAACCCTTGCCTCTTTATTTCACCATTGTCTGCAAACAACATCCATTAGGCTCGTTAGTATCAGTAGAAGTAATTAAGATTAGAGTTGCTAAAAAAAGGTTGTAGATAGTTGTATATACTACACAGTGCGAACTGCACTAAATGTAGTGTAGCCGCACAGAGGTCAGTGCGGACCGCACAAAATGCCAATGCAGTCCGCACAAAGGTGGGTTTCAAACTACCCACTCTCTAAACAATTGCTCCGCAGACCGCACAAAATGCTAATGCAGTCCGCATTGAGGCACCGCGAACCGTACAAAATGCAATGCGGCCGCGGTCCTCGAAGATCAAGTTTTAGGACTTTTAGCAATGCGGTCCACAAAAAATTCCATTGCGGACCGCACAGAATCAACCGCGGTCCGCACTGAGTTCCCAAAAGCAGCACTAACTTAGGGTTCAATGTATTTTGATTTTAAGTCCAATTTTACACATAAGAAAGGTTCCTATGTGTTTGCCAAGTGTTATTTACTACCTAAGTCTACTTTAATCAAGAAATTAACTAACCTAATTTATCAAATCAAAAGAAGTACGAGAAGAATAGAAAGGAAGCTAAGAAGACAAAAATTAAATGAAAGTAATAAACTTAAACAACTAACAAGAAGTAAAAGTTTACCAGAAGTGAGATGCTGATGATTAATCGAGATTTTACAGATGAAATCGTGCAATTCTTGTGATGAACAGTGATTGTTTTACGGTTTTGAGAGCAAAAGGTCGAAAAGTGTAAAAGGAGGGCCTCAGGCCCTATTTATAGAAAAGGACCTGGGGCCCAGCTTATCTACCCAAATGCGGACCACACAAAATGCAATGCAGTCCGTACTACATAGTGTATTTCAAAGTTTGAGAAGGCAACCACTGCGGTCCACAAAAAATGAAATGCGGGCGTAGTGGTCCACCGCATACCCCACAAAATGTAATGTGGTCGTGGTGGCAAACTTTAGAGGGCTGATATTTCCATCTACATCAATGCGGTCCGCACTAATTTTTGTGCCCCCCACACTGAGTTCTTTGGGGCCGCACACAATGTAGTGCGTTCCGCATTGAAAACTTCAGAGACTTGACAATTTTTTCACTGTGTCCTACACTGCTTCAACACAAACTTGTAACATCTCACAACCAGTCAGTCCAACAATAAATCCTATCCTACAATGAAAAACAAAGAAAAACAAGAAGAAAAAGACATGGTGTGCCTCCCAAGAAGTGCATTATTTAACATGGTGGCACGACACAGGTTACCATTAAATCATTTGAGGTAAAGAAGTGTCACCACGTGGCTGTCATCAATTTTTCCCAAGTAGTGCTTGACCCTATGCCCATTCATTCTGAAAACTTCCCCATTTTTGTTTTTTAAATCAAGTGCGCCAAACAGGGTCACGCATACCACTTCAAAAGGTCCACTCCATTTTGACTTAAGCATTCCCGGAAACAGGCGTAACCGAGAGTTGAACAAGAGAACCAAATAACCAACTTTGAACTCCTTGCTATGAGCATATTTATCATGAAGGTACTTCATCTTGTCCTTGTACAAGGATGAACTAGAGTAGACATGGAATCAGAATTCATCAAGTTCATTCAGCTGCTCCACACGAAGATTGGCTGCAACATCCCATTCAAGATTTAGCTTGCTCAAAGCCCACATGGCCTTGTGCTCTAACTCAACTGGTAGATGGCAAGCTTTCCCAAACACCAACCGATACGTAGACATACCAATTGGAGTCTTGTAAGTAGTCCTATAAGCCTTAGATCATTATCCAACTTCTTTGACCAACTGGTCCTGTTTGCATTGACCGTCTTTGACAATATGCTTTTGATTTCCCTGTTGGAGACTTCAACTTGACCACTTGCTTGAGGATGATAGGGATTAGAAACTTTGTGATTGACACCAAACATTCCAAGCAAAGTGTCAAAAGCTCTATTGCAAAAATGAGACCCTCCATCACTTATGATTGCACGAGAAGTACCAAACCTTGTAAAAATGATCTTCTTAAGAAATGCAACGACACTCTGGGCCTCATTGTTGGGCAAAGCCACGGCTTCAACCCACTTTGAAACATAGTCCACCACCACAAGAATATATTTGTTCCCACACGAGCTAACAAACGGGCCCATAAAATCAATGCCCCATACATCAAAAATATCAACCTCAAGAATGGTATTGAGATGCATCTCATCTTTCTTCGAAATTCCACCCGCTCGTTGACATTCATCACACCTCTTCACTAGTTTGCTTGCATCTTTGTACAAAGTTGGCCAATAAAACCCACAACTAAGAACTTTGGAAGCCGTCCTCGCCCCGCCATGATGGACACCATAGGGAGAGGAATGACAAACCTCCAAGATACTCAATTTCTCTTCCTCCAGTACGCACCTTCGGATGTGCAAATCTTGAACAAGTATGGTTCATCCCAATAGAAATCCAAACTATCCCGCTTGAGCTTCTTCCTTTGGTTAGAAGAGAGCTCACATGGGATTATACCAATCACAAGGAAATTAGACATATCGGCAAACCATGGCATATAATTCATTGACACCGAGAGGAGTTGTTCATCGGGAAATGAATCATTGATCTCTAGGCCATCACGAGGCCTCCCCTCCTCCTCCAAGCGGGACAAGTGGTCCGCCTCTTGGTTCTCACTACCCTTCCGGTCCACAATCTCCAAATCAAACTCTTGAAGTAACAAGACCCATCACATTAGTCTAGCTTTGGAATCCTTTTTCGTCATCAAGTACCGGAGTGCAACATGGTTGGTATGAATAATAACCTTAGCACCCATAAGATACGGCCGGAATTTCTCCATTGCGAACACAATAGCCAAAAGTTCTTTCTCGGTCACCGTGTAATTCACTTGAGCATCATTCATTATTTTGCTTGCATAGTACACCGGATGAAACATTTTGTGCACTATTGGACCCAAGACTGCTCCAACCGCAACATCACTCGCATCACACATGAGCTCAAAGGGTAAGCTCCAATTAGGTGCAGTAATGATAGGAGTGGTGGTCAACTTATGCTTGACAAGTTCAAAGGCATGGATACATTTTTCATCAAACACGAACTTGGCATCTTTTTCCAACAACTAGCACAAGGGATTCACCACCTTCAAACAAGCTTTGATAAATCTCCGGTAGAACCCCGCATGCCCAAGAAAACTTCGAACTCCCTTGACAGATGTAGGGGGAAGGAGCCTTGAAATCACATCAATTTTTGCTTTGTCTACCTCAATACCTTGCTTTGAAATTTTATGCCCAAGAAGTGTTCCCTCTTCCACCATAAAGTGGTATTTCTCCGAATTGAGAACAAGATTAGTTTCTTCACAACGGGCCAAAAGTCTATCAAGATTCTTCAAAAATTCATCAAATGAGTCTCCCACAACACTAAAGTCGTCCATGAAAACCTCCAAAATATCTTCCACCATATCAGTGAAAATGGCCATCATACACCGCTAAAATGTAGACGGTACATTACACAATCCAAAAGGCATCCTATAGAAAGCAAAGGCTCCATATGGACAAGTAAATGTGGTCTTCTCCTGATCTTTCGGAGCAATTAAGATTTGGTTGAACCCAGAATACCTATCCAAGAAACAGTAGAAGGCATGCCCAGCAAGTCGGTCCAACATCTGATCAAGAAAAGGCAAAGGAAATTGATCCTTGCAGGTCACTTTATTCAACTTGCGGTAATCCATGCATACCCTCCAACCGGTGACGGTTCTGGTAGGAATCAACTAATCTTGTGAATTTGCAACCACGGTCATGCCACCCTTCTTCGGTACACATTGCACCGGTGAAGTCCAAGAGCTATCAGAGATGGGGTACATAACCCCGGCATCCAACCACTTGATCACCTCTTTTTCGCAACTTTTTGCATTGCCTCATTCAACCTCCTTTGATGTTCTAAGGAGGGCTTTGCATCATCTTCCAGAATAATCTTGTGCATACAGAATGCGGGGCTTATCCGCCGAATTCAGCTAAAGTCCATCCAATTGCCCTTTTTCGCTTTTGAAGCACTGCCAATGTGGCATCAACCTGCATGTTAGTAAGGCAAGAAGAAAGAATAACTAGCAAACTAGAATTTGAGCCTAAGAACTCATACCTGAGGTGTGGAGGCAGTGGTTTCAACTCCAACACCAAAGGGTCTTCAATTGAAGGTTTTGTTGGTGGAGTTTTCCTATTTTCAAGGTCCAAAGATAATTTCCTAGGCTCATAAGAGTAAGAGCCCATTCCATGTAAAGCGTTCACGCACTCCACTCGACCCTCATCATCATTGACATCAAGATTCAGCAATACAGCCTCCAATGGATCCTCCACATTAATCATTGCACTGGTGTCATCAACTATCACTGCTGTGAAGAGTTCCGCAAAAGAGCACACCTCGGTACTGTTGGGCTGCTTCATTGATTTGAAAATATGAAAAACCACTTTTTCATCACCCACCCGGAAGGTGAGTTCCCCTGCTTCCACATCAACTAAGGCCTTCCCCGTAGCAAGGAAAGGTCTCCCCAAAATGATAGGAACTTCATAATCTACCTCACAATCCAAGATCACAAAAACAGCTGGCAAGATAAATTTGTCCACCCGGACATACACATCATCAATAATACCCAATGGTCTTTTCATCGTTCTATCCGCCATTTGTAATCTCATGGAAGTCGGCCTCGGCTGCCCAATACCCAAAGTTTTGAAAACTGAGTAGGGCATCAAATTGATACTAGCCCCCAAGTCATATAAAGCCTTGGCAAAATCCGCACTCCCAATGGTGCAAGGAATGGTGAAAGCACCGGGATCTTCAAGCTTCGAGGCCATTGAATGCACTATTACACTAACTTGGTGAGTCATCTTTATAGTTTCACAATCCGTAGATCGCTTCTTTGTCACCAAGTCATTCATGAATTTAGCATAACCCGACATTTGTTCAAGAGCCTCCACCAAAGGCACATTGATGGATAAGCTCTTCATCATGTCAATGAACCTTTTAAATTGATTCTCATTTTTCTGCTTCGCGAGCCTTTGAGTATAAGGTGGAGGTGGCCTTGGCAAAGGAGCCTTGGCTTTAGGCACAAACGGCTCCGGCATGTCTATTATGTGTTCCCTAGATGGGTTCACATCATTTTGAGTTTCTACCTCGACATCTTGAATATCAATACTCACTTCTTCATTCACATTTTCATCAATCACATTTTCAACCACCAAAGGAACTTAATCCTCTTGCAACTGAACATCATCATCTACAATTTGCTTTGGTTTGGAGGCATGCATATCACCGCCTCTCCCACTTCTTATTGTTACCGCCATAATATGATTGCTCCCACCCTTTGGGTTCACTACCGTATCACTTGGTAGAGCACCCTTAGGGTGAGTATTTAAAGACTGTGAGATTTGGCCTAACTACATCTCCAAGTTTGTGATAGAGGTATTGTGGGAAGCCAACTGAGCATCCGAGTCCGCATTCTTCTTCATCATCTGTTCGAACATCATTTCAATTCTACCTATATCATTGCTAGAAGAACTAGGACCTTGAGATTGAAATGGGAGTGGATTGTTCGGTTGTTGGTACATTGGGGTCCTTTGAAAGCTTTGCCCCCAGTTTCATTGGTTTCCATTGTTCCATCCACCTTTATTTTTATTTCCACCCCAATTGTTGTTATTACCATTCGAACTTCCTTGGTTGTTTTGATTATTCTTCTGATTGCCCTAGTTGTTGTTTTAGTTGTTATTTCCCCAATTACCACTGCTTGTTGTTGATTGTCCCAATTGCCTTGAGGTTTCCATTGTTGTTGGTTGGAAGAATTGCCCATTTGGCCTTGATAATTATTCACGTATTGCACCTCCTCACTTTGTTCATCATAACCATCATTTTGAAATCCACCATAGTCATTGTCGAATTGCTCTGAATTCCCTTGATTTTGTTTCCCTCTTTGTCGTCTTTTATTGACAAGCATATTGACACCCTCCATAGCATTCACTTGGTGAGGATTTTGAACTTGTTATAATTGTGCCTTCGCTAGTTGGTTCATCGTGGTTGTCAACTCAGCTATAGCCTGCCCATGATCATGTAATTCCTTGTACAAATGAATAACCGTGGGGTCATCCTGGGGCACATTGGCTCTACTTTGCCAAGCGGAAGAAGTGTCATCCATCTCGTCAAGAATGTCACAAGCCTCATCATAAGACAGCTTCATGAAGTTGCCCCCAGCAAGTTGGTTCACTATGCATTGGTTTGTGGTGTTAATACCCCGGTAGAAAGTCTGTTGGATCATTGCCTCGATCATATCATTGTTCGGTCATTCCTTCACCATTGTTCTATAAGGCTCCCAAATCTCATGCAAAGGTTCCGTGGACTCTTGCTTGAATGCCAAGATCTCATCTCTCAATGTAGCCATATGCCCCGGTGAGAAAATTTTTGCAATGAACTTATCCACCAACTCATCCCAAGTAGTGATGGAATGGTTGAGAAGTTGCTCAAGCCAATCAAGTGCTTTCCCTCTAAGTGAAAATGGGAAGAGTCTCAACCGGAGAGCATCCTCGGACACGTTAGTTTGCTTACACCCTCAGCATGTATCCACGCATACCTTGAGATGTTTGTAAGCATTTTTATTTGCAACACACGTGAAATACCCACGCTGCTCTAGCAAAGTCAGCATCACATTGGTTATTTGAAAATATCCCGCCCGGATTTGGGGTGGGACAATAGCACTTGCATAGCCTTGGTTCGGAAGCACTCTAGGAGCCACTCTTAGAGGTGGCGGAGGAGGGTTTGGAATATTGTCATTTGCATTAGCATTGGCCTGGTGGCCTCTACGTTGTCCTTGAGGTACAAGAGGCACCTAATCATCTCCGACTTCATCTACCTCCTCCCCCGCAATCACATTTCCAAGAGGGTCATTGGCATTGTTTGCTGCCATTTGGTACCTGAAGTTGTGACACACACAAATTAGTAACAAAGAAGGAAAGAAGAACAATACACAAAACTATTTAGATAGATAGCCAAAATTGTTATCTCCCTGGCAACGGCGCCAAAAAGTTGACCGAGGCCAACCGTACACTACTATTGAGTAGCGAGAGAGGGTCGAAGCAACTTTTACCTGATTGAGGTCGGGATCGATTTTCACAGGGCGCTAGAAGTTGGAGTCGGGTGTCTATGTAAAGTGGAGTTGTGTATGTGTTCCAAATTGCACTTCTGAACATTTTTGGGATTTGATTTACTTCTAATTTTATAAATCTACAATGCTCAATTAAACTAAAATAAGCTAAGGTTAAACTATTGCGAGTTGTTCAAATGATTAAAAGGCACTAGGGTAGTGACTTTCGCCTAGGTGGTCAATTGACGGGTACTTAAGTCTAAGGCATGATTGACACATTTGGGGAGTATGATATAACCATTGCACGATTTTACCCAATCTACACTCTCGGTGGTTCAAGTGATTTTGCCCGAATTGACTTTCTCAAGACCAATTGGGTAGGCAAATTTGCACAAGCAATCCAGGTTCAAGTCGGGTATTACTATCTCTAGATTTAACCCTTTAAGTGGGGCTATCAATCTCTTGAGTATGCCCCAATTCCTTGTTGGACCAATTTCAGAGACTTAGACTCTCTTTCTCAAGAAAAGCCAAAGTCAACTAAACACAAACTAGTGTTTGCAACCACTAATTCAGCAAATAAACATGAAATTAGTCCAAATATCAAACACCCATAGACAATCAAGCATCAAAACACAAGACCCATCCATTACCCACACTAGGGTTGAGCCACAACCCTAGCTTATAGGTCTAGCTACTCATAATTATAGAAGAAAACAAAGAAATAGATGAAGAAAAACTCATATTAATTAATTGCTAAGATAAACTAGAAGATTCAATGTTGAAATAAAGCTAAAATTGCCCAAAATAGCTAAAGAAACGGAAGTCACGAGCGCAGCTCAGTATAAAAACTATCTGATGACCTAAAATTGGGAAAAGAAGCTATTTATACTAAGCTAAAAATTCTGGACAAAAATACCCCTGTGGGGCTAGTGCGGACCGCACAAAATCACGTGCGGCCGCTCTAAGGCTCTTGACTTAAAATCCAGCACTCTGAACTCGGGCAATGCAGACTGCATAGAATCGAGTGCGGCCGCGGTGGCTTCTAGGGCGGTTCGCATGAAATGGAGCGCAGATCGCATTGAGCTTCAATCTCCAAACTGGCTCTTCTCTAATCCTTGGCTCTGCGGACCACACTATATCGAGTGTGGCCGCAATGATTCCAATGCGGACCGCAGTAAAGTACGTCGCATTGCCTGTTTTGCCTGAGTTCCATACTCTCTGAACCTCACTTGTGCGGACCGCACAGAATGGTGTGCATCCGCACTGGCCCTGTTTTGCCTGAGCTTTGTCATGTCATTATACTTGCGCAAGTTTCACTCCTTTTTGAGCTGATCTTTGACATCTTGTTACCTTGTTGATCAAACCTACAATCAAGCACAACTTGTGAGCCTTTGGGACTATTTTGTACACATTTCTAATCAAAACTTAAGCAAGAAGGAGTATAAAATGTATCAAAATCCCTAGTTATGAACTCCCCCAAACTTAAGCTTTTGTTTGTCCTCAAGCAAACAAAATAAGACCCATCCCTTAAGAGAAAATCCAAGAAAATTCAGTTGTCCTAAAGTGACCTCATCTAGCATAAATTGGGACTAGCAATTGCCCTCAATACAAATGAATCATAAACAAAATATACCCTTTTAACACCATGGATTAAGTGCGACACAAGAGCATCAAGAGTTGACTCAACACATTAAAGAAACTCTTTCTATTACTTCGATCATTGTGGAACCCAAACTCACACATCCTCAATTCTCCCTAAGCAAACCTCACCTTTAAGATAGTGGCACTCAGAACGAGGTTAATGGAAATTCACTCATCTCTCTCAAAAAAAAGTCACAAGTCCGGCTCTAAGTACCATATGCTTGCCCCTTATGTGAGTCACCACTAATGTAAGCTTCATTCAACTCAAGATCATATAGGGCTTTTGTGGGGACATAGTGAAGGCTTTTGGTTCAGGGTGAGAAATGTTTGGTCTAAGTACATTCCATCTTCCATTAAGCACTTCTTTTGTTTCATTTGGCACACATTCACTTGACTCTTTGAGTCATTTCACTTCTTTCCAAGGGGTTAGAGAGACACACTATCACGCTTTCTTGTTCATTTCAAATCTTTTCTCCTTTCTCAACTTTTTACACCTTTCATTCTTTGTTTTTCTTTAATCCTTTTTTATTCTCTTACACATTGAACATTCTTTTTGTCTTTTTACTTTTCTTTCTTTTTCATTGCCTTTCCTTTTCTTTATTTTTATACCTTCTTACCACTTTGTTGCAATCCTCATCTCTCTCTCCAAACTCATACTTTTGTCATGTGCTAAAGGAAAGATCGAGTGCCAAGAAAGGGTATCTTTTATAACGGGTAAAGGCGTGTATCATGGTTCTTGAAGGAAAAAGGTCTAAGGCTCGAAAGGGTTGACTAGGGATTTTATTATTGGTAGGCTATGGAAGGGTTCAAGCTATCATTTGGATCA
Organism: Nicotiana sylvestris; assembly: GCF_000393655.2. Taxonomy (NCBI): domain Eukaryota; kingdom Viridiplantae; phylum Streptophyta; class Magnoliopsida; order Solanales; family Solanaceae; genus Nicotiana; species Nicotiana sylvestris. The sequence continues at coordinate 83,329,635 of NC_091062.1, read as the reverse complement.
AGGAAAGCCTATAATCATGTCCCAAGTCAAAATTCACTCAGCATTTCACCTCAACAAACATTCAGGGCAAGTTCTAGACCAATTGCTCAGGACTTGGACTTGCAATGCAATTTATCACCACACAAGATATGGGATCACTAAATACATAGAGTCGGGGGCCCAAAATGACCTTAGATAAGAATTGAGCACACAATGGTCCCGAAAAAAAACTTGATGATTATCGATCAACACAAGAGTCTCAAGGTCACGACTTTCACCATCCCAAACACAACAATTTGTTTTTGACCATGAGATCAAAGACAAATGTGCAAGGCCCAAGTGAAGCTTTGCTTGAGGAACCCTTACCACTAACTACTAAAAAGCAAAAAAAAATGGACCCAAACCCTTAAGAAGGTTGTCACGCCATCCATCATTGGGAAGAGCCACCCGGTTCACACAAACTCCACCTTTGGAAAGAACCGTAGCATTAATAAAACTAAAGGCTTATTACGAACGTTCAAAACAAGAAGCAACGAACATAAATAAGAAGCTACGGAGAAGAAAAATGTGGAAAGTAAAATGAATATTTACAAGAAGGGATTTAATCGAATATACAATAGAAGGGATGAATATATACAATGTGACATAAAATTTATCTATAGGCCCAAAGTAAAAAGTACGAAAAATGTAAAGAAGTGCTAAAAATTTATACATACCAAAGATGAAAAATAAAGAAAGCATAAAAGCTGTCAAATATAGACAATCATCCAACAAATCAATGTAGGGCCTACCTCCTCAAATGAAAGTTGGCATTGTCCCCAATGCCAACTAAACCAAATGAGCACCAAAAGTAAAAAAGGGAAAAGGATATAGAGAATCCCTATGGCCCGTATGTCTGCATGGGCTCCTGAGTGGTCGCTAGGTCCTCAATATGCTCGGGACCGCAGACTGATTCTCTATGGCCTGCTACTCTGCTGCTGGGACCTGGAGCTGGACCTAGACAGACTCTTGGGCTGCATCCTGTGGCTGACTGGAGGAGGTCTCCGGTGGGTCTGCCAACTGGATGACTGCATCATCTGCTCGGGGAATCATCCTTTTCCTCTTGGGAGGCCTCTGGGACTACTCTGGATGGGGGTGAGCTGCCAGCATTCGGTCCTGTAGCAATAAGTCCAAAGGCATATGATGTGCCTTCATCCTGTCAACCTCAACCCTCAACTCCTTTACGGACTCCTTGGAAGCCCACGTCTTTCTCATCTTCTTGGCCTCCCTAGCAAGATCATCGAGAGCTATTCCATGAGACTCCACAGCAACCGTAAGAACTTTGTGAGTGTCAAGGATTTTCTTCTGGTTGTCCAGAATATCCTTGAGGGTTTCCTCAATAGACTCTGGGACCTGTGGAGGTGGAGGTGCCAATTGAGCTACTACTGTAGTAGTAAGGACAGACAACTTAGAGGAAGTTGTTTGCATCTAGTTGTTGATGCTGAGATGGGCCTAGCTCAGGCGGTGTACAGTCACTAGGTGGGCCAGGGTAGAGGGTATCTCTGGAGCTACTGAAGTGGATGGACCAGAGGGAATGTCCACTGAGGTGGATGGCCAGTTGCAACAGTGGTTGTTCCCTTGTAGTTCTTGCTTTTAGGGTTGTCATCACCCTGCAAGTTGTACCATGAGAACGGGGCCTTTGCTTTCACTTTGATATCAAATGGCCATTTTTTACCTTTAAGTCCGTGAAGTACATGGTTAAGAAGCTGGGGATGGGGTAGTTTCTGTCACCTTCACTGTCTACCTGTGTAATCACCCGAGACATCACCTTCCCGACATTAATTAGGTACCCCTCCATGATTGATGCTACCAATACTGCCCGGTGAAGAGGGAGTGAGTTGTCATGAGTAGTGAGGTTCAATCTGCTGCACACGAATGTTTCTCACCCCTTAGCCTCGAAATTCAAACTTCTCCTCAAAATTTTCACTCCCATATTCAACCAATCGGGGGTGGTACCTATGACTGCCAGATACTGTGCCAACCAAGGACGGACCTCCTCACCTAATTTCATCTTCGCCGAATACAATGACTCATCCTCCTCATCAAAACCCAAGTAGTCATTTATGGTCTTCATATCGAACAACACTTTCAAATTGCGCACCTTGGTCACTTTGGTGCCCTTCTTGATATGGGCAACATTGGTGTAGAATTCCTTGACCAGGTGCTCGTTTGCATCCTCACAGTTGTTTAAGAAATACTCTCATCCCACTCTCTCTCTAAACTGCCTTCTCACATTGGGGTTGTGAGGCAAGAGGTCTCTATCAACAAAACTCCTCTCCAGGATCAATTTCCTCACAGGCCACCATTCTCTGAATTTATGGTAGGCCAACTCACTCACAAACCGGTCTTGCCACACCTTCGATTTTCTAGTTCTAGCAATTCCTCCCACCTGAGGTTCACCCCTTCTCCTACTACCTCTTCTTCTCCTACTGCACCCTCTCCGGATAATGAAGTTGTGGGGGAGGTGGAGTATCCATCCCCACTGCCTTCAGCTGAGCCCTCAGACGACCCAGGAGATACATTTATTGTCGCTTGGGCAGCGGGGGAAGGTGGCACTACAACATTATGCATCTACAGCTACGAATTCTTTGCTACAAATAAAAATATCCTGGCTATTATCTAGCAATAGCCATAAAAATTGAAATTCCCTGGCTGTTCACAATTTGGTGAAATTTTTTAGCTACAAAAAGTAAATTGGCAAAGCTAATTCCTACTTTTTGCTATAGTTGGTTAGTATTGTGACAATAACTGCGAAAATAGCTACACATTTACTGCCACATTATAAATTTGTAGCTAATTGTTAGTTTTTGCCATGCATTTAATTTATTATAGCAACAATAAATATTTAGCCACAATAAATTATGTCAAATAAAATATCGAATATATTTGCTTCAGGTTATAAAAATTGTGGCAATAATTGGCTCAATAGCTACGATTAATATCATGGCAAAATAATATAGCCACGAATTTATATAGCTACAATAAATATTGTAGCTAATTCTAAGTTTTGCTATGCATATTAAGTCACTGTAGTAATTGTAATCTTTTAGCCACGATACATTTATTTGCACATAATTCCATAGCTAAAAAAATAGTCTTGCTACAATTTTCAAAGATTGTAGTAACTGTTGGGACATATGTGCTCAGGAAAAGCCTACACGAGACAACTCAACGAAAAATCTATTTTAGAAGCTTATTATAAATTTTGACACGCAAAGAGCATCTAAAATTATAAAACTTCATAATAGATAATTTCTTAATTGCGTTTTTCCTTATCAAGAGACATAGATACATTTGTATCTATAAAAAGAGGACAAACATTTTACACGCCTTGCGACAATTATGAAACAAAATTATAAAGAGTAGGAAGACAAAGGTTTAGTCACTAATTCATTAGTTGGAATGAATGCAAGGGACTTTGGTTGAATTTGTTAGAGTTTATAAATTCAAGTGTGAAATTTATTAAAATTCTTATAATCACATAGCTATTCTTAAATCAAGTGTCATGCATCGAGAATCTATTTCTATAAACAACTATGCTATGTTTAACAATATTTATTTATTAATTTAGTAAAAAATTCGCCATAGTTTCCACTGAGAATCCATCAACATAACACCTGATAGAAAAAAGCATTCAACTCAATCCAACACTATTGAATATTAACTCATATTCAATTAGAGTAATTCACTAATATAATAAAGTAATACATAAATTCTTTGAAATAATAAAGAACTAAACACCGTCTCTCAAATAAATAAGTAAAATTTTAACATTACTTGAGGATAAACAAATATGCAAATAAGACTTCTAAATATTTTACAGTAATAAATCTTCATCATCAGTTTCAGGTTCTGATTCGATGTCTTCAATAATATCATCATCTAAGGTAACATTAGTGCTAATAATATCAAGATCATTTCTTCTCCCGTTCATAAAGTCTTCATCTTCATCAAATGTACCTCAGAACTCTTGAGCATTTTGTTGAAAAGTTTCTTCACTGAGAGCACCACCAGTAAAATAAGTAGAATGACCATTCAAGACAATGGACCAATTGGGATGAAGATTATCCTTGACATAAAAAACTTGTTCTGCTTGAGATGCAAGAACAAATGGTTCATTTGTTGCTAGCTTTCGTTTAGTATTGACACTATCAAAGCCATGTTTCTCTATCTTCACTCCCTTTCCAATGTGATCAACATCCAACCAATCACATTTAAATAAAACAATCCGTTTACCTTCAAGATATTGAAGTTCTACTATTTCGGTCAGAGTACTATAATAATTTATATTTTGGCCATTCATTATTCCTCGTACTAAAACACAACTATTTTGCTTCACCCTATTTCCTTCGAGTTGTTTAGTATGAAATCTAAAATCATTTATCTCATACCCTTTGAATCTTTGGACTCCATCAAAAGGACCTCTAGCCAAAGAATACAACTTGCAACTTACTTGTGAATTTCCTTTCATGCGCATTTGTATAATCTGTATAATAATAAATAAATAAAATAATGATGTTAAAGAAGTATTACAAATAAAAATTAACAATGTAATGAAAACTTACTCGATGGAAAAACCAATCATCGAAGTTCATGTTCCAATTATTCTGCTCATACTCACTCTCGTACTCACTGTTTAAAATAACCATAATAACTGAGAAAAGGCTAACAAAATCAAGCAGAAATGTACAATGGCATAAAGAAACATACCGTAAAAATGGTTGAACTTTTTCACAATTTCTCAAAACATAAAGATAAGCTTGCTTTCGTTCAAGCTCTTCAAGATTTCTGGATGTATCTCCTAATAAAGGGCAACCCTTTGTTCAAAAAATGATAATCTACTGAATGGCTCAACCTGATCACCTTCACAAATTTTGTCCACTGGATTATTCTCTTTCCCACTTCCATGTAAATACCTTGAACAAAATATCACACTTTCTTCAACAATATATCATTATGCAATAGTATATAAACTAATCAATACATACTCAAAATGCTCCCGGATCATCCAAAATCCGATCTGAGTATACGCCCCAGTCCGAAATCATAATGCGAACCTATTGGAACCATCAAATCTCGATTCCTAGGTCGTTTGCTCAAAATATTGACCAAAGTCAAACTTAGCCTTTTTAGCTAACCTTAAGGAACTACTTGTTCCGATTTCAACCCCTACCCTTCCAAATCCCGAACTAACCATCCCTACAAGTCATAAAACAATAAAATCACATAGGGGAGTCTTATTTAGGAGATCGGAGTTCTAGAAAGCAAAACGACCGGTCTGATCCCTAAATGAGAGTTTTAGTTTTAGAAATTGGACCGTAGTCGGAGCAGTGTGAAGACGACCTCGGGATGGAATTTCATTAGTTCCGTTAGCTCCGCTGGGTGATTTTGAGGATACCGAGAGATCCACAGCATAGATATCGAGAATACTAAGAGATCCTCAGGATACTGAGAGATCCCCGGCACACATATTGAGGATACTAAGAGATCCTCAGGATACTGAGAGATCCCCCGTACACATATTGAGGATACTAAGAGATCCTCGGGATACTAAGAGATCCCCGGTTGTTATCTCTATGTTGAGTTGTACTCTTTTTCGTGATTATTTTGTGTCTGGTATAGTTGTTGTTGTTCTTTCTATTCTGTATTATTTCTTACTATTGCACTTAATTATGCTGTCTTATTCTACATTGTTATACCTTATATTTTATTTAATCTTAGTAGGTCCCTGACTTTTCTCGTCACTACCCGACCGAGGTTAGGCTTGGCACTTACTGAGTACCGCTATGGTGTACTCATGCCCTTTCTGCGCATGTTTTTCATGTGCAGATCCAGGTACTTCGACTCAGTCCTATCACCCTTGAGGTGAGGCGTTTTTATAGAGACTTCGAGGTATATCTGCCGCGTCTGCAGACTGAAGAGTCCCTTTCTATTCGCAGTATTAATATAGCCCTTCTGTATTTTCATTTTGATAGACATTTTAGAGTTAGAGCTTTTATGTATCTCTTAGCTTGTGATTCATGGGGTTCCGTATTTTGGGAGTGTTAGGTTGATATTTTGTATTGTTAAATGTCAGGTGGCATCTTAAACACTGTTTCTTTTTGTTATATCAGATCTTAATTATTTTCCTTTCGCAATTGTTTTCTTTTCCGCATTTGTTAGGCTTATCTAGTCGTAGATACTAGGTGCCATCACGATAGTTCACGGAGGGCAAACTGGGGTCGTGACACTTTCACAATAGACAAAATTATAATTTAAGTTACTTTCCTAATATTTAGGACTGTGAAATTAATTTAAATTTTACATATTAAACATTATCTTATTAATCTACAATTAACTATATTTGTGTCTTCTTGAATGAAATTGAGAATAACTTTTGATTTTTTTTTTAGAAAATTCTTATATCATCAAGGGTTGTGTGTTTTTACTAATGTCATGACCCAAAATCCATTAAATGGTCGTGATGGCGCCGGACATCACTGTCAGGCAAGTCAATACATACTCAAAACGCTCCCGGGTCATTCAAAATCCGATCCGAACATACGCCCAAGTCTGAAATCATCATACGAACATGCTGGAACCTTCAAATCCTGATTCCGAGGTTGTTTACTCAAAAATCCAATCTTAGTCAATTCTTCCAACTTAAGGTTTCCGAAATGAGAATTCTCTTTCCAAATCGACTCCGAACTTCCCGAAATTCAATTCCTCCCACGCGTACGAGTCATAATACCTGAAATTTAGTTGCTCATGGCCTCAAACCGCAGATCGACACGCTAGAGCTCAAAACGACCGATCGGGTCGTTACAACTAAAACTAAAAAGAAAGCACGATCACTTGTAAAGTTGAATTGATAAAATTATAATTATATAGTTGGAAATGTCGTTCGATTTTTTTACCTTTTAAAAATTATAATTGTACCTATATTAAAAGTACGAAGGCCCTTAGTGATATGTCGTTCGCCTTTTTTACTCTTTAAAAATATATTTTACTAGGATAATATTGTAATTTAACTATTCTCCTAATATTTAAAAAATTTAAATTAACTAAAATTTTGGTTATAATATTTTTTCATATTTGAACTATACAAAACTACTTATATTTAAAACTTTCAAAATTTATTATAAATACACCACTTCGACTCTTCTAGATCTTTTTACCTAACTAATAATCGTTCTCTAACATTTACAAAAAAAAATAATATTTAAGAATTTGGATTCAACTATAATTCCTTTAAAATGGTAAGAAGGAAATTGTCCCAACTTTTGCCGTGAGATATTTTTTCCTAAAACTTTGCTGCTCAACAAACCAAAAAAGAAAAAAGGAAATCTTTCAACAATTTCACCTTCCTTTTTGATAACCAAACGGTACCAAAGGATTCTCCAACAAAATTTTATTGTTAATTTAATTCTTTTGAAATATGTTCATTAAGCTTAGGTTTTTTTTGCCAAAATATCAGAATAAATTTTTAGAAAAACAAAGTATCCTAAAAATAAATAAATAAAGGAAACTATATTTCCAAAAGGAACAAAATTGCCGTCAAATAATAATTTGTTATACTTACAAAAATATGGAGCTTCTTTTTTGTGGTTATTGATTATTAGGAGGGAAACATGAATTCTCTTTTTGAAATACGTGAATTAACAAAAACAAAAGGATTCCCTCCATATTATTTCCCTCTAAATATTTTGTGCCTAAATTAAAGCCTCCTAATTCTATTAGAGAGTAATATGGTGTTCCTTTTCTATAGAAAGATTAGACTACAAAAAAACCTTAAAACACTAAAAGCACAAAAGAAAGCCAAAAAGTGAGGTGTAGATTTTTTATTACTTCTCTGAATTAACTTGTCATCACTAGAAGCAAAAGTTCTAATTTCTTTCTATATATCTGTTCCAATTTATGCATTATACATTTAAATTTCTGTTATTTTGTTTAATTCTGCAGACTTAGGAAAATTTTCTTGTTCTTAGATTATCGACACATATCCCTTTTTTTACTTTTTGGTTCAACTTTGTTAAGAAATGGAATCCTGGTGATTTCTTTTTGTGCTATCTTAAATATATGAAATTTACCTCTTCTTCTTTGTTACTTTTGAAATTTTGGGGTTGTAAGTGTGTGTTGATTGGTCTATATTTGTTTCCTCATGTATGTTTGATTTTTTATTTTAAAGCATTGTGAAGAATTTGTCCGAAAATTCTGAACTCTTAAAGTTCACTGTTAGATACCGTATACTAATTAAAAAGATCTGGTTATACAATGGGGGTACAATATTTTTGAAAGTTCAAATGATATATAAACTCTATTACTATAGTATTTATCATGTTATAAGTATACAGTTTGAGGTTTTATTCAATTCTTAAAGTTGGCTACTAAGTACTTATAGAAAATATCATTTATATTTGTATTTATGATAATTTATTTTAGTGTCTTACAAATTCTTATTTGTAACCAAACATGGGTAGGAATGATTTTTGGAAAAAAAACTAATCGCTTGACTGATAATCGTGACTCGGAAGAAGCCGTCTATTGACGAAAACTTGCTCACGCAATCTGTAGAAGAACTTGTTTATCCGGGTAATTGTAATATAATTATTGTGCAATATTGAATTTGCCATTAAATCTTTTTTCTCATTATATAAATTTGTGTCTTTGTTTATTCATATTTAGCTAATTCATCTTCAATAATTTTTTCGGAAGCGCGGACATGATAAGAGAGAAAGAAATTAGCTATCACTATGGTGGCCATTTTGTATTCTCCCCTTCTAGAAAATATGTAGGTGGTCATTTGAAGAAAACAAATATTGATGTTGCTTTTATATCTTTTTTTGACCTATTGGATGACTTAAAAGAGTATTGTAACTTCAATATTTGTGAGGGAGACAAGTTCTTTTATTTGAGAGGTGATAGAATTATTAGTGATTATGATGGGCTAGTTGAATGTCATGACGATCAAGATATTAAAAACATGCTTGTTAGTTATAGAATGCATAAAGAAAGGCCTATTGAGATTTATACACTGCTGAAAAATGATATTTTTATGAATACTTCTCTTGGAGAAGATAGTTCTAGGGGTAATGAGTCTGAAGAGATGACAAAATCAGTTGTAGGAGCATACGAATCAGCAAATTCAGTAGGTAATCACTATTTTTATTGATTTTAATTACTTCTATCGATATTTTTACTTGACGTTATTTATTTAACCTTCGTAGGTTCCAACGCTGTGAAAAGAAAAACTAGAGGTCCTAGACGGTGTGTGAAAATAATTAACTTATAGGAGGGACAAAAATTACCGGTAGAATTTGATGAAGATCATCAAGCTATCGGTGAGAATGCAAGCAAATTAATTTGGTTTTTGGGACAAACAGTTAGAAGCCGAATTTGTTGCCCTTTAAAGGTAAATGATTGGAAAGAGATTGAGCAAGATAAGATCGACCATATGTGGGAAATTGTCTTGGTAAGAAAAACTAACAAACTAATAATTTATAATATTTTATTATTTCTTATGGTTTAACAATTACTAGAATATATGATTATAAACTTTGATTGTATTTTTTTTATATGGGAAAAGTTTAATTTTGATGTGTCCGAGGGAAGAAAAAGCGCAATTCTTGGCAAAATGAGTGACCTCTATAGAGACTATAGGTACAAGTTGAAGAAGAAGTATTTTGATTCAAAAGAAAATTACCTACTTCGCTTACGAAACAAGCCTAAACTTGTTGCCGCAGATGAATGGAAATATTTGGTCAATCTTTGGAGTGATGCCGACTTTCAAGTATTTAAATTGTAAATTAATTTGTTTCTGCCTTTTTATTATTATGTGTTTCATTGAGGATCTCAAGTTTATTTAAGAAAATTAATTATGGGCGTGTTTGAGATAACTAAAACTGTTTTACTCTGAATTATTATTTTTGTGATCCATGGTTTGGATTCCAAATAAAATTAAGCTCTCTTTTTATCACTAACATTTCCTTATATAAGAGCACGATATTTTTATTGTCTTTGTATTTCATATTCGATTTGCTAGTTTTTATGAGTCAATCCAAGGGCATATTAAGCTCTCTTTTATCACTGCCTTTTCTTTAGTAACTAATGTTCTTAATTTTTTTTCAATTTTTATTTAGAAGAAGAGCACACAAAACAAGACAAATAGATCGAAACGTTCCTTGCCTCCATACATTGGGACCGAAAGCTATGCAAGACTTAGATACGAAATGGTATGAACGTTGTAATAATATTTTTAGAACAAATTTAGAAGAACTATATTCACATAGTTTATTCATTTAGTGATAATGATTATTTTTCCGCAGGAGCAAAAAAATGAAAAAGCTCCTTCTCGTGTTGAAGTTTTTATGGAGTCCCGCAAGAGAAAAAAAGGAAAACAAGTTGATGTTTTTCAATAAGATGTTATTGTAATGTCAATGTGTTCTCTTTTCTTTTTATCTCCTTATATATTACACATTTGTACTTATATTTGATTAATTTGCATTTTTTGATTGTAGGACCAATTTTACCAATTTAAAAAGCAGCAAAAAGAAGGAGAAATTTCTTTAAATGATGATGATATCTTGAAAAAGTACTCGGAGCCGAAAAAAATGGATATCTTCGTGCGTATGGCCCCGAAAAAAATATCAGTGAATATTTTGGTGGTAGACCAACAAAAGTACAACTTATAAAGCAACTAGAATTGACCAGAAACGAGGCAAATGAGCGTGTGGAAGAAGTTAAAAGGGAAGCTAAGGAACAAGTTGAAGAAATCAAGAAAGATATGAATAATCAACTAGTAGAGATGAATAAATAATGGGAAGAAAAATTTCGAATGATACTTGCAGCACAAGGTCTACAACAAAATGATATAGATCTAACGGTAAGTAACTTATTAGACTTTTATTACTATCTTTTTATATTAGTAATATTCATATTAAAAATAAAATTTAATTTTTTATATAAAAGATACTTCATTGTATCATTTAGTTATATGCTTTTTTTCTATTGTTATTGCAGCCTGTGGAGGAATTATAAAAGCATCAAGGTCGACGGGCACGTGAATAATATTTTTCCTCTTGTCAAAGCTTATTGATATGTTTCAAACGATGTTTTAATATTTGGAATGATATTGTTGAACCTTTGTTAAATTTTGTTTATTAATATATTGTGTTTATTACGTAATTGAAGATCTTATGCTACAGTTGCCTATGTGTTTCACTGTCAAAATTTGATTGTATTTCTAAATAGGCTTTATATGAATTATTATGACTAATAATGCTTGTGGCAATTTTTTAATTAGTAGCAATGAATTTTTAAATTTGTAGCTAAACATATATATATTGCAACATATTAAAAATGTAGCTATATATTTTTTTATTTTCATAGCAAAAATGAAGAAAATTTATTGCTACGATTTTATGTTTCATGGCAAAAGAGAATGGAATATTAGCTATGAATTTTTCAATTTGTAGCTAAACATATACTCCTACAATAACCACGTATCAAGAACATGGCTATTCATTTTCACTTTTCGTAGCAAATGATGAAAATCATTTGCTATAGTTCTATATATTTCATGGTTAAAAGTATGGAATATTAGCTACAATATGAAAAGGTTTATGGCAAATACTTCAATTCATAGCTACGGAGTTTTTAAATTGTAGCTAAACATGAGTACTATTGCCACGAGACTAAGCTCTAGAAATAGCCACAAAATTTGAGTTTGCATAGCAAATAAATTAAATCTTTTGCTACAACACAACAATTCGTGGCAAAAATATGAAGATAACTACAAATTTGTTCATCGTGGCAAAAGAATAAAATCACTAGCTATAAGTATATTTTTTGTAGCAAAAACCTTTTACCATCATCGCTACAACATAAAAAATTTCCATAGAAATAAGTATTAGTCCTTAGCCACAGATCATATAAAGTCTGTAGCTGAGTTTTAGCTACGCTACATTTTGCTATGAATGCTACGGAAAAAAATATTGTGGCTAAAGTATTTTGCCATGAAAATTTTCATATTTAGCTACGATGCTTTGCATAGCTATAGATGTGTAATGTTGTAGTGTGGAGGAGTGTCTCTTTGTTTATTTCTCTCCGGTCAGTAAGGGACATACTCTGGGATTGAGTCTGGAGATACATCCCGAGAGGGGTCGTATTCACTCCCAGACTGGTTAATGGCCCTATCAGCAGCTTAAATGATCTTCCTCATATTTTTAATGTTTTTCAGGTTTGAGGAGTCAATCTTATCATTTTTTGTTTCCCTCCCCAGGAGGATTCACCTCGACCAGCTTGTTTAGAACCCTTGCCTCTTTGTTTCATCATTGTCTGCAAACAACATCCATTAGGCATGTTAGTATCAGTAGAAGTAATTAAGTTTGAGTTGCTAAAAAAGGTTGCAGACAGTTGCAGATATAACACAGTGCGGACCGCACAAAATATAGTGCAGCCGCATAGAGGTCAGTGCGGACTGCACAAAATGCCAATGTGGTCCGCACAGAGGTGGGGTTCAGACTACCCACTCTCTGAACAATTGCTCCGCGGACCGCACAAAATGCCAATGCTATCCGCATTGAGGCACCGCGGACCGCACAAAATGCAATGCGGTCGCGGTCCTCGAAGATCAAGTTTCAGGACTTTCAGCAATGCGGTCCACACAAAATTCCATTATGAACCACACAGAATCGACCGTGGTCTGCACTGAGTGCCCAGAAGCAACACTAACTTAGGGTTCAATGTATTTTGATTTTAAGTCCAATTTTACACCTAAGAAAGGTTCCTATGTGTTTGCCAGTGTTATTCACTACCTAATTCTACTTTAATCAAGAAATTAACTAACCTAATTTTACCAAATCAAAAGAAGTACGGGAAGAACAGAAGGGAAGCTAATAAGACAAAAATTAAATGAAAATAATAAACTTAAATAACTAATATGAAGTAAAAGTTTACCAGAAGTAAGATGCTGATGATTAATCGAGATTTTACAGATGAAATCGTGCAATTCTTGTGATGAACATTGATTGTTTTACGGTTTTGAGAGCAAAAGGTCAAAAAGTATAAAAGGAGGGCCTCAGGCCCTATTTATAGAAAAGGACCTGGGGCCCAGTTTACCTACCCCAATGCGGACCACACAAAATGCAATGCGGTCCGCATCATATAGTGTAATTCGAAGTTTGAGAAGGCAAGCACTGTGGTCCACAAAAAAATGAAATGTGGCCGCAGTGGTCCACCGTAGACTGCACAAAATATAATGTGGCCGCGGTGGCAAACTTCTGAGGGCTGATATTTTCACCTCCATCAATGCGGTCCGCACTAAATTTTGTTCCCCCCGTGCTGAGTTCTTTGCGGCCACACACAATGTAGTGCGGTTCGCATTGAAAACTTCAGAGACTTGACAATTATTTCACTGTGTCTTGCACTGCATCAACACAAACCTGTAACATCTCACAACCAGTCAGTCCAATAATAAATCCTATCCTACAATGAAAAACGAAGAAAAATAAGAAGAAAAACACATGGTTTGCCTCCCAAGAAGCGCCTGATTTAACGTCACCGCACGACGCAGGTTACCATCAAATCATTTGAGGTGAAGAAGTGCCACCACGTGGTTGTCATCAATTTTTCTCAAGTAGTGCTTGACCCTATGCCCATTCACTCTGAAAACTTTCCCTTTTTTGTTTTTTAAATCAAGTGCACTAAACGGGGTCACACACACCACTTCAAAAGGTCCACTCCATTTTGACTTAAGCTTTCCCGAAAACAAACCTAACCTAGAGTTGAACAAGAGAACCAAATTACCAACTTTGAACTCCTTGCTACGAGCATATTTATCATGAAGGTACTTCATCTTGTCCTTGTACAAGGATGAACTAGAGTAGGCATGGAATCGGAATTCATCAAGTTCATTTAGCTGCTCCACACGAAGATTGGTTGCCGCAATGACTCCAATGCGGACCCCAATAAATCACATGTGGCCGCATTGCCTATTTTACTTGAGTTGCATACTCTCTGAACCTCACTTGTGCGGACCACACAGAATGGTGTGCGGTCGCACTAGCCCTGTTTTGCATGAGCATTATCTTGTTTTGATACTTGTGCAGGTTTCACTCCTTTTTGAGCTGATCTCTAACATCTTGTCACCTTGTTGATCAAACCTGCAATCAAGCACAACTTGTGAGCCTTTGAGACTATTTTATACACATTTCTAATCAAAACTTAAGCAAGAAAAAGTATAAAATGTATCAAAATCCCTAGTTATCAACTCCTAACACGAGGAGACTTAATGGTTTGATAGTTGTGGAACGGTACGCAGCCCGACGAACAATCGAGATAAATTCAAGTATCTTGTCATCCCAATCCCAAATAACGGCTAGCTGGCAGCCAGATATCATCATTCCTGCATCTTTTACATCGCATTTTAACATATTCTGCATTGCAGTATATGGGTATGTGTGTATTTCGTATTTGCAAGGACAAACATTGCAATGTGGAACTCCTTCTAAGCAGCAAATCAAGCAACAATGCTATGAGGGACAACAAACTCATAAGCGGGCCAACGATCCGAGCTCAAACTCAATTACGATCAATGGAACTCTAATTTTTCAAATCTTTCAAATCAAGCCGCAAATCAGAGCTATCATCAGAACCAAATCATTCGCCTCGTAGTATCATCATAATACGATACTTGGGCAATTCTTGCGAGCATCGCCTTCCCCAAATCATAACTCTAGGACTACATAACGCCTGCTCCTTATTAAGCTTGAGGTATGTAAGTAATTCAAAGCTAGAATTCAGCCACAATACACCCCCCCCCCAAAAAAAACAAAATTCTCCTAGAATTATCCTTAATTCCTAATCTACAACTCGTAATCTTCCTTAAACACATATGCTATTTCTGCAATGTATGCCTGAGGACGGGAAAAAATTGTCTTTGGTTTGATTTCTTAGTCCGAAAACTCTTTCATCGTCTCCGATCAAAGAGGGCAGTTGTTGATGACCAATTTTAACCCTCACTTTAAAAATCAATTTATTTATACTTAATGATTTGCAATAAATGTATTGAAAGTATTTTGTAATCAATAATACCTATTCTTATAAAAGTAGTATTAATAGTGTTGAAATTAATAATTTTGTATTATGTAATTTAAAATATATCATACTTACAATTTGGAGGATTATTAATAAACTGTTATATATGTTACATAGGCTTTATAATTAATTTAATAAATTATTCCTTTTCTAATTAATTAGATTGCTATGTTAATAATTCGAAATTAGTGACACAACTTAAAAGACAAACTATTGTAGAAATAGTTAATTATAATAATTAGTAGTTTATTTGATAAATATAATTTATACTATATTTTTATTTAAAATAATTAAATTTATTTAAATTAATTTTGTAAGGGTTATAAAACTAAAAGGCTATCGTTGCAATCTCCTAATTAAACATAAATGGCTATTAGTTAAATTATCTTAGCCCATATACCAAGCCCAATTCGGGCTTGACCCAGTCCAAACACCCCATCTCCTTCCCAGTTGGCAATCCTCTTCACCTTCTCTTAGCCAATAAAATCGCGCCAGATCACTCGTCTCTAACATTCACATAAGAAACACACCTCATCTGGAATGTTGATCCAAATGATCAATGGTCTATGATTAAACTAGATTTTTCCCTTTATTTCAATATCCACCAGTGATTTATCTCTGTCATTGGATTAAAAAAAATCTAACGGTTATCCTTTTTTCCTCATAATCATTTTTATCTCCGAAAAATTGGAGCCATTAATCACAAAGATCCAATGGCTCCCTTTCACCCACCCACTTTAAACATACCAAACGCCTAAACCCAAATAATTTCCTCCTAAGAAAGGCCGCCCCACTTTCCCTAAACCCTCTCCTTTCTCCCATCCATCTCAAGCCCACCAATCCCAAATCCTTGCACATATTTGTGCAAGGTCACAAAATCGAAGCCTTAAACACTCAATTTGTCCCTATATCCGTGAATCCCGTTGATATTTTCCTCTTTCATCATTGGATTTGAAATCCTCAGTTCCGGAATCCTAAGCTCAAAACTCCATTAATTCAATTCTACCTTATTCTTTCAAATCAAACATGCACGAACACTCATCTTGTCCATGGGCTGTGAAACATATTGTTTTCTTTCTATTTGACCGAAGAATTTTCAAAAGCCCCAATTATGAAGTCACAGACTAAAATGTGAAACTTGAACTCATCTGATTTTATCTTATGACCTTTCAAATTGGGGCATGCTCCAGATTTACAGAAGTTTCATCATGAGAATTCATTACCTAGAGGTCAAACGCAGTGACCTTTGGGTTATAGAGTTTGTGTAACGATCCGACCATTTATTTTGGGCTTTAGCATTTCATTTTGTGGTTTGAGACTTTGAGTAGCTTCATATTATGTATTATGACTTGAGCATATGGTTGATTTCAATTTATGAGCGGTTTGGGGCTTATTTGAAAGAATGATTCTCGTTTTAGAAGCTTTAAGTTGGAAGAGTTGACCATGTTTTGACTTTTGGGTAAACGGACTCGGAATCGGATTTTAATTATGTCAATAAGTTTGTATGATGATTTTGGACATGTCCACAAAGTTTGGTTAAATTCCGATGAGTTTTGGATAAGTTTGGATTGTATGGTGATTGTTTTCAGTTTCGACGTCGATTTGAGAATAAAGGTTACCATATTGAGTAAACGAACTTTGATTCGTGTCTCGACTATACAATTATATCCGTATCATAATTTTGGATTTATAGCAACTAATATCATCAGGTTTCGAGATCGTATGAGGAATTTATGGTCATTTTACTAAGAATTTGGTTGCCAAATTGTTTAGATTAATTACGCAATTGCCACTAAATTCGTATTTAAAAATTTGCATTATTTCTAAATATTAAAACCAACATATCTCCTTCATTATAAGGTCAAATGGAGTGATTCAAAATTCTAACTTGACTGAAATCTCATGAGGAATTTATTGAAGGCATCAAACGCGAGTTTCAGGATTGTTTGGAATAAAAATGAGGTAGAACAGCTGGACATTTTTGGCTATTAATGTTGTTGGAGTTTTCATCATCTTGAAAGTTTGGGATTAAGATAATTCAAGGATGTTCTTCAAGTTTCTTCCATGGGGTAAGGTCTAAACTATAGCCTAAGTATTTCCTTTGATTCATTCCCTTGGTTTAAGATTTCATCCATGATTTTAATTGAAAACCCATTTAATTCTTTAAATCAAGACCTATGGTTATGTCCTAAATTTTAAAAATTGAATCCTTGTAAGTCCATGCATTGGGGGCAATTTAATTATTTGAGTTTTCATCCGTTTTTCTTTATTTAAGTCTATTTACATCTCATCGGTGTTCTCATTATATTGTTTCCTTATTACTCATTTACCACTTGCTGCCATTTATGTTTTTATTTCTTCATTGTTGGTTGTAAATCAATATTATTCGTTGTTGGTCTTACATTGATAATCTTTCCATTGTTAGCTTATGTATATCTTGAACAGGTTTATATGTCTAGTAGGTGTCTTCACTTGGCCTCTTCACCACTCTACCGAGGTTAGGCCTGATACTTACTCGGTACCATTGTGGTGTACTCATGCTACACTTCTGCACATTTTTGTGCAGACCCAAGAATTCTGATTGTGTTGTTGAGAGTTGCATTTGCGCGACGGGTGTAATGACCCAACTAGTCGTTTTGAGCGATTGCATCCGGTTCGGCAGTTTGAGGTCACGAACAGCTTCATATTATGTGTATCGACTTATGTGCACAGTCCGGGTGTGAAGCCGGAAAGCTTTTATGTGAAAATATAAAAAAAAAATAGTAATTTCTAGAGTTAAAATTTGGTTTTTAGTTGACTTTGGTCAACAATTTTGGTAAACTGACCCGGATCTGTGTTTCGACGATCCCGGAAGGTTTGCGGTAAAATATGGAACTTGGTCGTATGCCCGGAATTAAATTCCGAGGTCCTTAGCCTTAGAAAATAATTTTTGAAGAAAATTGTTGTGTTAGTTTTAAAGGAACTAAAGAAATGAATTATTGTTTGAACTCATTGGTATCAGGCCCATATTTTGGTTTCGAAGCCCGGTACAAGTTTTTTTATGATATTTAAGTCCTATCTGTGAAATTTGGCGAGAATCGGAATTGATTTGACGTGATTTGGACGTCCGGTTGAAAAGTTAGAAAATCATGAGTTTTAAGGTAAATTCATAGTTTTTGATTTTATTTTGATGATTTTATCGTACGAGCAAGTCCGTATGATATTTTAAGACTTGCGTGCATGTTTGGTTTGGAGCCACGAGGGCTTCAGTGACTTTCGGATAGGTTTAGGCTATGTTGTGTTTGTTTTTAGACGCTTCATCGTCATTTCTTCAAGAAAAAACGATACCACATTGAGAAAATGAGATCCAAATTCAGTTTTTATTGAATCATTATATCCGTATCGAAATTACGGAGTCATAGGAAAAATAATCATTGAATTTGGACATCGTATGAGGAAGTTATGCTCATTTTCGTGTCGGGAAAAATTGCTGATTTCTTGTGTGGTCGCAAATGCGAACTTTTTCATCGCAATTGCGATGCCCAATTCGCAAATGCGTGTCACACCTCCTTTTTCCGCGCCCGATGGGGCGCAGGGGGAGTTTTTTTCAATTAAAGGACAATCAAAACGGGATTGGTTTAATTATTTCAGAGTCGCCACTTGGGAGATTTAGGGTGTCCCAAGTCACCAATTTTAATCCCAAATCGAGGAAAAGAATGACTCCATATTACAGTCTGCGTACCAGAAATCCGGATAAGGAATTCTGTTAACCCGGGAGAAGGTGTTAGGCATTACCGAGTTACGTGGTTCTAGCACGGTCGCTCAACTGTTATATTCGGCTTGATTATCTGATTTTATACAAGTGTGAACTTATGTGCAAATTTTATCGTTTAACCGCTTTATTATTATTGTTTTAAAAGAAATGTGAACATCGCTTGAAACATGTCTTTGGACTGCGCCACATGAAATGCACCCACAATCCGGAGACACATTTTATTCTGATGTTTTGGGATTTGGATTTGGGCCACATGAAATGCACACCCGAGTTTAGGGACATAACATTATTAAAGGCGCGCCTAAAGCAACTAGCGCATTATTATTTTTTGGTAGGGCCGCGAAATTTGCTAAACGGCCCGTCCCAGAATCTAAGTGTTTAATACACATATTTTGTGAAGGCTTCGCAAGGTGTACATTTTTATTTGGCGAAGCTAGTCTCGTTATTTATTTATTTATTTATTATTTTTTTTAAAAGGATGCCATTTTTACGCCTTTAACAATACTAAACCTTACGGCTTCTTTACAACTAAAACCCCATAACTTGTCAAAAAATTAATAAACTGAGTTTAGCGAATGAGTGTTTCGGGAGTAGTAACAACAAGTACTAATGTTAGTTTTGTCCGAACGAACTAAGCAAAGGACCACGAACAAATTAACGTCTAACTCGTGTCATAGAACAACTAGCCTAACTTAATTAAATGACATCAAATAAACAAGAATAACATAACATGAAAATGAACCAAAGTGCAGACAATGAAACATAGGCAGAAAATTTCCATACCAATTTTTATATTGCATCTCAAACATTCAACGTAAAGTTTATTTATCTAATACATCGAGGTTTACTGACCTTTGCACCTCGACAAACTCAGAACGACAAACACGATTCCGACGGAACTCAAGCCGGACCTCACTCGACGAGGAATAATGATGAAAACCCCGGAACAAACTCGACGAACCGGACCTCGACTCAACTTTTGGACTTTGGGCTGGAACTCGACTTCAACTCGACCTCACTGACGGACTGTTTGGTCGACGACTGTGGGATGGTGGCGTTTCGAAGTTTGGACGCGAGAGGGTGGCGACGAAAGGTTGCTGGGCTTCGAACGTTGGGGGGGTGCGACTGGAGGTGGAGAAATATGTTTGTGGTGGTGTTAGGGTGGTGTTTGGGGAAGTGGTCGTGAGCAGTTGACGGAGTTGGAGGGCACGGGTGGTGTTGGGTGGTTTTTTGACGATGGTGGTAATGGAGGTTGCTAGCGGCGGACTGCTTGGAGGTTGACGACGGGTGAGTAGGGGTTGTTTGGTTCAGACGGTGGTCGACGAGGGGAGTGCGACGGGCTGTTTGGGCAGTGACGTTTGGTGGTGATGTTGAGCTGGTTTTTGGACGTGAGGGCGACTGGTTTGGTGGTTTTGCTAGACGGGGAGTGCGACGAAGCTTGGTGGTCAGTGGTCGACGATGGCGGAGCTCGCAACGGCAACAATGGCGGATTCAAGGAGGAGGAAGGCGATGGTTTGTTGGAGGTGGGTCACGACGCGGGGAAGTAGGGTTTGGTCGTGGGTTTTTTTGGACAGTAGGGTTCCTGTTTCTTCTTCATGTGAAGAAGATGATGAAACAGTACATTTTTCAAAAATCTTCCAAAGTCCTCTCCCTTCTGTTGGCTTTTTTTGTCCGTGTTTTGTAACACAATGCCCATAAAAATGAGCCCCACGCGTTGTGGGGTTCAAGGCATATGTCCCCCACGCGTGGTGGGGTTCCCCACGTGTCCTGGACACGGTTTATTATGGGCTAGGTCCGAAAATTAGGCCTAAAACAGGGTAGTTTGAACCTGAATATTATTCTTTTGCCCGGACCCGAGAAATAGGAACACGTTGCTTAACTAGTCCTATGTAAGCAAAATAACTACCAAAAATAAGACTAGTATTTAAACAAAACTATATCTTTTTAAATATTTTTCAAGGTTTAAAATAGCTACAAAATATTAATAAAACTATTTTTTGTAATTTTCGTTTTTAAATATTAAGATAAAATATGAGGTAATATTTTTGTATTTTTCAAAGTTAAAAATGACTATAAAACCTTAATAGAACTATATTTTTTGTAATTTTCGAAATTATATAAAGTACAAAAATAAAGTGCAATTTTTGTATTTTTCAAGTTTATGAGAGATACATAAACTAAAATTTATATATATATATTTTTTGAAATTTTTCTTTTTGCAACGAAATAAAGTAAAAATAGTTAAAATAGCTATACTAGACCCAATTTCACATATTCACGCTAAAAATGTGAAAATTCTCGGGGAGGGTCAAAAATCACGTGCTTACAGCTGCCCCTCTTTGACTGGAAACACGAAGAGTTTTCCGACAAAGAACGACTAGACGTGTTTTTGACCCGACCATTACTTGGACGGACTACACTTAAGGAAAGGGAGGGAATGTGACCGAGCCCTGGTATCTGAGCTGCCTACATATCCTTGGTTATACAGGAATCAGGCCACGTGTAGTTCGGGAATGAGAGAGATGGTAGAGTGTACCGAGGTGAAGAGCCGATCGAGGTGCCGTTCCGTTGAGGTTCCGGTCCGCGGTCCTGTCATTACAACAAAAATGAAAACTGAAAAAGACTAACTAAGCCTATCAGCTACTAGTTACAAGGATTCCTATCTCTTAAGTCTTCTGAAACTTGGTCTTGAGTCTTGAATGGTGCTTCATACAGACTTTGGATTTGAACCTTGATACTTGCTAGTTGTAGGCGCTAGTTCTTGAGCAGATCACATCTGTTCTCCACTTCCGTGCTTTGGATTCATTCATTTTTCTTTTTTTTTTTTTTGTGTTTTTGTGACTAGCTCTTGTTGACCCTCTCAGACTGTTGACTCGCATTCTTGGGGCGAGCTTCTTGTTGCTTCTATCTTGGATTGAGTGCTGGGGATTTTTGTTGTAGCCTTCTGCCTTCCAATGGGTTACGGCTTGACTTTGAACGATCCCGCTGTTCTACAGGCGGACCCCTAACTTCTTCAATCTTTGACATATAACAATCTTCTGCTCTACAGGCAGGCCCCTGACAATCAAAACAAACAAAACAAACAAAATTTCCTAACCCAGTTTGCACTGGGAAGGTTTGTGAGTCGTTAGCAAAATCGTAGCCCACTGATACTACTGATGCAGTGCTGAGAGTGAACTAAACACTAGATTAGGATGTATTCCCTTGTTATACAGGTGGGCGCCTAACTTCAATGCTTGAAATGTAAGGACTGAAATGTATTCCTCTGTTCTATGGGCGGGCTCCCAACTTCAACACTTGTAATGAAAAAGACTGAAATGTATTCCTCTCGTTATACAGGTGGGCGCCTGGATTTAGGAAAATGACTCTTTTTTTCAAAATGTTTTTTTTAGCATCTTAGGAGAAAGATTCATCGGACTAAGATTTTGATCCTAGGAGAAGGTTCGTCAGACTAGGTCTCTATCTTAGGAGAAAAATTCGTCAGACTAAGATTTTGATCCTAGGAGAAGGTTCATCAGACTAGGTCATTTTTTGTTTTTTGGTTATCTTAGGAGAAAGATTCATCAGACTAAGATTTTGATCCTAGGAGAAGGTTCATCAGACTAGGTCATTTTTGTTTTTGGTATCTTAGGAGAAAAATTCGTCAGACTAAGATTTTGATCCTAGGAGAAGGTTCATCAGACTAGGTCTTTTCTTTTTGGTATCTTAGGAGAAAGATTCATCAGACTAAGATTTTGATCCTAGGAGAAGGTTCGTCAGACTAGGTCTCTATCTTAGGAGAAAAATTCGTCAGACTAAGATTTTGATCCTAGGAGAAGGTTCATCAGACTAGGTCTTTTCTTTTTGGTATCTTAGGAGAAAGATTCATCAGACTAAGATTTTGATCCTAGGAGAAGGTTCGTCAGACTAGGTCTCTATCTTAGGATATCTTAGGAGAAAGATTCATCAGACTAAGATTTGGATCCTAGGAGAAGGTTCGTCAGACTAGGTCTCTATCTTAGGAGAAAAATTCATCAGACTAAGATTTTGATCCTAGGAGAAGGTTCGTCAGACTAGGTCTCTATCTTAGGAGAAAAATTCATCAGACTAAGATTTTGATCCTAGGAGAAGGTTCGTCAGACTAGGTCATTTTTTGGTTATCTTAGGAGAAAGATTCATCAGACTAAGATTTTGATCCTAGGAGAAGGTTCATCAGGTTCGTCAGACTAGGTCTCTATCTTAGGAGAAAAATTCGTCAGACTAAGATTTTGATCCTAGGAGAAGGTTCATCAGACTAGGTCATTTTTTGTTTTTTGGTTATCTTAGGAGAAAGATTCATCAGACTAAGATTTTGATCCTAGGAGAAGGTTCGTCAGACTAGGTCTCTATCTTAGGAGAAAAATTCGTCAGACTAAGATTTTGATCCTAGGAGAAGGTTCGTCAGACTAGGTCTCTATCTTAGGAGAAAAATTCGTCAGACTAAGATTTTGATCCTAGGAGAAGGTTCATCAGACTAGGTCATTTTTGTTTTTTGGTTATCTTAGGAGAAAGATTCATCAGACTAAGATTTTGATCCTAGGAGAAGGTTCGTCAGACTAGGTCATTTTTGTTTTTTGGTTATCTTAGGAGAAAGATTCATCAGACTAAGATTTTGATCCTAGGAGAAGGTTCGTCAGACTAGGTCTCTATCTTAGGAGAAAAATTCGTCAGACTAAGATTTTGATCCTAGGAGAAGGTTCATCAGACTAGGTCATTTTTTTTCCTTTTTTTTTTCTTCAAAAACAACTTAGGAGGAAATGCATCTCCTATGGGTAAAACTTAACTTTGAGGAAGTGCGTCTCCTTTGGGTACAATAAACTTAGGAAGTGCGTCTCCTATGGGTACAATAAACTTAGGAAGTGCGTCTCCTATTGGTACAATAAACTTAGGAAGTGCGTCTCTTATGGGTACAATAAACTTTAGGAAGTGCGTCTCCTATTGGTAGAACTGAACTTAGGAAGTGCGTCTCCTATGGTAAAACTGAACTTAGGAAGTGCGTCTCCTATGGTAAAACTGAACTTAGGAGGAAATGCATCTCCTATGGGTGAAACTTGAAACAAACCTAGGAGGAAATGCATCTCCTATGGGTAAAACTAAAACTTAGGAGGAAATGCATCTCCTATGGGTAAAGACGTGGAATGTATGCCTCTATTATCTGGGCGGGCTCCCAATTTCAACACTTGAAATAAAAGACTGAATGTATGCCTCTGTTATCTGGGCGGGCTCCCAATTTCAACACTTAAAATAAAAGACTGAATGTATGCCTCTATTATCTGGGCGGGCTCCCAACTTCGACACTTGAAAATAAAAAGACTGAATTTATGCCTCTGTTATCTGGGCGGGCTCCCAATTTCAACACTTAAAATAAAAGACTGAATGTATGCCTCTATTATCTGGGCGGGCTCCCAACTTCAACACTTAAAAGTAAAGACTGAAACCAACATATCCTATTTGAGGGCGGATGAACCCAACATATCCTATTTGAGGGCGGATGAACCCAACATATCCTATTTGAGGGCGGATGAACCCGACATATCCTATTTGAGGGCGGATGAACCCGACATATCCTATTTGAGGGCGGATGAACCCAACAGATCCTATTTGAGGGCGGATGAACCCGACATATCCTATTTGAGGGCGGATGAACCCGACATATCCTATTTGAGGGCGGATGAACCCGACATATCCTATTTGAGGGCGGATGAACCCGACATATCCTATTTGAGGGCGGATGAACCCGACATATCCTATTTGAGGGCGGATGAACCCGACAGATCCTATTTGAGGGCGGATGAACCCGACATATCCTATTTGAGGGCGGATGAACCCAACATATCCTATTTGAGGGCGGATGAACCCGACATATCCTATTTGAGGGCGGATGAACCCGACATATCCTATTTGAGGGCGGATGAACCCGACATATCCTATTTGAGGGCGGATGAACCCGACATATCCTATTTGAGGGCGGATGAACCCAACAGATCCTATTTGAGGGCGGATGAACCCGACATATCCTATTTGAGGGCGGATGAACCCGACATATCCTATTTGAGGGCGGATGAACCCGACATATCCTATTTGAGGGCGGATGAACCCGACATATCCTATTTGAGGGCGGATGAACCCGACATATCCTATTTGAGGGCGGATGAACCCGACAGATCCTATTTGAGGGCGGATGAACCCGACATATCCTATTTGAGGGCGGATGAACCCAACATATCCTATTTGAGGGCGGATGAACCCAACATATCCTATTTGAGGGCGGATGAACCCGACATATCCTATTTGAGGGCGGATGAACCCGACATATCCTATTTGAGGGCGGATGAACCCGACATATCCTATTTGAGGGCGGATGAACCCGACATATCCTATTTGAGGGCGGATGAACCCAACATATCCTATTTGAGGGCGGATGAACCCGACATATCCTATTTGAGGGCGGATGAACCCGACATATCCTATTTGAGGGCGGATGAACCCAACAGATCCTATTTGAGGGCGGATGAACCCGACATATCCTATTTGAGGGCGGATGAACCCGACATATCCTATTTGAGGGCGGATGAACCCGACAGATCCTATTTGAGGGCGGATGAACCCGACAGATCCTATTTGAGGGCGGATGAACCCAACAGATCCTATTTGAGGGCGGATGAACCCGACATATCCTATTTGAGGGCGGATGAACCCGACATATCCTATTTGAGGGCGGATGAACCCGACATATCCTATTTGAGGGCGGATGAACCCAACATATCCTATTTGAGGGCGGATGAACCCAACATATCCTATTTGAGGGCGGATGAACCCGACATATCCTATTTGAGGGCGGATGAACCCGACATATCCTATTTGAGGGCGGATGAACCCGACATATCCTATTTGAGGGCGGATGAACCCGACATATCCTATTTTAGGGCGGATGAACCCGACATATCCTATTTGAGGGCGGATGAACCCAACATATCCTATTTGAGGGCGGATAAACCCAACATATCCTATTTGAGGGCGGATGAACCCGACATATCCTATTTGAGGGCGGATGAACCCGACATATCCTATTTGAGGGCGGATGAACCCGACATATCCTATTTGAGGGGGATGAACCCGACAGATCCTATTTAAGGGTGGATGAACCCGACATATCCTATTTGAGGGCGGATGAACCCAACATATCCTATTTGAGAGCGGATGAACCCGACAGATCCTATTTGAGGGTGGATGAACCCGACATATCCTATTTGAGGGCGGATGAACCCAACATATCCTATTTGAGGGCGGATGAACCCGACATATCCTATTTGAGGGCGGATGAACCCAACAGATCCTATTTGAGGGCGGATGAACCCAACAGATCCTATTTGAGGGCGGATGAACCCGACATATCCTATTTGAGGGCGGATGAACCCGACATATCCTATTTGAGGGCGGATGAACCCGACAGATCCTATTTGAGGGCGGATGAACCCGACAGATCCTATTTGAGGGCGGATGAACCCAACAGATCCTATTTGAGGGCGGATGAACCCAACAGATCCTATTTGAGGGCGGATGAACCCAACATATCCTATTTGAGGGCGGATGAACCCGACATATCCTATTTGAGGGCGGATGAACCCGAAAGATCCTATTTGAGGGCGGATGAACCCAACATATCCTATTTGAGGGCGGATGAACCCGACAGATCCTATTTGAGGGCGGATGAACCCAACATATCCTATTTGAGGGCGGATGAACCCGACATATCCTATTTGAGGGCGGATGAACCCGACATATCCTATTTGAGGGCGGATGAACCCGACATATCCTATTTGAGGGCGGATGAACCCGACATATCCTATTTGAGGGCGGATGAACCCGACATATCCTATTTGAGGGCGGATGAACCCAACATATCCTATTTGAGGGCGGATGAACCCGACATATCCTATTTGAGGGCGGATGAACCCTACATATCCTATTTGAGGGCGGATGAACCCGACATATCCTATTTGAGGGCGGATGAACCCGACATATCCTATTTGAGGGCGGATGAATTCAACATATCCTTAAGACTTGAAGATGTCTTACCTTGAATACTTGTTGGGATGAATTTTCCCTTTCTACCTTCCCCATTTATTTTTTATTTTTTATTTTTATTTTTTATTTATTTATTATTATTTTTTATTATTTTTTTCTTCTATTTATTATTATTATTATTATTATTATTATTATTATTATTATTATTATTATTATTATTATTATCTTCCTCCTTTGAAGTCTAACCGCTGAGGATACCGACTTTCCATCCTTGTGTTGGACTACTCGCAGCCGCTAGGGATAACACCGTTGGGGAATTCTTTACTTACCTGTTGGGGATAAAATGTTATCAGCTGGGGGTATCTGACTTCCAGAAAATTTTCTAAATGGAAGGAAAATTTTCTGCCCCAGTTTGATAATATCCCTTGTGGCATGCGTTTCTGCATCAATGCCATTTCCTTTAATTGTTTCAAATCAAACGAAAACTGTTAGTTTAAAACATGGTGGTTGGTTGTGATACTCCTACTGGGATGGCTTTCCCTTTCTCCTTCCTTTCTTTGCATTCAACAACTTGTTGGGATGATATTATGTGCTGGGGATAATCCCTTCCTGCTGGGGGATATCCCTCTTCTTTTGTGGCATAGCTTGGAAACTGGCATTTTACCCGACCTTTCAGTCTAGTATGGATTTCGCCAAATCATGCTCGCTGCTCTCCTTGCTCTGTTCATGGGCCTTGGCCTTTGAGGTTTATAACCTTGGTTTTGGCAAGGATATCTCTCTTGACGCTCGTCAATCCTTTTGTCAATTCCCTTTGCTGGGGATATCTTTTTTGACACTGGCCTCGCGCTTGTTCCTCGCTGACTATACCATTTGGATATACTAGTCAGATCTCATCTTGGAAAGCTGATGGCATATTTTGAAGTCATTTCATACTTGTTCTGACCGGACAGACTCTATTGGGGAAATTTTTTATGAAAGGAGAAAGATAACAGAAACAAAATAAAAGACAAAGGAAACGATGACTCTTTTACAAAAGAAACTATAAATAAAAACCTATCAAACGCAGATACCGACTCTAATGGCCATGACATGCATATGGGGCCTATCCTTTACCGTCAATCATCTTTCAAGATCCTCAATTGGTGATTCCCCATCTGATTCTTAATCTTATTCGACTTGCAGTGCCCGAAGGGTTTTCACTATCAAGTCTCTCTCATTTTTGGCTTTTCTCTCAGCTTTCATCGCCTTATGGTGCCTGTGAAGGTTTTCACCGATAAGACTCTCTCATTTGTATCACTTTCCAGCTGGGGATTTGGAGTGTCGCCGGTATGACTCTTTCTACTGGAGATTAGAGTCCTTTATGCTGTGGAACAGAATGTTATGTTCGCCGGTAAGACTCTTCATTCGTCTGACTTGGCATCTTTTGAAGACTGATCGGAAGGTCTTTCTTTGGACCGTAATGTGGGTTTTGGATAGGGCTAGAAAGAAAGGGTATTAAAGGCTCAAAAAATGCATTAATTTTGGGTTATTAATTACAACCTTCGGAATTAGATTTATTGACATCAAACGCAACTTTTGCCCCAGTTTCTTGCTTGGGGATATTTTAAATTTTTTTTTCATTTTTCAAAACTATGACCGAGCCGTGAAGCGCCTACGTATCCTCTTTGAGGAATCAGGTCAAACGTAGTTTCCAATTCCTCTTCTCCATTTGACTTTATTTTTTCTTTTTTTTTCTTTTTATCAATTTTCTTTTCTTTTCTCTTTTCATTTCTCCTTTCTTTTTGTCGTTTTTTTCTTTCTCTCTTTTTTCTTTTATTCTTCTTTTCCATTTTGTTGTTTTCTTTTCTTTCTTTTCTCTTACCTGCCATGCTCGCATATTTTATTCGTTGCTACTAATTCCGAACGAGGGGTATGAAAGAAAATAAATAAGGCTCAAAAGGGGTAACGAAGGATAAAGTGTTTGGGTAGTAGAACAAAATGCCTTCGTCGTTCCAGTCTTCAAAGTATGCTAAGTGCAAACAACACAATTTAAATTTGTAGTCTCTTCTGATGGTGCTGGACTTTGACAATTATATTCAACGTTTTATTTTTCCTTTGTCATTTCTAAAGCACCGTTTGGCGACACTCTAACTCTCATTATCTTGAACAACCCTCATGCCAGTTTGGCGAATCTTGCTTTTAACGGTTTTCTTTGTGCTTAACTTGCCCCAGTTCCACATGACTCGAGCTCTGAATAATCTCAAACCGTCCTTATTTTCTTTAAATGGTCTGATCGCCTTTCCGGGGTTTTATGATTAACTTTAAAGATTAGGCCCAAATTGTGTGCGCATGTCATGTCCTTAGAATCGGCATTGAACAAAAATGATACAATGACTAAACAAAAAGATGACTGGGAATAATCAAAGACCGGATTTTGCATTAGACTACCGGCGAAATGGTTTGAATAAAAAAAAAAACAAAACAAAACAACCGGAATAAAATCCTAAACAACCTGGACAAAACTTAAACAAACTGATATGACAAAAGGAAAAGATAAGAAGGTTTGACACAGGACAAAATCCACATTGCAACCTTAATAATCCGGACAACAGAAATGACAACAAAATAAGCCACCAACTGCTTCTCTCTTGTTAACCAAGGAACGGAGCGTCCTCCCACTTTATCAAACTTGGCATCTTAGCCACTGAGCTTTGCATTAGTATTGTCAAGACCATTGCCAGCTTCAATATCATCAACCTCCGCCAATAAGTTCCCTGATAGGATTTGAGTGCTTCTGCTATCAGGCCTGATCCCCGCAGAGTGTGCATCAGGAGGTGCAAGTAAAGGATTCTGGGTGTCATTGTCCGGCTTACCACAAACCAACCACCTTAACTTATTTGCAAAACAAACAGGTTAGAATGGACTCAATCGGTCCTCATTATTGACAACATCTTTTCTTTTTCTTTTTTTTCTTTTTTTTTTCATTCTTTTTTTCTTTTCATTTTTTCATTTTTTTCATTTCGTTTTTTTTCATTCTTTTTTTCATTTCATTTTTTCATTTTTTTTCATTTCGTTTTTTTCATTCTTTTTTTTCATTCTCTTTTTTCATTCTTTTTTTTTTGTTTCGGTCGAATCTTATGGAGATTGCCTACGTATCATGACCCCGCATGAATCAGACCTTGCGTAGTTCGTGCCAATGAAAGATAAACAATAATAAACACACATTTTTTGGAATTTCCAACTTTCAAATTAAAACAAACTTGATTGTAAAAGTTTAAAAACTAACTAACAGACTTTTGACAAGAGACAACAAACGGACTTGAAAATCAAAATCATTCGCATACTCTAATCAAAAATTACCAACTCAAAAACGAACGGCCAGTTCCTTTCCCCGTTTGCCAAATGCAACCAGACGGTTATTTTTTGCAAATGTGGCCCCTTCCAAATTTCATATAAATTTTGAGGCCGGAGAGGATTATTTTATGACACTTTACGAATTTGTCCATTCTTTTACGAAAATAACCTTTCGACAACTGAAAGATACTCTAAGGCTACTTCGGCAAGAACGGTTTAAGACGCGGCCGAAGCTGGCTCGGCTTATTTTATTTTTTCATTTTCTTTTTGACTAAACATCCAAACGGCATTCACCTGACCGTTTACTCTTTGTTTTTTTTTCAAATTATGATAAAACCTTGTGTTGCAAACACGGTCTTTCGACGTCTCGGGGACGAAGCCTTTTAAGGCTGTGTGGGTCAATTGGACCAAACTCCTAGACATGACCCAAAAGGTGGCTGTTTATGCAAAGTCAGCCTTCCGGCGTCCCTTTCGGGAACATTCGGCTATGTCTTGATAAAACAACGTCACCCGACTTCTTTATGACAAAAACTAAAATTTGACATGTATTTTTTGTTATTATTATTATTGTTTTTTTTTTTGGCTTTTTTAGCAAAAGGTGGGGTTGGACCCGATGAGGGTTGCCTACGTATCTCACATCCGGTGAGAATCAAACCCGCGTAGTTCGGGCAAATAAGCTATTTTTGAGAAGACCCTTTTCCATTTCTATTTTTTTTATTATTATTCTTTTTTCACAACAATCAAATAGACTATTATTTTTCATTCATAACAAACAAACAAATTAACGAAAAACATAAAACATTCCTTCTTTTTTGAGAAGGTGGGGTTGGACCCGATGAGGGTTGCCTACGTATCTCACATCCGGTGAGAATCAAACCCGCGTAGTTCGGTCAAATAAGAATAAGTAGGCAAATAATAATAAGCAGATGAACTAACTTTTTTTTTTGAATTTTCGTTTAAAAGAACTACTTTAAAAGAAGCGAGGAAATATTATTTTTTGATTGATTTTCTTTTTTAAAAGCAAGACTAATATTTTTTGAATTTTCGTTTTTTTTTATTCTAAAGAAAAGAAGAAAATATTTTCGGAATTTTACCTTCAATATAAGAAATGCTTCTAAAATATTTTTTTTTGAATTTTGAATTTTCTAAAGAAGAATCAAAATATTTTCGGATTTTTATTTATCTATTTTATCTTTTTGAATTTTGAACTTTCTTTTGAATTTTTTTTTGGATTATATATATACTTATTTTTGGAACAAATAATAAAATCACATTCAACGCCGGACTCTTTTTATTTTTATTTCTGGCATTTTCATAGACAAACACAGTAAAATAAAATAAAACATTTTTTTTTATTTTTTTATTTTTAAAAAAAACAGACTCTTTTCATTTTCATTTAATGGCAAAACAAACTATTTTCTTTAATATTTTAAAAAAAACAGACAGAACAATGATGATTTTTTTTATTTTTCCTTTGCTTTTAATATAACAAACTAACAAGACATTTTTTCATTTTCAAAATTTCGGCAGAGTTTCGACTCTACTCGGACTTCTATGCTGTTATTTTCTCCTTTTTTCACGATTTTCTTATATGTGGAAAATGATGAAAACTTACAAAATCTTTTTGAATTTTCATGCTTTGTTTTATTTGTATTTTTATTTTTTATATTTATTATTTCTTTAAAAAATGTGGCATGGGAGACATAATGATTTCCAAGACTTCTTGGATTCCGCAAATGCTCCCCATGCGCTTTTCCCAACATATGAAGCGTGGGGGACATATGGGAATTCCAAGACTTCTTGGATTCCACAAATGTTCCCCATGTGCTTTCCCAAAAAGCAAGCGTGGGGGACATAGGGAATTCCAAGGCTTCTTGGATTCCACAAATGTTCCCCATGCTTTGATTAAAATAACATCATGCTGGAAATGACCAAATGACCCATACGCCCTTGACTAAATACAACATGTAGCACATAGGATGCCGAAAGATTGTCTATTATTTTCAGGTTGCTTGTCCTAGACGGACCCAACCCCTATGTTGAGTCCCCTAAGTCAAATGCACATGATGCAAATAAACGTTCCTACTAGGGATCCGGCATGTGGCTTTGTTATACTAGGTTCAAAAACCTGGGTCGGTGTTCTAGACAGTGTACCCGAGCGGACAACTCGAGCTGAGGAAGGAGCTCCTTTCCGGGAACCAAAAGGCCAGCCGGCTTAGAAACTTTCCGAGCCTCTTTTATTCAGGGTATGACACTAACAGAATAGGGAGTCTCAACCAGTAAGCACATCCCCGGAGGTAAGAAGAGAAGGGTTTCGGCACAGTTTATATACAATTCAGATAATATCAAAGCGGTAAAAGACAACATTTAGTATGTTATGTCAAAACATGCAATATATATCGGATAATAAAGCCAAATATAACAATTATTCTAAGCTTGAATCCTTGAGCCCTGAACCAGTGGTTCTGGGTTTAATTTCCAGCAGCGGTTTTGTCATACTGGGTTTATAACCTGGGTATACGTTCTAGACTGTGTACCCGAGCGGACAGCTCGAGCCGAGGGGGGGCAGCGTACCGGGAATACAGAAGCTTCACCGGCTTAGCAACTTGTCCGAACCTCGTTCTAAATTGGGATTTGACACTATACAGAAAAGAAGTCGTACGAAGTACACCCTTCTTCATGATTCAGAAGACTCAGAAAGGATATGGGTTTCGGCACAGTTTATATACAGTTCAAATAATATCAAAGCGGTAAAAGCAGCATTTAACACATTAGGCTCAAACATGTAAAAATCAGATAATAGATAAAGCCAAATAATAACAATTATTTTAAGCTCGAATTCTTAACCCTGAACCAGTGGTTCTGGGTCAGTCCCCAGCAGAGTCGCCAGAGCTGTCACACCTCCTTTTTCCGCGCCCGATGGGGCGCAGGGGGAGTTTTTTCCAATTAAAGGACAATCGAAACGGGATTGGTTTAATTATTTCAGAGTCGCCACTTGGGAGATTTAGGGTGTCCCAAGTCACCAATTTTAATCCCAAATCGAGGAAAAGAATGACTCCATATTACAGTCTGCGTACCAGAAATCCGGATAAGGAATTCTGTTAACCCGGGAGAAGGTGTTAGGCATTCCCGAGTTCCGTGGTTCTAGCACGGTCGCTCAACTGTTATATTCGGCTTGATTATCTGATTTTATACAAGTGTGAACTTATGTGCAAAATTTAACTTTTAACCGCTTTTATCATTTACTGTTTTTATCAAGAATTGCAACGTTGTGAAAATGTATCTCGAACCGCGTTACAATCAATGTACCCGTGGTCGTCGACACACTTTGACTCCGTTGAGATTTGGATTTGGGTCACATCAATGTGCACCCGAGTTTAAGGAAATTAAATTATTAAAGGCGCGCCTAAAGCGACTAGCGTATTTATTTTGGGTAGGACCGTGGAATTTTACTAAACGGTCCATCCCGAAGCCTAAACAATTTTTAAAGCAATATTTATTGAGGGCCCCGCAATTTGTATTTTTATTTGGCGAGGCTCACCTCGTTCTTTATTTCTAATGAATTTGCAACGTCATGGACATGCATCTCGAACCACGTCACAGTCAATGTACCCGTGATTAGAGAGGCATTTCGAATCCGTCGAGATTTGGATTTGGGTCACATAAATGTGCACCCGAGTTTAAGAAGGTAAAGTTTATTAAAGCGTATCCTAAAGAGACTAACGTGTTGTCATTTTAGGAAGGTTGTGAGATTTGCTAAACAACCCGTCCGGGAAACTAAATGCTTCAATGATTTACATTTAACAAGGGCCCCGCATCTGCGTGTTTTGTTTATTTTCATCGAGGCTCATCTCGTTCTTATTTTAAAAGGATATCCTATAGCAACTACGTTTCTTGTCGTGTTCGTCTCTATCAATTGAAAACGGTAGACAGTCCTAATTAATTACATGATTGCGAGTTTACTTATAACAGGATTTAAAATGCCGAACCGTACCTCGACTCAACTTTTGGACTTTGGGCTGGAACTCGACTTCAACTCGACCTCACTGACGGACTGTTTGGTCGACGACTGTGGGATGGTGGCGTTTCGAAGTTTGTACGCGAGAGGGTGGCGATGAAAGGTTGCTGGGCTTCGAACGTTGGGGGGGTGCGACTGGAGGTGGAGAAATCTGTTTGTGGTGGTGTTAGGGTGGTGTTTGGGGAAGTGGTCGTGAGCAGTTGACGGAGTTGGAGGGGACGGGTGGTGTTGGGTGGTTTTTTGACGATGGTGGTAATGGAGGTTGCTAGCGGCGGACTGCTTGGAGGTTGACGACGGGTGAGTAGGGGTTGTTTGGTTCAGACGGTGGTTGACGAGGGGAGTGCGACGGGCTGTTTGGGCAGTGACGTTTGGTGGTGATGTTGAGCTGGTTTTTGGACGTGAGGGCGACTGGTTTGGTGGTTTTGCTGGACGGGGAGTGTGACGAAGCTTGGTGGTCAGTGGTCGACGATGGCGGAGCTCGCAACGGCAACAATGGCGGATTCAAGGAGGAGGAAGGCGATGGTTTGTTGGAGGTGGGTCACGACGCGGGGAAGTAGGGTTTGGTCGTGGGTTTTTTTGGACAGTAGGGTTCCTGTTTCTTCTTCATGTGAAAAAGATGATGAAACAGTACATTTTTCAAAAATCTTCCAAAGTCCTCTCCCTTCTGTTGGCTTTTTTTGTCTGTGTTTTGTAACACAATGCCCATAAAAATGAGCCCCACGCGTTGTGGGGTTCAAGGCATATGTCCCCCACGCGTGGTGGGGTTCCCCACGTGTCCTGGACACGGTTTATTATGGGCTAGGTCCGAAAATTAGGCCTAAAACAGGGTAATTTGAACCCGAATATTATTCTTTTGCCCGGACCCGAGAAATAGGAACACGTTGCTTAACTAGTCCTATGTAAGCAAAATAACTACCAAAAATAAGACTAGTATTTAAACAAAACTATATCTTTTTAAATATTTTTCAAGGTTTAAAATAGCTACAAAATATTAATAAAACTATTTTTTGTAATTTTCGTTTTTAAATATTAAGATAAAATATGAGGTAATATTTTTGTATTTTTCAAAGTTAAAAATGACTATAAAACCTTAATAGAACTATATTTTTTGTAATTTTCGAAATTATATAAAGTACAAAAATAAAGTGCAATTTTTGTATTTTTCAAGTTTATGAGAGATACATAAACTAAAATTTATATATATATATTTTTTGAAATTTTTCTTTTTGCAACGAAATAAAGTAAAAATAGTTAAAATAGCTATACTAGACCCAATTTCACATATTCACGCTAAAAATGTGAAAATTCTCGGGGAGGGTCAAAAATCACGTGCTTACAGCTGCCCCTCTTTGACTGGAAACACGAAGAGTTTTCCGACAAAGAACGACTAGACGTGTTTTTGACCCGACCATTACTTGGACGGACTACACTTAAGGAAAGGGAGGGAATGTGACCGAGCCCTGGTATCTGAGCTGCCTACATATCCTTGGTTATACAGGAATCAGGCCACGTGTAGTTCGGGAATGAGAGAGATGGTAGAGTGTACCGAGGTGAAGAGCCGATCGAGGTGCCGTTCCGTTGAGGTTCCGGTCCGCGGTCCTGTCATTACAACAAAAATGAAAACTGAAAAAGACTAACTAAGCCTATCAGCTACTAGTTACAAGGATTCCTATCTCTTAAGTCTTCTGAAACTTGGTCTTGAGTCTTGAATGGTGCTTCATACAGACTTTGGATTTGAACCTTGATACTTGCTAGTTGTAGGCGCTAGTTCTTGAGCAGATCACATCTGTTCTCCACTTCCGTGCTTTGGATTCATTCATTTTTCTTCTTTTTTTTTTTTTGTTTTTGTGACTAGCTCTTGTTGACCCTCTCAGACTGTTGACTCGCATTCTTGGGGCGAGCTTCTTGTTGCTTCTATCTTGGATTGAGTGCTGGGGATTTTTGTTGTAGCCTTCTGCCTTCCAATGGGTTACGGCTTGACTTTGAACGATCCCGCTGTTCTACAGGCGGACCCCTAACTTCTTCAATCTTTGACATATAACAATCTTCTGCTCTACAGGCAGGCCCCTGACAATCAAAACAAACAAAACAAACAAAATTTCCTAACCCAGTTTGCACTGGGAAGGTTTGTGAGTCGTTAGCAAAATCGTAGCCCACTGATACTACTGATGCAGTGCTGAGAGTGAACTAAACACTAGATTAGGATGTATTCCCTTGTTATACAGGTGGGCGCCTAACTTCAATGCTTGAAATGTAAGGACTGAAATGTATTCCTCTGTTCTATGGGCGGGCTCCCAACTTCAACACTTGTAATGAAAAAGACTGAAATGTATTCCTCTCGTTATACAGGTGGGCGCCTGGATTTAGGAAAATGACTCTTTTTTCAAAATGTTTTTTTTAGCATCTTAGGAGAAAGATTCATCGGACTAAGATTTTGATCCTAGGAGAAGGTTCGTCAGACTAGGTCTCTATCTTAGGAGAAAAATTCGTCAGACTAAGATTTTGATCCTAGGAGAAGGTTCATCAGACTAGGTCTTGTTTTTTGGTATCTTAGGAGAAAGATTCATCAGACTAAGATTTTGATCCTAGGAGAAGTTTCATCAGACTACGTCAGACTAGGTCTCTATCTTAGGAGAAAAATTCGTCAGACTAAGATTTTGATCCTAGGAGAAGGTTCATCAGACTAGGTCTTTTCTTTTTGGTATCTTAGGAGAAAGATTCATCAGACTAAGATTTTGATCCTAGGAGAAGGTTCGTCAGACTAGGTCTCTATCTTAGGAGAAAAATTCGTCAGACTAAGATTTGGATCCTAGGAGAAGGTTCATCAGACTAGGTCTTTTCTTTTTGGTATCTTAGGAGAAAGATTCATCAGACTAAGATTTTGATCCTAGGAGAAAGTTCATCAGACTAGGTCATTTTTTGTTTTTGGTTATCTTAGGAGAAAGATTCATCAGACTAAGATTTGGATCCTAGGAGAAGGTTCGTCAGACTAGGTCTCTATCTTAGGAGAAAAATTCATCAGACTAAGATTTTGATCCTAGGAGAAGGTTCGTCAGACTAGGTCTCTATCTTAGGAGAAAAATTCATCAGACTAAGATTTTGATCCTAGGAGAAGGTTCGTCAGACTAGGTCATTTTTTGGTTATCTTAGGAGAAAGATTCATCAGACTAAGATTTTGATCCTAGGAGAAGGTTCATCAGACTAGGTCATTTTTGTTTTTTGGTTATCTTAGGAGAAAGATTCATCAGACTAAGATTTTGATCCTAGGAGAAGGTTCGTCAGACTAGGTCATTTTTGGTTATCTTAGGAGAAAGATTCATCAGACTAAGATTTTGATCCTAGGAGAAGGTTCGTCAGACTAGGTCTCTATCTTAGGAGAAAAATTCGTCAGACTAAGATTTTGATCCTAGGAGAAGGTTCGTTAGACTAGGTCTCTATCTTTGGAGAAAAATTCGTCAGACTAAGATTTTGATCCTAGGAGAAGGTTCATCAGACTAGGTCATTTTTGTTTTTTGGTTATCTTAGGAGAAAGATTCATCAGACTAAGATTTGGATCCTAGGAGAAGGTTCGACAGACTAGGTCATTTTTGGTTATCTTAGGAGAAAGATTCATCAGACTAAGATTTTGATCCTAGGAGAAGGTTCGTCAGACTAGGTCTCTATCTTAGGAGAAAAATTCGTCAGATTAAGATTTTGATCCTAGGAGAAGGTTCATCAGACTAGGTCATTTTTTTCCTTTTTTTTTCTTCAAAAACAACTTAGGAGGAAGTGCATCTCCTATGGGTAAAACTTAACTTTGAGGAAGTGCGTCTCCTTTGGGTACAATAAACTTAGGAAGTGCGTCTCCTATGGGTACAATAAACTTAGGAAGTGCGTCTCCTATTGGTACAATAAACTTAGGAAGTGCGTCTCCTATGGGTACAATAAACTTTAGGAAGTGCGTCTCCTATTGGTAGAACTGAACTTAGGAAGTGCGTCTCCTATGGTAAAACTGAACTTAGGAAGTGCGTCTCCTATGGTAAAACTGAACTTAGGAGGAAATGCATCTCCTATGGGTGAAACTTGAAACAAACCTAGGAGGAAATGCATCTCCTATGGGTAAAACTAAAACTTAGGAGGAAATGCATCTCCTATGGGTAAAGACGTGGAATGTATGCCTCTATTATCTGGGCGGGCTCCCAATTTCAACACTTGAAATAAAAGACTGAATGTATGCCTCTGTTATCTGGGCGGGCTCCCAATTTCAACACTTAAAATTAAAGACTGAATGTATTCCTCTGTTATTATGGGCGGGCTCCCAATTTCAACACTTGAAAGTAAAAACTGAATGTATGCCTCTGTTATCTGGGCGGGCTCCCAATTTCAACACTTAAAATAAAAGACTGAATGTATGCCTCTATTATCTGGGCGGGCTCCCAACTTCAACACTTAAAAGTAAAGACTTAAACCAACATATCCTATTTGAGGGCGGATGAACCCAACATATCCTATTTGAGGGCGGATAAACCCAACATATCCTATTTGAGGGCGGATGAACCCGACATATCCTATTTGAGGGCGGATGAACCCGACATATCCTATTTGAGGGCGGATGAACCCGACAGATCCTATTTGAGGGCGGATGAACCCGACATATCCTATTTGAGGGCGGATGAACCCGACATATCCTATTTGAGGGCGGATGAACCCGACATATCCTATTTGAGGGCGGATGAACCCGACATATCCTATTTGAGGGCGGATGAACCCGACATATCCTATTTGAGGGCGGATGAACCCGACATATCCTATTTGAGGGCGGATGAACCCGACATATCCTATTTGAGGGCGGATGAACCCGACATATCCTATTTGAGGGCGGATGAACCCAACAGATCCTATTTGAGGGCGGATGAACCCAACAGATATTAATAAAACTATTTTTTGTAATTTTCGTTTTTAAATATTAAGATAAAATATGAGCTAATATTTTTGTATTTTTCAAAGTTAAAAATGACTATAAAACCTTAATAGAACTATATTTTTTGTTATTTTCGAAATTATATAAAGTACAAAAATAAAGTGCATTTTTTGTATTTTTGAAGTTTATGAGAGATACATAAACTAAAATTTATATATATATATTTTTTGAAATTTTTCTTTTTGCAACGAAATAAAGTAAAAATAGTTAAAATAGCTATACTAGACCCAATTTCACATATTCACGCTAAAAATGTGAAAATCCTCGGGGAGGGTCAAAAATCACGTGCTTACAATGCGAACTTTTTGTCGTAAATGGGACTTCTGCCAGCCTTGTTTTGTTCGCAATTTGAGAGGGTTTACAATTGCAAACCTTGGGTCGCAAATGCGACATTTGCGACCTGTTAAGTGAGACTTTTGATGGGATTTTCATCCATTTCTCAGTTTTCTCAAACCCTAAACCTCCATGGGTGATTTTTCAAAGACCCAAACTTCTCCAAATTGTTGGGTAAGTGTATCTAATCAATTTTCAACTATATTTTGTGATTATATCTTAGATTTAACATCAAATTCATGAGAACCTAAAGGAAAATTTGGGGAAAGTTGTGAAATCTTTCAAAAATGTAAAATGATGATTTGAATGACCAAATGGTATAGAAATTAGATAATTTTTGTGTGGGTGAACTCGTAGAAGAATGGGTGTTCGATTTTTTTGTAAATTTTATCGGGTTTCGAGGTGCGGGCCAGGGGAGTTGACTTTTTGCAAATTGTATAAGAATCATAGTTTTGTTAATTAAAATTGTTTTCTCTTGCATTGTTTGATATATTCAAGTCATTTTTGGCTAGATTGAGCCGAGAGTTGATGAATTGGTAAAGGAAAAGCTAAATTGAGTATTGAATTGGCCTGATTGAGGTAAGTATCTTGCCTAACCTTGTGTGGGGGACTTCCCCTTAGGATTTGAGTCTTTTATGCTAATTGTAGTCCGTGGATGCGAGATGACAAGTGTGTGCTCGGACTTAT
This sequence comes from Nicotiana sylvestris, assembly GCF_000393655.2. Classification (NCBI taxonomy): domain Eukaryota; kingdom Viridiplantae; phylum Streptophyta; class Magnoliopsida; order Solanales; family Solanaceae; genus Nicotiana; species Nicotiana sylvestris. The sequence continues at coordinate 83,289,411 of NC_091062.1, read as the reverse complement.
TTGTGGGAAATTTGCCTCTAGGGTTCTTAGGTCCTTATTTTCATTATGTGAAAAGTATCCCATTATGATCGGGTTTCCTAATTGCTTAAATTGCCTCTATATGCTCCATATGATGTTGTTAGCTTTACTTTAATTCTTACGTGTTACTTGACCCTTAATCACCTTAATTGAAGTGATTGCCTTCCTTATTATTTTCATACTTCTTGATTGTGAGTTTCTCTATGACTTCGCGCAATATGTTACATGTGCAATTGTTGTAGTTATCGGTGTAGTTATCATGTGTTTATTATGTCTTGTTGTTATGTTGAGGTTATCGTGCTTCTTGGTTTTTCCGTAATCCTTATTATGTACTATTCCTGCTTAAATTGACGATTATTCATGTTGAACAAGACTTATGACATTCCCCTGGTAATTGTCCATTGTTGAGTATTGACTCAAGTTGAGATCTATATTGCGAAGCTAACTACTGAAACAAGATTTGTTATTGTTGATTCCCTTGCCGGGACAAGATTGGTTATTGTTGATTCCCTTTTCGGGATGTTATTGTTTCTATTGTTGATTCCCTTGCCGAGATGTTATTGTTTCTATTGTTGATTCCCTTGCTGGGATGTTATTGTTTTCTATTATTGATTTCCTGGCCATGATATTGTTGTTTCTATTGTTTGGATGAGGAAGAGTGTAAAGCACGAAGGGTGATGTCCTGCATGATATTGTGAGGAAGAGTGTAAATCACGAAGGGTCATGCCATGCATGATATTGTGAGTGAGTGTTAATGCACGAAAGGTGATGTCATGCCGATATTGTGAGTCTAAAAGCACGAAGGGTGATGACGTGCCACATTATTGAGAGTAAAAGCATGAAGGGTGATGTCGTGCCACATTATTGAGAGTAAAAGCACGAAGCGTGATGGTCGTGCATGATATTGTGGGAGAGAGAGTTAAAGCACGAAAGGTGATGTCGTGCACATTTCTATTTATGCATATTGTGAGGAAGAGTGATAAAGCACGAAGGGTGATACCGTGCACTTTTTGTTTGTTGTGATTATTTGTGGTTATCAATTCAAGTGTTTTAGTGGTTTAGATTCCTTTACTACTGTGATCCTTGTGATGGACCCCATAGTATTTTCAATACTTCGCCGTATTTATATACATTTTTTAATACTTCAAATTTCAATAATTGTTTCATTTTTAATTCAATTAGTTACTCAGTTAAATTTCCTTAAATATTTTGAGGTTGTATTTTACTTAAAAAGGAATTTCTGCTAAGTTAATTTCTTAAATCCCATGTTAAAGGTAATAAGTCATTCGATGTTGTATTTTAATTGAAAATGGTACTTTCTTTATTCAAATGATTTCTAAAAATAATTTCATCTTTTCTTGCTGAGTTCCTCATTAGCTTAGAATCTATAGTCTACTTTATTTTATGTAAAATACACTCCTTAAACATCTTAATTGCATTGGTTATGGACCCTATGTATTGAGTAACATAAGAATATTGTTGTGCAAAGAGAGATAGAAATATGTGGGCACAAGGTGTCGGGTATGCTAAAAGTTGTTAATTGAGGTTATGATATGAGACATTGAGTTTGAGATAGTTGGAATTGTGCATAAGAACGATATGATTTATTGAGATGACATCACCTTCCTTGTTTCAGTACATTTTTACTTGTCTGTGTTCCAGCTATGGTGGTGTTAATTTATTTGGTTATCTTTCATTTCCATCCGTGTTTATCTTTATTATTTCTACTGATTGTAGTTTGTTCTTTCCCTGCTGTTGACATTACTTTGTCACTGTTAGGTTGATAGTCTATTATCAAATCATGTTCAATTTATTTGACCAGTAAGTGTCTAGACTGTTCCTCGTCACTACCCCTCTGAGGTTAGTCTTGATACTTACTAGGCACTGTCGTGGTGTGTCATACTACACTTCTGCACTTTTTTGTGTACAGATCCAGGTATTCGATCGGTAGTAGCTGTGCGGGTCGTTGCGGTGGAGACCCAAGGTAAACCTGCTACAGCGTTCACAGGTCTCGGAGTCACCTTCATTTGTACTTATTTCCATCTGTTCCTTTGTTTCGGAACAATGATGTATTTATTTTGTATTACTATTCTTAGAAAGGCTTATGACTTGTACCACCAGTTTTGGGAGTTGTATTTTGTTAAGAATTATTTAATTTAAAGTTAGCAAATGTAAATTTTATCCCGGTTAATGTTAGGCTTACCTAGTTTAGAGACTAGGTGCTATCACGACTCCTTTTGAGGGATTTTGGGTCGTGACAAGTTGGTATCATAGCTCTAGGTTCGTAGGTGCTATGAGTCATAAGCAGGTTTAGTAGAGTCTTGCGTATCGGTACGTAGACATCTGTACTTATCTTCGAGAGGCTACAAAACTGTTAGTAAATTCCACTTCTTTCATTTCTTGTCGTGCGATATTAGTTCAGCTCGGAGTATATGACTTATGTCCCTTTACATCCACTCGTGTATAATATTACACTCTCAGTGTCATGAGCAGCTTCACTCCAGGTGTAATGACTTGTACGCATGGTCGGAATTGAATTCCGTGGAATTCAGAGTTGATTTGGAAAGAGAATTCTCATTTCGGAAGCTTTAAGTTGAAAGAATTGACTAAGATTGGATTTTAGAGTAAACGACCTAGGAATCGGGATTTAAAGGTTCCAGTAGGTTCATATGATGATTTCAAACTTGGGCTTATGCCTGGATTGGGTTTTGGATGACCCGAGAGCGTTTTGGTGACTATTGTGGAAGTTAGCATTATGGAAGAAATTTCATAAGTTTGGGTTGAAGTGTATTTCAGCGTTACTGATGTTCGTTTGGGATTCCAAGTCTGGGAATAGCTCTATATGGTGATTCTGGTATTAGGAGCGCGATCGCTAGTGAATTCGGAGGTCCGTAGGTCATTTTGGAGTCAATTGTCTAAAGATAGAAATTTGAAGGTTTTTCGGAAGTTTGACCGAAATTTGACTTTTTGATATCGGGGTCAAAATCTAATTCTGAAAGTTGTAGTAGGTCTGTAATGTCGAATATGACTTGTGTACAAAATTTGAAGTCAATCGGACGTGATTTGATAGGATTAAATGTCGAAAGTAGAAGTTTGAAATTCTAAAGTTCATAAAGCTTGGATTGGATGTCGATTCGTGATTTTAGAATTGTTTGATATGATTTCAGGCCTCGAGAAAGTCCGTAATATGTTTTGGGACTGGTTGGTATGATTGGTTGGGGTCCCGAGGCCTCGGGTGGATTCTGGGTTGTTAACGGATCGAATTAGAACTTGAAGGATGAGCTAAAGGGGTCTTGTTGCTGGTGCAACCGCTTCTGCGGAGGGTTCACCGCAGAAGCGGCCCCACAGAAGTGAGGAAGGGAACCGCAGAAGCGGTTAGAAGTGAAAGAGTAAGAGGCCGCCGGTGCGAAGGAATTCCCGCACTTGTGTGATCGCAGGTACGGTCAGTGCGGCGCAGAAGCGGGCTGGGGCAGCTGGAGGAGGACTGCAGAAGCGGTATTGGAACCGCACCTGCGGAACTGCAGAAGCGGTCAAGAGACCACAGGTGCGGAAAGTGCTGGAAGCAGTGGGTTGTTTTAAAAGTCAGGATTTGGCCATTTTCTTCCATCTTTCTCCTGGCTTAGGCAATTCTTGGAAGGTCTCAAGAGGGGTTTTTCATCATCAACGACAAGATAAGCTATCCCCACCTATCTTGAGTTAAATACGTTGATTATGTACGGATTTGAGCATAAAATTGGTTGAATTTTGGGTAGGAAATTGAGAGTAAATTATATATTTGAGTTCTCGAGGTTGTGGGTAAACTTATTCTTCGAAAAAATTTGGAATCCGGGCACGTGGGCCCGAGGGCGTATTGGTCAACTTTTCGATCGGTGTTAGGAATTGTTATAAATTGGATCATTAGGGGTAACTGAGCATATATTAATGGATTTGAATTATTATTGGCTAGATTTGGAGCTTTGTATGTCGATTCAAGTCTTCGGAAGGATGAGGAATGTCGATTATGGCTCTTCGGAGCGAGGTGAGTCTCCTTTCTAACCTTGTAAGAGGGAATTGTCCCCATAGGTGAAATAAGTGATTATGTGTTCTTATTTGTGAGGGCTACGTACGCACGAGGTGACGAGAGTCCGTGCGTAGCTACTAATATATGTAAGTCCGGGTAGTCTAGGACCCAAAAGCATGCTATACTTGGAATATCTGTAATCTTATTGACAGTTGAATTTCTTAAATCCTATCGAACTGGTACATGATTTTCCAAAAGGATTGAACTTCATTTTCTTAAATCGTTAAAAGAGAATTGGCTTTTATTTGGATAAATGTTCCCCGATAAAGTCTTAATTGGCTGTTTGAGCATGTATTTCTATGTGTACCTGCGTCGCATGTATCATTTGTGCAGGATGATTGTTTATTTAAATATGACTGTGTCGCATGTAGGATTAGCGAGCGGGGTAATAGATGCATCTATGGTTCGCGTCGTTCGACCCTCGGCAGTGAACATTTTACATTTATGTTGGATCGAGCCGTACGTCCTCGGCATGATTTACGCATGCTTGTATTGCTTGCCTTGAGAGTTATTGATATTGATATTTGCTCTCCCCGACTTGAGATAATTGTTAATTAATGGATTATAAATTCGGAGACTTTTAATAAAAAAGGAACTCTTACCTGTTTCGTGACTTATTTGAATTTACTGTTGTTCGTAATAAATCCGTTATTCATTTCTTTAATAATATTACTGTTAGACTACTAGCAAGTGTCGAAGTCGACCTCTCGTCTCTACTTCTTAAAGATTAAATGGGATACTCATTGGGTACACGTTGTTTTCGTACTCAAACTACACTTGCTGTGCATTTTTGTTGCACAGGTTCATATGTGGCTAGTGGCTTAGTGGCATAGCGGCATGATTGATATGGAGACTTGGGTGAGCTGCAATTATCGAGACAACCCACAGCTAGCAGAGTCTCCTTCAGAGTATTGTACTGTATTTTTATTTTTGTCCACTTGTATTCCGGACAGTTACTATATTTTACGTCATTCCCTAGTAAATGCTCATGCCCTTGTGACACCGGGTTCTGGGATGATTATGGGGTATCTTGTATTAACTGCTTAACATTCATATTCGATTTGAAATAGTTATCTTTTATTGGTAAAATTGAAGGAAAATCATAGTTTTCAAAATTATTAAAAAGAGAATTTAATTAAGTATTTTGGTTGGCTTGCCTGACAGCGGTGTCCGGCACCATCACGATCCTTAGTGAATTTTAGGTCATGACAACATGGCATTAGAGCACTAGGTTCCCTTAGGTCTCACAAGTCATGAGCAAGTCTAGTACGGAGACATCTTTACTTATTTTCGGGAAGCTACACGGCAGTTAGGAGTACTTCCCTTCTTAATTCCTCATCATGCGATTTGATTCCTTGAGGTTTATGCCCTTGTTTCTTTCCTACTCAATCTTACGTGACGCGAACCGGTTGTTATAAATCGAGAATTGAAGAATTGTAATGGTACTACCTATGTGGAGCGGGGTGTTTCTCCCTGCGGGGTTGTTTGAGCTATTATCGTCACCTTGTGGAAGGATATTCTATTGCTTCAACTCAGTAGTGGTACTTTTGAGAGCTTTGAGGCTAGGCACAAGTTGCCATGATTCTTATGAACGTTTGTTCCGTGGTAATTATATGATGTTAGGATGTTTGCCTATATGTCAGGGTAGTGAATGACTTGAAGAGAGGTTTACTCAGTGCATAATCTAGAGATTCGGTATTTTATTCCCGATAGGGGAAAGAAAATCGTGCTGAGAATGTTCAGGTTTGGGTTGATGGGGTAACGGAACTTGGTATTTGCGAGCGTGGTGGAGTTTTCTTCTATGATGAGTTGTCGTTGTCCTTATTGAAGGTACTAAGTTCGCCAGTGTTATGATCTTCTACGATTCTCCCTTAGGGCAGGATATTGTAAGATAGTATTGGAAAAGTGACGATTAAATATCGCAGCGTGCAGTGGTTCAGGGTTTAATTTGTATTTCTAATGTTGACAGCTCAAGAACTATGATCTTCGGAAAAGGTTTAAAGTTAGTAGCGATTGGTGGGTTCAAGTGTTACGAAGATAGATTTTATTTAAGGCAATAACCGAGCACCAAAGGATGATGAAGGACGTGTGGGAAGTGTCATGCGATGGTTAAACTTCTAGAAGACCAGGTGCAAGAAGTGGAGGTCGAGTAGTTACTTAAAGAAGTGAGTCTACCCAAAGTGGGAGAGTGGTAGAGCAGTATGTGGATTCAGTGGCTGGGTCTACGGACTTGATTTGAAATATCATCTATTATATGGTGGGAGATTTGATATAACAGAAAGGAGTTGCTTGATATGAAGGAGGTTACTACATAACTTTGAATTGGAGGATATTGTTGCACATTTAGTTGATGTCCAGGAGGGGTGAATGGACTTGTGCAGCTAGTAAATGAGCACGGGCTCAGGTGGGTCATCTTCTGTGAGCATATCAACGGCCGCGTGGTTGGCGAAGCCTCTGCGAAGAATCCTACTAGCTATCTGGTGAAGGGGTCGGACATGTGAACATGGTTAACGATTCAAAGTATTCATAAATGGTGTTATAGAAAGATTTCAAGAACTCCGCGGGATGGTTTTGCTAGATCTATGTCAATATGAGATAAAGAATACTGGTGAATTCTAGAGATTGTGTATCAATGGCTTCAAGCTAAGTGAGAGAGTCCCACCGCCTATGATTGGGTTGCATGGTTAACTACTTGTGAGATTTCTAGTCATTAGCATATTGATGGGTTATTTCAGCTACGGGAAAGGAACGTAAGTGGTAATTCGATCAAAGGAATTGTTAAATGTATGTTATGGTTGTCCTTATTGGCTCATGTTCCTTGGGGAAGGATTCAGGAATTATGCCTTGTATAGATGCGGTTTCAAGGGAAGTGATTCTGCCGGGTGCTTCGCCGAGAGGGTATTTATGTGAAAGAAGATTCATAGAGTTGATTATATTTGGGGCCAAGTCAGAACGGGTGGCTCTCAACAATGGTCCTAGTGGATTCAAAGGGTAAAGCGTGGTGCCTAATGATTTCGAGCCTATAGGTACGATTAAGAATCAAGCTTGTGTAGCAGCTTATGAGAAGAGGCCAGAATGTTCTATGATGTTTTACTTGCAGCGTAGCATTTGGGAGGTACGAAATGGTTCGTAGGATTTGAGATAGCCTGGTCTCGTGATTCAAGGTCACTCGGGATGAGTGCGGATAGAGTGTGTTATGTGTTGAATATAGTTATTGTTATTTCTAAGGCAATCAAGTATAAATTGGGAGAAGATAGATTGGTTAGCCATAGTTGAATTGGCATATTGGTGGTAATGATCAGTTCCTTCAGCGTAATCAAGTTATGCGAATGATTTGTGACGGTATGTGGGAGGCTTGTCGGCCATTGTAATTGATGTTATTCAAAAGTATTCTATTGTTATGGCTTGTTATGTGTAGGCGGATCACAGAAGGGCTATGGTGACTTAGACCACTACTTAGAGATTTGCATATTTTACGTTACGAGAATTCACCTATATGTTGCTATGGTTCTCCGAAGTGAGTTAAGTGAAAGGTCTTTATATGATGAAGTGGTAATCTATTAGTGGTTCCGGAGTTATGACGAAAATCATGTTCTATCGTATATTGGCATGATGGGTGCAGTGAGTGGTATGGAATTTGAATTGAGGATCAAGGTTTCAGTTCGGTGTTGACAAGGTTGTCACGAGCTCAGATGAGTAGGAAAGGAGTTTCGATGTTTAAAGTAAGTGGGTATTGCCCTCAGTGTCACCTAAGATCGGTGTTTTGTGCAAAAAGGTTTTGCATCTTGGTCAAGGATTCTTGATCGCTTTTCAGCGTTAGTGCGGCCGGTGGTTTGGATGTACAGACCTGTTATGTGTCATGGAAGGTTGTGAGAGCATTCCCCACGGGAAGGTTGTATAAGGGTGGCATGCAGTCACTTGATAGATTGAGGAGTTAAACTAAGTATAAATATTGTGGTGATGATGTTAAAAATGAGAATTGATGCCTGGATGGCACTCGGTCTATTGGGTTGTGGACTGTGGAGGATTACTCCGGTTATGATGGTTGTTCCTGTGTGTTATGAGAAAAGGGGAGTTATTATGGGCCTTTGAAAGGTTATTAGTTTAGTTCAGTGCGATCAGAATCAGCTCGAGGTCTATGGATGGCTTTAAATGTGAATATGGGATCTATATCAGGCCAGACATGTTCGTTTCAGCAATGCGCTCCTTGTGGAGGAGTGGTCGGGGTGTTATCTCGCTGTCAGCTATGTCATGTAATGATGTATTGCTCCATGTGAGTCGTGAGATGGCTTGGTGAATCTCTTATGTGTTGAGGTTCTGCGTAGAGATGATGTTATATGAGTAGAATGGCTCTGGAGATTCAGATCGTATATCGCACCTCAGTTATGCTTGAGTTTGTAGCTTATAACGCTATATGTCTCCCTAGGGATGGTATTATGCACTTGACATGCTAGTGACTGACATTCGGTATTTTGATGTAATGAAAAATCTAGCTCGGTGTGTATCTCCTTATGTGAGTTTATGTGTGGATCGGGTGGCACGCCGCCATGGATATGTTTTTCGGATCGGGTTGCGCGCCGCAACAGTGTGATGTTGAGTACAGTTCCCCGTATCTGTTTTTATGTGTTTTGTTTCCTATTTTTTCTAAGGAAAGCTCATGTTAGATGTGTGCCCGCATCGCATGTATGATTTGCGAGCGGGGTGTCTGTTCAATTATGTTGATTGCGTCGCATGAATGATTCGCGAGCGGGGTAATTGGGTTTCCTTTTCAGAATTTGTTTCCTTTGTGTATCATGTTCGAATTGGTAGCCTATTGGCACATTGTGATGGCATATGAGACATTTCTTATCATGTCTGGGGTGGCTTATTGCCTGAGCAGTTCGTACGAGGTGAGACGAGAATGTTAGATTTAGGATCAGTGCAATCTGATTATATGAAGTATATTAAGGAGATAAGACCATTATTTGGTTCAAAATGAGGTGATGGTTCTTGTCAGGAATATAGGCCTAATGATTTGTTGGTTCGGTAGTTGGTTATGAATTTCTACACATCTCTTCCGTCGTGGTAGTATTGTAAGAGTTAGAGCAAGACCTATGTATGTCATGAGGTGCAATGGGAGCATCAAATTCGTGGAATTTCGACTAATTTTACCAGAGAATGTTATTGTGGTCCTGTGAGTAAAGTGGTACAAGGTGTGAATTTAGCTAAGGTATGCAGTCATGTTTTGGTGCTACGTATAGCTATTGATACGGTGAGTGTATGTTGGAACAGTCCTGACAGAGAATTTCGGATATTGGAATTGGGCTCTAAGGCTTATTTGCTTAAGTGAAAAAAGATATCTTCATATTGATCAAGCTAGGGTGCTCAGCTGAGTTGTGGTAGAATGGGTAGATGCTCGAGGTGTTAAACAGTGATTTCGGACAACTCCAGCACAGTTTTTAGCACGTTTGAGGACGAATGTATGTTTAAGTGGGAGAGAATGTAACGATCCGACCGGTCGTTTTGAGCTCTAACACGTCGTTCAGCAGTTTGGGGCCATGAGCAGCTTCACTTCAGGTATTATGACTTGTACGCATGGTCGGAATTGAATTCTGGGGAATTCGGAGTTGATTTGGAAAGGGAATTATCATTTCGGAAGCTTTAAATTGAAAGAATTGACTAAGATTTGATTTTAGAGTATACGACCTCGGAATAGAGATATGAAGGTTCCAGTAGGTTCATATGATGATTTCAGACTTGGGCTTATGCCTAGATTGTGTTTGTGATGACCCGGGAGTGTTTTGGCGCCTATTGTGGAAGTTAGCATTTTGGAAGAAATATCATAAGTTTGGGTTGAAGTGCATTTCAGCATTATCGATGTCTGTTTGGGATTCCGAGTCTAGGTATAGCTTCGTATGGTGATTCTGGTATTAGGAGCACTATCGGAAGTGAATTCGGAGGTCCGTAGGTCATTTTGGAGTCAATTGGCTAAAGATAGAAATTTGAAGGTTTTTGGGAAGTTTGACTGAGAGTTGACTTTTTGATATCGGGGTCGGAATCCGATTGCGAAAGTTGGAGTAGGTTTTCGTAATGTCGAATATGACTTGTGTACAAAATTTGAAGTCAATCGGACGCGATTTGATAGGATTAAACGTGGAAAGTAGAAGTTTGAAATTCTAAAGTTCATAAAGCTTGGATTGGAGGTCGTTCGTGGTTTTAGCATTGTTTGATATGATTTGAGGCCTCGAGCAAGTCCGTAATGTATTTTGGGACTGGTTGGTATGATTGGTTTGGGTCCTTGGGGCCTCGGGTGGATTCCGGGTGGTTAATGGATCGAATTGGAACTTGAAGGATGAGCTGAAGGAGTTTGGTTGCTAGTGTAACCGCTTCTGCGGAGGGTTCACCGTAGAAGCGGCCTCGCATAAGCGAGGAAGGGAACCGCAGAAGCGGTTAAAAGTGAAAGAGTCAGAGGCCACATGTGTGAAGGAATTCCCGCAACGGTGTGATCGCAAATACGGTCGGTGCGACGCAAAAGTGGGCTGGGGCAGCTGGAGGAGGACCGCAGAAGAGGTATTGGAACCGCACCTGCGGAACTGCAGAAGCGGTGAAGAGACCGCAGGTGCGGAAAGTGCTGGAGGCAGTGGGTTGTTTTAAAAGTCGGGATTTGGCCATTTTCTTTAATCTTTCTCTTGGCTTGGTCGATTCTTGGAAGGTTTCAAGAGGGGGTTTTCATCATCAACGACAAGGTAAGCTATCCCCACCTATCTTGAGTTAAATACATTGATTATGTACGGATTTGAGCATGAAATTGGTAGAAATTTGAGGTTTTGGTGAAAAGATCTAGAAATTGTATTTTTCGATTTTGGCTGAGATTTTAGGTAGGAAATTGAGAGTAAATTATATATTGAGTTCGCGAGGTTGTGGGTAAACTCATTCTTTGAAAATTTTCGGAATCCGGGCACGTGGGCCCGAGGGCGTATTGGTCAACTTTTTGATAGGGGTTAGGAATTGTTATAAATTGGATCATTAGGGGTAACTAAGCATATATTAATGGATTTGTATTATTATTGGCTAGCTTTGGAGCTTTGTACTTCAATTCAAGTCTTCGGAAGGACGAGGAATGCCGATTATGGATCTTCGGAGCGAAGTGAGTCTCCTTTCTAACCTTGTATGAGGGAATTGTCCCCATAGATAAAATAATTGATTATGTGTTCCTATTTATAGGGACTATGTATGCACTAGGTGACGAGAGTCCGTGCGTAACTACTAATATGTGTAAGTCCGGGTAGTCTAGGACCCAAAAGCATGCTATACTTGGAATATCTGTAATCTTATTGACAGTTGAATTTCTTAAATCCTATCGAACTGGTTCATGAATTTCCAAAAGGATTGAACTTCATTTTCTTAAATCGTTAAAAGAGAATTGGCTTTTATTTGGATAAATGTTCCCCGATAAAGTCTTAATCGGCTGTTTGAGCATGTATTTCTATGTGTACATGCATCGCATGTATGATTCGCGAGCAGGATGATTGTTTATTTAAATTTGACCGCGTCACATGTATGATTCGCGAGCGGGGTAATAGATGCATCTATGGTTTGTGTCGTTCGACCTTCGGCAGTGCACATTTTACATTTATGTTAGATCGGGTCGTACGACCTCGGCATGAATTGTGCATGCTTGTATTGCTTGCCTTGAGAGATATTGATATTGATATTTTCTCTCCCCGACCTGAGATAATTGTTAATTAATGGATTAAGAATCCGGAGACTTTTAATAAAAATGAACTCGTACATGTTTCATGACTTATTTGAATTTACTATTTTTCTTAATAAATTCATGATTTATCGCGTTTATAATATTACTATTGTACTACTAGCAAGTGTCGAAGTCGACTTCTCGTCTCTACTTCTTCGAGATTAGACGGGATACTCATTGGGTACACGTTGTTTTCGTACTCATACTACACTTGTTGTACATTTTTGTTGCACAGGTTCATATGTGTCTAGTGGCTTAGTGGCATAGCGGCATGGTTGATATGGAGACTTGGGCAAGCTGCATTTATCGAGATGACCCGCAGCCAGCAGAGTCTCCTTCAGAGTATTGTACTGTATTTTTATTTCTGTCCACTTGTATTCTAGACAGTTATTGTATTTTACGCCATTCCCTAGTAAATGCTCATGCACTTGTGACACCAGGTTCTGGGATGATTATGGGGTATCTTGTATTAACTGCTTAACATTCATATTCGATTTGAAACGATTATCTTTTACTGGTAAAATTGAAGGAAAATCATCGTTTTCAAAATTATTAAAACGAGAATTTAATTAAGTATTTTTTGTTGGCTTGCCTGACAGCGGTATCTGATGCCATCACGACCCTTAGTGGATTTTGGGTCGTGACATCAGGAAGGCTCAGACATTTTCTCAACGTGTCGTCCAGACTGGAGATACAGAGGTATTGAGAGACTATTCAGTTATTTATATGGAGGCGCAATGGAAGTGTGGTAGGTATTGATTGAGGATAGTTGGCGGTATTTGAGTACCTTGTGATTTGTATTATACGAACTGTGAAGGTTAGCTCTGCGGATCATCATATGTTGTTTTCTATGGCTTCGCGCCAAGTGGAGGAGTCCATCAGCGACATTCAGATTGCATAGTCAGATTTACATCAGTTTTGGCCTGAGGTATATATATGTGTGGTGTTGGTAGGTTCCCAAAATTTGTATATGAATAAGGTCTGAGATCTTGCACGGGACGATGTTGGGAATTTGAATGGGATTATTGCATATTGACTATCCGAAGAAATGGGTCAGCTCTGTGGTGTTGGGTCAGCATAACGATGAAGTGATTGGTCCTTTGACTAGGAATTCTCTACTAGCATTTGTGCCAACATTCTTGGATTGGACGGTTTGTGTGACTCGATTGAGTTGGGGAGGTGCAGTTCTGATTGCTTAGTTGCATGCAGGCAAATCTCGGAGGAATCTTGATGGTTTGGGCAACGACTTGAGTCAGCTGGCTGCTATGGGCATAAGGAATATGTGGTATATTGTAACTTTCTCCTGAATAGGTATCAGAAATTAATAGAGTGTTGACCATTTTGGCTATCATATGTGAAGGGTGTGCATTTTTGGAAAGGAGCTTGAGTTTCGGTTTGCGGGTGCATGGCTGGTAGCATGGTGATTACTGGGTTTTGAGACTTTCGAGGTTCATGTTTTGTTATGAGTTAAGAAACTTTATATGGGTGCTTCAGTAGAATAATAGGGTGTGAGTCATATATCAGCCATTTGATTTGCGTAGTTCAGTTGGGTATGAAAATTTTGGTATTCCGGAGGTTTGGGGCTAGATGCCTTCATATGTGGACTAATTCCTGTCTGCATACTTTGAAGAAATGTTGAGAATGGGGTAATTAATAGCATACAATAATAATAAGTTGTTATGGATCTTTTGAAGCATATTTATCTAATTGGGAAGAATCAGGATTTGGTTGGGACTATTTGGAAGATCAGTGAGAATATGTATTTTGTATCAACTTAAGTTTGTGTGCTCTTGTGAGATTGTCATTTTGGTTATGTTTTCAGGCAAAATAGACATTTTTTGTGCCTCTAGCCTATGTTATGTTAGGCTATCTTATGTTGTGGTGAGCTTGAGGTTGTACGATTATTCCCCACGCATGTTGTAATTCTATTCAGGCCTTATGGTGATGCGGGTGAGATAGCCCTCGTGATTTTGATTTGCTCATTGCACCTTATATGTGCTTGCTTCTCTTCTATTTTATTACTTCTATTCATTGTTCCTACAATTTTACGTGTGCACTTTGTTGTGCTTGATATCAACATTCATGTGAGTAGTGAACCTGAGCATTTTGGCTCGATGAGCATTTGGGATCGGGCTACACGCCGCAGCAAATGTTATGTGGGATTATAGTTGATATTAGTATTCATATGTTCAGTAAACCCGAGCCTTTTGGCTTGATGAGTATTTGGGAGCGGGCTGCATGCCGCAGCGGATGTTATGTGGGATACCCTTTCCTTGTGTTTATTTGGTTTTTTGTCTTCCCTCTGTGGGACGAGTTGATGAAAAACCTATACTTTGTTGTCACCCATGTTGTACTTGTTAGATAATTCTTCTACTTTGTTTTCCTTTATTTGTGCTGCATAATTGAGTTATTGATGATTTGGTATACGAATTGTGTAGTGTAAGAATCTGTGTGGTTCCGTGATGAGTTGTTTGTTGGATTGCTTGTATTGGCTGAGATGAGGTTCTTAGACCTGAGATTAGTGCTATGGTATTGGGGGTGAGGAGTGTTTGGAAGTATGAGGGTATTTCTGCTAAGATTTGGGTGATGGCCCTTGGCGGGCGAGAGAGCTTCTTGACTTGTTGTCTTCATGGGCAGCTATGAGTTCCCGTAGGTTTCTTTATCATGAACAGCGATGTTATATAAACAGCTATGGTGGTCAAAGGTTATTGCTTCGGCCATTTGAGTTGCATGGAGTAGCGTGTGATTATATTCTGGATTAGAATTTTGCTCGATTCGACTTGTTAAGGCTCATACAGTGTGATGACGTGGAATTCGGATCCGATGATGAATTTCAGATGTTGAGGTTTGGGTTATGTTCTAAGGTTATGAGCTCATGTAGTGGTTCAATGGCCTTGGAACGACAAGTTCGAGGATGAACGTATGTTTAAGTGGAGGAGGATGTAAAGACCCAACTGGTCATTTTCAGCGATTGCGTCCGGTTCGGCAGTTTAAGGTCACAAGTAGCTTCATATTATGTGTATCGTCTTGCGTGCACAGTCCGGGTGTGAGATCGGAAAGCTTTTATGTGAAAATATGAAAAAAATAGTAATTTCTAGAGTAAAAATTTGGTTTTAGTTGGCTTTGGTCAACATTTTTGGTAAACGGACCCGGATCTATGTTTCGACGATCTCGAGAGGTCTGCAGTAAATTATGGGACTTGGGTGTAAGCCTGGAATTGAATTCCGAGGTCACTAGCCTTAGAAAATAATTTTTGAAGAAAATTGTTGTGCTAGTTTTTAAATGAAATAAAGAAATGAATTAGTGTTTGAACTCATTGGTATCGGGCCCGTATTTTGGTTCCGGAGCCCGGTACAAGTGTTTTTATGATATTTAAGTCTTATCTGTGAAATTTGGCGAGAATCGAAATTGATTTGACGTGATTTGGACGTCCGGTTGAAAAGTTAGAAAATCATGAGTTTTGAGGTTAAATTCATAGTTTTTGATGTTATTTTGATGATTTGATCGTGCGAGCAAGTCCGTATGATGTTTTTAAACTTTCGTGTATGTTTGGTTTGGAGCCCCGAGAGCTTGGGTGAGTTTTGGATAGGTTTTAGGCTATGTTATGTTTGTTTTTGGATGCTTCATCCTCGTTTCTTCAAGAAAAAATGATACTACATTGAGAGAATGAGATCCAAATTCAGTTTCTATTGAACCATTAGATCTGTATCGAAATTACGGAGCCATAGGAAAAAGAATCATCGAATTTGGACATCGTATGACGAAGGTATGCTCATTTTCGTGTCGGGAAAAATTGCTGGTTTCTGGTGTGGTCGTAAATGCGAACCTTTTCATCGCAATTGCGATGCCCAGTTCGCAAATGCGACTTCTTCCAGTCCTACTTTGTTCGCAATTTGCGAGGGTTCGCAAATGCGACATCTGAGACCTGTTAAGTGAGATTTTTGACGGGATTTTCATCCATTTCTCAATTTTCTCAAACCCTAAACCTCCATGGGCGATTTTTCAAAAACCCAAACTTCTTCAAATCATTGGGTAAGTGTCTCTAATTAGTTTCCAACTATATTTTATGATTATATCTTAGATTAAACATCAAATTCATGAGAATCTATAGGAAAATTTAGGAAAAATTGTGAAATCATTCAATAATGTAAAATGATGATTTGAATGACCAAATGGTATCGAAATTAGATAATTTTTGTATGGGTGAACTCGTAGCGGAATGGGTGTTCGAGTTTTTGTAAATTTTTTCGGGTTCCGAGGAGCGGGCCCGGGGGGTTGACTTTTGTTGACTTTTTGCAAATTGTATAAGAATCATAGTTTTTTAATTGAAATTGTTTTCTCTTGCATTGTTTGATATATTCAAGTCATTTTTGGCTAGATTGAGCCGAGAGTTGATGAATTGGTAAAGGAAAAGCTAAATTGAGTATTGAATTGGCCTGATTGAGGTAAGTATCTTATCTAACCTTGTGGGGGGGACTTCCCCTTAGGATTTGAGTCTTCTATGCTAATTGTAGTCCGTGGATGCGAGGTGACGAGTGTGTGCTCGGACTTATTTATGGAAAATTTGCCTCTGGTGTTCTTATGTTCATTATGTGGAAAGTATCCCATTATGACTGGGTTTTCTAATTGCTTAAATTGCCTATATATGCTCTATATGATGTTGTTAGCTTTTTTCTAATTCTTACGTGTTACTTGACCCTTAATTGTCTTAATTGAGGTGATTGCCTTCCTTATTGTTATGATACTTCTTGAGTGTGAGTTCCTCTATGACTTCATGCAATATGTTATATGTCCAATTGTTGTGGTTATCGGTGTAGTTATCACGTGTTTATTATGTCTTGTTGTTTTGTTGAGGTTATCGTGCTTCTGGGATTTTCTGTGATCCTTATTATGTACTATTCTTGCTTAAATTGATGATTATTCATGTTGAACAAGACTTATGACATTCCCTTGGTAATTGTCCATTGTTGAGTATTGACTCGAGTTGAGATCTATATTGCGAAGCTAACTGTTGAAACAAGATTGGTTATTGTTGATTCCCTTGCCGGGAGGTTATTGTTTCTATTGTTGATTCCCTTGCCGGAATGTTATTGTTCCTATTGTTGATTCCCTTGCCGAGATGTTATTGTTTCTATTGTTGATTCCCTTGCCGGGATGTTATTGTTTCTATTGTTGATTCCCTTGCCGGGATGTTATTGTTTTCTATTGTTGATTTCCTTGTCGTGATGGTATTGTTTCTATTATTTGGGTGAGGAAGAGTGTAAAGAACAAAGGGTGATGCGGTGCATGATATTGTGAGGAAGAATGTAAAGCACGAAAACTGATACCGTGTATGATATTGTGAGAAAGAGAGTTAAAGCATGAAGGGTGATGCCGTACACATTTCTATTTATGCATATTGTGAGGAAGAGTGATAAAGCACGAAGGGTGATGTCGTGAACTTTCTATTTGTTGTGTTTATTTATGGTTATCAATTCAAGTGTTTTAATTGTTCGGATTCCTTTACTGTTGTCATCCTTGTGATGGAACCCCATAGTGTTTTCAATACTTCGTCATATTTATATATATATTTCAATACTTCAAATTTCAATAATTATTTTATTTTTAATTCAATTAGTTACTCAATTAAATACCCTTAAATCGTTTGAGGTTGTATTTTACTTAAAAAGGAATTTCTACTAAGTTAATTGAAAATGGTACTTTCTTTATTCAAATGATTTCTAAAAATAATTTCATCTTTTCTTGCTGAATTCCTAATTAGCTTAGAAGTTGTACTCTACTTTATGTTATGTAAATGAGACTCCTTAAACATCTTAATTGCATTGGTTATGGACCCTATGTACTGAGTAACATGAGAATATTGTTATGCAAAGAGAGATAGAAATATGTGGGCACGAGGTGCTGGGTATGCTAAAAGTTGGTAATTGAGGTTATGATATGAGACATCGAGTTTGAGATGGCTGGGATTGTGCATAAGAAACGATATGATTTATTGAGCTGACATCGTCTTCCTTGTTTGAGTACATTTTTACTTGTCTGTGTTCCAGCTATGGTGGTGTTAATTTATTTGGTTATCATTCGTTTCCATCTGTGTTTCTCTTAATTGTTTCTACTTATTGTAGTTTATTCTTTCCTTGCTATTGATATTACTTTATCATTGTTAGGTTGATAGTCTATTATCAAATCATGTTCAATTTATTCGACCAGTAAGTGTTTGGGCTGTTCCTCGTCACTACCCCACCGAGGTTAGTCTTGATACTTACTAGGCACCACCGTGGTGTCCTCATACTACACTTCTATACATTTTTGTGGACAGATTCAGGTATTCGATCGGTAGTAGCTATGCGGGTCATTGTAGTGGAGACTCAAGGTAAACTTGCTGCAGCGGTTGCAGGCCTCGGAGTCACCTTCATTTGTACTTATTTTCATTTGTTCCTTTGTTTCGGAAAAGTGATGTATTTATTTTGTATAACTATTCTTAGAAAGGCTTATACCTTGTACCACCAATTTTAGGAGTTGTATTTTGTTAAGAATTATTTAATTTAAAGTTAGCAAATGTAAATTTTATCTCAGTTAATGTTAGGCTTACCTAGTTTAGAGACTAGGTGCCATCACGACTCCTTCGGAGGGATTTTGGGTCGTGACATCGGAATCATCATCTTACTTCATTATGCTACTTTATATAGTAATTCAAAATAGTATTATGTTTAGATATTCTAGTGTGTTTTAGTCGTGCTTATGACGTCGTACTACCAGTTTTAGAAAATTTAAAAATATTGGCTGGTTGTGGCTATGTATGTCATGTAATGGTTTATGATAAATGATTAAATAGTTCAATTTTGTTATTAACTCAGCAAGTGTTAGGCTTACCTAGTCTTAGAGACTAGGTGCCATCGCGAAATTCTAAGATTGAAAATTAGGGTCGTGACAATTTGCCTGATGGGTCTTCGTCTGCAGCAGTCGACCTCTCTCTACTCAGGTAAAATATAGCACTTTTTCACCTCTGCTTCTTTGATTTTCACTTGATTTGCTCGCATCATCAACCTATCGTAATCTTTTACTAACCAATTTTGAATCCGCCGGAACCCTAGACCTTAAGGTACTATAAATATGAGCCTTAATATCTCTCACCTAACAACACCTAACATTCTGAATAAAATCAATAGATATTATAGTAGCATTTAGAATATTTTCAATTAAGGCGGAGTTCTTACTCGATTTCTGATTTCTCTCTTTTCTACTTCTAGTTTACTCACTGATTAAAGTTTGAGTCTTTGGCTCCTAAACGGATAAACAAACTCTTTGTTTGGTTTGCTTCTCAAAGAAAGGTCAGAGCACATCGGCCTTTCCTCTTTTAATTGTTTCAACATTAAAGTCATGTTCTTCTTATTGATTATTCTGTTTATAATGTATTAAGTTTGATCATTATGCTTTGGCATTATTTATGAGAATTCACTGACATCTAAAGAATCTGAAATAAATTCAATCGATCGTCTTTGTAAACTTAATGAATGTGTTCTAAGTTAAGCAAATCTATGTTTTATTGGACTTTTGTAGTTGAGAAAGAACTTCACATGATCTTCTATGTCACGCCCCAACCTCAGGAGGTGCGACCGGTGCTCAATCGAGTGAACTTAACTGAGCAAGCCTTTTTAACAATTTCTACCCAACTCAATACGATTAAAAAACCATGCTTTCGTTTATTTAGACAATAGCAAAATCGTACATTCAACATTGTTAATTCATTTTTATATCACAAACCATAAGCCATGGTTAAGTTTTTAAGATTTCATACAGTTATAGTTGAGAAGAACTAGAGTTTAGAATTACTATACAGTACATTGTCCCATCCGACATCCAAACACAACCCACACAAACGTCTACGGAGCCTCTAAGGATACAAAAGACAATTATGACAGGCCCCGGCTATACCTCAAAGGTGGAAGTCTACAACAAAAGATGTACAACCTAACCCCTTGGAGGAGAAAGGGGGGCTCACCAAGACTTTGAGGGAAGGATACTCCGCTACGCGTGATTGGCACAGTCCGCTATGGAGCCACCTGCATTCATTCAAAAATGTAGCGCCCCGGCAAAAGGGACGTTAGTACCATGGAATAGTACTAGTATGTATAATTAAACACCATCCTGTTAGAAAGAATAACCATACAAGAGTAAAAAAAATCATAGGGACTACAAAGCTTCAAAAAAACGCCATGTCAGCAATATAGAAGGTTCACATAGTTTCCGAAATTTTAGGTTGGGGTATCTCATATTGTTGCATCATCATCCACAATACCACCACTTCCTTGAGCGGAGTCCGATCACAGCCCGATCGGCTAAACCGTCTTACCAAGACGTTACCCTTATTTCATTCTCACTTTCCAGTTTCAATTATCAATACATTACCACCATGTGTGTATAACATGGCGTCTGATCACGGCCCGATCGACTAAGATGTATCACCAAGACATTACCTTTTTTCGTTAATCATCTCACTTCAATCCTTGGGTTCACATGTATTAGTTCATCGGCACTTGGGGCCACAATTACCATATTCCATAACTCACGTTTCACATTATTCCTATTTTCAACATTAACCATGCCATTTAAGATCATAGGCACATAAAAAAGCAATTTAAGTTATAAGCATAGAGAGGAATTCATCTAGTTTGGCATATTAGTCACAATGTAACCTTGACTTGACATTTAGGCATTTAGCACATAGCTCATGTTCCCCACACATTCTCAATTTACAAAGAATAACACATTAAACACATGGAGAAGCACCTTCCACATACATTTTTACAACATCAATTCATTTAACATAAACAATACTACATCAATCAAATTTCGGACTTACAATATTTGCACGGGCACCATGGAGGCTCAATTTCTAAGAGGAGGGGGTTTAGCCATACATACCTCAATAGAGATTTCCTTAAATCCTTATAATAAATTCGGGAATTTCCTAGCAACTTCGATCTATTTTATGAAAATTACAATTTGAACCAAGAATTAGAGACATGAATAAGATTCTAGCTCATTTAAGTAAATTATCAAGCACTAAGTGTGCACAGTGATTTTACGACCTTTTTGTGAGAGATTTCTATCATTTTACACCTCAATTGCTATCTTTTTAGTTCACAACCTCCCCATACCCTATTATCTTTTATGCATTCTGAAAAATCCATTCTTATACCCATGAACCCCTAACCTAATTACTTATTCTAGTGTGAATTTCGAAACCAAAGGTTAGGGCTCAAGTTCTTACCTCTTGGGGTAAAGGCCTAGCAAATTTTATTTGATAATCGTCAAGGGTTTGGGCAAGAATTTAGTGGGGATTTGATGAAGATCACTCTCTCTCTCTAGAACTTCCCCTCTCACTCTTCTTGCAGAAGAATATCTTAAAAGGGGTCTAATGGGGTGTTTTTAATGGGATGGGGTTGGGTTTTAAAAGTTAAAAAATAGGAGCCCCGACACGATTTGTGATCGCATAATGGACATCCGGCCCGCAGAATGGACCGCAAAAATGGCCCCAAAAACCTGAACAAACTGCCCGGGTATGTGATAGAAATGCGGCCCGCACACCTGTTATGCGATCGCATAATGCACCGCAGAACTGCCCCTTACAACAATTCCAAGGGGATTATGCGATGACTATGCGGCCCGCATATTGATTATGTGATCGCATAATTGGCCGCATAGTTGACCTCAAATTATCCATCAAATTGTCTGACTTTGCGGCGACCATGTGCTCCGCATAGCTATTCTGCGATTACATAATGGACCGTAGAAATGTACTTTTCTGGAAAACATTGTTCCTTCACTTTTTAAGGCACAGATCAATCCAAAAGGCCCGCCCGCTGCGAAGAATTTTACAAATGTCTAACACATATACCTAAATTAGCACTACGAGCTTTCGGGTTTTGAGTAGAAATTTTCACGGGGCCTTACATTCTACACCTATCCTGACTTTAGATTTCAAGATACTTTAGCTAAAGCTTTCATGTATGCTCTACTACTCTTGCCTTGATACTCTCTGTTGATCTATATCATGTAGTTAAATCACTTGTTTAATAAAACTAAGACTATGGTAATTATAGACACTTAAGGACAATTACAAAGTTGTCATTGTGATGAGAGTGTAATAGTTCAGTTGTCTTCTTTCTTCAAATATTTTTTTTATGACCCTGAGACTTCCTGAAATACCATTGAGAAGGTCTCTTGTTGACCTCCATGACTGTGTGATCATTTGTAAGTTGCATTGTATGAGAGTGCTTTTAAAAATGACTGAACTACATACTAATGACTTTCTATAATTGGCCTTATGTGTTCTGTCAGCTCAGCTTTAGCCATGCCCTTAGTTATTCTTAAGAGCTTAGCATATACTGATTTTAACATTATCTTTTTTATGCCACGCTGTTGAAACTAGAACTTCACTATATTTGGACTAATATACTTAACATATTTAACTGAATTAGTTGTCCTGTTATTGGAACCACGCCTACTTAACATGAATATTCATTGCTTTGAACTCTTGTAATTAACTTGTTGAGCTGACCCTATGTTACTTGAAACCTTGCCATGTCTTATAGTTTTGCAGTCTTGTAAGAACACCTTATGTAATGTGTTTGGAGGCCCTTTATTAGGGATTCTGCACTCATTCTTTCTCACACAGATCTCTTGCTTACTTGAGCTCTCACATCTGTTAAAACTGTGTCACTTCTTAAACAAGAAACCTACATCTTGTTATTCGAAAGGGATTAACCACATAGCAATAGGGATATAAGTTGTGACGACCCGGCCGGTCGTCATAAGAATTAACAAACCTATCCCCTACTAACTGCTTTTTCCGTGTTTGTTTCTACTATTGTGAGTTGCCGGGAGAAATTATTTGGAGTTTCGGAGAGTTTTGGGACACTTAGTCCCTAAATCAGAGCTTATATTTTGAAAATTTGACCATAGTCGAAACAGTGTAAAGATGACCTCGTAATGGAATTCTGATGTTTCCTTTATCTTTGTTGGGTGATTTCGGGTTTATGAGTGTGTTGGGATTGTGTTTTGGAGGTCCGTAGCTAATTAGGCTTAAAATGCCGAAAGTTGAATTTTTTAAGTTTCCGGTTCAATAGTGAGATTTTGATCCGAGTGTCGGAATGGAATTCCGAAAGTTGGAGTAGCTCCATAGTGTTGAATGTGATGTGTGTACAATGTTTCAGGTCATTCGGACAAGGTTTGATAGACGTTTTGATCGAAAGCGTATTTTGAGAGTTTTGAAGTTCTTAGGCTTCAATCCGATGATTAATTGGTGATTTTGATATCGTTTTTAGCGTTCTGATGGTTGGAACAAGTTTGAATGATGTTTTAGGATTGGTTGGCATGTTTTGTTGAGGTCCCGGGTACCTCGGATGAGTTTCGGGTACTTAACGGAAATTGAATTAGACTAAGGAAGAATTTGAATTTGTTGAACCTGTCATAACCGCACCTGCGTATGTGGGACAGCAGGTGCAGCACCGCAGAAGCGGCTAGGTGGTCGTAGAAGCGAGTTTGGGCCAAAGCTCCAGGACCGTAGGTGTGGATGGGTTTTCACAAATGCGGTGCCGCAGATGCGGCCAAGCGACCATAGAAGCGAACCTAGCCCGTTAAGTGATTTCGCACCTGCGATGCCTTCTTCTGCAGGTGTGGGACCACAAGTGTGCTCCCTTGACCGCAGATGCGGATTTGCTAGGAAAAAATTAAAGTTTTGAGGATTTAGTTTCAATAAGTTAAAAATTGATTTGGGAGCTCGGAAATGGCGATTTTGAGAGGGATTTTCACCCGGGTGTTTTGGGTAAGTGATTCTTAATCGGTTTTGATTGTTTTCCACGAATCTATACTTAAATTCATCCTTTAAACTGGAATTTGGGGATTGAAGAAAAATTGGAAAAGTTCTTAGACCTAACATTTGAATTCCGATCACGATATTTATGTCAGATTAGGATAATTTTGATATAAATGAACTCGTGAGAGTATGAGGATTCTGAAAATATAAATTTTACCTGATTTCGAGACGTGGGCCCGAGGGGCGTTTTGGTCATTTATCTAATTTTGCGTATTAGCTTAGAATTTATTGTAGAATTATTTACTCGAAGTGTTATTTACATTATGCAAATGAATTGAATAGAATTGGGCCATTTGGAGTCGAGTACTCGTGGCAAATACGTGGTTTCAGGTTGATTATGAGCTAGTTCGAGGTAAGTGACTTGCCTATGTGTGGAGGACATTCCCCTTAGGATTTTGTATTTGTGATAATTGAAATGTCTTGTACGTGAGGTGACGAGTGTGTACTTGTGGTAATTGTTGAAAATCATGTTTTCACTAAAGTAGCTTTAATTGTGTTTTTCTTTCTTGCTTATTCTACTTGAAATTTAAGCATGTTGTTAGCTTAGAGACACATGTTTAATTGACTTAATTGCCTTATTGCTTGAACTGCCTTAATTGTATTACGTGAAGCATGTTAGGTTAGAATTACATGTTTTACCTTGGTATGAAATTTAGTTTAATTGAGCATTCTTTGTGTTATTGCTGTGTGTTTTACTTTGGGACTACGGGACGGCATCCCGGGAGATCCCCTTACGTATTTTATTATTTGAGCTGAGGTACGGGATACCGAGAGATCCCCAGCATGTATATTGTGGATACCAAGAAATTCTCGGGATACCAAGAGATCCCCAGCATATATTGAGGATACCAAGAGATCCCTAGCATATATCGAGGATACCAAGAGATCCTCGGGATACCAAGAGATCCCTGGCATATATTGAGAGTAATAAGATATCCTCGAGATACTGAGAGATCCCCGATTATTTTTCTTTGTGAAAAGTGGTATTCCTGGAGATTATTTTTGCCTCTGTTTCAGTTGTATTTATCCTTGTTATCCGGTATTAATTCTTGTTGTTATCTTTCAACTATAATATTTTATCTTATACTATCACACCTTCTATTTCATTTAATCTCAGTAGGGCCCTGACCTTTCTCATCACTACCTGACCGAGGTTAGGCTTGGCACTTACTGAGTACCGTTGTGGTGTACTCATGCCCTTTCTATGCATGTTTTTTATATGAAGATCCGGGTACCTCCACTCAGACTTATCACGCTTGATACCAGGCACTTGTAGAGACTCCGAGGTATATCTATCGTGTCCGAAGACCGAAGAGTCCGTTTCTACTCTCCCTTTTAAGTATTAGCCCTTCTGTATTTTCGTCCCTTTGTTAGATATTCTGGAGTTAGATGCTTGTAGACATTCAAAGGCTTGTGATCATGAGATTCCAGGTTTTGGGAAGTGTGTTTAGTTTTCGAGAGTTGATATTGTGTATGTCGAGCGGCATTTTTAAACACTATTTTATTTGACTATTTTGGTTTTTAAATTTCTTCCGCAAATTGGTTTATTTTTTGCATTGTTAGGCTTTCCTAGTCATAGAGACTAGGTGCCGTCACGATGGTTCACCGAGGGCGAACCAGGGTCGTGATATAAGTCAACAATGATCACTAAAGAATTTAAGGAACACTTCTGATGTTTATATGTCTTGTTTGAATGCTACACTGTGTCTTTGTAAGTATCTTAGTTTCCAATAACCCTAGCATAAACTTTCACTATTCAGAATCAATTACGATGTTCCTGTCAGTCTAATTCCATGCTTCGTACTTAGTCTTTTGTAATGTGGTATTATTAGTTAAAATATAACCTGTACACATATGAATGTCACCTAATAGGAGTTCTATACTCATCCTGCCTTAAAGGAACTATTGTTTGGTATATCATGTTTATGATTGTGTTTCCAAGACATTAAAATCCACTTAGTTCACTGAAATTTATTTATAGACTTAGAAGAAGCCTTTTAAATGTTCATCTATCATGTTTGAATGTGGAACCATATGTTTAACTCTTAACCAACCAAGATAGGACAAAAATTGCTTTAGAGATCACTTGCCAATGTATCTGCCTGCTCTCTCTCTCTCTCTTTCTCTCTCTGTGTGTTTTCTTAAGAACTTTGAAATGAATTGTTAACTCTTATACTTAGTAAGAAGTGGAGAATTAATCTGTATGTAGACTTCTTTAAAGCATACATGAGTAAGTACATGATTACAGATAACTATCTTTCATAAGCATGAGCCTTCTAATTGGATCATCGAGAGCAATATACCTGACACCTCCTACACTCCTTTGATCTACTTGACTCACCAATTCTGGGTACTTATATTCATGTGCTGCTTTTCTCTCATTGATTATTGGCACTTATAAGTAAAGTGCTCTTAAGCTTGGTAGGAGTATGTGTGTAACGATCCAGCCGGTCGTTTGAGAGTTGAATCCATATTCCCCCAGTTACTACCTATTTTGTGCTTTATAGTTGTTATGTGACTTGTCGGGGTAGTTGGTTCGAGTTGGGAGAGGTTTCGGAATGAGTTGAGACATTAGTCTCAAGGTTAGAAGTTTAAGTTGAAAAGGTTGACCGGATGTTGACTTATTTGTAAATGACTTAGGAATGGAGTTTTGATGGGTTCGTTAGCTCCGTTGGGTATTTTGGACTTAGGAGAGTGTCCGGATAGCGATTTAGAGGTCTGTAGTTGAATTAGGCTTGAAATGGCGAAGTTGAAAATTTAGAAGTTTGACCGAGAGTGGACTTTATGGTTACCAGGCTCAGATTAGGGATCCGGGAGTTGGAGTAGGTCTGTGCTATCATTTCTGACTTGAGTGCAAAATTTGAGGTCAATCAGACGTGATTTGATAGGTTTTGGCATCGTATGTAAAAGTTAGAAGTTTGAAAGTCCATTAGGCTTGAATCGATGTGCAATTCATGGATTTAGCATTGTTTGATATGATTTGAAGGCTCGACTAAGTTCGTATCATAATTTATGACTTGTTGGTATATTTGATTGAGATCCTGGGGGACTCGGGTGGATTCCGGGTGGTTAACGGATGGAAAATGGGACTTAAAGCATTGTTGAAGCTAGGAGCCTTCTGGTGTGATCGCACCTGTGAGGGTTTTTACCGCAGGTGCGAGGGGTCTTGCGCATCTCCGAGCCCACAGGTGCAAGCAAGGCTCCGTAGATGCAGAGAAAGGGGCGTAGGCTGTCTTCGTAGAAGCGGATCGAGTGTCGTAGAAGCGCTTCCGCAAGTGCTGAACTTGGAGCATAGGTGTGGACCCTGTAGGCTTAAGCGACTTCTATAGAAGGGGAACTTCTATCACAAAAGCGATTCTACAGGTTCGGATATTTGGCTCGCATGTGCGAAAGCAATATGCAGTGTTTAAATTCAAGGATTTTTGAGATTTTCTTAATTTTTGATATCGGGCTTAGGCAATGTTTTAGCGGGATTTCCAAGGTATTCTTGAGGTAAGTCATTTGTGGTTAAATTTATTCAATAATTATGTTTCCCCATTGAATTACCCACCTAGATTGTGTGGTTTTGAAGTGTAATTTGGGAGTTTGAGGTTAGGGATTTGGAGAGTCTAATTTGGGGATTTGAGCGACGATTTGATATCGGATTTTTGTAAATTTGGTATGGTTAGACTCGTGGTTGAATGGGCTTTCGTGTTTTGTGACTTTTATCGGATTTTCATACATGGGCCCGGGAGTCGTCTTTTTAGTTGACCTTTTGACTTGTTATTAAGAACTTAGTATTTTCTTATGGAATTGATCCCTTTAGCTTGTGTTGATGGTATTGAATTGTTTATGGCTAGATTCTAGTCGTTCAGAGGCTGATTCACGAGGCAATGGCTTGTTAGCGGAGTGATTCAAGTTGCTCGAGGTAAGTATCGTATTTAAACTCGGTTGAGGCACTAGTTGTCTGAATTTTTGTGATAGCCACATGATTTTGGGTGTGCACATGTGTGGGGATGATCCCCTGTGCGGGCGCTTGGATTGTATATTCATGTTTTAGTTGTGCTTGGGCTCCTATAAGCCCAGAAATGGTTGTTAAGCTTCAAGCTTCAATATCTATCATGTGGTAACAATTTATGTGATCTAATTGACCCGTATCTACTTAGAGGTGAAATCCCTGAGTGAACTTGATAAATATTTTTCATTGATAAAATTGTCGGATTAAGCTACGATAGAACACTTTGCATATGCCTACACTTTAGCATGTTATTTACACCAGTACAGGGATAGGAGAATCATATTTCATCCATTATATACATGTATACTTGCTTGGTTGCCCCTGTATGATATTTTTCGACTATCGCATGTGAGTTCTCCGTGCAGATTCTATTGTTAGCACGTGATCTGTCCGTGCAACATATGAGTCATCTGTAAAGATCCATGTATTGATATCATTGGCACGTGAGTTATCCGTACAGCACATGAGTTTTCTGTGCGGATCCATATATTGATATTATTGATACGTGAGTTGTCCGTGTCGTACGTGAGTTGTCCGTGTAACGTGAGTTGCAGGTTATATTATTAGCACTTGAGTTGTTCGTGTGGCACGTGGGTTGTCCGTGCGGCACGTGAGTTGTTCGTGCAGTATGTGTAACTTGTATTTTCTTGATCTTTTATCTGATTTACGTGATTCTTTCCTTCTACATGCCATAATACTGTTGAGCAGGGTATTTGAGAATCAGTCCACATGTGCACACAGATATTAGTGTCACAAAGCCTTATGAGTTAGCCTTAAATGTTAAATTATGTTAATCAAAAAGGAGAGAATTGCACTGAATTAACTAATGATCTCAACAAATTAAACTTCTCTTACCATGACTTGGTTATTTTGGATGCTTATTGAGTTGGTTGTACTCGCACTACACCCTGCACCTCGTGTGCCGATTTAAGCACTTCCGGGCACGTCGATTATTAATCGTGGAGTCTACCTGTTCGTAGATCATCGAGGTAGCTGCTTGGCGTCCGCAGACCTTGATCCTCCTTTCTGTGTCTTTAAGTTTTTTGTATTTAGTCTTACTTTCCAGACATTATACCAGATCATGTTGTTATATATAGATGTTTATATACTCGGTTACACCTAGGTTTTGGGGATTTTCCGCATTTGGTTATAACCTTTTATCTAGTTTATGAGAGTTCTTAATTATTAAAGCATGTTTGAGTATATTGTACATTCAAAGTGTTGACACATGCTGGGATGTCGGCTTGCCTAGTACTATGATAGGCACCATCACGATGGGTTGGTTTTGGGTCGTGACAATATGATAATTCCACATGCTTGTGTGCAAACCATGAGATGCTTGATGGTGCTTTGATGATTTGGATTAAATAGATTTCTCATTGTGTATAATCACCATTGTGGTAGTGGAGTTTACATTGAACACCTCATTAGCACTTAAACATGTAGGGAAGAGTAAGTGTTAGTGGTTAGAGGTATTTGGGAGTAGAATTTAGTTCTTGGTTGAATTACTCTCCCTACACAAACAGTGCTTGGGATCCTTGACATCGTTGTAATCTGTGAAGTGCTAGGGGTTCAAAGGGTACTTTGGGCATAAATGGAATTCCATCCCTAGCCTCTACTCTATTGACATTTATTAATCTCTTTAGGTCAAGTGTTCAATGGAAATAAAGGTTTTCATTGTAGATTGCATTACCATGTGTGATCTTATACCAATACTGCACTTTTAATTACTGTCGATTGTTGTAATTTATCTTGGGTTCTTATCAGTGTAACTTATATACAATAATATGTATCAGGCAACATATCTAATGACCTTCTTGTTTTCTTGAACATGTATTAAATTTGGGTCTGTCGAGTTCTCAAAGAACTCAGAACCAAGTTGTATACCTGCATCTTTTGGAGTCTGAAGCTGTTGTTGTCCATCCTCGCCACATTCTGGGCCTACTTTCCTTTAGGACCAAACTAGAGTTCATTCCTTTCCTCTATTGCTTTATTAAGTTTACTGTAATTTTTCACAAATATATAACACTTACAATATTTGATTGGATGCTTTGCTTTATACTTTGAATTATGTTGACAATCTAGGCAAGCCCAAAAAAACATAGGATGAAAGAAACAATAAGACTTAGTGATAGATAATTCCAGTTCGATAATTGCTTATATTACTTATCTCTTGACCTTGACTAGCCATTTTCATGAAGCCTTTTGGAAACTAAAATAGCCTTTGTGAAGGACGACAATCTTCTCATTTCAAAAATAAGAAGAAACAGAATCAGTAATTGGTCTTCAAAAATTGAACTTTTCTACAAAGAAAAACCGAACAAGTGTTGTTGCAAAGCCAGAGTTTTCAGACGCTTTTTTGCAAATTAAAAAGCGAGATTTGAGAATCAAGGTATACCTAAGGACCATTTCCATAAACACCTTTACTTTACTAATGTTATATAAATAGCCATATAATTTTTAAAAGACAAAGTATTTTTAAAACTAACCATATCTCACAAGGTTTTGCAAAAACTAACATTTTCGTAAAGGATTTATAAACCTAATATCCTATTTTGAAAGTGATAAGATTTAAACAATATATACAATAAGCCATACCTTTAAGCGCAAGTTAAGCAAAATATAGACAACTAATTCTTAAAATCTAGTCTAAGTCCTATGGAGCTACCTCAGGAACATTTAAAGGGGTGCCTAATACCTTTCCCTTAGAAGAACAAGAACCCTTACCCAAAATCTCACCAGTTAATAGACTAATAGAGAAATGATCTTAGTAATTAAATAGGTACCCTAGTATGACATTAAATATTAGGTGGCGACTCTCTTTTATCATCAACAGGCAAGCCACTAGTTGAATCTTATTTTGACTCGTGCAAAATAAGGTGCAACAACATCCGTTAAACTTGTTGGATAGTTCCCTTATGGTTCTCTCCCAATTATTGATCATATTTGAGCGGTTGCTTATTTGGTGTACGGATCGCTTCATATGATGTTTTGGATGGTACTTGATGTGGCCTGCCGGTCGAGCCACATATAGTGGGTGACATGAGATTATTATACCTGGATCAGGGCAATCGAATTTATATAATGTATGTTTGGAAGAAGAATGTCACTAATAAGCTCAGAACTTGGAAAATGGTTCTTATTGAACGAGAGAACTCAATGATTTATTGTGTCGGTGGGTGACTATGAGTTCCTACACATTTCTTTCTTCATTTCAGCATTGGTAGGGATTGGAACGAGGTTTTATTTTTCATGAAGTAAATTACCAATACCGAATTTGGTAGTGAAGAGATATTGTGATCAGAAGATATTTCCATGTGCATATGAGCGATGTTACACCATTGTTCAAATTTTGGGAGTATACTTATAGTTTGATATAACTTGGTGAGGTCGATAGAGTGTGTGTGTGTGTGTGTATCTAAGACTTAGATCTTAGAGGGAGCTGCGAAAGTTAAAATTTGGTTATAAGGATTGTAAGTTAAGGCTGAAGGAACAATCCTCAATCCAGGTTGTGTTAATGGGATTATATGGATTGAGGTGACGTGAGATGACCCATGGGTATGTATATAATATGTTATATAGTGATTTTGGAAACTTTGGAATGACTCTTTGTACGTTAAAGGACAAATGTATGTTTAAATTGAGGAGTACGTAACGACCTGACCGGTCGTTTTGGGATTTAGCATTTTCTTCGGTGATTTGAGACTTTAAGTAACTTCATGTGATATATTATAACTTGCATATATGGCTGGTCTTGATTTTTGAGAGGTTCAGAGTTTATTTGGAATAGTGATTCGTAATTCGGAAGTTTTAAGCTAAAAGAGTTAACCAAGGTTTGACTTTTGAGTAAACGATCTCGGATTAGTGTTTTGATTATTCCAAAAGGTTCATATGGTGATTTTGGACTTTGACGTATGTCCAGATTTAGATTTGGACGTTCCCATGATGTTTTGTCTCTAATAGCCGAAAGTTGGAAGTTTAAAGGTTTGGGTAGTTCATAGGTTTGACCGGGAGTTGGATTTGATGATATCGTACTCGGATTGTAGTTCGGAACTTGTTATAAATTCATTTTTTTATTTGGAACTTGTGTGCAATGTTTGGTTGCATTCCGAGTTGAGTAGGCACGAACCTAAAACTCGATTGAGAATTATTTAAGTTCTTGAACTTAAAGGCTACAACATGATTTTGCTGCTTGATTCTTGGTTGTGGGTGTTATTTTGATGATTTGACGTTACAAGCAAGTTCGTGTGAGGTTTATATACTTTATGGATGTTTGGAGTGGGACCCGAGGGACTCGGGTGAGTTTCGAATTGGTTTTTGGGTTGATTTTTGAAGTTGGGAGATTGATGGTGTTGTAGTCATCGCATTTGTGATGCTAAGCTCTCACTT
The DNA here is from genome assembly GCF_000393655.2 of Nicotiana sylvestris. NCBI lineage: Eukaryota > Viridiplantae > Streptophyta > Magnoliopsida > Solanales > Solanaceae > Nicotiana > Nicotiana sylvestris. The sequence continues at coordinate 83,257,334 of NC_091062.1, read as the reverse complement.
TCAAGGTCGGCATTTGCGGACTGTTTGTCGCATTTGTGATATGCGGCTGGGAAGGCCACCTTCACATTTGCGAAGCTAGATAAGAGCATCAGATTTGCGATGGTTGCTCGTATTTGCGGGATTCTTGGTTGCATTTGCAACGTCTGCTTCTCAGGGGCTCTTATCAATTTTTTGAGTCTTTTTCCGAATTTGCATGGGCCACATTTTCAAACCACTAGTTACATTTGCGACATCTGCGGCTTGTTTTTATAAGGCATTTTGGGATTTTTGGTCATTCTTCCATATTTTGAACCCTAGACTTGAGAGATGCGATTTTGGCTTGGAAATATTTACTCAAGGCTTTGGGGTAAGTGATTTTTACACATTTTTGGTATTATTTTAAGAATCTTCATGGCTTATTAACACCCAAAATATGAAAATTTGAGGAATATTTGGGGGTTTTCCTACAACTTAAGAGTGTATTTTGGGGATTTGAGTAACAATTTGGACTTGATTTTAGAAACTAGTTCTATATTTGGACTCGGAAGGTTATGGGTCATCAATTTTTTATATTAGTTTTGAATTTCGGGCACGCAAGCCCAGGTTGACTTTTGTTGACATTTGGGAGTCTCTCTAGTGATCAAAGCTTTATGGATTGAGATTGCTTATTATGACATGGTTGACTTCCTAGGATGGTGTTTGGCTTGGATTTTCACGATTGGAGAGATAGGGCGAGGTTTTAACGCGATTTGAGGTTGAAGACTAGCTCAGATGAGACAATTATCTTGCCTAGGCTTGGATTGAGGATAACTTCTCTGTTGACTATAATGTTTGTTATATGTTGAGGGTGATGTATATGCAAGGTGATAAGCGTATATGCGTGCACCATGATTATTTTTTATCCGGGTTGAGCTTAGGTTATTATATGCCTTGTCTTGTTATCATACTTTTTATACAGTCTTTCTATACTTATATGACTATGTGAGCTATTATCAATGCTAGAAATGATGTCTAGGTTATCTACTTGTCCGTTTGAGACATGATAGAGCTATTTTTGCTTTGTTGATCTATTTTCCTTGGCCATAGTCATATTGTTTAGTCATGATATTATATTCTTGTATTATATCTCTATATCTGTGCATGTTATATGTTATCTCACATATTGCTAGCAGTCCTTGTGGATGATACTGTGTAATGACCTGGCTGGTCATTTTGAGTATTTTAGCCCAGATCCCCTATTTAGTGCCTCCTCTAGTTTATATTATGGTTATGTGATTTTCGGGGGGTGTTTGGATTTGGTTTCGGGTGAGTTTCTGAGTGAAATGGCACATATAGTCCCTAAGTTGGAGTTTTAAGTTGAAAGAGTCGACCGTAGTTTGACTTTTGTGTAGACGACTCCGGAATGGAGTTTTGATGGTTCTAATAGCTCTGTATGGTGACTTTGGACTTAAGAGCGTGTTTGGATGTTGATTTGGAGGTTCGTAGGTCGGTTCGGCTTCAATTGGCGAAAGTTAGAAAGTTAAAGGTTTGAAATAGGGGTCAGATTCCGATTCCAGAAGTTGGAATACGTACGTCATATCATTTATGACTTGTGTGAAAAATTTGAAGTGAATCCGAATTGTTTTTGTATGAATCGGCATTAGTTTTGGAATTCAAAATTTCATAGTTTCAATAGGCTTGAATTGGATTGCGATTCATAGAATCGATGCTTTTTGATGTGGTTTTTGGCCTCAAGTAGGTCCGTTATATGTTTTGAAACTTGTGGGTGTTTTCGGACGAGATCCCGGGGTCCCCGGGTGTGATTCAAATTGAATCTGTAACAAAATTGGACTTGATCATGTTGTTGAAGCATTGTTGTTCTGGTGTCATTGCACATACGGAGGGTTTGGCTGCAGGTGCAGACATGCAATTGTGAGTGATGGAGCTCAGAAACAAAAAGGACTTCGCAGGTTTGGGATCGCAGGTGCGAGGTCTTTTCCGCATCTGCGAGTCCGCATGTGCGGAAGAGATGGTCGCAGATACGAACTGGGCCAGCTAGGTCGATCGTAGAAGCAGGCATTGCCTATAAGAGTGAGTGCGCAGAAGAGCTCCCATGTCCGTAGAAGCAAAAGCACAAATGCGCCTTTAGGCCGCAGAAGCGGAGGATGCTGGGCTTAGTGAGAACCGCACCTACGATGGAAATTCCGCATGTGCGGAGCTGTAGATGTAGTTGTAGGTTCGCATATGCGAATTCACTAGCGGAAAAGACCTAAGTTCCTGGGTTTGATCTTATTTTAATTTTTGAACCTAGAGAGTTTGGTTTGTGGCGATTGTTCGAGAGTTTTTCAAGAAAATCATTGGGGTTAGAAATTCTAACTCGGTTTTGGCTATATTACACAAATCTATTGTTGTTTTCATCATTTAATTAGTGTTTTGGGTTGAATATTTGGGGAAAACTTTGCGAAACTCCTTAGGCTAAATTTTGGGTATTTGAAAGGCGATTTGAGGTCGGATTTGAGTAATTCTTATATGGTTGGACTCATTATCGAACGGGTATTCGGTCTTTGTGGTTTTTGCCGGGTTCCGGATGTAAGCCCGGGTTGACTTTTTGTTTCTTTATAAAGATCGTAATTGTATTATTCCAAATAGTTTCCTATAGTTTATATTGAAATTGTTTTGTCTAGATTCAAGCCGTTCGGAGTTGGATAATCGATGAAAAGGCTTACTGGTGGATTGAGTTAGCATGTTTTGAGGTATGTGTCTTGCCTAACTTTGTGTGGGAGAACTACCCCTTAGGATTGGTGTTGGTTTGTGTTAATTGTGATATAGGAAAGCGGTATACACAAGGTGATGAATGTGTACACGTGCTAAATATGGAAATTGACCGATTTTAGCTATGTAGATTTCTTTGATGCCTTAATTGAGTTACCTTAACTTGTTATAGTCATCATCATTAGACTATCTTCATATGCTCTACTTGTCTTATCTCTTACTTGTTAATTGTCTTTACGTGATTAGTTGAAGTTAGTGTTTCCTCTAGTCGTTATTCATTATTGAACTGTTGAATTCTTTACTTGAAGTCGTTATTCTTGGAATATCTTGTTGTTGAGATTTTTATGGAGTTATAAAGGCCGTAATTCACATTGAGACAAACTTGTGAAGTTGTGAAATACAGTTCTTGTGAGTTATTTACTTCTGGTTGGTTATTCTTGAGGCTCTTGTGTACATTGTAGTTGAGTCATATGTTATTTATTGTGAAAACCCTGTTATTGTTGATTTCTTTGCCAAGTTATGATATTGGGTACTTGAGGTGCGATTTGTGATACTTTGTGATATTGATACACATGCAGTGGTACAAAGTTTTGGGGTTGAAACGCATGCGGTGAGATGAGGTGGGCTTGATACGCATGTTGCTAGTAGGGAAACTACTTGAAGCCATGCAGTGTGATAAGGTGGGCTAATGCAAGGCTCTCGCTGTGATATAAGGAAAAAATGTTAAATTATTTGTTATTTGAGACTACGAGGCAGTACCACGGTAGTGATTCTTGGTGATAATTTTCTATTACTTCACTTGTGTTTTGTTGCTTTGTTCTGTGTTTCCTTCTGTGATGCATTATTTGTCTTGTTCAGTGTAGCCAATATTAGTATATTTCTTACTTGTTTCATTTCCATTGTTATTATTATTATTACACTGTAATTACTCGCTCAGTTACTTGTTTATTTCAATACGGCCCTGACCTAACCTCGTCACTACTCTACCGTGGTTAGGCTTGGCAGTTACTGGGTATCATTATGGTGTACTCATGCTATGCTTCATCACATCCTTTTGTGTAGATCCAGATACCTCCTACCAGTCCAGGCACTAGTGAGAGTTTAGCTTCGGAGACTTCAAGGTATACCTTCCAGCATTCGCAGGCCTCGGAGTCCCCCTCTACTTAGTCTATTTTATTTCCTTATCCTCTTATAGGCACTGATGTATAGGGATGTCCAGTACCATCTTATAAAGCTTGTGATTTGTATTTGCTGGGTTTTGGGAAGTTTGTATTTGCTGAGTTACGTAATTAAGAGTTTATTCATTATTTTGGTTATATTTTGCATGTATATTAGGCTTACTTAGTCTTAGAGACTAGGTGCCATCACTATATCCTACGAGAGAAAATTGGGGTCATGACACACGGGGTTGAGCCGAGTTATAGAACATTTTTATATTTCGTGTAGTATATTAATTATGATGTTTTGAGATGTTGGCATATTTAGACTTGAGGAAATTGATGATTGATATTGGGCCATAGAGCTAAATTAGAAGATTGATGATTGATCTTTGGTCGTAGAGTAGTATTGATATTTATTTGAGTTGATGTTTGCGTCTAGTCCCCATATTTCGCTGAGTGGCATTGATTGTTAAGTGTTGATATTGATTGTGAGGGGATGCTGCATTAGGCCTCATATTAGGCTGAGTAATACTTATCATTGACTTTTTATTCAGCCAATGCTTGGGGCCCTCCAGAGTCAGATAATAATCCAGTGAGTGGAGGCACTAGATATGTGCTTAGTGAGGGGTTTATGACAGACACCCATGCAATGCTGAGTGTGTGTGTGTGATGTGTGATGATTCAGGGGCATTTTTGGCAGGCACCGTGAGTATGCTGAGAGTGTGATTGAGGGGTACTTGTGCCAGGTATTATGAATGTGCTGAGATTCTGTATACTTGATGATTAAACTGTAAGGTTGTTGCTTTTGGCACATATAGATGCCATGCAGACATAAAAAAATCTCGTGCTAATTGGTACTTGATGTCGCTATTTGATGTTTAGAGCTTTGTAATCGCAGTTTAATTTGATAAATTCATGTTTAGGTGATTTCTATCAAAATTTTGATGCGTTGACTGATATACTTGACAATCATGCTTATTTCTCCTCCCATTATGATAAGGTCGTACATGATATTACTTAAGTTGTTTTTCCTTTTTTCCATTATTATGATGTTATTGTTGTTGTTGGCTTTTGAAAATTAATATTATACCTTGCCAAGTTCGTCACTGCTTTCAACCCGAGGTTAGGATTGTTACTTATTGAGCACATGAGGTCGGTCGTACTCATACTATATTCTGCACTTTATGTGCAGATCAAGGTGTTGCTAATCGTTGTAATTGTTAGTGAGCCATACCCGGACTAGTTGGAATCTCACGACCCACTTTCCATTTCAGGTCGTGTTGGCGCCCAACGCCGTTGTTAGGCAAGCCAACATTAATCAATCTAGTGGTTTTCTATTTTAAATAAGTTACTAAGTGAATGTTGTTTTCTCATTTATTAAGGTTTAGGAGTTTGCAAATGAAGCACAATTTAAGCGAAAACAATTAAGTAAAAATTGAAATCACGTAAGCAAATCCAAAATAATAAGTCTACTAGCATGTGTGCCAAGATCCGGTCTCACAAGTATGTGGGCATCTAGTAGAATATATAAAAGAATACTAGTCTACTGTCTAAAAGGAAATAAAGAGAAAATATAATATAAAGAAGACTCTAACTGCTTTAGGACGGCTCAGAAGGCAACTCACCATGAAGTCTCAAAAGGGAAATCTGATCTACGCACCGGAATGGTGACCAGATGCACCTGCCTCAAATCTATACAATCAAGTACAAAAGTGTAGCATGAGTACATAAAAATATGTACCCAGTAAGTATCTCGTCTAACCTTGAAGAAGAAGTGACGAGGGGTCGACTCTGACACTTATTAGGGCCAACTATATAATAATATGAAGTTCCAAATTTAAATCATAATGAATGTAGGTAACAATAAGCTCAGAACAAGAATAATAACTGGAAAATCCTTCCATCATATTTAAGAATCTGAGGCACTTTCTTCATTTAAAACAAGTGACCTTTCAAGCAGCAAATTATACGAATTATAAAGAGCTCTAGTTCTATTATCACACACAAATACCATCAAGGATGTTCGGCCCGATCTAATATAACTGTAAATTGTGCACTGCCGAGGGTCGAATGGCGCGAACCATAGATGCATCTATTCACCCCACTCGCGAATCATACATGCAACATGGTCAAACATAAATTTAAGGAATTACCCCGCTCGCGGATTATACGTGCGACGCGGTCAAGTATAATTTTATTATTTTAATCATAACCCATTTCTTGATGCTTTTAAAAATGTAGACAATTCAACTTGAAGCTTGTAAATCCTTAGTAATCCTCAATTAATTCCTTTTGTTAGAATTAGCATGTATAATCAAATAATGGTGTCCACAAAGTATGGTGTAAATCTAAAACTACCCGGACATAATAGGAATAGTAGCTATGTACGGACTCTCATTGCTTCGTGCGTACGTAGCCCCCACAAATAATCATATATTAATTAAGTTCACCTATTGGAAAATTTTCCTCTTACCAGATTAGAAAAGAGACTTACATCGTCTCAAACCTAATTCCAACTCAAGAATGCGCTCAAACCCTCAAACCGGAGCTGAACAATCCAAAACTATTCAAATAGTGTAAAAACCAATCATTATAGCTTCAAAAGTTCATATTCTAACTATTAAAGTGATTACCCAACTCCAAAGGCAAGATTCCTAAAATTCATCTCTGGCCCACACGCCCGGATTCCAGAAATTTTTGAAGGAAGTTGCTACCCATAATCTAAGGAACATAAATATGTGATTTTTACTAAGTTTCATGGTAAATTTCGTGGTAAAAATCCCATTCGTGTCAAACCCTAGGGTTTTCATATATCTCATGATTTCTACAAATTTTCATGTTGAAATCTACCCAAAATCTATGTATTGAACTCACAATAGGTAGAAATTACTTACTTCCAAAAGCTAGGTGGAAATGCCTCTCCAAAAGCTCCAATAATTGCCCAAAGAGTGAGAGAAAATGAGTGAAAATGGTTTAAGTCCCGTATTAATTGAACCTCACTGCCCTAGCGATTTTCTCACCTGTGGATCCGCTTATACGGATCAGGTGTCCGCTTTTGCGAAATTGGCAGGGCCGATTGGGGTCGCTTCTCCGTGCGGGCTCCCGCTCCTGCGGTCCCACTTCTGCAAAAAAGGAGCTGCATCTGCGTAACCTAGGCTCCTCTCCTTGGGCCGCATCTGCGAGGCGCTGTCTGCACCTGCGATCTCGCACCTGCGGCTGACCAACCGCAGGTGTGGTTATGATAGCAACTGGAGCTTCAGTTCTTGCTCCAACTTTCAACATGGTCTGAGTCTTGTCCGATTGACGTTCGGGGCCCCTAGGACCCCGCCCGAACATACCAACAAGTTTGGAATAATAAAACAGACTCGCTCGAACTCTTGGAACACCCAAAATATCATTAAAACTAAGAATCACACCCTAAAACCAATTGAATCAAACTTATGAACTTCAAGTTTTTAATTTATTTCTAATGTGTCGAAACGTACTTATACTACTCAGAATAACACCAAATTTTGCGTGCAAGTCTTATATGATATTATGGAACTATTCCGGGTCTCGAAATTCTGTTTGGACCTCAATATCTCCAAAACCCACTCCAAACCAAATTTGAAGAACTTCAAAGTTCTTCAAGAACCAACTTTCACTATTAAGCGCCAAAATGCTCCTGGATCATCCAAAACCCAATCCGAACATATGCCCAAGTTCGAAACCATCATATGAACCTATTGGAACCGTCAAATCCAAATTCCGAAGTCGTTTACTCAAAATGTTGACCGAAGTCAAACTTGGTCTTCTAGGCAAACCTTAAGGAACCAAGTGTTTCGAGTTCAACCCTGTCATGACCCGGATTTCCACCCTCGAGAGTCGTGATGGTGCCTACTCATGAAAGCTAGGTAAGCCGAGTGTTATAGATTTTATTATCCTTTTTCCTTTACTTTTAACATTTACACGTTAACATATGAACAACAATGGAATAATAATAATAAAGAGAAATGCGGAAGATGAAATCTAATAGTTTAACTTAATGCAAATACGATTCCATAACAATAATCCGCCCAGAACTGGTGTCACAATCTCACAGACTATCTAAGATTACTACAAATAAGGTCTGAACAAAGAAAATACATGTCTGTCTCTGAAATAAGTAGGAACAAAAGGAAAGTAAGATAGAAGGAGACGCCAAGGCCTGCGGACATCTGCAGGACTACCTCGGGTCTCCGCTGGACTGAAGGAAGCAACCTCACTGTGGTCCAAATGCTCCAGCACCGGGATCTGCACACAGTGCAGAGTGTAGTATCAGCACAACCGACCCCATGTGCTCGTAAGTGTCGAGCCTAACCTCGGCGAAGTAGTGACGAGGCTAGGACAAGACTACTAAATAAACCTGTCCAGTTAAATCATATACAACAAATAATGTTAATAGAAATAGCAGTTAAAGATGGGAAGGGAGAACATGCTGCGGGAAATATCAAGTACTAATAGAGTTTCAGTAAAGAAGCATAAAGAACACCATAATTTCATATCATCAATAATAAGGAAAACAGTATCGATTTAATATTCACTTTTATTTTTTCTTGTTGCGGCGTTCAACCCGATCCCAATCATATAATACTATTGTGGCATACAACCAAATCCCAATCACATAATGATGTTGCTGCATGCAAGCCGATCCCAAATCATATAATGATGTTGCGACGTGCAACGCGACCCCACCTGTCCTCCCTTATTACTCCTTGTTGCAGTGTGCAACCCGATGCCATATAATATTGTTGTGGTGCATAACCCTATCCCCATATACAAATCAATACCAATCACAAAAGAATTCCGGTAAGGGAACAATAGTATAACAACAATATCCCGGCAAGAAAAATAATATCATAAGTAATAACATCCCGGTAAGGGAAACAATATCATAAACGATAACATCCCTGCAAGGGAAACAATATCATAAACAATTACATCCCGGAAAGGGAATCAATAATATATCTCATCTCGTTTCCACAATCATTTCACAACCTAAGTCTCACCTTTAGCCATTGCTCCACAATGGTCAATTACTAAGAATACTTTCATAAGCCTTGTTCAACATTTAAAATCATCATATTAAGCATGGACAATACATAACGGAGTCACAACAATTTATAGTATAAGACTCACGGGCATGCTTGACACCAACGTATAGATACTCGTCACAACACTTAACACATAGCAAATAAGACCACAACTCCTATTCCCTCAAGCTAAGGTTAGACCAAACACTTACCTTAACTGGCGAATAGAATCAAGCATCAACTACTGTTTTACCCCTTGATTCCACTTCCAATTCGCTTATATCTAGTCACAATTTACTTAACGATATCAATAAATGCTAAATAACCCAATTCTAATGCATGAAAATAAGTTTTCAAATGATTTCCCCAAAAAGTCAAAAATCGACCTTTGGCCCACTTGGTCAAAACCCGAAGTTCGAACCAAAACCCGATCACCCACGAACTCAAATATATAATTTATTTTGAAATCGGACCTCAAATCGAGGTCCCAATCCCCAAAATTTCAAAGTCCTAAGTTTTACCGAAAATCACCCAATTTCCCATGAGAAATCCTTGATTTTGAAATGAAATCATGTAAAAAGATGGATTAGATTGAAAGAAATGAGTTAGAATTGACTTACAAATGATGTGGAGAAGAACCTTTCTTTGGAAAATCGCCCAAAATGTTTTAGGGTTTGAAAAAGTTTGAAAAATGAGAAGAATCCCGTCAAAATCCCACTTAACAGGTCTCAGTTATCGCAATTGTGACCAGGTGCGAAGGAATAGTCGCATTTGCAATGGGCGGGCTTCGCAATTCCCACCAAATGATCGCATTTGCGAAGAGGGCCTGCCCAGGCTTGGTTCGCATTTACGATGCCTGGGTCACATTTCCCGAGCCTCAGAACTTCACATCTGCGAAGACTGATCTCGCAATCCAATTGCGAGATCAGAGGCCTTGGCAAAAAATACAGACTACCAGCTGAAATTTCCTAAGTCCAATTCACCCCGTAGCCTATCCAAAACTCGTCCGAACATGCACGCAAGTATAAAAACAAAATACGGACTTGCTCGTGCAATAAAATAATCAAAATAACATCAACAACTACGAATTCAACCTAAATTTCATAAAATTACTGAAGAACATTGAAATTTCCATTTTCTCAACTAAAGGTTCGATTTATACCAAACGAACTCCGATTCTTACCAAACTTCACAGATTCGACTAAATTATTATTTTAAATCTATACCGGGCTCCGAAACTAAAATACGGGCCCGATACCATCAAATTCAAACAGCTTTAAATTTTCAAAAACTCTCATAATTTCAGTTAAATAATTTCTTTTAAAAATTTATTTCTCGGGCTTAGGACGTTGGAATTCAATTACGGGCATACGCCCCAGTACCATATTTTACTACGAAACCTACGGGACCGTCTGCTCATGGGTCCGAGTCCGTTTACCAAGAATGTTGACCAAAGTCAACTTTAATCTATTTCAAAGGCCAATTTCATTATTTTTCTTAAATTTCACATAAAAGCTATCCGAAAACGCGCTCGGACTGTGCACACAAATCGAGGTGAAAACAAAAAGATGTTTTTAAGACCTCAGAACATAGAATTTATTTGCAAAAAGAGTGATGACCGACCCTTTGGGTCATCACATTCTCTACCTCTAAAACAACCGTTCGTCCTCGAACGGATATAAGAAAAGTACCTGAGTCAGAAAAAAGATGGGGATATCGGCTATGCATATCAGACTTGGACTCCCAGGTCACTGCCTCAAATGGCTGACCTCTCCACTGAGTAAAAACTGAAGGAAAACTCTTCGATCTCAACTGACGAACCTGTCAATCTAGAATAGCTACCGGCTCCTCCTCATAGGACAATTCCTTATCCAACTGGACAGTACTGAAGTCTAACACGTGATATGGATCACCATGAAACTTCCGAAGCATGGACACATGAAACACTAGGTGCACAACTGAAAAACTCGGCGGCAACACAAATCTGTAAGCCACCTCTCCCACTAGATCAAGAATCTCAAAAGGACCAATGAATCTAGGGCTTAGCTTGCCCTTCTTCCCAAATCTCATCACGTCCTTCATGGGCGACACCCGAGAAACACCCGCTCTCCTACCATGAATGCCACATCATGAACCTTACGGTCAGCATAACTCTTTTTCCTGGACTGAGCTGTACGAAGACTATCATGAATGATCTTAACCTTGTCCAAGGCATCCTGTACTAGATTTGTACCCAACAACCGAACCTCTCCCGTCTTAAACCATCCAACTGGCGACCGATACCGCGTACCATATAAAGCCTCATAGGGAGCCATCTGGATGCTCGACTGGTAACTGTTGTAGTAGGCAAACTTTGTTAATGGCAAGAACTGATCCCACAAGCCTCCAAAGTCAATATTACAAGATCGGACCATATCCTCCAGAATCTGAATAGTTCGCTCGGACTATCCGTCCGTTTGAGGATGAAATGTTGTGCTCAACTCGACTCGAGTACCCAACTCACGCTGAACTGCTCTCCAAAAATGCGAGGTAAACTGCATACCTCGGTCAGAAATGATAGACACGGGTATATCATGAGGACGAATAATCTCCCGGATATAGATCTCTACTAACATCTCTGAAGAATAGGAGACTGCCACAGGAATGAAATGCGCTGACTTGGTTAGCCTATCAACAATAACCCACACTGCATCGAACTTCTTCTAAGTTCGTGAGAGTCCAACAACAAAGTCCATAATTATACGCTCCCACTTCCACTCAGGAATCTCAATCCTCTGAAACAAACCACCAGGTCTCTGATGCTTGTACTTTACCTGCTGACAATTCAAACACCGAGCCACATATGCAACAATATCCTTCTTCATCCTCCTCCACCAGTAATGTTGCTGCGAATCCTGATACATCTTAGAGGTGCCCCAATAAATAGAATACCGCAAACTATGGGCCTCCTCTATAATCAACTCACGAAGTCCATCCACATTAGGCACACAAAATGGACCCCGCATCCTCAAAGCTCTATCATCTCCGACTGTGACCTGCTTGGCACCTCCGTGCCGCACTATGTCCCTAAGGTCAAGTAAATGAGGATCATCATACTGTCGATCTCGGATACGCTCAAATAATAAAGAACGAGCAACAGTGCAAGCTAGAACACGGCTGGGCTCAGAAACATCCAACCTCACGAACTGATTGGCTAAAGCTTGAATATCCAAAGCAAGCGATCTCTCACCAACCGAAATATATGCAAGACTGCCCATACTGGCTGACTTCCTACTCAAAGCATCGGCCACTACATTAGCCTTTCCCGGATTATACAAGATGGTGATATCATAGTCCTTCAATAGCTCCAACCACCTCCTCTGCCTCAAATTTAGCTCCTTCTTCTTAAACAAATATTGCAAACTCTTGTGATCCGTGAACACCTCACACAACACGCTATATAAATAATGCCTCCAAATCTTCAAAGCGTGAACAATGGCTGCTAGCTCTAAATCATGAACTAGAAAATTCTTCTCATGGATCTTCAATTGTCGCGAAGCATATGCAATAACCTTGCCATTCTACATCAACACAGCAACAAGTCCAACATGAGATGCATCACAATACATTATATATGGCCCTGAACCTATAGGCAATACCAACATCGGGCCCGTAGTCAAATCTTTTTTAAGCTTCTGAAAGCTCGCCTCACACTTGTCCGACCACCTGAACTGGACACCGTTTTGGTTCAACCTGGTCATCAAGGTTTCAATAGATGAAAACCCCTCCACAAACTGATAGTAATAGCCCGCCAAACCCAAGAAACTCCGGATCTCTATAGTTGATGTGGGTCTAGGCCAGTCCTTGACTGCCGCAATCTTCTTTGGATCCACGTGAATACCCTCTGTTGATACAATATGACCCAGGAATGCAACTGAACTCAAATAAAATCATATCCGATAGATCAACCGTAATTTTAGCTTTTTCTATTAAATTTGCTTAGTTATAAAATGGCTAGACATATTCAATGATTCGCTCGACGAAAATTGAGATATCCAATACCAATTACTTGTAATGGCAGATCCAGAATTCTATTCAAGCAAGTCACTTGGATATGATAGCATGCTAAAATAATAATTGACATTAGAGATTAACATGAATAACAAATCGAATTTTCTGTGTTGCTCTATATTTTTATACCATGAGTCCCCTGAAGAATGTCATCTACAGATGCATTTTTTCTTTATAAAAAATGCTGACAAAAATACCAATTTTTGTTAATGTTCCACTAAATTTTATGCATTTTTAACCAAATTTTCCTTTAAAGTCTTCTATTTAAATTTTATGTTTTACTCTTAATTAGTTGGTATCAAAATCAATCTGGCCATTTCAGAAACCATTAACAAAATAAAAGTAAAATAAACAAAATTTACTAAAACGATAAATAAGTAAAAATATGAAACTAGCTCACCTTCACGTTGTTAAGTTTGGCAGAAATGTTTGTCCCACATCGGTGGGAAAAGAAGAGTTGGGAGGATTTTCCCCCTATAAAAGAAGGCTTAATGTTTAGGATTTAAACACACCTTTCATTTGCCTTCTTATCTTCTTAAGGCATTTGTATCTTCTCTCTTTAGTATTATTTCACTTGTATTTTGGAGTGGAATAAAATATTGGTTGTGTCCAAGGAGTAGGCAAAATTAGCCGAACCTCGTAAATTCTGGTGTTCCTTTTACTGTTGCTTTATTGTCTTATTTATTATTTGGTGGCTGTCGTAATTTTTGGTATAGTAGTTGTGACGTATTCACACTATATACATTTGGCTTCTGCAACAATTGGTATCAGAGCCAAGGTACTGTCTAAGTATGCTCTGTGGTTGCAGCATAGTCTGATCTTCCACATCAGAAAAGATTTATCTTGGTAACTGAGTCAAGGTTCTGTTTAAGTATGCTCTGTGGTTGCAGCTTAGTCTGATCTTCTACATCAGAAAGGAAATAATCTTGATTTGTGTCGTCAGCTATTAAATAATATTTGTGTCAAATATGGGAGACAATAAACAAGAAGAATCTACATCAAGTGTCAACAATACGTCATCATTGGCATCTTCGCTTATGACAAGAATTGTGTCAAATGCGAAATTTGCGGTAGAAATTTTTGACGGGTCCGGGCATTTTGGGATGTGGCAAGGCGAGGTTCTAGATGTCCTTTTTCAACAAGGGCTAGATCTGGCCATTGAAGAAAAGAAACCAGATGTTATTGGAGAAGAAGATTGGAAGATTCTCAACCGTGTTGCTTGCGGTACCATTCGATCCTACCTTGCTAGAGAGCAGAAATATCCATACACAAAGGAAACTTCTGCAAGTAAATTATGGAAAGCACTGGAGGATAAATTTTTGAAGAAAAATAGTCAAAATAAATTGTACATGAAGAAGAGACTGTTTCACTTCACCTATGTTCTTGGTACCACGATGAATGAACATATCACCAGTTTCAATAAGTTGGTCACAGATTTGCAAAATATGGATACAACTTATGATGATGGTGACTTGGCCTTGATGTTGTTGGCGTCACTTCCTGATGAGTACGAGCACCTTGAAACTACTCTACTCCATGGAAATGACGAAGTTTCTCTTAGAGAAGTTTGTTCGGCTTTGTACAGCTATGAACAAAGAAAGCGAGAAAAACAGAAGGGCGGAGAAGGAGAAGCACTATTTGTGAGGGGTCGTCCTCAAAATCAAACGAGGACAAAGAAGGGAAGATCCAAGTCAAGATCCAGACCCAGCAAAGATGAATGTGCCTTTTGTCGAGAAAAAGGGCACTGGAAGAAAGACTGTCCGAAGTTGAAGAATAAGGCCAAACATAACAATGGAAAGGCCATTATGGATTCAAATGTAGCTGATTGTGATGATTCAGACTTCTCATTAGTTACAACAGAGTCATCAACATCATCAGACATATGGTTGATGGACTCGGCTTGTAGCTATCATATATGTCCCAACAGGGACTGGTTTGTGGAATTTCAAGAACGAGAATATGGAGTCATCCACACAGCGGATAACAGCCCTCTTACCTCATATGGAATTGGTTCAATACGATTAAGGAAACATGATGGAATGATCAGAACATTAACAGATGTTCGATTTGTACCGGATTTGAAGAAGAATCTCATCTCTGTAGGAGCCCTAGAATCAAAAGGGTTCAAAATCATTGCAGAAAATGGAGTGATGAGAGTATGCTCCGGTGCACTAGTGGTAATGAAGGCTAATCGGAAGAATAATAATATGTACCGCTATCGTGGCAGTACAGTTATTGGGACAGCGACAGTGACATCCAGTGACGACAAAGAGGCAGAAGCAACCAAGCTATGGCACATGCGCTTGGGACATGCTGGAGGAAAATCCTTGAAAACTCTATCAGATCAAGGATTGTTAAAAGGAGTCAAGGCTTGCAACTTGGAGTTTTGCGAGCATTGTGTTAAAGGGAAACAGACAAGGGTTAAAGGCATTTTGGATTATGTACACTCTGATATTTGGGGTCCTTCCAAAACACCTTCATTGGGTGGGAAACACTATTTTGTAACCTTTGTTGATGATTATTCCCGAAGAGTATGGATGTATACAATGAAGAGCAAAGATGAAGTGTTGGGAATTTTTCTCAAATGGAAGACCATGGTGGAGAATCAAACAGGCAAGAGGATTAAGTGTATTCGCACAACAATGGAGGTGAATACAAAAATGATCATTTCAATAAGGTCTGTGAAAATGATGGCATCGTCCGACACTTCACTGTCAGACATACACTACAACGGAATGGAGTGGCAGAACATATGAACCGGACCTTACTGGAGAAGGTACGGTGTATGTTGTCAAATGCTGGCTTGGGCAAAGAATTTTGGGCTGAGGCAGTTACATATGCATGCCACCTCATTAATCGCTTACCATCTGCTGTTGTTGATGGCAAGACACCATTTGAAAAATGGTATGGAAAGCCTGCTGTAGATTATGACTCTTTGCACGTGTTTAGATCTCAAATCAATCTTCAAAAATACCTTGGCACCCTGAAGCTGATCAAACAAATCATCAATCCTTGGCAATGGATACTTATTCTTGATTGTGACCTTGTTCAACTACCGATAATATATACACATACTCATCGATCCGTCCTTCTTCTTAACAAACAACACCGGCGCACCCCAAGGAAAGACACTAGATCTAATAAAGCCTTTATCAAGTAGGCCTTGCAATTGTTCTGTCATTTCTTTCAACTTTGGCAGGGCCATACGATATGGCAGCATAGAAATAGGCTGGGTGCCCGGAGCCAAATCAATGCAAAAGTCAATATCCCTCTCGGGTGGCATCCTCGGCAGGTTTGAAGGAAATACCTATGGAAACTCACGAACAATAGGTATAGAATCCATAGAAGGAACCTCGGCACTGGAATTACGAATATATTCCAAATAGGCCAAACATACCTTCTCAACCATACACCGAGCCTTCATATATGAGATAACCCTATGGGTGGAATGACTAGGAGTCCCTCACCACTCTAAACGAGGTAAACCCGTCAAGACTAAGGTCATAGTCTTAGCATAACGGTCCAAGATAGCGTGGTAAGGTGATAACTAGTCCATCCCTAATATGACATCAAAATCAACCATATCCAAAAGTAACAGATCTACTCAGGTCTCAAGACCTCCAATCACAACTATACTTGAATGATGGACATGATCCACCACAGTATAATCACCCACCGGTGTAGACACATATACAAGAGCACTCAAATAATCGCTAGGCATGACCAAATACGGGGCAAAATAAAATGACACATAGGAGTATGTAGACCCTGGATCAAGTAGAACTGAAGCATCTCTATTACAAACCAGAACAGTACATGTGATAACTGCATCGGAGGCCTCAGCCTCTGGCATGGCTGGAAGAGCATAACATTAAGGCTGGCCCCACCACTCTTAACTACGTCCCAGGGATAGCCTCCTACTGGCTGGCCTCCACCTCTAGCGGCCTGACCTCCACCTCTAATACCTCCACCTCTACCTCCATCTCTAGCTGGCTGAGCGGGCGGTAGAACACCCGGTGCCTGAACCATGGCACGGAACCCTGATGCTGCGACTGAACACCCACTAATCTCACACAAGCCCTCCGGATATGACCATACTCACCGCACTCAAAGCATCCACTTAAGTGTTGCGGTTGAGGAAATTGAGATTGACCCTAGAGGGCTGGCTGACCATGAGAATAGCTCTAAAAAGGAGGTGCTCTAATAGGAGCTGGCTGTCCTGAAGGAGGTACATAAGAACCACGCCCCTCTGAAGCTCCATGAGATGCATGTAGTGCTGAATGAAACAACCTGGAAGGATGGCCCCTACCAAAAGAATCCCCGCCTCCAGACGAGGCACCACTGAACCTGCTTGAATGACGAGGCCTCTTGTGAAACCCCTGACCACTCCCCTATGATAAAACCATCTCGACTCTCCTGGCCACATTGGTCGCATCCTGAAAAGAAATCTCGCTCCCCGTCTCCTTAGCCATCTGCAACCGAATAGGCTTAACGAGTCCCTCGAACCTCCTCACTCTCTATCTCTCAATGGGAAGTATAAGAAGAGCATAACGGGCCAAGTCAATAAATCTGGTCTCATACTGAGTGACGGTCATAGAACCCTGCTAGAGACGCTGATAGTTCTCCCTTTGAGTGACAGAAAGAAACTTCTCCAGAAATAGCTAAGAAAACTGATCCCAAGTCAAAGCAGGTGACCTAGCTGGTCTAGCCAAACAATAATCCCTCCACCAATTCTTGGCGGATCCTAACAGACGAAAATCAACAAAGTCAACCCCATTGGTCTCTATTATCCCCATGTTCCGTAAAACCTCATGACAGTTGTTCAAATAATCCTGGGGATCATCAGAAGATGTACCACTAAAAGTAGTAATGAAGAGCTTGGTGAACCTGTCCAACCTCCACAAGGCATCAGCAGACATAGCTGGCCCCTCAACGGCCTGTGCCACAACACCCGGTAGAACTACTCCAACTGGCAGAGCTGTTGGAGTCTGATACTAGGGAGCCATCTGCTCAGGAGTGCGAGTAGCAGTAGTCTGGGCTCCTCCTTCAACATGAGAGACAGTTGGTGCTACATGAAATATGCATGCCTGAGTGACACTCTCCATAAGGCCCACTACATGAACCAGAGCATCCTGAAGTACCGGGGTGGCGATGAAACCCTCTAGGACCTGAGCTGGCCCTGTTGGAACGGTATGGGCTGGAGCCTCCTCCTCAAACACTACCTGAGGCTCCGCTGGCACGGCCTCAACCCCGTCCTCGTCCTCTACCCCTCATAGAAGCTTCCACTAGGGGCTCGGGCTGCTGGTCAGCTGATGAAGTGGTATGTGTTCTCACCATCTGTGAAAGAATAGAGTGGAAGTTCAATTAGCATTGAGAAATCAAGTCGCACGATAGGAAAGAATAGATGTGAAGTTTTCCTAAACTTTGTAGCCTCTAGGGGATAAACACAGACGTCTCCGTACCGATCCCTCAGACTCTACTAAGCTTGTCCGTGAATTGTGAGACCTAGGAAAACTAGAGCTCTGATACCAACTTGTCACGACCCGGATTTCCCACCGTTGGGAATTGTGATGGCACCTACTCGTGAAAGCTAGGCAAGCCGAGTGTTACAAATTTTATTACCCTTTTTCCTTAACTTTTAACATTTACAGGTTAACATATGATCAACAACGGAATAATAATAATAAAGAGAAACGCGGAAGACGAAATCTAATAGTTTAACTTAATACAAATACGATTCCATAACAATAATCTATCCAGAACTGGTGTCACAATCTCACGGACTATCTAATATTACTATAAATAAGGTCTGAACAAAGAAAATGCATGTATGTCTCTGAAATAAGTAGGAACAGAAAGAAAGTAGGATAGAACGGGACACCAAAGCCTGCGGACGTCCACAGGATTACCTCGGGTCTCCGCTGGACTGAAGGCAGCAACCTCATTATGGTCCAAATGCTCTAGCATGGGATCTGCACACAGTGAAGAATGTAGTATTAGCACAACCGACCCTATGTGCTGGTAAGTGTTGAGCCTAAACTCGGTGAAGTAGTGACGAGGCTAGGACAATGCTATCAAATAAACTTGTGCAGTTAAATCATATATGGCAAATAATGATAACAGAACCAGCAGTTAAAAATGGGAAGGGGGAACATGCTGCGGGAAATATCAAGTACTAATAGAATTAAGTAAAGAAGCATAAAGAACACCATAATTTCATATCAGCAAGAATAAGGAAAACAATATCGCTTCAATATTCACTTTTATTCTTTCTTGTTGCGGCGTGCAACCCGATCTCAATCATATAATATTGTTGCGGTGTGCAACCCGATCCCAATCATATAATACTGTTGTGGCGCGCAATCCGATCCCAAATCATTTAATGATATTGCGGCGTGCAACCCGACCCCACCTATCCTCCCTTATTATGCCTTGTTGTGATGTGAAACCCGATCCCACATAATATTGTTGCGCCGTGCAACCCGATACCCATATATAAATCAACACCAATCACAAAAGAATCGCGACAAAGAAACAATAATTTAACAAAAATATCCCGTCAAGGGAAATAATATCATAAGCAATAACATCCCGTCAAGGGAAACAATATCATAAATGATAACATCACGGCAAGGGAAACAATATCATAAATAATTACATCCCGTCAAGGGAATCAATAATATATCTCATCTCGTTTCCACAATCATTTCACAGCCTAAGTCTCAACTTGAGTCAATGCTCCACAATGGTCAATTACTAAGAATACTTTCATAAGTCTTGTTCAACATTTTAAAATGATCATATTATGCATGGACAATACATAACGGAGTCACAACAATTTGTAGTATAAGACTCACGGGCATGCTTGACACCAACGTATAGATACTCGTCACAACACTTAACACATAGCAAATAAGACCACAACTCCTATTCCCTCAAGCTAAGGTTAGACCAAACACTTACATCAATGCCACGAACACAATCAAGCCTCAACTACCGCTTTACCCCTCGATTCTACTTCCAATTCTCTTGTATCTAGTCACAATTTACTTGACGATATCAATAAATGCTAAATAACCTAATTCTAATGCATGAAAATAGGTTTTCAAATGATTTTCCCAAAAAGTCAAAAATCGACCCCGGGTCCGCTTGGTCAAAACCTGAGGTTCGAACAAAAATCCTATCACTCATTCACCCACAAACTCAAATATATAATATTTTTTAAATCAGACCTCAAATCGAGGTCAAAATCCCCAAAATTTGAAAATCCTAAGTTTTACCGAAAATCACCTAATTTCCCATGAAAACCCCTTGATTCTGAAATGAAATCATGTAAAAAGATGGATTAGATTGAAAGAAATGAGTTAGAATTGACTTACAAATGATGTGGAGAAGAACCTTTCTTTGGAAAATCGCCCAAGATGTTTTAGGGTTTGAAATGGTATGAAAAATGAGAAGAATCCTGTCAAAATCCCACTTAACATGTCTCAGTTGTCGCATTTGCGAATTGCGAACCCTTTGAAATCCTGTCAGCTTCGCATTTGCGAAGGAATAGTCGAATTTGCGATGGGCGAGCTTCGAAACTCCCACCCAATGCTCGCATTTACGGAGAGGCCCTGCTCAGGCTTGGTTCGCATTTGCGATGCCTGGATCGCATTTCCCAAGCCTGAGAACTTCGCATTTGCGAAGCCTGATCTCGCAATTGCGAGAACAGAGGCCTAGGCAAAAAATACCAGATACCAGCTGAAATTTCCTAAGTCCAATTCACCCCGTAGCCTATCCAGAACACATCCAAGCCCTCGGGGCTCCAAACCAAACATGCACGTAAGTCTAAAAACATCACACGGACTTTCTCGTGCAATCAAATCATCAAAATAGCATCAACAACTATGAATTCAACCTCAATTTCATAAAATTACTCAAGAACATTGAAATTTCCATTTTCTCAACTAAAGGACCGATTTATACCAAACAAACTTTGATTCTTACCAAACTTCATAGATTCGACTAAATTATTATTTTAAATATGTACCGGGCTCCGAAACTAAAATACGGATCTGATACCATGAAATTCAAATAGCTTTAAATTTCCAAAAACTCTCATAATTTCAGTTAAACAATTTCTTTTAAAAATTCATTTCTCGGGCTTGGGACCTTGGAATTTATTTCCGGGTATACGCTCAAGTCTCATATTTTACTACGGACCCTACGGGACCGTCGGATCACGGGTCCGGGTCCGTTTACCAAGAATGTTGGTCCATTTTAAAGGCCAATTTTATTATTTTTCTTAAATTTCACATAAAAGCTTTCCGGAAACGCACAAGGACTGTGCACACAAATTAAGGTAAGACAAAAAGAGGTTTTCAAGACCTTGGAACACGGAATTTACAAACCCAAACTCTTCCGAATCCCAAACCAACCATTCCTGCAAGTCATAAATCAATAAAAGCAACTATGAAAAGTCTTATTTAGGGGAACCGAATTCTAGAAAGTAAAACAACCGGTCAGATCATTACATGGAAATTTTGAGGTTTCACTATTGTTCCGATCACGTGTCTTGAGTTTTCCTTTTTTATATCATGTCATTACTATTTAGTTTTCCAGACAGTATTGTATTTTGTTCAGACTCTATATTTAGTATTTTATAGAATGCTTGCACTCAGTGACAGCAAAATTTTGGGGTGGCTTTAGTTGTATTGACATTATAACTTCATTTATTTATGCTATTCCGCCATTTAAGAGTATTTCTTAGCATTGTTGAAGCTTGTTCCCCCATATTTGATGTTCGCTTGCCTAGCAAGTGTTGTTAGACGTCATCATAGCTCCAGTGAAATTTTGGATCGTAATAGTTGCAAAATTATATAGAAATACGCCATAAGCAACACATTAGAAGGTTGGGAAAGGAGGATAAGAGATCAAAAAGAAATAGTTTAAAAATAGTACGTAATATATATTTTTTTTAAAAGTTACTTAGCTTGTAATTACAAAGTGTAATTACCACCAATTCTCACTCGCCCCTTGAGATTTAGATAGTGTAATTTTACCTCTTCAATTACACTCGATTTTATGTTGATCAAGTAATTGTTTTGCTAGACAAACATGTCAAACTGTATAATTATACCCAATTACATCAAAATCTAATTACTAGGCAGTTTTCCAAATATTATTTCCTTTTATTTCTTCATGCTTCCTAGAATTCTTCATTTTCTGTTCTTGGTGTTTTTGAATAGACAAAGTAGAAAATACATAAATTGAGTGGTTCATGGATATGAAATGCAAAAAGAGGGGAAAATTGAAGAAAAGATGGAAAGGACACAAAGGAAAATTGCCACCACCAACTAGAAATTATAAAAACTCATATAATTAGACCACTTCCTCAACACATTGAGGGATCCATTTGTAAGTAGTCAGTTATGAAGAAATGGGGAAACAACTTGAGGTACAAGCAGATCCTTTGGACAAACTTTACAGAATTAATGGAGATAAAGCCAACTAAGAAAGAGACAGATTGAGACCAGCTCCAGTCAGGTCACTTGGGTAGAGTTTGTCACTTGCAAGCAAGATCTAACTACTTTTTTCCTTCCTAACTTCAATTGAAATTGTGCTTTATTTCATTGTCACTGTGCCTAAAACCAGTGGCGGAGGGGCAGAAGCACATGCATGAAAAGAGATTCCTGTGCTAATAAATTAAAAATAAGTTTTTATATAAATACTTTTTTAATCTCTTAAACAATATAAAAGAAGTGCATGTTCAAATCTCAGATGTAGCATTATTATATTATTTTTGAATTTTCTTGCAATTAAAATTTCTGACTTCATCGCTACATAAAACAGAACCCCTGCTAACGGGTTCCCTCGTCATCTCTCTCAACCCGTATTATCACAGGGGAGGAAAAATGAAAGAGGGACGGGTTGAGGGCGTGGGGTGGGTAGGCAGAAGACGAAAAATACTCAATGGTAACTTTATTATTCTACATATCTGTAAATTAAAAATAAGAGTTGAAGTACAATTACTTATTAGGAGTAGGACAGGGAGCATGGGCTGCTTTCCTTTTTCTATATTTTTCCTTTCTTTTTATACCCTATCTCTTTATCTTTTTTGTTGAAAGGAGTTAAATCTTTTCTCTGGAAAGGGGATCTTTTTAGTCTCCTTGTGCCTCCATAAACCTCTGTCATGCTATTGGATAATCTATTATATACCAAAGACAAATGAAAAAGATCACAGACAATTTATAGCTATATATATAAAATTTTCACCATTTTCTTGCATAAAACTTGGAAGTTCCGTAATTTACTGGTCATGAAGCATTTCTAGAATGGAAGAACAAACAAAAAGTGACATTAAAAAAAGATTCATAAGTACTAACATGTCACACACACGGGAAAAGAAATAAAGATAACAAAAAGGGTACTGTGTATCTATGTGTTTCTTTTAACAACCAAAAAAGCAGCTTCTTAATTTGAATTGACATATGCTTTGCAAGGAAGGATCTAAAGGGTGAGGAATGGGGCAAAGGGTGTCTTTCCTCCTTTTTGTTATTTAGTTTTTTTTGAGTTTTCTATCTGATGTTTGGTATCCGTATTTAGGCCTTGACTAATTCGGATCCGTATCGCATAATATCTATTAAAAAAGAAAACATTCCCTACAAGAATTATTTTTTCATTTTCAGGTCTAATAGAAAATATTTGATTAAAAATATAAGAATTATATCCACCCTACCACAACTCTCGATGGTTATGAACTTTAGTTCTATGAGCACCTTGGCATGGGATGCAGTATAGTTTAGATAAGAGCCTAACTTTCGTGCACTAACAAAGTACAATTGGTTTTATACTATCCGATTGAAATGATCTACAATAATAGATAATTTATAATTCTAATTTTATAATTTTAAAAAGTAATATAATAAATAAGTTTATAATTCTAATTTTATAATTTTAAAAAATAATATAATAAATAACTTTATAATTCTAAGCTATAATCGGTTAAAGAACATTACTAGTATCAATTTTATCTGCACCAATGTATAACTCATTATGTATATACTATATGATTTGATGAGGAAAAAAGAAAGAATTTACAGGAAGCCAACAAACTCTAATAATCAATGCATGAAAAAGGATGGGTCCAGTTACTGTGGGAATCTTTTGCCTTTGTATACCTCTTTAAGGAGGAGATGATTTATCAAGAAACAGGGCATGTGAGTGGGGTGACTTACTTTTAAATCCAAAAAGAGAAGTTTCTTTGGGCAAGTTCGATATATATAGTCAAAGCCTAAAAAAAACATACAAAAGGCTCATTCAAAAGAAACCAAAACGTGCAATTATACGCTAGTTGCAGAGGGAAAAAGAACAAATACTTGTAATCATATCACTTATGCATCTTAGGTAAAATAGCACGGTATAGCCAATTTTCGGATTGATCATTCAAAAATAGTCAGCGTTTACCAAGTCAATGAAAAATAGCCACTATTTTACTGCAGCAGAGACCGGTCCAGCATAATATACTGGAGTTCGGTGCACCTGTGTATGAACTCCAGCATATTATGCTGGACCGGTATACTTTGCTGGTTCCAGTATAATATACTGGAAACTGGAGCACTGGTGCCCCAAACTCCAGTATATTATGTTGGACCGGTATACTTATCTTGGAACTCCAGTATAATATACTGGAGTTTAAGTATACTTATGCTGGAACTCCAGCATAATATATTGGCGTATTTTTCGGGTTTTGAACAGTGTTTTCGCTCAGATTTATCTTTACATGAAAAGTGGCTAAATTTCGATTACTTTTGAAACTTGACTATTTTTGAATGACCAGTTATAAATCTGGCTAGTTTTGAATTTCTTCCTGCATCTTAAGCAATAATCTCCCCGCCACTATCAGAAAATCACAATCTTTGAGTTTTGACTACTAAAATAGTCGAAAATTTTAATTTTTCGGTTAGTTTTCGACTATTTTGGTGTAGTCGGAAAAATATAGTACATCGGAAAGTAATTTTTGACTATTATCGTCGAAAATGTCTGATTGCAGTAATCGAATACTATAATGTGTGAAACGATCAGAAAACGGTCAAAATATTTGTAGTAAAGAACTTGAATAAAATAATTATTTATTTTTATAAATGTTTTCTACTAGAGTAGTCAGAAGTTTTAAGTAAATAAAAAATTAGTTATTCAAGTTTTCGATTAAAGTAGACGGATATTTTGAAATAAATATAATTATTTATTTATTTTCTTGAAAATTAAAACTTCTAAAAAATCCATTAAAATTTTCGACTAATGTACGTAGTCGGAAAAATTATATTTGGAGAAAAATATGCACAATTTTGACTATAGTAGTCGACAACTGGGTATTTTTTTGATATAATTCTGCTGTTTTATTAGCTGCACGACCTGTCAAATAACCAAAACGACAACTAAAACCTAATAACCCAACCAAACATCAATCCAACCGGTCAAACCTAATTAAATTCGAATAACTAAAATATTCAACAAACAACCATTCAAACCACATTAAATAATAAAACTTTTTAAATCAAATCGAAAAACTCAAAACCATCCAAATCAAGTCTTAACTAGCTAATAAAAAATCACAAATAATAAATTCTAAACATATCATAAAGTCTAAACATACCATAAATTTTAAAGTATAAACATCTCAACAATATCAAACAACCACAACTAACTACTCTTCATCAGATTCAGTCTCTTCGTCATTAGAAGATTGAGGCATGTGTTTCTTCATAAACTTTTCACTATTTTACAGCGTTGCATCAGTATTGCAATCTATTTTCACATTACTTCTGATTCTTTCTGATTTTGGGAAGCTGAAGCATCCGACAATAATGCGATAGACGACACGAGGAAGGTTATACCCCAAACTTATAGAATCTACCTTTGATAAACCATCTGTTACATCTGTTCATATTTGTTAAAATCCAAACCGATGGGCCGCGACGCACACCCGCTACCTTATTCAACCGAGTACCAACATAACGTATTTTTCATATCATTCTATTATAGGTAAATGAACCGGCATGAGGGAATACGAACTTATACATATGAAGTACGGGCCTATAAGGCCGGCATGATTCTTTATATACTCGAAACATAGGCCGACAAGGCCATACAAGTATCCGTATACATGACATCTACTACAAGCCTCTAAGAACACATAATATCATAAAGGTCAAGACAAAGTCCCACCATGCCAATCAAATCATGTACTAATCATACTGACAAAAGAAGCAACTCCGGAGCAAATGGAGCGCACCAACACCTTTCGCTGAGCCGATAGCCTACTTGGAGGACTCTCGACCTGTCTATCAGGACATGCGGGCATGAAACGTAGCATCCCCAAGCAAAAGGGACGTCAGTACAAATAATGTACCGAGTATGTAAGGAATAAAAATTAGTAACTAGTAGACATGAGAGAAACATGGAGTAAAAGACTCAACATGTATATCTGAATAACTCTGTGAATCATTTAATATTATAATATCGTGCATATGCGTGTAAATGTCATACCATATTGGGTATATGCGTTCATAGCATCATCAAGCCTCTAAGGGCATCCCATCATATCATCTCGGCCACTGTGAGCAAATCATCAACGTATACCAGCTGATCAGGTGGTGGTACATATATAACGCCGTAACCTTTTCCCATATCCCATATACATATAGATATATACATATATACGCGTATATAATGTCACCTGGTCATGGATCAATGTACATGAATGCAATGCATGAAAAGTACGTCAATAAAATCTCTTAGAGTGTGATAAGACCATTATGCCTTTAAATAATATCATGAAGTAAACTTTTTCAACTTACGTATTTTTCTAAGACCCATGAACAGATGATAGAATAATATGACACATGGGGAATCAAGAATATAAGCATCTCTAATATTTCTATGAATATAGTCGTGTATAGAAATTATGCATTTGCATGTTTCGTTTGTATCTTATAGATCATACCAAAAGAAAGAAGGGATAGCCTTAACGTACCTGGAGTAGGGAAAATCCATATGATATTCTTGGAAAAGATTTCACCGTACTCCTTTTTAACTGCAAAACTTTTCCAGTGCTAATACTCTAAAGTGCTCGCTGGATTTATTGGAATGGTAGAAGTCACGTTGTTTAACGTATAAAATCTGATCTTCAGTAATTTTGAGAATGGAAAGTTGAAGGAGTATATGTAACGACCCGACCGGTCGTTTTGAGCTTTTGCACTTCGCTCGCCACTTCTCAGGCTTGACTAGCCCCGTGTGATGTATTTTGACTTATGTAAATTGTCAGCTCTCAGGCTTGACTATAATTTACTGTTTTTATAACCCAACCATGTTTACTCTGTTTTAACACTTAAAATGATATATTAAATGATATTTTAGGCTGAGCATCATGTTTTTTACTATTGCCCAAATGGCTTATGAGATTCTGACTAAGTAAGGCCGAGGGCCTATGTTGTGAGGAAACACTGATTATGATTATGAGGCCGAGGGCCTGAGATTTGTACGCCACGAGGTGGCTTGTTGATGTGAGGCTGAGAGCCGAGTGATGATGCCACGAGATGGCTTGATATTGTGCTTGGGCCGTAAGGGGCCCCTCCAGGAGTCTGCACACCCCACAGTGAGTGCGGATACCCATTGTGATATGAGATATAGCCTGAGGGGCTAGTATTGTTCTATGTGTTTGCCCGAGGGGAGAGTTTTGTTGGTATTGTGCCCGAGCGGTTGATTCTGTTAATAGTGTGCCCAAGGGGCGGTTCTTTATGTGTTTATCTTTTCTAGTTGCCTGTCATTTACTTGCTTAACTGTTAAAAAGGTATTTTAAAGAAGCTTAAAGACGTTACATGTGTTTTTTACGGTTTCATTATTTTACTGGCTTTATATTGCTTCTTTATAGCCTGTTGACGTGCCTTACATGATTTTTATTGCTCAGTCTTCATTTATTATTATTACTCACTGAGTCGGAGTACTCACATTACTCCATGCACCTTGTGTGCTGATTCAGGTATTTCTGAACCCGGTAGCGGGTATTGGTTGCTTAGAGGCAAAGTCATCGAAGTTTAGAAAGGTAGCTGCCCGATGTTCGCAGCACTGCTTTTCTCCCTCTTGATTTCATTAGACTGTATTCAGTACATTTTTCAGAATTTTCATTGTATTTAGACCTTAGCAGATGCTCGTGACTTGTGACACCCCGATGTCGGGCTGTATCTATTTTTGCACTTGTTATATTTCGCTAAATTTTGGGATTTATTTATTATAAATGATTTAAATTGACTTATTGAAATTGTTAAAAATTAATTTGGGAATTGTCGGCAGGCCTTGTCTTCACGAGAGGTGCCATCACGACCGGGTCCGGTTTGGGGTCGTGACAAGTTGGTATCAGAGCCTAGGTTACATAGGTCTCACGAGTCATGAGCAGGTTTAGTAGGGTCTCGCGGATCGGTACGAAGACGTTTGTACTTATCCTTGGGAGGCTGCAAAATCTTTAGGAAAAACTTCACATTCTTGAATTCTTATCGTGCGTCCTTGATTCAGCTTGAAATGTAACTCTTTGAATTTCTTCCATGTGTTCGTATGCACGCATGAGTGCTCCGTATCAGATATGCATCGGTGGCTTGTGATTTCTTGATCGAAGGGCGAGACATTATCTCTGTGTGTTGATGTTGGGCCAGTCTGGAGGACTTGAGGCCGGGATTTCCCTACAGCTTGAGCACTAAGGCGTTGATTGTGTGAGCACGTGTTTGTGGATTTGTATGTCCGATAGTGTCCCTGTTAGTATGAGTGATGACTGGGTAGCTATGTGATGAGTATGATATGATTGCGAGATGTATCCATATGACTTAAAAGCGACGAGAAAGGTCTGCTGGAGGATAGAAGAACTATTAGGTGCTTGATTTCCATCTTGATTTGAGGTATAGCCCCGAGTTATGGGTGTGTGAAGAATCTTTTCATGTTTTCTGGTTGGGGAGTGAAGTAAATTTCATGTTGCGATATGAGTTTAGACTCAGGAAAATTAAGCGACTGCGTAATGTTTATGACAGTGGAAGGTATAAAGAAATGTTAGTTGAGGCAAAACATGTGGGTTATCTCCTGCAAAGTGTTCTGAAGTTGTATGATCCTTATGTGGTCTGATGGAATATCTCTTTTACCAGTGAAATATATGTTCTGCAACGTGAATTTGGGATGCATAAGAGAGTGAGCTTAACTGTTTCGAGAGCGAATGCGAGATTTGTAAAAGATTTAAAGTATTAGATGGTCTGCGTTTCACGAGCTTATGAAGGATTGAGTTTAATCTCACTATGGTATTATGGCGGTATTAGCGTATATGCATTATGAGTTATTGTGTGTGTTTTAATCTATGGCTTCCAGCCAAGTGGGGGAGCATGCTACTGATTAGTTAGCTGCACGGTTATGTGTTATGTTGGCTCCAGTTTGAGGCGTGTGGGTGAATCAGTTATGGCTTACGGAGATTGAGACCGAGGATGGCTCGAGTAAAGGAAATTTCAATAAAGGTTATGCTATACTTTATGGGTGTATGAGAGTCACGGAATGACTTGAGTTGTTATTGGTAAAGGATGCTCGGTGCATAGGGCAGGAAGTTGCTTGGTTGTATTAAGGTGAGGTTGTGTCCTGCGATGTTGGAGTGCTAATGAGGCACATGTTGCTCGTTTCATTTGGTCAAGCTAATTGCAGTTGAGTAGAGTGGATGACTCTCGAGAATGGTTCTAATGTGTTCAAGATTTTACATGTAATAATTGGAGATTTTCAAGTTGTATTTTTGGCTAGAAACTAAGGTTTGCATTGGAGGGTGTCAAGACTTATGGCAATTCTACATCAACTATGGGATTCTATTTATCAGCATCGGGAAGGTGAAGGTAACGGATTTAGATTCGCAGGAAGTCTCTTCAGAGTAAAGTATTTCAAATGTGGTGCTTTTGAGGACGTTTAAGAGAGTATTCAGCGGCTTATGAGCCTTAGACGATGTGGTTTTATGCTTGGGTCTCATGTGGTGAGTCTGGGTTGAGGAATTGTGGTGTTATAGCAAGAAAGAGTATCAAGCTAAAGGTAAATCAAAAGGAAACTCGGAGAGATGAGATAGCTTGGTAGTAGGCCGAATCGGTATGGTAAGGATATGATTAGCTCCTTGGATGCTTATGAGGTAATGAGTTTATACAGGTGTTTCACGGTGATGCCCTTGGGTTTTAGTGGCCTGTGTAGCTTGGTTGAGTTAGAAGGATTCAGTCCTGGCAGGTTTGGTTTGTGCAAATAGAACTCAGAGAGTTTTTGATGATCTCTACTGCGGATTGGAGGTGTATATTTCTACTGGCATGGAGCGTGGGATGTGTAGTGGTTTTCTTCTGAATGAGATCAATAGAAAATTCTTGGCTAGTTGAGTACATAGTTGCTTGTGCCTCGGAAGGAATATGCAGTTCTCATGGTTGTCTTAGGACGGTATGATTTATACGGTATATTTTGTAGGATTGAGATTTGCATGTGTGAGGTCATGGTCCAGTTCTGAATGAAAGGTCATGAAATTCGTAGGCAGCACGGGCAGCTTCAGATGATTTGGGGAAATGATAGTACTAAGTGGTGTAGCATGATGAGGATATACGCTTCAGGAAAAGGGCAGTGTGATTGAGTTGATGGTACTTCATTAGTATTGCGGCATTCTCTTGTTGGATCGACTGCTGATATTCGAGTTTGCTTGGTGGCACAGAAGAATTATAGGAGTACTTCTCGTGGGATGATTGGGTGTCAGAGGTGTTGTGTATTTGGACGATAGAGTTGGGATCGGATATAGTGATTCGCATGTTGTATGGATTTAGAGACTGAGAGTTCTCATAAACAAGTTATGTTGTGGTTGTAGGTCGCGTGTATTGGCACTGTGTAATGACTATCGGGGTTTGGAGACCCGAGTGGATCTTTTTGCTGCTTGGCATGTTAGATTTTGATATAATATTGGGTATAGACTGGTTGTCTCCGTGTCGTGTTATTCTGGACTATTGCGCTAAGGCAACGATGTTGGCTATTTCGGAAGTGCCACAGATTGAGTGGCGAGGTTCGACAAATTAAGTTCCCAATAGGGTGGTGTCATTTTTGTAGACCCGGCAGATGGATGGGAAGGGTTGTCTTTCCTATTTGGCCTTCGTGATGGATGTCAGTGTAGAGGCTCCTACCATTGATTCAGTTCCGGTGATGAGGGGTTTTTCCGAATGTGTTTCCTGCTGCCCGGCATGTCGTCAGACAAGGTTGTTGATTTTGGTATTTATTTGGTGTTAGGAATCGTATCGTATGGCACCAGTGGAGTGAGAGGAGTTGAAGGAGCAGCTTTAGGAACTCCTTGACAAGGGGTTCATCGGCAGGCCTATATGGATGTGTGTTCTGCATCGGGACGGCTTTGTTGACTTCGAGTTGCTATTGGTGAGGGATGTGTTGATTCGGTTGCTATTGAGCTATTAGTGTTCTGAGGTGAACTATGAGTTACTTCTCTGTGTTGCGAGGCGTTATGATTTGTTGGTTATAAACACATATGATGTGGTTCGATTGGGGTTTTATAGTGGAGGTTGAGCGGGAAGAGTATTTGGGTATTTCTCGGTGAATGGCGTATCGGTTATGTCCTTTCAGGCTTGTGTGGTGTTATGTTATTTGCTTCACCATGGTTATGAAGTTTTTCCTTGGTTCTAGACATCAAATTGCGCATGATTTTCGATTTTGAGCAGAGTGACTTGAGGTGTTTCATGTGGACCAATGTTTAGATAGGGTCGCGCATTGCAGCGAAGTTATGTGGAGGCATGATCCTTCGGTCTAGATTCGTGTGTTCTATTTCTACGATGTGTGACGGGTTCTCAGCATGGTGTGTGGTGGTACTGGTGAGCTTGTGGTATAGCTCTCTCATTTGAGTCATTTCTCATGATTTAAGTATGTTCTGATTGTTGCTGGTTGGTGTGTAGATTGCACGAGATGTGGCTTTGGATTGTATTGATGTGTCATGTCACCAGGGTAGTCGTGTTATATTAGATGAGATCATTGGGATCAATAATGAATACAAACGGATTCTATTTCAGCATGTTTGAAGGATAATATCTAGGTTCGGCTCCGAAATTTGCCATGATCCTTGCCAAGGGAAAAATGGCTTCATGAATGGTTGATCTGAGGAATGGCTATGACTTTCTACGTGATTCATTTATCTTTGGAAGTATATGAAAGTGTTGGGATGAGACTTTAGTTGATAATGTTGATATCCAATTTTTCCCTATGTATTTTTATACCCAAAACACTTCCAAAATAACACATATGTGCATATATAAGCACACCAAAAGATTTTGGCATTTTAATGATTTTTAAACCAATTTATGGCCTATTTTTACACCATTAAATCCCATAATTATTCCCCAAATCTTGCCATTTTGGAGGATAATTTATTTCATTCTCACATTTACATCAAAATATAGCTAACATGATTTTTGCATATTTTTACAAATTCGTTTGGTGTTTTTAAAACTAAATTGCATATAATTGCAATACTAGCCTCTTTAATATTTTATCGCATTTTATAATTATAAAAATTGATCCTAGTATTTTAAATTAATATTTATATACTATTTACTGATTCAGTACTTTTAATTTAATTTCAAAATCATTTTTTACTATTTTATAAAACAAAAGGGAAAAACTGGCTATTTAATATGTAACCCCATTTACCTTTCAGTCTTAGCCTAAATTAACCCCAATCTTAACCCCCAATTGGACAAAAATCCCCAACCCAATTACCCAATTAACCGAACAGGCCCGTGTTCCTTTTAATCTGAGTCATTGATCATTTTTATCAATGGCCCAGATTCCCCCTTACCTTAATTAATTCCAACGACCTTATCCCTATCCCCATTCTCTCCAAACCCGCCGCCTTTGGTTCCCTCGTCTCTCTCAAACTCTCTCAACCCGTGAAACCCTAGAAGCCGCCTACCCCTTCTCCGACCCAAAATCCACCGGAATCCATGGTTAATCTAGCCATGGACTATCTCTACTCACCATATTCTACTCCTATACGCCTGCTCAGTGAAGATTTGAGGCTAGACCTCGAAGGTCTTCATCTAGACCTTGGCTGATTCGAGATTCTTTGGCCGTTTCCGGCCTTGCTCCGGCGTACTTTAGCCTCTTGAGCTTGGATTCGACCTTATCAGCTCAGATCCGCTCTCGTGACTTCCAAGCCTTCTCGTCCTTTAAGGTTCTCAGAAACCTTTACCTATTCGAGGTTGCTTTTCGTTTTATTCTTTCAGATCTGTGATAGATCTATGCTATATTTGACGTTTTGAGTGTTTTCCCAAAAATTCCTTTTCAAAATCGTTGGTTTTTCAAATTAGGGTTTCTGAAAATCTTTCGATTTTTGTTGTTATTTTCTTTCAGCTGTTTGTCTGTAGTATGCTCGTATGTTCTCCTCCTCTATTTATACATGTATTGTCTTCCTACTTTTATACGTATGCTCACATGATTAGTCTGTTCTTTTTTTCTCACTCTTTACTACTGTGTTTCTCGATGTTTTGCTTTTCTGAACTATGTTCGTGATCTTGTTAAGCATGTCGTCTATTCTGTTTAAACCCCCATCCTTTCTTAAGTTCCGAAGTTGTCTGAACATGTTCTTCATGCCTTAAAATGGTTTTCTTTTCTTTGATTGTTTCAAGCCTTCTATTGTATTTGCTTGATTCTCATAAGACTCCTTGAGTCTGTTCACTTGCCTTCTCATTTCTGTGTTTGATTCGATAGGGAAACCCTAGAATTTGGGGGTTTTTTCCTTGGAAAATCTAATTAGGGTTCCACTTTGGGACCCTGTACCTTCAGACTCGCTTTGAGTCTCTGGTTGAACTTGTATTCTATTGTTTATGATTCTAAATACTTCGATGTTAGACTCTTCTGTTTGAAGTGTTTGCTTTATATATGATAAACTCTTCTTTCAAAAGGTCTTTTGCCAACTTGTGATTGATTCTGAATTCCTTTTTATGAGGATTGATTGAGTGTTACTGATTTTCTTTAAAATAAGTTTCTCTTCACCTTTTCTGGGTTGGATCCATTCGTGCCAAGGCTCAAACCTTGATTTTACTGACTGTTGATTGATTGTCTTTCCTTATTTACCCAAACCGTGTACTACCAGACTCTTTCCTTAAATAAGTTTCTGTGTATTTACCCTTATTGTACTGCCTTAGAAAAGATTTTAAAATCAAATCCTTTCCTTATTTGTCATGCCCATTTGAAATCAATCCCTTGGCTGAAGGGAAATCTGTGTGATTGACTTTCAAAATTATTTTCTTACCTTCTTTTCACTTGTCTTCTGCACTATAAAAGGGGCTACCCCTTTTGCACTTAATATGACATACACAGAAACATTTCGAACTTTTCAATACTTTCTCTACTACTACTTTCTCAACCTCTAGTACTGGCACTCTGCTCCTCTTCTCTTTCTACTTTCTGAAACATTCTTGAGTTCTCTTTGAACTCTCAAGTATTTGTTGAAGACTCGATTTCGCTCCTGCTGACTTCTGGCTGTGTACTTGCTTTTGTTGTTCTGCTATTCTAGTACTTGCAACTGGTATGTCATTCTTAGTTAAATAATGCCCCTTAACTATGTGTTTATTTCCTAGCCTGTCATGCTCTCTCTTTCACCATGTGTTTACATCTTAGTCTGTTATGCTTTCTTTCCTTATGTTTCTGCAACTCTGTATGTGCTCTTCTCATGTGAATCCCTTCACTTTACCCCTTTGTATGAGAGTATAGTTCTAGTCATGACAGCACTCTGTTATTGCTGCCCATGATTTTGAACTAGGTTCTTTTGAACCCTTTACTCGAATAAATTCCCACTTCCCTCTTCCCCTTCATATGCTGAGCCTGATTTGGGTCTAGTTGTGTCCTAATCACCATCTAGACTCAGGTCTGACCTCTAAGGTCTGCTCTTAACTTGTTTGTACCAAACAAATGGTTAGGAGTGTGCCAGTCAACACCTATGGCAGGGTATGACCACCATTTGCTATGGCTCCCCAAACCCTCTTTCACTTTGCACTCATTTCTAGTTCTAAGTTCTTCCCCTCTCTGGTAAGCCATGCTTTAAGACCCTTGAGCTCCCACTGAACTTGGATGCCTGAGGGCTGGCTATTCCGCACTACACTATTCTAATTCTAAATGGTATCCTGAGTGTAAGCAATGTCGGGAATCCTTGAGATTCCTTGGAACTTTGAAACACTTTGGATAAAGAGAGGGCTTTGGAAATTCGGAATTGGTTAATCACATGTTATTGAACGTTAAGATTGAATTAGGCTGCTCGGATCTAGCTGATAGTTTTTAATGTATTTAGTTTCTTTCTTTTGGTCTGTAATAATTTGTATAAAGGATTTGGGAAATATAGTAAAAGGGTGTGGGAGGGTTTTATATTCTTGCATCAGTAGGGGTAGAAACCATATTTTAGGATTTTAAATTTTTTAGAAATCCTACCTATAGGGCTGTTCAATATTTCTGGTTCCACATCACCTAGAGACCATGCCTATAGGGTCAACGCTTCGTTGTGTTACAAATTACATAGAAATCATGCCTATAGGACTTAAAGTTCATGTAATCAATGCATATAGAGATCATGCCTATAAGGAATGCATATGCATTAGGCAAACTGTAGGGTTAATTAACACAATCATCTTTTACAAGTTCAATAACAGTTTTTAAAAATCAAAATAGATATCATGTCTATAGGATCAGCATCAAACTCGTCTGATTCGCTTAAAGTAATAATAATCTATTAACTAGTCATTAACGTCTTAATACAACAACGATTTCAGAAGTCTTAATTCTGTGACAAAAACTCTCCTGACTCAGTATGCTTTTAAATCCCTCAAATCGACATCTTTTTCTGAAACAGTTTCTTTCTAAACATTCTGTCTAAATGTTTTACTCAGACCCTGAAATTGTCTTTTAAAACAGTTGCAACTTACCCTTTCCTTAGATATTTCTATCTCTGAAACTCTTTCACAACCATTTCTATGTTTTATTTTTACTGCAGTCCATACTTTCTTTTCAAAACTCCTTTGCATTAGACTACTCTTTCCTGAAACCAGTGCCTTTTAAATCACTCGCTTGAAATACCTTAATTTCTGACAATTGGATCCAAGATTCCTAATGCAGACTTTCTATCTAAACATATGGGTTGAACCAGTCCGTTCGCTGTTTAAGTTTAATTTAAAGACAAAATCAGTATGTGCCAAGACATGCTAAACTAAGTGTTTGTTTGATTAAGGGGTTTACTTGAGTCTTACCTATTTGTTTTGTTCATCCTTATATTTGTTACTTGTTTTGTATGTCGCAATTAGAATTTTAACCTTTGAACCCCATATATGCCTATATCCATTTTCTTCCCCTTTAGGATTAGAAGTCCTTATACCCCGGGACTGATAGGTTGGGACGGGTACTAGCATGCAATAAGTAAACGAGACTGATCGCGTTTAAATACCTTAACGGGGTGGGAAGGGTAGATATGGATATGATGACTGATGCGCTAATATCACGTGCGACCCCTCTTCTGAGGAGTGATCGCTGGGTATTGCATTGAAGTGATCCATATTAATATAAACTTAGGACTTCCCCTCCCTTTATTTGCTTTCATCGCTTCTTGTAAAACTGTTCAAATCTGTTTTTCATGAATTTCTGCCCTCTCCACTTACCTTTGAAAATTTTCAACTTGGCCGCAATGTTATGTGTGAATCCTTATTTGCGCCTTGATTGTTTACTTGTAAAGTCACAATTATAACATGGCCGGGAACCACACTAGTGGATCTTGAGGGGTGCCTAACACCGTCCCCTTGAGATAATTTCTAGCCCTTACCCTAATCTCTGGTCTCTTCATCTCAAACCCTTCTTAAAGTGTCCTAATGCACTATAATCATTAGGTGGCGACTCTTCAACTTCTAAATCCAATTCTCGAAAGGGAATAGAGTTGTCCTCCCAATGTCGTATACCTGATTTTTGACCCCACGGTTAGAGAAAAAGGGGGCGTCGACAGCATGGCGACTCTGCTGGGGATCTCCTTTAGGCTTTTACCATTGCATGTTGTTTGTGACTTTATTATCTCATTAATTGCTTTATTTACTGTCTTTTATTCTTTTACTACGAAACTGACTTGGCTCTTCATGTCTTTTCTTTCCTTTAGCTGCTTTCCTTTACTACTTTATTTCAATGTTGTTGTAATTACTACAATTATTGTAATCATTTATCTTATGAACGTGAAAATAAATGTCAATTTATTTCATTCTTGTAAGTTGCATCTTCAACATCATATTCCACTCGTGTCAAACAAACACCATAGCAACGTTTATAATGAGTGGTTGCGCTCTTCCGATATTATCACCCTTTAAATTCAGCAAAGGGGTATTTGCGGTAAAACCAGTCGATCAGCGGTGCAGTCGACGGTTCCGTGTCTTTCCTCTTGAGTTGTCCGCTCAAGGGTACCTGTCTAATACCCAATAGAAACCTTACTCTGTCTAACTGTGCATGCATCATGGTCAAACCTAGCCGAGTCAGTTATGTTGTCCACATAATGACTCATTAAGATAGCCTTGTCCAAAGTCCATCGGGTTTCCCTGAAACCCAAACGGACACCTACATGTTCTTTGCATTTATTTGGAGGACTAAATGCTTTTTATGCTAATTATTGGTTTAAATAGTCGAGTCTGGCGGGGTAAGGGTCTAACACACTATTTTGTAGAAAATGAGGCACGACGTCCCCAGATTTGGCATGGTAACCAACATTCACCCAAGGCTGCTGAATTGGTGGGAAGATCTTCACTCCAGTGATCAGACACTCGTCCGCAAATACTTAGGGAATCTGCCTTTTCTTCTAGAAATCTAGCCTGACAATAAAATCATAGAGGCTGCAACTCTGTTCTGGGATAGTGACAGGTCCATATTCCGCTTCGGGAACCTCGAAATAACTCTTTTGCTCAAAGAAATAGGAGGCTTAACTGGTATTCCTTGGGAGACTCCGGGTTTGCTTATGGCAGAGAATCGCAAGGATAGGGGTTTGCTTAAGATGATGGGACTGAAGAAGAACCCAGACTTGACCTGTTTGAAAGACTCCTACATCTCATTCGACTATCTATACGAGAGGTACGACCATAGCAAGTCATACCGCACCTACTCAGATGAATTTGCTCTCACCTCACTGGGGCATATTCACATAAGGGTCTTCGTATTCATGTTTTGTTTCCTGGGGATGATAGTGTTCCCTATGAAGAAGGCTAGGATCCACACCAGATTGGCCATGGTAACCAAGACTCTAATGGAAGGAATCGGCAGACAGCCTTTCAACATAGTGCCCATGATTGTTGCTGAGATATACCGGGCTCTGGACAACTGTCAGCGAAAGGCCAGTCATTTTGAGGGATGCAATTTATTACTTCAGCTCTGGCTCATGGAGCACCTTCAGAAAGGAGAATACTGACAAAAGATCTTACGCAGAGACTGGGATGATCACATTGCCTTCTACTAGCCAAGGCGTATGAATTATATGCCTAACATGTTCGCTCAGCCAGAGGACGCTGGAAGATGGGTGGAGCTATTTGAGAATCTAAAAGAAGACCAGGTATAGTGGATGGTCGAATGGTTCCCTATGGAAGAATTCATTGTTCGATCCCGAGATGCACCATTTCTCATACTCATTGGTCTAAGAGGAACTTATCCCTACGTTCCCCTCCGAGCCATGAGCAGGCTGGGAGAAAGCAAATCATACCAAGGGTCGACAAAATGAGTCACTTTAGGGCCAATTTCCAGGATGATGATAGCCCTCACAAATGCCAAGCTCAACACATGTGGCATTGCAAGCTCGTTTTGGGTAAAGAATCTATTGAGCCAGACAGGTATCACGCTGGTTGCGTACCGCACTATTCGGGTTGGTTGGAAGATAATCACAATGGTATGGGTCAGCCCGGGTTCATTCACGGACACAGAATCATCGACGAGAAAGCTGAAGCACGGGTTAAGTACAATCATCTGCACAAGAGGATTCGAGAGTGTGAAAGTGAGCATCGGGAAATACAAGAAGCCCATCAAAGGTTGATCCAGGAATGGAAGGATATGGCTGTTAGCGCCAACAAGCGACTAGGGTATTTGGAGCGAGGTCTAGTGGAGCTCGAAGGAAAGTTCCTCAAGAGAATTGAAGATTGTCGAAATGCTGAAGGGAATGCAGGCGGACATTTGGCCCAAGCTTATCTGCTACTAGGACTGCACGAGCTGGTGAATCTGTTCGAGGGGGATACCGAATCTAGGGAAGGTCCGTCTGGTACCAAGTAGTTATGAGTCTTTTATTTTTCTTCTAATGATGTAATAAGGCCGATGGCCACTAGTGACATTTTATTTTCCTTTATTTAGCGTCGCTTTGGATTCATCTTATTTCTTTTCAATAAAATGAGGCATTTAGCATTATAAGTTCTCCAAGTTAATTCGTCGCTAGGCCTACCTCAGGCACAATGAGGCACCCAAATTAGGACGCGATTTATATTCTTGCACAATGTGTTTAAATATTGTAACATTTTCTTCTCATAACCTGCACTAACTTATTACCTTTTGTTTTTCTTTATTTTTTTATTCCCCTCCCCAAAGGTTAGTTCGTGCATTCTGGCACCATCATCATACAGTACGAGATCCAAGGGCCCTCCACCTCCTCTTCCTCTGAGTCCTATCCGAAACAAGAGCAAAGGTAGAATGGGAGATTCAAGCGCCAGAAAGGAAATTGAAAGAGTTGAGATCCCTTAGGGTACCCCGGTTGCTAAGGAAACTGCTGCCCAACTTGAGCAGAAACTGTTGAAGTTCCAAGAAGAACTGAATCAAGTTCGAAACTTGGCAAATTTATCATTCACTCTCACCGTTCCTGATGTCAACTTCCCAAATGCTCAAAATCCCGCACCTCCACAAAACACCCCACAACCACAGATGCAATCCACTCATGCTCAACATTGCAACACATGCCACACTCCACTACCCATTCCTGAACCACTAAACACCACAAACGACCACCCCCACAACACTCCCATCTACGTAGATACCATACCCCACTACACTCAAACAATCTCAAGTGCTCCTGAGTCTGATGATAAGGACTCTCTTATCAGAAACTTGGCAGCAGAACTCAAGAAATTGACCAGCCGAGTCCAGGGCATGGAAGGAAACAAAGGCATAGAGGGGCTGAATTATGAGGACCTCTGCATTCAGCCAGATGTTGAACTTCCGGAGGGATACAAACCTACGAAGTTCGAAGTGTTCGATGGCACGGGAGATCCTAGAGTCCATTTGAGGACATATTGTGATAAGATGGTCGGAGTCGGAAGGAATGAGAAAATCCGTATGAAACTCTTCATGAGAAGCCTGAAGGGGGATGCTTTATCCTGGTACACCAGTCAGGACCCCAAGAAATGGACGAGCTGGGTAGGTATGGCATCGGATTTCATGGATAGGTTCCGATTCAATACAGAGAATGCACCGGATGTATTCTACATCCAGAATCTGAAGAAGAAGCCTACCGAGACATTCCGCGAGTATGCTACCCGTTGGAGATCAGAGGTTGCTAAGTTCAGGCCGACCTTAGAAGAGGAACAGATGAACAGATTCTTTGTCCAGGCTCAAGACTCACAATATTATGAGAGGTTAATGCTGATCGAGGGCCAAAAATTCTCCGACATCATCAAGCTGGGAGAAAGAATTGAAGAAGGCATTAAGAATGGTATGGTTACTAATCTTGAAGCATTGCAGGCCACCAACAAGGCTTTACAATCTGGTGGCACGTCCAAGAAGAAGGATGTCAACGCCGTGATGGTCGCACAGGGAGCCAAATCACCACTAAAATACCACACCTACCCGTCACCTCCACTTACATATCAGCCTATCCCGAATTACCAAGCACCCGCACCCTCTTACCAAAATCCACCACCCGTTTACCAATCATCTCCACCTCCCGCATATCAATCCACTCCACCCTCAGCCTACACTTGTTTACCAAGCTTATAATGCCCAACCCCCTTACTACCAATCACCTCCCACTCGCCAAAATTCCCTAGACCCAGACCAAATTTTGACCGCAGAACTCCCAGACAATATACAGCCATCGCTGAGCTAATTGACCAGCTGTATGAGAAACTTAAAGCTGTTGGTTACGTCTCCCCTATCCCTGCTATAACTCCAGAAAATCCTTCCCAGTGGATCAACCCTAATAAGACCTGTGCGTACCATTTCGGCATAAAAGGTCACACCATTGACGAATGCCGCTTGTTGAAGGACAAGATTCAAACTCTGATCGACAATAAGGTTGTCATAGCAAAAGAGCCTGCTCCTAATGTCCGCAACAACCCTCTGCCTGATCACAGAGGTGGGTACATTCACATGATCGAGATAGAAGATGACTGGGACCCCAAGGGATCGATAGGACTGATTGCTGAGGATGATGAGCCCAAGAAACCGACAGTCACACTTAACTCGATTGTTGTACAGAACCAGCCCTCCAGGGGAGATGAAGTGAACATGTCTATACCTCTCGAATTTAAAGCACCTTCTTCTGCGAAGGTGGCCGGGCCAATTGAGGTTG
The DNA here is from genome assembly GCF_000393655.2 of Nicotiana sylvestris. Classification (NCBI taxonomy): domain Eukaryota; kingdom Viridiplantae; phylum Streptophyta; class Magnoliopsida; order Solanales; family Solanaceae; genus Nicotiana; species Nicotiana sylvestris. The sequence goes on along the minus strand of NC_091062.1, from coordinate 83,215,725 downwards.
AGTTTGGGGTTCCAAAGGCACAGGTAGCCTTTGAAGTTGTTGTGTTACCACCGAGGGTACTTATGCCTGTAGCACTGTCAGACGTAACACCGTTCCACTCAAATGCCATACCATGGGATTATACAGCTGAAGCAAGGAGGAAAGGAAGGACCAAGACGAGAGAAGCAATTGATGTGCAGGGTATGACCAGAACAGGCAGGGTTTACACTCCAGAGCACCTAGCTGAGTCCAGTAAGCAAGCCCCGGGACGGACTACTGAAACTGGTCCCGATGATCTTTGGAGGAAAATACAAGCTAAGGAGTATTCGGTCGTTGAGCAGTTGAACAAAACACCGGCACAGATCTCCATCCTAGCTCTTCTACAGAGCTCTGACGCACACAAAAATGCCTTGATGAAGATATTGAGCGAAGCTTATGTGCCCAGCAACATAACTGGGGGCGAAATGGAAAATATGGTAGGACAAATACTGGAAAGCCACAAAATCACCTTCCACGAAGACGAACTATCGCCGGAAGGACTAAGTCACAACATGGCCCTACATCACCATGCAATGCGAGGATTACTTCATCACTAAAGTCTTGATCGATGGAGGCTCCAACCTCAACATCTGTCCGTTGGTAACTCTCAGAACATTGGGAAAGAGCCTGCACGAGATCAAATATGGGGCCATCAATGTCAAAGCCTTCGATGGGTCCCAAAGGTCTACTATTGGAGAGACCAGCCTATGCCTGCAAATGGGGCCAACCTGGTTCGACATTGACTTTCAAGTGATAGATGTCCTAGCATCCTACAATTTGCTGTTGGGACGACCATGGATCCATGCCGCTGGAGCTGTAGCATCGACCCTGCATCAGGCAGTGAAGTTCGAATGGAATCACCAAGAGGTGATCATTTATGGCGATAGTAGCAACCCCAAATATAGTCACCAGACCATCCCGGTGATTGGAGGCAGAAGGAGAATAGGCGGAGAAACATACCACCACATTGAAAGAGTCAACGCTGTAGACAAAGATAAATGGTGGGATAACAAGATTGAAAGTATCCTGAATTGGTGTGGATACGAACCTGGATAGGGACTCGGCAAAAACCTCCAGGGAATCGCCAAACCCGTCAAGCTGAAGAAACATGGCACTACATTTGGTTTGGGGTATGAGTACACTTGGGAGGAGTTCAATCAATGGTATCCACCATGGCGCGGTCCCTACTACCTACTGGAGCACCCGATACCTTACCTGGAGCAAACTTTCCAGCCGTTAGATACTATATATGGGTCGGAGGAAGATGAAGCATTGGCAGCCGTGAAGAATCTGTTCCTGGAGGATGATGATATGGATTGTAGTGTTATTTTCGAGGAGGAAGGGGAGGAAGGCCCTTCTATACAAGCTGTGAACCAAGGAGAACGTCTCAGCAATTGGTCAATCAGAACCACCAGGGCCCAGAAAGCTTCGGGGTAGCAAGGCTAAACAAAAGCACCATGCATCACATTCTTACTTTTTACTAGCTGATTTTATTTCCGCATTGTCTTTAATTTTGAAAAGAGCTCTGATATTCAAAACAATTATGAATCTAATCGAAGCATTTCAGTTTATTATATATCTCGCTCTTATTATTTTCCTATCATTCACTTTATTTTACACAGCATTACTATTACTTGCCTTGATGATGAACCAACGATTGTGACTTGCAACGAGACAATGCAACAAATGGATACGGACTCAGAAGAGGTTGTTAGAGGAGTTGAGAATTTTGAAAATAGGCCTAAGTCTAACTTGGATGAAACTGAGGTCGTTAATCTGGGAGATGCAGAGAATGTCAAAGAAACGCGCATCAGCGTTCACCTGTCACCATCAGAAAAGAAAGAGTACAAGGAGTTCCTAAAGGAATATGAAGACATATCGCCTGGTCATATGATGACATGACCGGTCTCAGCACATCCATTGTAGCTCACAAACTGCCAACAGACCCGACATGCCCATTGGTAAAGCAGAAGCTCAGGAAATTCAAACCCGACATGAGTTTGAAAATCAAAGAAGAGGTTACCAAGCAAGTCAAAGCCAAGGTTCTTAGGGTAGTAGATCCGACATGGTTAGCCATCATTGTGCCAGTGCCAAAAAAGATGGGAAAGTTAGAGTTTGTGTTGACTACCGGGATCTTAACTGGGCCAGTCCTAAAGACGACTTCCCCTTGCCGAACATACACATTCTAATTGACAACTGCGCCAAGCATGAGTTACAGTCTTTCGTTGATTGTTTTGCTGGGTATCATCAGATATGGATGGACGAGGAAGATGCAGAGAAAAAGGCTTTCATCACGCAGTGGGGAATGTACTGTTACAAAATGATGCCATTCAGTTTGAAGAACGTTGGTGCCACCTATATGAGAGCCATGACTACCATCTTTCATGACATGATACACAAGGAGATCGAGGTATATGTGGATGACATCATCATCAAATCCAAGAAAGCCAGGGATCACATGGCAGATCTAAGAAAGTTCTTCAACAGACTCAGGAGGTACAATCTGAAACTGAATCCTGCCAAGTGTGCATTCGGGGTTCCTGCTAGAAAATTATTGGATTTCGTCATGAGCCGTCAAGGAATGGAATTGGATCCATCAAAGGTCAAAGCTATCCAAGAATTGCCACCGCCAAAGAACAAAAAGGACGTGATGAGTTTCCTGGGAAGACTCAACTATATCAGCCGGTTCATAGCTCAATCCACGGTCATTTGTGAATCAATCTTCAAAATGTTGAAGAAGGACGCTGCTACCAAATGGACTGATGATTGTCAGAAAGCTTTTGACAGAATCAAGGAATACCTATCAACGCCGCCGGTCTTGGTTCCGCCTGAGCCAGAAAGACCCCTATTGCTTTACCTTGCGGTATCGGATAGAGCATTCGGTTATGTTTTAGGGCAACATGATGAAACATGGAGAAAGGAGCAAGCCATTTACTATCTCAGTAAGAAGTTCACACCGTACGAGTCCCGGTATTTTCTTTTATAACGCACTTGTTGTGCTCTGACTTGGGTTGCACAGAAGTTAAGGCATTACTTCTGTGCTTACACTACTTATCTCATATCCAGAATGGACCCTCTGAAGTATATCTTCCAGAAGCCCATGCCCACTAGCAAGCTCGCCAAATGGCAGATCCTGCTAAATGAATTCGACATTGTTTACGTGACCCAGAAAGCAATCAAAGGGCAAGCCTTGGCGGACCATCGCGCCGAGAATCCCGTAGACGGAGAATACGAGCCCCTAAAAACATATTTTTCCGATGAAGAGGTATCTTTCATAGGAGAAGATATTGCAGAATCCTATGATGGTTGGAGGTTGTTTTTCGACGGAGCTGCAAATTTCAAAGGAGTTGGCATAGGAGCAGTCTTAGTATCAGAAACCGGCCAGCACTACCCAGTATCTGCCAAGCTCAGGTTCCCTTGCACCAATAATATGGCCGAATATGAAGCCTGCATCTTGGGGCTCAAAATGGCTATTGACATGAACGTTCAGGAGTTGCTAGTGATCGGGGATTCAGACTTGCTCATACATCAGGTTCGAGGAGAGTTGGCAACCAAGAACTCTAAGATACTTCCCTACTTGCATCATATATAGGGGTTGAGGAAAAGGTTCACAAAGACAGAATTTCGGCACATCCCTAGAATCCAGAACGAGTTTGCTGATGCATTAGCTACTTTATCGTCCATGATCCAGCATCCAGATACAAATTTCATTGACCCCATCCCAGTAAAGATTCATGATCAGCCAGCTTATTGTGCCCACGTTGAGGAAGAAGCGGATGGGAAACCATGGTTCCATGACATCAAGGAGTACTTGACAACAAGGGAATATCCAGGACTTGCCAATACTACTCAGAAGTGCACGCTTCGGAGGTTATCCAACAACTTTTTTCATAGCGGAGGAATCCTGTACAGGAGGACTCCCGATTTGGGCTTGTTAGGTGTGTCGATGCAAAAGAAGCAACCAAACTATTGGATGAGGTGCACGCAGGGACCTGCGGACCGCACATGAATGGTTTTGTTTTGGCAAAGAAGATACTCCGAGCAGGGTATTTTTGGATGACTATGGAAACAGACTGTATCCAGTATGTTCGCAAATGCCATCACTGTCAGATACATGTAGATATGATAAAGGCGCCTCCAAACGAGCTTACTGCGACAAGCTCACCATGGCCATTCGCCACTTGGGGAATGGATGTTATCGGACCTATCGAGCCTGTCGCATCAAATGGGCACAGGTTCATCCTAGTGGCAATCGATTATTTTACCAAATGGGTCGAAGCAGCATCATACAAGGCGGTCACTAAGAAGGTTGTGGCGGGTTTCGTCCGCGACTGCATTGTTTGTCAGTTCGGGGTTTCGGAATCAATCATCACCGATAATGGTTCCAATCTCAATAGCGACTTGATGAAAGCAATGAGTGAAACTTTCAAGATCAAACACAAGAACTCTACAGCCTACAAGCCTCAGATGAATGGAGTTGTGGAAGCAGCCAACAAGAATATCAAGAAGATACTAAGGAAGATGGTCGAAAGGCAAAAACAATGGCATGAGAAGTTATCATTCGCCTTATTGGGATACCGCACTACAGTCCGCACATCAACCGGAGCAACTCCCTACATGCTGGTTTATGGTACAGAGGCGGTCATCCCCGCCGAGGTAGAAATCCCCTCCTTAAGGATCATACAAGAAGTAGAATTGGATGATGCAGAATGGGTAAAAGGTCGCTACGAGCAGTTAGCCCTTATAGATGGGAAAAGGATGAATGCGGTTTGCCACAGTCAGTTGTATCAGAACAGAATGTCCAGAGCCTTCAACAAAAGGGTTAAGCCAAGGAAGTTTACACCGGGGCAACTGGTGTTGAAGAAAATCTTCCCACATCAAGATGAGGCCAAGGGGAAATTCTCACCTAATTGGCAGAGTCCGTACATGGTTCACCGGGTTCTAACTGGAGGAGCCCTTATTCTTGTGGAGATGGATGGAGAAGTCTGGCCGAAGCCAATCAATTCAGATGCAGTGAAACGATATTATGTGTAACCACTTATGATTCCCTTAATGATGTAATTTGAACTACGCCTGACCTGAATCCCATTTAAGAGGGGATACGTAGGCAGCCCTATGGGTTCGGTCATAATTTAATAAAAATTCCATTTTCCCCCGCTATTGGAGCCGGGGCAGAATTTTGAGGAGGGCCCTCAAAATTCCTAAGTTAATTTTAGTTTACGCATCGCCAGAAGTGTCAGCCCAGCAAACTGGGGCAGAATTTTGAGGAGAACCCTCAAAATTCCAAAGATGTTTTTTAGTCATTTAGCACAGCCGTCAGAAACGTCCACTCAGCAAACTGGGTCAGAATTTTGAGGAGGACCCTCAAAATTCTGGAGAAAAGAGGTTGCAGTGTCCTGAACCACATCCCAGTCGTTGGTTCATCTAAAGAAAACTATTTCTGATTATATACGTTATATTTACTAAATCATGCATAACTATTATCCTAATTGCTGTTGTTTAGCGACGCTACCCCAATGACACACAACGTCAAGAGCCCGGGGAAGACGAACCAACCTTTCCCCTCATAGAACTCACGATTTTCTTTGGATGCAGGCACTCGACTTGCAATATCGTCAGGTATATTTATGTACGCATAATTTTCCAAGGATGAAACTTCTCAGAATCATCACTTGCCCGCAATTGCTATCCGTACCCAATTTCCCCAGCAGTCATATTGTCGTAATCGGCTATCAGCTAAGAGATCTTACTACTGATCATCCTTTTACATTCTTGCACTGCATAAGGCTACTTTTCTGCCTTCCGAGGTTAAGCTCTACCTCCATCTACATTTTGCATAAGGCTACTTTTCTGCCTTTCAAGGTTAAGCTCTACCTCCACCTGCATTTTGCATAAGGCTACTTTCTGCCTTCCAAGACTAAGCTCTGTCTCCATCCGCATTTCCTGCATTGCATAAAGCTACCTTTCTGCCTTTCGAGGTTAAGCTCTACCTCCATCCGCATATCTTTGCATTGCATAAGGCTATCTATCTGCCTTCCGAGGTTAAACTCTACCTCCATCCTGCATAAGGCTACCTCTCTGCCTTCCGAGACTAAGCTCTGTCTCCATCTGCATTTTGCATAAGGATACTTTTCTGCCTTCCGAGGTTAAGCTCTACCTCCATCATCACCTGCATAAGGCTACCTCTCTGCCTTCCAAAACTAAGCTTTGTCTCCATCCGCATATCTTTGCATTACATAAGGCTACTTATCTGCCTTTCGAGACTAAGCATTGTCTCCATCTGTATTTTTGCATAAGGCTACCTATCTGCCTTCCGAGGTTAAACTCTACCTCCATCCTGCATAAGGCTACTTATATGCCTTTCGAGACTAAGCACTGTCTCCATCTACATTTTGCATAAGGCTACCTATCTTCCTTTCGAGGTTAAGCTCTACCTCCATCATGCATAAGGCTACTTATCTGCCTTTCGAGACTAAGCTCTGTCTCCTCCTGCATGGCTGAAATATCGCCACTTTATTTTGAATGGCTGCAATATCACCATCTGCATTTAAATTTTTGCTCTGGCTGAAAGATCGCCACCCTTCGCATTCATTTGGCTGAAAGATTACCACCTTTTCATGGGCTGAAAGATCGCCAACTTATTCAAAGGCGTCATAGTTCGGAGGCACCATCTGCATAGCCCGAGAACACCATTTCATGGCCTGCAAATTTTTATTTTTTATGCTCTTCACGGCCCAGGACATCATAGTCTGAGGACGTCATCCTAACCGTCCAAAGACAGCATTCATGGTCCAATGGGAACTTGCATCATGTTTAAATTATGCACAATACATGATACATTGCTCACTTGTAGGTACACCGCCTAGCAAACGACCATCTCAGCAGGAGCGATCCCGCTCCGGTTCTCCACAGTCTGTCCGACTCCAAATCTAATCATCACGTACGTTCTTTTCGATCCCCCATTCGACACACTCCGTCAATGGTTCCTGAACTACATATGGCCTGATTCCGATAAAATCAGGGATATGTAGGCGGCTCCGAATCCAGATCTTGGTCAAAACGCTTTTCAATCGCCGATCCGGTCAAAATTGGCCATCTTGTCTTTACCCGACAACTCTTTCATCCTCCTCGGGTAAAGAGGGGAAGCTGTTGATATCCAATTTTTCCCTATATATTTTTATACCCAAAACACTTCCAAAATAACACATATGTGCATATATAAGCACACCAAAAGATTTTGGCATTTTAATGATTTTTAAACCAATTTATGGCCTATTTTTACACCATTAAACCCCATAATTATTCCCCAAAGCTTTCCATTTTGGAGGATAATTTATTTCATTCTCACATTTACATCAAAATATAGCTAACATGATTTTTGCATATTTTTACAAATTCGTTTGGTGTTTTTAAAACAAAATTGCATATAATTGCAATACTAGCCTCTTTAAGATTTTATTGCATTTTATAATTATAAAAATTGATACTAGTATTTTAAATTAATATTTATATACTATTTACTGATTCAGTAATTTTAATTTAATTTCAAAATTATTTTTTACTATTTTATAAAACAAAAGGGAAAAACTGGCTATTTAATATGTAGCCCCATTTACCTTTCAGTCTTAGCCTAAATTAACCCCAATCTTAACCCCCAATTGGACCAAAATTCCCAACCCAATTACCCAATTAACCCAACCCAATTACCCAATTAACCGAACCGGCCCGTGTTCCTTTTAATCTGAGCCGTTGATCATTTTGATCAACGGCCCAGATTCCCCCTTACCTTAATTAATTCCAATGACCTTATCCCTATCCCCATTCTCTCCAAACCCGCCACCTTTGGTTCCCTGGTCTCTCTCGAACTCTCTCAACCCCTGAAACCCTAGAAGCCGCCTACCCCCTCTCCGACCCAAAATCCACCGGAATCCATGGTTAATCTAGCCATGGACGATCTCTACTCACCATATTCTGCTCCTATACGCCTGCTCGCTGAAGATTGAGGCTAGACCTCGAAGTTCTTCATCTAGACCTTGGCCGATTCGCGATTTTTTGGCCGTTTCCGGCCTTGCTCCGGCGTACTTTAGCCTCTTGAGCTTGGATTCGACCTTATCAGCTCAGATCCGCTCTCGTGACTTCCAAGCCTTCTCGTCCTTTAAGGTTCTCAGAAACCCTAACCTATTCGAGGTTGCTTTTCATTTTATTCTTTCAGATCTGTGATAGATCTATGCTATATTTGACGTTTTGAGTGTTTTCCCAAAAATTCCTTTTCAAAATCGTTGGTTTTTCAAATTAGGGTTTCTGAAAATCTTTCGATTTTTGTTGTTCTTTTCTTTCAGCTGTTTGTCTGCAGTATGCTCGTATGTTCTCCTCCTCTATTTATGCATGTATTGTCTTCCTACTTTTATACGTAATTAGTTTGTTCTTTTTTTTCTCACTCTTTACTACTATGTTTCTCGATGTTTTGCTTTTCTGAACTATGTTCGTGATCTTGTTAAGCATCTTTCGTCTGTTCTGTTTAAACCCCCATCCTTTCTTAAGTTCCGAAGTTGTCTGAACATGTTCTTCATGCCTTAAAATTGTTTTCTTTTCTTTGATTGTTTCAAGCCTTCTATTGTATTTGCCTGATTCTCATAAGACTCCTTGAGTCTGTTCACTTGCCTTCTCATTTCTGTGTTTGATTCGATAGGGAAACCCTAGAATTTGGGGGTTTTTTCCTTGGAAAATCAAATTAGGGTTCCACTTTGGGACCCGGTACCTTCAGACTCGCTATGAGTCTCTGGTTGAACTTGTATTCTATTGTTTATGATTCTAAATACTTCGATGTTAGACTCTTCTGTTTGAAGTGTTTGCTTTATATATGATAAACTCTTCTTTCAAAAGGTCTTTTGCCAACTTGTGATTGATTCCAAATTCATTTTTATGAGGATTGATTGAGTGTTACTGATTTTATTTAAAATAAGTTTCTCTTCACCTTTTCTGGGTTGGATCCATTCGTGCCAAGGCTCAAACCTTGATTTTACTGACTGTTGATTGATTGCCTTTCCTTATTTGCCCAAACCGTGTACTACTAAACTCTTTCCATAAATAAGTTTCTGTGTATTTACCCTTATTGTACTGCCTTAGAAAAGATTTTAAAATCAAATCCTTTCCTTATTTGTCATGCCCGTTTGAAATCAATCTCTTGGCTGAAGGGAAATCTGTGTGATTGACTTTCAAAATTATTTTCTTACCTTCTTCTCACTTGTCTTCTGCACTATAAAAGGGGCTACCCCTTTTGCACTTAATACGACATACACAGAAAGATTTCGAACTTTTCAATACTTTCTCTACTACTACTTTCTCAACCTCTAGTACTGAGCACTCTGATCCTCTTCTCTTTCTACTTTCTGAAACATTCTTGAGTTCTCTTTGAACTCTCAAGTATTTGTTGAAGACTCGATTTCGCTCCTGCTGACTTCTGGCTGTGTACTTGCTTTTGTTGTTCTGCTATTCTAGTACTTGCAATTGGTATGTCATTCTTAGTTAAATAATGCCCCTTAACTATGTGCTTATTTCCTAGCCTGTGATGCTCTCTCTTTCACCATGTGTTTACATCTTAGTCTGTTATGCTTTCTTTCTTTATGTTTCTACAACTCTGTATGTGCTCTTCTCATGTGAATCCCTTGCCTTTACCCTTTTGTATGAGAGTACAGTTCTAGTCATGACAGCACTCTATTGTTACTGCCCATGACTTTGAACTAGGTTCTTTTGAACCCTTTACTCGAATCAATTCCCACTTCCCTTTTCCCCTTCATATGCTGAGCCTGATTTGGGTCTGGTGGTGTCCTAATCACCATCTAGACTCCGGTCTGACCTCTAAGGTCTGCTCTTAACTTGTTTGGACCAAACAAATGGTCAGGGGTGTGCCAGTCAACACCTATGGCTGGGTATGACCACCATTTGCTATGGCTCCCCAATCCCTCTTTCACTTTGCACTCATTCCTAGTTCAAAGTTCTGCCCCTCTCTGGTAAGCCATGCTTTAGGACCCTTGAGCTCCCACTGAACTTGGATGCCTGAGAGCCGGCTATTATGCACTGCACTATTCTAATTCTAAATGGTATCCTGAGTGTAAGCAATGTCGGAAATCCTTGAGATTCCTTGGAACTTTGAAACACTTTAGATAAAGAGAGGGCTTTGGAAATTCGGAATTGGTTAATCACATGTTATTGGACGTTAAGATTGAATTAGGCTGCTCGGATCTAACTGTTAGTTTTTAATGTATTTGTTTTCTTTCTTTTGGTCTGTAATAATTTGTATAAAGGATTTGGGAAATATAGTAAAAGGGTGTGGGAGGGTTTTTACATTCTTGCATCAGTAGGGGTAGAAACCATGTTTTAGGATTTTAAATTTTTTAGAAATCCTGCCTATAGGGCTGTTCAATATTTCTGGTTCAACATCATCTAGACCATGCCTATTGGGTCAACGCTTCATTGTGTTACTAATCACATAGAAATCATGCCTATAGGACTTAACGTTCATGTAATCAATGCATATAGAGATCATGCCTATAAGTAATGCATATGCATTAGGCAAACTGTAGGGTTAATTAACACAATCATCTTTTACAAGTTCAATAACAGGTTTTAAAAATCAAAATAGATATCATGCCTGTAGGATCAACATCAAACTCGTATGATTCGCTTAAAGTAATAATAATCTATTAATTGGTCATTAACGTCTTAATACAGCAACGATTTCAGAAGTCTTAATTCTTTGACAAAAACTCTCCTGACTCGGTATGCTTTTAAATCCCTCAAATCGGCATCTTTTTTTCTGAAACGGTTTCTTTCTAAACATTCTGTCTAAATGTTTTACTCAGACCCTGAAATTGTCTTTTAAAACAGTTGCAACTTACCCTTTCCTTAGATATTTCTATCTCTGAAACTCTTTCACAACCATTTCTATGTTTTATTTTTACTGCAGTCCATACTTTCTTTTCAAAACTCCTCTGCATTAGACTACTCTTTCCTGAAACCAGTGCCTTTTAAATCACTCGCTTGAAATACCTTAATTTCTGACAATTGGATCCAAGTTTCCTAATGCAGACTTTCTATCTAAACATATGGGTTGAACCAGTCTGTTCGCTGTTTAAGTTTAATTTAAAGACCAAATCAGTATGTGCCAAGACATGCTAAACTAAGTGTTTGTTTGATTGAGGGGTTTACTTGAGCCTTACCTATTTGTTTTGTTCATTCTTATATTTGTTACTTGTTTTGTATGTCGCAATTAGAATTTTAACCTTTGAACCCCATATATGCCTATATCCCTTTCCTTCCCCTTTAGGATTAGAAGTCCTGATACCCCGGGACTGATAGGTTGGGACGGGTACTAGCATGCAATAAGTAAACGAGACTGATCGCGTTTAAATACCTTAACGGGGTGGGAAGGGTAGATATGGATATGATGACCAATGCGCTAATATCACGTGCGACCCTTCTTCTGAGGAGTGATCGCTGGGTATTGCATTGAAGTGATCCATATTAATATAAACTTAGGACTCCCCCTCCCTTTAGTTGCTTTCATCTCTTCTTGTAAAACTGTTCAAATCTCTTTTTCATGAATCTCTGCCCTCTCTACTTACCTTCGAAAATTTTCAACTTGGTCGCAATGTTATGTGCGAATCCTTATTTGAGCCTTGATTGTTTACTTGTAAAGTCACAATTATAACATGGTCGGGAACTACACTAGTGGATCTTAAGGGGTGCCTAACACCTTCCCCTTGGAATAATTTCTAGCCATTACCCTAATCTCTGGTCTCTTCATCTCAAACCCTTCTTAAAGTGTCCTAATGCACTATAATCATTAGGTGGCGACTCTTCAACTTCTAAATCCAATTCTCGAAAGGGAATAGAGTTGTCCTCCAAATGTCGTATACCCGATTTCTGACCCCCATGGTTAGACAAAAAAGGGGCGTCGACAGATAAGAGGTTTACTATTGGTATTATGTTGTTATGTGTAGCTGCTGTGATTAGAAGTTATCGCTACAAGTGTTTGAGTTATGTGGTATATCATGTAGTTGCACCTGAGGTTGAAGGTATGGGTTATTACTGCTTGTTCGGGCTTATTCAGAGTATAGATGTGAGATTTTGATCTTGTGGATGATTTCAGAAGTGGAAATATGGTTCTAAGGTTTATGGGCTAGGTTGGATTGTGAAATTTCAGTTACGCTGTGGTATCAGACCAATATGAGATAGGGTGACGTGGGATCACCCCCGGGTATCTGCATGGTATGGTTAATCAACGATTTGTTGGCTTTTGGAACAACTATAGGCACGTTCGAGGACGAACGTATGTTTAAATGGGGGAGGATGCAACAACCCGACCGGTCGTTTTGAGCTTTTGCACTTCGCTTGCCAGTTCTCAGGCTTGACTAGCCCTGTGTGATGTATTTTGACTTATGTGAATCGTCGATTTTGGTTTTTGGGGTAATCAGAATCAAATTGGAAGAACAGTCCTCAGTATGAAGTTTAAAATTTGAAAGATTTGACCATGTTTTGACCTAATGGTATATGATCTCGGATCAGAAATTTTATGATCTGGTTAGCTCTATTAGGTGATTTAGGACTTAGAAGCATAATCAGAATGTGTTTTGGAGGTTCGTGGAAGGTTTAGGCTTGAATTGGCGAAATTGGGATTTTAGCGTTTTCCGGTTGATATGTGAGATTTTGACATAGTGGTCGGAATAAAAATCCAAAAGTTGCAGTAGGTCCGTTGTGTTATTTCGGATGTGTGCGCAAAATTTCAGGTCATTTGGACGTGGTTTGGTAGACTTTTTGATCAAAAGCAAAATTCGGAAGATTTTAGAACCTTAGGCTTGAATTCGATGTGATTTGATGGATTAGATGTTGTTTGAGGTATTTTGGAGATTGGTATAAGTTTGGGTAGTGTTATATGACTGGTTTGTGCTTTTGGTTGAGGTTCCGGAGGCCTCGGGGCGATTTCGGATGGTTGGCAGAAGGTTTGAAGTTGAGTTGGGACAATTGAAGCATATTGTTGCTGTCACAACTGCACCTGCGATTGGGAGGCCACACGTGCAATGCTCGCAAAAACGGAAGGCAGCCGCAGATGCGGCCAAGAAGGAGTTCTTCAAGAACCGCAGAAGCAGTGACGTGGGCGCACTTGCGGTAGTGCAGGTGCGATGTTTTAACGCAGATGCGGAAATCATCATTTAAATGAAAATCCGAAGATGCGGTGGATTAGCCGCAGAAGCGGGACCGCAGAAGTATTAAAAGGACAGCAGGTGCGAAAATGCCTGGGTCAGAGAGTATAAAAGGTTCCTTTTGTGATTTTTAGTGGGTTTTCAGCATATTTCATTCAGGAGAAAACTTTGGAGAGCTAATTGAAGAGGAAACCAAAGGATAATCTCATGGAGGTAAGATTTTGACTTCATAACTCATTTATATGTGATTAAAGGCCTAATTGGTGGTGAAATTTTGGGAGAAAGCAGTGCAAAATGGGTAATTAAGGCTTGAGATTAAGAGACCTTTGAGTGGGGATTTGAGGGGCCATTTGAGGTCCGATTTTGATGTTCTTGATACGTATAGACTCGTGGGAGGACGAGGATTCTATTGATGTAATTTTTGTCGAGTTCCGAGGTGTGGGCCCTGGATCGGGTTTGAGCGATTTCGGGATTGATGTTGTAAATTGATTATTTTCACATGGGCTTCGTTCCCGTAGCATATTTTGACGTCGTGATTCTGATTTGGATAGATTCGATGCAAGTTGAGGCTGATTCGAGTAGCAAAGGCATCGCGGGCTAGAGTTTAGACCGAATCGAGGTGAGTAATAATTTTTAATGTTGTCTTGAGGGTATGAAACTCGGATTGCACATCGTGGTGCTATATTGAGGTGACGCACACGCTAGATGGCGAGCTTGGGGTCGTGCACCATTGGGGATTGTGATGTAGTCTATCCCGAATGACTATTTTACTGCGTATTTGATTAAAAAAACTGTTTGCTATCAGCATGTTTTGGGCTGAATGCCATATTTGGGCCTCGTGCCAATTATTTGAACCCTTAGGGGATTTTTACTGCTATTTCCTCACTGTCTTGACTTTATACTTGTACTCAGTCATGCTATAATTTACTGTTTTCATAACTCAGCCATGGTTACTCTGTTTTAACACTTAAAATGATATATTAAATGATATTTTGGGCTGAGCATCATGTTTTTATTATTGCCCGAGTGGCTTATGAGATTCTGACTGAGTAAGGCCGAGGGCCTATGTTGTGAGGAAACACAGATTATGATTATGAGGCCGAGGGCCTGAGATTTGTACGCCACGAGGTGGCTTGTTGATATGAGATCGAGAGCCGGGTGATGATGCCACGAGATGGCTTGATATTATGCTTGGGCCGTAAGGGGCCCCTCCAGGAGTTTGCACACCCCCAGTGAGCGCGGGTACCCATTGTGATATGAGATATAGCTCGAGAGGCTGGTATTGTTCTATGTGTTTGCCCGAGGGGCTAATTCTATTGGTATTGTGCCCGAGGGGCTAAATCTATTGGTATTGTTCCCGAGGGGTAGTTCTTTATGTGTTTATCTTTTCTAGTTGCCTGCCATTTACTTGCTTAACTGTTAAAAAGGCATTTTAAAGAAGCTTAAATTGAACTAAGATGACATTACATGTTTTTTTATGGTTTCATTGTTTTACTGGCTTTATACTGCTTTTTTATAGCCTATTGACATGCCTTACGTGATTTATTATTGCCCAGTCTTCATTTATTGTTATTACTCACTGAGTCGGAATACTCACATTATTCTCTGCACCTTGTGTGCAAATTCAGGTATTTCTGAACCCGGTAGCGGGTATTGGTTGCTCAGAGGTAGACTCATCGGAGTTTAGCAACATAGCTGCCCGACGTTCGCAGCACTACTTTTCTCCCTCTTGATTTCATTAGACTATATTTAGTATATTTTTCAGAATTTCCGTTGTATTTAGACCTTAGCAGATGCTCATGACTTGTGGCACCCCGATGTCGAGCTGTATCTATTCCCGCACTTGTTTATTTCGCTAAATTTTGGGATTTATTTCTTATAAATGATTTAAATTCAATTATTGAAATTGTTAAAAATGAATTTGGAAATTGTGTCGGCTTGCCTTGTCTTCACAAGAGGTGCCATCATGACCGGGTCCGGTTTGGGGTCGTGATAGTATAAGGCTGGATAACGTTCAATGCAATGTCTTGAAAAATGAAAGGAATTTGAAAGACTTTGATATCCAAAGTCTTGAAAATGAAAGGAATTTGGATCCTTGTGACACCTAATCAAGGAATAACTCTTAGTCATTTCTTGATAATGTGGCTAGATGCCACGTGGGGTGGGGTGGGATATTAAGTTTTTATTCTATTATTAGGTAATTAGGTAATGCGTCGTTACCCGGTAATTAACCAATTACCCGTAAAATTAAGAATTGTCTCAAATTACTTAAAATTCTACTTAATTTTTATAATATACTTTATACATCATACTATCACGGTCCTATAGTACCTTATATGGTACTAGTCCATAAATACCGGGTATTATAGCTCGGACCGTATTTTATCCCAAAATGTCGAACTTCGGTGAAATTCATTTTCTTCGATTTGCTTATCCTCTCACCTTCACGAATTTACTCATTACTTTTTTGAAATAACATAATCCTTATAATCTCTAAATAATCTTTTCTTTGGACTGATGTCAATTACCTTACGACAAATTCAACGTACAATACTACTGGGTGCAACATCGTCGTAATTTAATACTGCAAAGCGTAACATCATCGTAATGTAATACTGCCAGACGTAACATCCTCGTAATAAAATTTTGCAAGATGTAACATAATCGTAATATAATACTGCGGGACGTAATATTGAAGTAATATTTCGGAGCGTAACATCATTCCCCCATTTGGAACATTCATCTTCAGATATTGACTGATGCTCTTATCATTTTCATAACTTATAGTTCTTGTGAATACCTTAATACTCTCCTCGCCATTTAGGCAGTTGTTCTATGAACAAATCCAAAGTCTAGGGTATTCCTACCTGTAGGTCTCTTTCTTACATTATGGCCTGTGATCGATATTCTTCTAATCTCATAACTTTTGCTACCTTCTGTCATGTAGTCTGTATGACTTTTTCCTCTTGAGTACGTCTATGTGACTCTTCTTTCCTTTTTCCTCCAGATTGTAGCCAACCTATAGGCCTCACTTGGTAAACATATATATATAGAGCTTGATAAGATGTTCCTCTGGGCATCTATGGGTATACCGAAATTCTTCGTTCGGTACTTTGTTGAACTCATGAATATTGCTACACCTTGTTTTGTTCATCCATCCGTTTGACTTTACTCCACCTAGGTAACTCATACTATACCATAACTCTTACCTCAATTTATCCTTAATGAGGTCTGCTACCAACTCCCGGTTACTTTCGTTGTTTATCACATATGTATAAATCTAAGTCCTTTAATGCTCCCTCATTACTTTTTATCTTAAGAATGACGGCCTAATCGTATCTCATACTTTATGAATTTTGTCCATCCATTATTGATTCACCTCAATATTGATCTACAATTTACCACTGATAACTTCAAACTTCTTACGTAATCACTAGGGAACATTTGAAGTAATTTTCCTGACCCACTTGGGGACAATACTGTACCTCCATAACCGTATTTCCTAGCATCCCAATGGGATTCACCTTACGTGAGTAAATTTAATCCCGTACAATTCATGAATTCCTTTCTTCAAATCATTGCTCAATCGAAGGCCCAAACGTCATCCTTTATCTATCACAATTACACCCTCATTCTATTACTAGGGCAACATGCCATCTCTTCTCAATGCTATTAGTCTTAGACTCCCCTTGAGTTTATTCAGGTTATAGTGAGCTTTGTATAACTTAGAGAAATCATCTATTCTTCTTATTTTCATGAGCTTAATCCTGAGTACTTGTCCATTATCGTTACCTTCTCACTCTCCCGTTCTTATCCTTACTTATGTCTTCTAGAACTTTGTCGCTTCCCCATATAATATCTTGCGACCTACACAACTCTATTTATATTACTTGCAATCTTTCAACTTCCTTGCATCATAGATTTCCTTATGTCATTTTGGAACGTCAAGTGAGACCTCACATCGTCCCTAACACTTCTTTACTCTCTTAGTCAGGTTTTTTGATACCTAGACCATAGGATGGAAGATATGCTAGTGACAATGCCGCTATTATTCCAAGATACTGAATCCCCGTGTTCTAGCCTTTTATCTGAAGAATGGACTATTCACGATTTTTTGCCTTTGAGTATCTCGTACATTGTTCACCTTTACCTTACTTACCTTAAAATATCACATTGTATCTTCTATCTCTTTCATGACCTCCCTTCCACCTAGGTGTAATTTACGTCCATAACTTGAAGCTCTACTATAATACTTGCACCTCTGGTGCATACACAATCTAGTGGCAGCTTCATACTGGTACTCTTCTAACTGGCTCTATCGTAGAGCCATTATAGAATCTGGCTACTGTACTATTTCTATTGTACCTCGGAGAGTAATTCTACAATATTCTCGATCACGATTTTTGTAATTTCTGGGTCCAACAACCGAATTCCTAATTTACTTTGTTGATGTAACTCTTTAGTTTCCTCCTTCTTCTGACCGGATTTTATGTCAGCTTAAATTATCTCCCGCTCTGGGGTTCACGTTTATGGGAATTAAGGAATATGCATGATACAAATCCTTTAACAATTTATTCCTTCGTTTATGACCTGAGCTCAATTCTTTCTTTTAACGTATACCAGAATCTTCTACAGCTATATATGCTGCATGTATAAAACTCCGAACCCTTAGGTGCGTTCAGAAGGTAACCAACTATGGATCATTGATCGAATAATTCCTTTCATTCCATTTCATCTTTCTTCAAATATAAGCAATTATTTTTCCTGGTCTTTTTGCCCCCTTTTGCGTGCATACTTAGCTTATCTGAGTTATCACGCATGCCAAAGTTTTTGTGCAACTCATATGGTCTCGAATATTACTTTTGGTTTTACTCCCCGTTAATTAGCCATGGTAGGTGCAAATTTCTTTTGGAGTGCATACAATTTTTTAGTTAAACTGTTGTTACATAACCCTTTCTTCTTTAGGTCATTGTGCTTTGGTTGAAGCCATCTTCCTTATTTCCTCAACTAGTCTTTCATTGTGTTACTTGGGGGGGGGGGGTCCTCTAACTCTTGTAAGGCTGTGAGTTTATCCCATCGTATGCCTGACAGAATTTTTTATGTTCTTCCTCGCCTATAATTACCCGTGGTTACTTATCTCCAAGACCATGTGCTTGTAGGGTTACTCCTGAACTGATATTTTGACTGTCTTCTCGCTGACACTTTTTTTATTTCCATAACACTCATACATTACCTTTTTAACTTCCCCAACTCCTATATGGATATTTTTCAAGGACCACATTATCATAACTGTGAGGTTGAATTCCCTATATTGTGGTTCCCTATGTTTATCTTGTACGGTCTATTGATTTGTCTGTATTCTCTTGTCTAGCCATAGCTAGGCTCTTTTTGAATCAACTACTAATTGCTTGTTGGCCATTCCCGTATCAATATTCCGCGTAATCTTTCTTGGGTCATTTCCTTTATTAATCAATAATATCTCGGGCAGGAACCATTACTTCCTTTCTCTGACATCGTGTTTACATAATGCTCTGGTATTGTAGCATATTTGTAGGCTTTCAATAAGTGCAATCTCATCCCTTTTTCGTTTTATTGCATCCTTCCTTTACTATTCTATAATTACTAAAACAACTTAATTTTGACTTAATACCACATTACTCAATATTCTACCCTTTTAGGGAAGTACTAAGATTTAACGCTATGACGATCTACCTATAGATGTTTTACCTTTTCATCTTTGGCGTCTTGTCACATCATCGATGACCCTTAATCTCCTCACGGTAATCCATCTGTACTAAGGATAACGAAATTCCTTACTCGCGAGGTGGAAATTACTATAACTGGCACGTACAGTCTCTTAAGCTTAATTTTGCTCACATTGCTTACTTTAGGGAAGCATCTTCCTGAATGATCATTCTTTGAATTTCTCATGAATCTGCTTCTGTTATCCATTCTACTATCGCCGGAATAAAATCTGAAATTCTCATGATGCCAACTATTATCAAATCACTCAATCCCTAATTCATGTTTAGTTTATATTGTTCACCAACCCATACTGACCTCTACTATTCTGGGGTCTAGCTTTTCCTACTGGTAATCACGTTAGAGTCACGAACTTACTTCTTGAAATGAGGATATGACTTTGTGGCCTATACTCTTTTGTTTCCTTGAGGCCTATCACCTCTCGTCTCTTCCTTCATCTGACTATGGACCCGGTAATACCATTATCTTTTTGATCTACCGTTGCCATCCATGTGTCGCATCTTGCTCATAATTCTTCCTTATCTCTCTTCTCATTACTCTACTAATATTTCTGCCTATCCCTTTCTTGTGAAAACTTCAGCAAGATATTCTTTTGTTTTTTGCTCCCCTTGCTTCATCCATCGGCTCTTCGGGTTTCTCAACATTCTTGATCTACTAGGGACGAGGGTCACACTAAGGTAATATTTATCCCTTTCAGGGTTTCAGTGCCTATCTTCTAAAGTACTCATATATAGCTGTACTATTTTAGAGTGCACCATCTGGATATCTCACAAGGAGATTTATTAGTACTTTTGCAATATACTTCTTATATGTCAACTATGTCAACTAATACAAATAATCCATCTACCATCTAGGGTTACTCTAACCCCAGTTGGATCCTGCTATTCCGTCCTTTTCTTAAACTACACTTGTTAGCCCTCCATAGGGCATAATTGAGATAGGTACGCCCAATTATACATACCTTTATTACTGTTGAATATAACTCAAAAAGCTTATATTCCTCTGCCTGAATTATAAACACAGTTAACCTTCATTAACTGTGCGCCTCGTACTCATCTTCATCTTACTTCTTTTACTTGTTGAAACTTACATTTATCTTCTGAATCTCTCATTGTCTTTCACCATTAAAATTGATAGGTATTCTTACCTCAAGTCTCTTTATCAAGAGGCTTACACCTTTAAGTACGCACATGATCTGCTGAAGACCTCACATTTACTTATCATAAGCATGATGCAAAGTAGATTTCCTCTGACTCAACTCTTCCATAGCCATGTCTTTTACCGACTGTCCTTCTAGATGTAGGTATCATCTTATTACGAATAAAATAGAAGTTAGGAATTTGTATTCTTACAACTGAGCTCTACCACACGATCTAGAGTGAGAAGAAAGAGTGACAGTCCTAAATACCTTGTAGCCTCCTGCTTATAAGTGTGGTGCACGACACACCCATAAACAAGACTCTACTAGACACGGCTTGTAGACATCCCTATAATAGAACTGCTCTGATACCACTTTTGTCATGACCCAAACCGATGGGCCGTGACGGACACCCGATACCTTACTCAATCGAGTACCAACATAATGTATTTTTCATATCATTCTATTATAGGTAAATGAACCGGAATAAAGCATGAGGGAATACGAACATATACATATGAAGTACGAGCCTATAAGGCCGACATGATTCTTTATATACTCGAAACATAGGCCGACAAGGCCATACAAGTATCTGTATACATGACATCTTTCTACAAGCCTCTAAGAATACATAATATCATAAAGGTCGGGAGAAAGTCCCACCATACCAATCAAATCATGTACTAATCATACTGACAAAAGAAGTAACTCCGGAGCAAATGGAGCGCACCAACACCTTCCGCTGGGCTGACAGCCTATTTGGAGGACTCTCGACTTGTCTATCAGGACATGTAGGCATGAAACGAAGCGTCCCCAAGCAAAATAGACGTCAGTACAAATAATGTACCGAGTATGTAAGGAATAAAAATTAGTAACTAGTAGACATGAGAGAAACATGGAGTAAAAGACTTAACATATCACTAGTGAAAAATTAGTTTATGGTAACGCATGGAAAACCGTTCTAAAAGGTAGATAAACCATTGCCATAGAGATATTGCAACGATTTACAAACCGTTACATCTGCCCGCGTGCCAATAGAGCTATAGGAACGGTTCTTGCAACAGTTTTTATCTTCGTTGCTAGAGAGACGTCTATCGCAACGGTTTTTCCTTTCTCTGTTGGAACGATTATTCTTTCCAATTGGAATGGTTTAAAATTGTTACTATATTTTGTAAGCAACGGTTCATAACCGTTACCATATAATCTAATACAACACTTATGTAAGCTATTGTTACGGTTATGTATGGATATAACAACAGTTTCTTTAAGCTATTGTAACGGTTTTATTTGTATTGTTACGGTTTATACTAAACTACAACAATGAAGAAAATGCTATTGCAACAGTTTTAACTACCTAGTGGAACGGTTTTAGGACAATTTGGAACAGATTACTAGACCTATTGCAACGGTTTATGTTCTCTAATAGAACACCATTTGTGTCCTATTGCAACGGTTTGCATAGGCTATTGTAACAATTCATTTAAAAGAAATATAGCCCCTGTTGTAAATAAATTTTTATCTATAGAATAACACTAAAATTTAAAAAATACAAAATAAAACTATTAATAATAACAAGCTCATAATATCCATAAATCAAATGTTCTACCCGAAGTCCATAAGTCTAATACATTTCAATATAGTAAGTTTCAAAATTTAATAACAAATAATTCCTAGAACAGTCATCTATAGCAATTCAAAATTCATCTAACATAAGGACTAGATCATCACTACTTTCATCTTCCATTTCTTAATCTACTCCACCTACAAAAGAGAGATAATTAAAGTCATTACCCTTCAAGAGAATCCGGTCTAAGAATACTCATAGCACCAAAAGATATTGAATGCCTGGACTAAATATATGGAACAAAAAAGAAAAAGAAAAGATAGGACATACAAGATGCTAGTCATGAGCCTAGGAACAAGCTGCAACACTGTAAATGAACTAGTTTGTAAGCAAGAGTAAGGAAAAAACTTAAATAAACACTGGTTGCAGTCTCGGGACGAACATTTTTGCACAAGTTGATCCCGCTAGGCAAAGGCAACAAATCAAACTACTAGAAGAATTTTAAAAAGTGAGAGAGCAATACGAAACTGTGAATATGGTCCACTTGATTCCCTATGCGATGACCAGGGCATTGGCCTAAAAGAGGCCAAATCTTTTGGACCAATTATTGAGCTAGAAAAATAAAACCCATATAACTGCAGCATGAAGGATGGACTATGCATGATTCTGATGATAAGAAATTTGAGCTGACAATCACTACTATGAAAAAAAAACATAAGAAACATTTGTGAATAACAAGTTAAACCTACTACTATATCCACTACATAACAGTAGGTTGACCATTAAGGGACGAGTAGCTTACACATAACGGTCACAATATATAACGCTCATTATAGACCAGCATCAGTTAGAGATTACTTTCAAACATGGAAATCAAAAGCTAATTAAATTAACAAAATCATTTAACAACAATTCTAGAATCTCTAGAATCAAAAGCATCATTTGCAAAAGGAAAACCTTTGTAATGCCAAAACAAACTAAGACTTGGCAACATGATATCATTAAAAATACTAGTTTTAAAATCACTGGTATACTGCTAGCGAAACTATAACATCAGCGTCCATTATAACAATCAACAACAAACAGCATCTATACATAGCAAATAGAAGAATAGGCTTTTTTGGTAACACATGACTCAAAACTTTTCTGAAAGTAAGGCTTAAACCAACGAAAGAAAAAAAAATTGTATTGTATTTGTGTTGTAAGCACCTATAGATGCAAACAAGGAAAACGGTGGTAGAAGAAGCCGAAGAAGCAGCACAAGGAAGGAGGAGGAGAAGAAGAAGAAATAGAACTATAGAAGAAGAGGTATAACATTTGGTACGTACTTACCTTGATTGTTACTAGTCGATTGATTAGCTGGATAGCAGCTTTTTGTGCAGAAGAACTTCCCTTTTGCCCTTTTGAAACTTTACTGTTTCCCTTTTACAACCAATCCTTCACATAAAGTAAACCAAGAAACAAGTAGATAATAGGTCACAAAAAGAATGGATGTAATTACCTTGTGGTGACCAGAGTTCCAATATTCAAGAAGATCCTTAAAGTGAGACTCCGAAACATCTACAGGCCTATTCTCCCTTCGAAGCTCGTCATTCTCATAGGCTTCAAAGTGTTTTTTCTTCATCCGATTCTCATAATTTCTCCAAACAAACTGGAATAGAGAATGTTACAAGCAAACCAGATCAAGGTAAGAATGCAAAAAGTTAGCAACAAAAAGATGATTTCATAGGAACCTATGGGATCAAGAATAGCAATAAAGTTTATTCTCTATCTTAGGATTTTAGGGAACTGTTATATGAATATAGTCTTATATAATTTTATAATATTTCCCTAATTATCCTAGGACAGAGAATAAACCTCATCGTCATCCTTGATGAAGCACACTTATTTAGATTATTCCAGTTAAAAATATGATGAAGCACATTAATATGTGAAAATGCTGATGTAATTATCCTCTAATGATGACTTTCCATAGCAAATTCATAACTCATACCAACATGTGAATAACTAATATTTGATTTATGAATTCTTACAAGGACCACAACCTTGTCCTATTTTGGTTTTACTTCGAATGGTAATAACATAATGACAATTCAGCAAAGTTCTCTCATTTTTTTGTAAGTTTGATGGTGTGGAATTTTCAAATATTTCGCTATTAGTTATGCTTATGTTCTTCTGGTACAGCAAGTCCACAGTCAGCAGTCCACACGAGAAGAGGAATGCAAAGCAGAAACATTTGAAGAATGATACAACGAACCTTCTTAAAAATGGATTGGATGACAGCACCTACAACAGGGTAATTTTTTTCTGATAAATTAAAGCGTCTAAAGAAAATTCAAAGTGTGCAAAAAGATTTTTCATACAAGTTAGAAGGTAAAGTATATATTAAGCCTAAAACGATTATAAGGAAATAATTAGCATCACTGTTACTTTTTTGTCACGTGTAAAATACTTTTGTTTGTATACAAATTTATTGATTTAAAATGAGTGGATAAAAAAGAAAAGAATGCCACAGTGTCACATGAAAAAAGGGCAGCCCGGTATACTAAGCTCCCACTATGCACGAGTCCGAAAAAAGCCGGACCACAAACAAACCTTTGTCAAGATTAATTAATATAAAGAAATTGTATAGTATGAAATATGAGCAGAGGTAATTTGATCATAAGGACATTGGGTCAAACCTTGGTCTAGTATAACAAACAAATCGACCCAAATTTATGCTTACTGCCTTGTATTTTTCTAACCCTCCTATGCAGCTAACTTTCTCGTTGTCCCTTTAGTAGCGAACTTCTCATTCTTCCCATTTTATTGCTAAAATGCTTACAAGGACACACAACCTTATCCTATTTGTTTCTCTTTTTTCTTCTTCTGGGGATACGTAATTAATCAAATTCAATAGAGAATAAAATTGAATCTTGAAGCAAAATAGAGTAACCCCAAATCAGAAGGTACAGACTTTTTAGATAACAAAAGGCATTTTTTAGCATCAGCAACAAAAGAAATTAAGATACAATCACTAGCTATGCCCTTTCTGAAAATCCGACATCAATTTCCATCACTTTCCAGAAAATGATTATTTCAGAGAAAATCATTGCATCGTAGCTACCAAAAAGTAAGATTTAATACACTAACCACACCCTAAATATTAGAGAAAAAAGAACGATTAAAGAAGAAAAATACCCAAATTGAAAAAAGAAAAACTTACAACTAAAGTCAATTTCTCAGAGACTGCCTTTTCGTTGAAGATTTTCGCCATTGAATTCACAGGCCACCGATATTGATTGAATAAGACGATGTTGAGCAGATAAACTGAAGGTTTGCAAAACGGACACAGATCTATTTGGATTTGGGGATAAATCTAACTGTTTTAATTGGGTCTGTTTGGATTTGAAAGATTTCTCTAATTGAAAAATCAAGGGAAAAATGACCGGATCTAAAATATTAGAGTGAATGGGTTAGTGAAAGGGATTAGAAAGAGAGGAGTCTATGGGGTTAGAAAGAGAGGGGTATGAGGTGTTTAGAAGAGGGGTATGAAGCGAATAGGGTCTTCTAATTTTAGTTTTTAAGAATAGAAATAAAAGTTGTCGGTTTAAGTAAATTTATAAGTACTACATATTAAAATTAGAAAGCAAAAGTAAAAAAAGTTATTAAAGAAAGAGAATTTTGGCGGGTTTAGCGAAAAAGAGCGAAAAATTTTAGGGGAACATTAACCGTTCCAATAACATTCAACCGTTGCCACAGATAAATAAAATGTAACGGTTAAGTAAACCGTGGCTATAGAAAATATTACGGCAACGGTTATTGTACAATGGCAACGGTTTGGTTGCTAAAGTGTACTAATTACATCCAAAACCTTAGGTAATGGTTAAAACCGTGGCAATAAGTCATCTGTAGCAACGGTTTCCTAACCGTTGCAACAAATCCGTTGCCATAGGCTCATTTTCCAGTAGTGTATATATCTGAATAACTATGTGAATTATTTAATATTATAATATCGTGCATATGCATGTAAATTTCATACCATGATGGGTATATACGTTCATAACATAATCAAGCATCTGAGGGCATCCCATCATATCATCTCGGCCACTATAGGCAAATCATCAACGTATACCAGTTGATCAGGTGGTGGTGCGTATATAACGTCATAACCTTTTCACATATCCCATATGCATATATATATATATATATATATATATATATATATATATATATATATATACGCATATATAATGTCATCTGGTTATGGGTCAATGTACATGAATGCAATGCATGAAAAGTACGTCAATAAAATCTCTTAGAGTGTGATAAGACTATTATGCCTTTAAATAATATCATGAAGTAAACTTTTTCAACTTACGCATTTTTCTGAGACCCATGAAGAGATGATAGAATAATATGACATATGGGAAATCAAGAACATAAGTATCTCTAATATTTCTATGAATAGAGTCGTGTATGGAAATTATGCATTTGCACGTTTCGTTTGTGTCGTATAGATCATGTCAAAAGAAAGAAAGGATAGCCTTAACATACCTATAGTAGGGAAAATTCGTATGATATTCTTGAAAAAGATTGCATCGTACTCCTTTGTAACTGTGAAACTTTTCTGTTGCTAAAACTCTAAAGTTCTTGCTGGATTTATTGGAATGGTAGAAGTCACGTTGATTAACATATAAAACCTTATCTTCAATGATTTTGAGAATGGAAAGTTGAAGGAGTATAAGGATGGATTACGTTCAATGGAAAGTCTTGAAAAATGAAAGGAATTTGAAAGACTTTGATATCCAAAGTCTTGAAAATGAAAGGAATTTGTATCCTTGTGACACCTAATCAAGGAATGACTCTTAATCATTTTTTGATAATGTGGATAGATGCCACATGGGGTAGGAGTGTGATATTTAATTTTTATTCATTTATTAGGTAATTAGGTAATGTCTCGTTACCTGGTAATTAATCAATTACCCGTAAAATTAATAATTGTCTCAAATTACTAAAAATTCTACTTAATTTTTATAATATACTTTATACATCATACTATCACGGTCCTATGGTACCTTGTATGGTACTAGTCCATACTTACCAGGTATTATAGCTCGGACTGTATTTTATCCCAAGATGTCGATTCTTCGATTTGCATATCCTCTCACCTTCACGAATTTACTCATTACTTATTTGAAATAGCACAATCCATATAATCTCCAAATAATCTTTTCCTTGGATTGATATCAATTACCTTACGATAAAGTCAACGTACAATACTACAGGGTGCAACATCGTCATAATTTAATACTGCGAAGCGTAACATCATCGTAATGTAATTCTGCCAGGTGTAACATCCTCGTAATAAAAATACTGCAAGACGTAACATAATCGTAATATAATACTGCGGGACGTAATATCGAAATAATATTGCGGGGCATAATAATATTGAAGTCATATCATCGGGTGACAATTGAATTTGGGGTACCATCCTGAAAAGCAGGTTGTGTCTGGCGCTATTCATCCAAACATCTATGATATCCTTCCTGAAATAAAAATAATAAGCATAATATATAAAAAGATAAATTAATATTAAAGAAAACACAATAGTCTTAAAGTTATAATCTTCCATATGTCTCCTCTCCATGTGGCTTGACTCATCATTCTCTTGAATCGTCCTTCTTCTTTTTCTTCTTGTCTCCACACAGACCTCAACATGAGACATTGGTCCTCCTTTTAATTTTTCCTGAAAAATTAATAAATAAGAGTTGGATAATAGCTCAATCGCATTTAAATAAGACCAAGTAAAATAAAAGTAAAAATTACCATTCTCTGTCGATGCAGAGAAAACTTTATAGGTCTTGTGGTGTGCAGCGAGCTAACCTTTTGAGAGGCTCAGATTGTGTTTGCTTGTTCACTCTTCATCTTAAATTTAGGAGCCTTCTACTTCTTTAAAAAGATTATCCATAAATCTTTTCATATCCAATCAGGTGTTTTTTTTTAGCTTCATATAACGAATCTGAAATTTATTTTTTTGCTTTCTTCTCGAAAATATCTTTTATTTTATTGTCATAACATTGTTTTCATGCACACTTCTTATGCAAAATGATTAAATAAATTAGATCAAAAATTGGGCATTTGATAAACAATATAGAAATAAATTATATATGTACCCATATTACATTTCTGAAATAGTATATTATTTTTTTTCAACTACCCCAAGTATCACCGTATAGTGGATTAAAAGACTTTGTAACCACATGCGTCGCTGGTATATGAGGGCAAAAACTTATATTAAAATTAACATACGTAAAATATATGCTTAACAAACTAAAAATAAGTATAAGGATCACTTACCCATCATGCCGATCGGAGACGACAAGTATGATGGGTACAAGATCCTAGACCCTATTATGTATAATTATTCATTTATGTATTTATTCATATCTTGCAATCCGCTTATTTGTATCTTCCAGTCCACTTTTTCTTCCTTTCATGTATTCATAATTTTCTACATTTTGTTAAGACTTGTTTGGTCTATTTTTTAGGTGAACTATGTGTGGGGATGGTGTATAAGTGAGGCGAAGAGTGTATATGCATTTTCATGGGTCAAAGCATGCGGATTGGGTCATTTACCTTTATGTCATCATTTATTCCATATTATATTTCGTTACATGATTTGATTGTTGCATGTCCTTACTTGTTATCCATGCCTTATTTGTTATCTGTTATTTAGTTGTTACCTCTTTCGAGTTATTCATTTCTCGCTCAATATCTGCTTACCTGCTACATGTTCTTACTTGTATTTATAGCATATCTTCATTGTCTCGTATCTTTACTTGCCTTTATTGTCTTTACCTTACTTGTTGCATTGTATTGTGTTATACCCGAAGGTGTGAGTCCTTTAGCTATTATTGTATTAATGGGTTGTCGAGGTTTGCGAATATGAGGTATTAGTCATTCTCTGTTTGTACTGGTAGTTCCTTAATGTTCTATACGCTTTATTTCCTTTTGTGTTGAGATTACAGAATTTTTTTGTGTTGAGTTATTTATGTTAATGAGTTGATATTGGGAGTTACGCGCTACAAAAGTATTGAAATAAACTAATAATAGGAAAGGGTTGTACGCCACAATATATATTGATATAATATTAGGATCGGGTTGCACGCCGCAACAGATATTATAATAATATTGGGATTGAGTTGCGCGTTGCAATGGAGTATTATATGTGGTATTTATTGCAGTTGTGGTGGTCTAATTCTGAATTGTGATATGAGGTTATGAATTGTTGTTATTATAGGGTCCTCTGTTAATTGACATTTTGGTACCTTTATTATGAATTTATTTGTTTCTCTACAATTCTGTTGTTTTATATGAATTATCCGTATAGGTTTTCACCGAGTGTCTTGTCATAGGCTCGTAACTATTTTGTCGAGGTTACGCTCGACACTTACAGAGTACATAGGATCCATTGTACTTATACTAAACTTCTGCACTTCTTGTGTAGATCCAGGTGTCGGTCCTAGCGGCGCATAGGGGAGATTGGTCAGATCAGACTTCTTCAGGAGACTTGCGGTAGAGCTGCAAAACATTCGTAGTCCCTGAAGCCCCCTTCTATCTTGTTTTACTATTTATCTAGCTTCAGACCGTTGTATTTTATTTCAAACTATGTTTGTAGTATTATAGGCGCTCATGTACTTGTGAGTCCGAATTTGTTAGATTAGTATAGACTGCGTTACTCATGTATTTTAGAGTTTATTAGCCATTAATTATTAATATTCAGTTTAAAACTAGTTAATTATTTTGCTAATGTTGTCTTGACTAGCAAGTGGATGTTAGATGCCTTCACGGCCCCATGGTTGGAATTTTGGGTCGTGACAAGTTGGTATCAAAGCTCTAAGTTCTCTAGATCTCACGAATCATGAGCAAGCTTAGTACAGTCTTGAAGATCGGTATAGAGACATCTGTACTTATCTTCTAAAGGTTATAAGGCTTTAGGAAATTTCACTTCTTTCTTTCTCTATCGCGCGACTTTATTCTATCATTGGGTTTGAATTATTCTATTCTTCTTCTCTCATAGATGGTGAGGACATGCACAATATCCATAGCCGGTCAGGATCCGGAGCACCAGGTTGTAGCCACTACCAGGGGTAGAGGCTGAGGCCGAGGCAAAACCAGAGCCAGAGGCAAAGCTCATCCTAGAGCTTGCACAGCAGCACCTATTGCGGAGCCTCGGATCAAGCAGGAGAAGGATATCCTTACTCCAGTCGCACCAATTGGACTAGCTTAGTTCCTAGAGGAATGTATTGCCACCCCTATACTTCAGGATGCCCAAGTCCATCTGGTCGGTCTTATGAAGGGTGTGACACAGATCTGTGCATTTCTTGTAGCACCAGCCGTTTCTCAGGCTAGGAGGAGCCTAGACTCCCGCTACTCACACTCTAGAGCAGGTGTCTTACGGATATCAGACTTCGGTAGTTCCAACAGTTGGAGCAGTTCAGCCTGTCATTTGTACATATTTTGGGAAGGGACCCTCAATGTCGATAGAGGGGTTGAAGAGGTTGGACAAGTTCACCAAGCTATTTCCTATTCATTTTTTAGGTACACCTATTGAGGACCCACATGATTTCTGGACCATTTCCATGAGGTGTTGTGAAACATAGGCATAGTGGAGTCTAATGGAGTGGACTTTACAATATTTCAGATGACTGGTTCTGCCAAGAGATGGTGGAAGGAGTATATTCGGGGTAGGCCAGCAGGTTCACCTTCCCTCACTTGGGCTTAATTCTCATAGTTGTTCTTAGAGAAGTTCATTCCTTTCGCTAAGAGGGAGGATCTACTCGGACAATTTGAGTGCCTACAATAGGGTAGCATGACCGTTACCTAGTACGAGACCAGATTTATTGATCTATCATGCCATGGAGCTATCTTGACCCCTACTAAGAGAGATAGGGTGGGAAGATTAATATATGGACTTACTTATGGTATCAGACTGTAGATGGTCAGAAAGACCGATGATGATATTTCTTTTACTAGGGTTGTGGAGATAGCTAGGTGGATCAAGACAATTTGTGGTCAGGACTGAGAGTCGACTTCGGAGAAGAGGGCTCGACATTTCTGCCATTTTAATGGTGCCTAGTTTAGAGGCCATCCTATCAGGACTATTCAGTCAGCACTTCAAATGTCTCATGATCCTTCAGGTGGTCACAAGGCATATGGGTCTCGTTCCGAGCAGCTAGTATTCAGTGCCCTTTCATATCCTATTAGTGCACCATCGCTGCAGAGTTACTACGATGGTTATTCAAGTCATTAGGAACCATCTCATACTCAGCAATTATGCCAACCGAGGGGTTGCTTTGATTGCGGTGACGCAGGTCATATCAGGAGGTAGTGTCCTAGATTGAGGAGCAGTAGGACACATCCGGGTGCTCGTGCCATGATTCTAACACCGGTTGCTCTAACACCCTCTCGGGCAGGTTAAGGCGGGGGTCAGGAAGCCAGAGGTAGAGGTCAGATAACTAGAGGTGGAGTCCAGTCAGTAAGAGGCTGTTACAGAGATAGAGGTCAAATTGGTAGGGCTCAGCCACATTGCTAAACATTTCTAGCTAGATCTGGGGCGGAGTCATCTGATACGGTCATCACAAGTATTTTTCTAAATTGCTATAAAGAAGCATCAATTTATTTTGTTCGTGCTGTACTTATTCATTTGTGTCATCATATTCTGATTCATATTTGGATACGTCTCATGATTCTTTGAGTACTCATGTTTATGCGTCTACGCCCGTTGAGGATTCTATTATAGTTGACCGGATCTATCATTCTTGTTTTATCATTATCGGGAGTTATGATACTAGGAATGACTTCTTGTTACTTAATATGGTAGATTTTGATGTGATTTTGAGCATGGATTAGTTTTCACTCTATCATATTATCTTGGATTGTCACAGAAAGACTGTGACGTTAGCTATGCTAGGGTTGCCTCGATTGGAGAGGAGAGGGACTCTTGGTCACATCAATAGAGGGTCATTTAATATGTGAAGGCTTGAGGTATGGTTAAGAAGGGGTATTTTGCGTATTTGTCTTATATCCGTGATTCTAGTGCCGAGGTGCCTTCTATGGATTTAGTTTCGGTTATGAGAGAGTTTCCAGAGGTATTTCCTATAGACTTGCGGGGCATGCCACCTGACAGAGATAACGACTTTTGCATTGACTTGGTTCCAGGAACTCAGCCTATTTCTATTCCACTATACTATATGGCCCCAATTGAGTTGAAAGAATTTAAGGAACAGTTGCAGGATTTGCATGACAAGGGATTCATTAGACCTAGTGTCTCGCCTTTGGGTGAACTAGTATTGTTTGTGAAGAAAAAGGATGAATCTATGAGGATGTGCATAGATTATCGATAGTTGAACAAGGCCACTATCAAGAACAAGTATCTGTTGCTGAGGATTTATGACTTATTTGACCAGCTTCAGGGTGCCAAGGTATTTTCCAAGATTAAATTCAGGTTGGGCTACCATTAGTAAAGATTAGGGCATCGGATGTCCCTAAGATAGATTTTCGAACTCGGTATGGTCAGTACGAGTTCTTGGTAATGTCATTCGACTTGACTAATGCCCCAGTAGCCTTTATAGATTTGATGAACCAGTGTTCAAGCGTTATCTGGATTCCTTCATAATTGTCTTCATTGATGTTATTCTGATTTACTCCCATAGTATAGAGGTACATGAGCATCATCTATGGATTGTACTTCAGACTTTAAGGGATCGTCAGTTATATGCAAGTTTTTGACGTGTGAGTTCTGGTTTGACTCGGTTGCCTTTTTGGGCCATATATCTTTCGAGGTCAACAAGGTGGATCCTAAGAAGATTGAGGCATTTAAGAACTGGCCTAGACCTACTTAAGCTATAGAGATTCGGAGCTTCTTGGGTTTGGCGGGTTATTATCGTCGATTCATGGAGAAGTTTTCATATATCTCAGCCGCATTGACCAAGTTGACCCAAAAGGGTGCTCTTTTCAGATGGTCCGATGAGTGAGAGGTGAGCTTTCAGAAGCTAAAGACTGCATTGAATACATCTCTAGTATCGGTGTTGCCTATAGGTTCGGGACCTTACAT
Organism: Nicotiana sylvestris; assembly: GCF_000393655.2. Classification (NCBI taxonomy): domain Eukaryota; kingdom Viridiplantae; phylum Streptophyta; class Magnoliopsida; order Solanales; family Solanaceae; genus Nicotiana; species Nicotiana sylvestris. The sequence goes on along the minus strand of NC_091062.1, from coordinate 83,182,942 downwards.
TATGTATTGTGATGCGTCGCGTATCGGACTTGGCACGGTATAGATACAAGACAATAGAGTGATTGCCTATGCGTCTCGACAATTTTAGGTTCATGAGAAGAATTAACATGTGCATGATTTAGAGTTGGCAACCATTGTCTACGAAATAAAGATTTGGAGGCACTATCTATATTGCATTCCATGTTAGGTCTATATGGACCATCGAAGTCTCCAACACCTGTTCAAGTAGAAGGACATTAATTTGTGGCAGTTGAGATTGTTAGAGTTGTTGAAAGACTATGATATCACCATATTTTACTATCTAAGGAAGGACAATGTAGTGGTCGATGTATTGAGTAGGAAGGTAGAAAGCATGGACAGTTTAGCATATTTACCGGCGGTGGAGAGGCCACTAACCATGGATGTTCAGGCTTTGGCCAATCAATTCGTGAGGCAAGATGTTTCGGAGCCTAGCCGGGTTCTTATTTGTGTTGTGTCATAATCATCATTGTTGAAGCGCATCAAGGATCTCTAGTTTGATGATCCTCACTTGTTGGTTTTGAAATACACGGTGCAGTAGGGTGGTGCTAAAGATGTTGCGATCGGAGATGATAGTGTTATGTTGCTTCAGAGCTGGGTTTTTGTTCCAATCTTGACGGGTTGAGAGAGTTGATTCTTGAAGAGGCTCACAATTTGCACTATTCCATTTACTTAGGTGTCACGAAGATGTACCGTGACTTAAACAGCACTATTGGTGGCAGAGAACGAAGAAAGATATTGTTAGCCATGTCTCTTAGTGTTTGAACTTTCACAGGTGAAGTACGAGTATTAGAAATCGGGTGGGTTGACTCAAAGATTATAGATACCAGAGTGGAAGTGGGAGCGCATTACTATCAAATTTTGTGGTAGGCTTGCCCCGGACCTTGAGGAAATATGATGCAGTTTGGGTTATTGTGGATCGGTTGACTAAATTTGCACACTTCATTCAGGTGATAACATCCTATTTTTTGGAGCACTTGGCTCAGATTTACATTTGGGAGATTATCTGCCTGCATGGCGTGACCATTTCAATCATTTCTGATCAAGGCATGCGGTTCACATTGTATTTTTGGAGAGTCTTTCAGTGTGAGTTGGGCACACTGGTCGAGTTGAGTATCGCAGTTCATACTAAGACAGACGGACAGTCCAAGTCCACTATTCAGATATTGGAGGAAATATTGCAGGCATGCTCTATGTATTTTAGGGGTTAGTGGGACCAGATATTACCTCTATCGTAGTTCGCCTACAACAACAACTATCAGTCGAACATTCAGATATGTCCGTACGAGGCCTTATATGGGAGGTGATGTCGTTCGTTAGTTGGTTAGTTTTAGCCCGGTGAGGCTAGATTATTAGGTATTGATTTAGTCTGTGATGCTTTAGAAAAAGTTAAGGTGATTCAGGAGCAACTTTGTATAGCTAAGTCCAGGCAAAAGAGTTATGCGTACCAGAAGGTTCGATATGTGGCTTACATGGGGGGTGAGAAGTTTCTTCTCCAAGTGTCGCCTATTAAGGGTGTGATGCGGTTTGAGAAGAAGGTCAAGTTGAGCCTGAGGTTTATTGGCACGCTTGAGATCTTGGAGAGACTTGGGGAGGTTTCTCATATGCTTGCATTGCCTCCTAGCGTAGCAGGGGTACATATGGTATTTCATGTTTCCATACGTCGGAAGTACCATGAGGATAGGTCACATGTTTCAGACTTCAGCATAATGCAGCTTGGTGAGAATTTGACCTATGAAGAAGAGTCGGTGGCTATTCTAGACTGGCAAGTTAGGAAGTTGAGACCTAAGAGTTTTCCTTCTATGAAGGTGCAGTGGAGAGGATAGCCTATTGAGGAGGCTACGTAGGAGTCTGAGTCCAATATGCATACTAGATACCCCTACCTTTTTACTAGTCCAGTACACGTTTATGTCTATCCGAGGATGAATGTTTCTTTTAGAGGTGGAGAATGTGATGATCTGATAGGTTGTTTTGCGTACTAGCCTTAATTTTTGTGTTCCAAGACCTCTCATAGCTTCATTTCATGTTTATTGATGCGTGTGCATGGTTCGTGTCGCTTTTTGAAAAGTGTTTACGTGAAATTTTGAAAAGAATATGATTTTTGACTTAAAATGAGGTTTGGGTTAACCATGGCCAACATTTCTAGTAAACAACTTCGGATCGATATTTTGATGATTCAGGTAGGTTCGTATGGTATTTTTGGACTTGCATGCATGTTTGGTTGGGGTCCGGGGTGACCCGAGCACATTTTGGTGCATTATGTGAAAGATTGTGAAAATTGAGTTTTAAGCTACAATTCTCGAGTTTTAATGATCGATTCTTATTAGTAGATATTATTTTGATGATTTGAGGTACCGAGCAAGTTTGTAGGATGTTATTACACTTTTGTGGATGTTCGGTTTGGAGCCAGGGGGCCACGAGTGAGTTTCGGATGCATTGCGGATGAGTTTGGCACAACTGATGCATAACTGATATTGGTGTCAACCTCCAGATCTCGCATTTGCAAGGTACTGGTTGCAAATGCAAGCCTCGCTTTTTCGAGTGACTGCTCGCATTTGCAAAATAGGAACTGGGGCTGGGGTTCGCATTTTCGAACAATTGTTCGCTTTTGCAATCTATTCTGGGATTGCTTTTGTGGCTCTAGAGTTGCATTTGCAAAATGTTAGTCGCATTTGCGACTTTTGCACTAGTCACTTTTGCGGCCAGTGTTTCTGATTTGTGGACATCACAATTGTGAGCAAGAGTTCGCAATTGTGACGTCCGCAACTGGGTAAAAGAGGAACAAATTGAGACTTAGCTCATTTTACACTATTTTTCAACCCTAAGCTATCAAGAGGTGATTTTTGAAGAATGTTTTCTTCCCAAATTTATTGGAAAGCTTCTTTAATTAGTTTTCAATCAATATCAATTACTTTTCATGAGTTTTAAACATCAAATCTTAGAACTTCATGGTATAAATTAGGGGTTTTGGGTACAATTTAGGGATTTTATAAAATTAAGATTTAAACCTCAAATTGAGGTCAAATTCAGAAACAAATCACATATACGGGCTCGGGTATGAATTGGGTAACCGAGATTTGGTCCGAGTCTCGGATTTAGACCAAGCGAGCCCGAGGTTGACTTTTGTTGATTTTTTCAATTTTATCAAAGATTGAACCTTTTTTATTTGTGAGTAGTTTCTAAAGATTATTTTGGATTGTTTAATGGATAATTGGCTAGATTCACTTGGTTTGGAGATTTATTCGAAAGGCAAGACCAATATTGATTATTGATTTGGTTGCGAAAAGAGGTAAGTGTCGTGTTTAACTTTGACTTGAGGGAATTATGACTCATTTGGTCTATTTGCTACGTGAACTATGTATGGGGACAGCATATATGCGAGATGACTAGTGTATATGCGTTGTCACGGGTCAAAGCATGCGGGTTGGGGCATTTACCTTTATGTCATTTATTCCATGTTATATTTTGTTACTTGCTTTGATTGCGACATGTCCTTACTTGTTATCCACGCCTTCCTTGTTATCTGTCATTTAGTTGTTAAATATTTCAAGTTATTCATTTCTCGCTCTATATCTGCTTACATGTATTAATTGCATATCTTCATTGTCCCATGTCTTTACTTTATTTTATTGTCTTTACATTACTTGTTACGGTTTATTGTGTTATATCCAACTGTGTGAGTACTTTAGCTATTCTTGTATTAATGGGTTGTCCAGGTTTATGAATATACGGTAGTGGTCATTCTCTGTTTGTACTGGTAGTTCCTTGATGTTCTTTATGCTTTATTTTCTTTTTTGCTCAGATTATGGAATTTGGTTGTATTGAGTTATTTATGTCAATGAGTTGATATTGAAAGTGGGTTGGGTACCGCAATAATATTGAAATGAACTTATAAAGGGAACAGGTTGCACACTGCAACAGATATTTATATGATATTGTAATCGGGTTGCACGTCGGAACAAATATTGTGATGATATTGAGATCGGATTGTATGCCGCAACTGAGTATGATATGTGGTATTTGTTGTAGCTGTGGTTGTCTAATTCTGAATTGTGACGTGAGGTTATTAAATGTTGTTATTCTGGGGTCTTTTGTTAGTTTAACTTCGGGTCCCATTATTATGAGTTTATACATTTCTCTACGTTTATGTTGTTTTCTATGAATTAGTTGTACAGGATTTTAGTGTGTGTCTTGTCATATTCTCGTCGCTACTTCGTCGAGGTTAGGCTCGACACTTATAGAGCACATGGACTCAATTATATTCATACTATACTTCTGCACTTCTTGTGTAGATACAGGTGTCGGTCCTAGCGGCGCATAGGGAAGATTGCTCGAATTCGACTTCTTCAAGAGACTTGAGGTAGAGCTTCACGACGTTTGTAGTCCCTGAAGTCCCATCCTATCTTGTATTACTATTTATCTAGTTTTAGGCAGTTGTATTTTATTTCTGACCTTGTTTGTAGTATTGTAGACGCTTATATGGTTGTGGCTCCAAATTTTTGGGATTGGTATAGACTTTGTTACTCATGTATTTATTTCATGTATTTCAGAGGTTTTAGTCCTTGATTCTTAATATTCGATTATTAAATTGTTACAATTGGTTAATTATTTAGCTAACGTTGGTTTGCCTAGCAAGTGGATGTTAGGCGTCATCACAGCCTCGATTATTAACTTTTATTTTTCACCACCAAATAAGAATTTCACGCTTTAAAAATTAAAAAACTATGGTGTTCAAGTAAAAAAGGGAACATTTTGCTAAGACCGTAAAAATGGGAATTTTCCGCCACGACCATCCTCTTTGTGGGTCATGCCATGCAAATTTCGGCAGAACATCTATTTTTTATTATTTTGGTTTCTCACTTAATATTTGATATCCATTTTGGGACCCTGATTAATTCAAGTACGCGTTGCATAAGGCGTAATTAATGAGTAAACGTTTTCTACCTGGAATTTTTTCATTCCATATTCGAACTTGAAACTTATTATTAAGAGAAAGGATTTTATTCATTTCATCACAGCCTATAGTTGTCAAAATATTAAGCAAAACTCTTTTTTTTTATCGGATACACTTTACAAACTTAGGCAATAAATTCGATGCACTAATACCACCTCGTGTACACCTTGCGCTTTTGACACATGTACTACTTGATGCTTATTGCTAATAGCACAGAAGATTTTGAATATTTTGTTACTATGCTCTACCAATATCCATTTAGGGAAAAGGATCACGAATTTTCATTTACCATTCGAAATTAGTCAACTTTATTCTTCATCAAAATTTTGGTCTTGGTACCCTGCTTTTTAAAAAAGATTTCATATTCGCCACTCACCCCAAATATAACTCCAACGTAATAATAGTACTAAACCATAATAAAAATCGATGATGAAGTGAACCTATTTCTCGGAGAATTTGAATAGGTGAGGTCCACCCATCTTACATTGAAGCTCTGTTAATGACAAGAGCAAATATAAGATTTGCTAATGGCAAGTGTATTGGTAGAAAATAGGCATGACCCGTGGATTAATGGTATGATGACAGGTGGCATCTATATCGGGTTAATAAAGAAGTATGATGAAGCACGGTTAAAAGCATATTCGGGAGCTCAAAAAGTAAAAAAGAGGATGGAAGATATTTTCAAAGTAAAACGGGAAAGCACAGAATTGCTCAAGGAATTCATGGATAGATTCCAGCGGGAAAGGATGATGTTACCACGAGTACTTGATAACTGGGAAGTTATGGCATTTGCAAGTAATTTGAATGAGAAAGGTTCAAAAGCCACGAGAAGATTGAAAGAAAGTCTGCGGGAGTTTCCTGCAAATACTTGGAATGACGTGTACAACAGATATAATACGAAGTTTCAAATAGAAGAAGACACAGTTCCCCAACCAACGGTAGAAGAAATGCTCGGATCTAGACATTCAGAAATATAAAAAAGGTCTAGTAAGAACAGGTACGAGCCTTATGTGAGACCTGCAGGACGCGATTCCCGATCGAAACAAGAACATGCACAGTTTGATTCAAGATCGAGACAAAAGGAGACATGTTCCTCTTCCCGATTAAAAAGAGGGTGGGACATAGCCAGAAGCATTGATTCAAACTCTCAACCAAGAATAGGATATTATAGTTTTAACGTCAGTACATTAGAGTTGGTAGATGTCCTAAGAGAAATGGGTGATAAGGCGCGATGGCCGAAAGAGATTAGGTCAAATCTCAGCAAAAAGAGCCAGGAATTTTGGTGCGAGTTTCATAACGATCGTGGACACAAAACAGCAGATTGCATGCTCTTACAAGGAGAAGTTGATTATTTATTGAAGCAAGACTATCGCACTGATTTCCTTAGTGAAAAAGGAAAACAATTTTACATGAAAAACATGCAAGAACCACCAAAACCCCACCAAAGAGAACGATAAATGTTATAACTGGGGGTGAAGAAGGTAACAGGGTAACGTATATGGAGCCAAGAAAGACATCCAAAGTTACCGTTATCCACGGGAAACAGGTTAGTCGGGTTTTGAAAGGAGTAGTGTTTGATGATGAAGACGTGGATGCTTTGATCATTCCTCGTAATGATGCACTGGTAAAATCTTTACTTTTTCATGATACTAATGTTAAACATAATTTGATTGACCAAGGTAGTTTAGTGAATATAATCCTACTTAGAGTAGTGGACGAGATGCAAGCGAATGATCGAATCATACTGAAAGCACAGTCGTTATCTGGTTTCAATAATTCAAATGTCGCCACAAAAGGACAAATCATATTGGCAACATTCGCAGAAGGTGTCATCAAAGACACTAAATTCCAGATGGTGGATGCAGACATAGCCTATAACTTAATTTAAGGAAGGTCGTGGATTCATGATATGGGTGTGGTCCCGTCAATGTTGTATCAGGTGATTAAATTCCCAACACAGTGAGGAATCCATCAAATTAGGGGAGATCAACAAGCATCACAAGATAACAACTAAGTTGCAATTGCGAGTGCAACATTCGAGGATGGAGATATGAAATAGCAATTACAGAACTCAGATGAGGATAATTCAATCCCCACCTCAACTAGAAGTCCAAGAAATGAAGCTCATTTAGATTCAAGGCCTGATATGATCCAAGAGCCAGAGGAAAATGAGAATATCAAAACAACCACGGAGGAGCTTGAAGCTATTATATTATTCGTCCACTAGCCTGACAGAAACGTTTACATCGGAACAAACTTGAGCTTGCAAATAAAAGGTAAGTTAATTGAATTTTTACGTGATATTGCTTTGCTTGGCCGCATTTGGATATGACAGGTATACCACCATAGGTAATAACTCATAAGCTGAATGAGGACCCATTGCACTCACCAGTCAAATAAAAGAAAAGGAAGCAAGGAGCATTTAAAAATCAAGTAATCCAAGATGAGGTACAAAAACTTCTAAAAATAAGTTCAATTTGAGAGGTAAAGTGCCCTGACTGGTTAGTTAATATTGTAGTAGTCCCATAAAAAATGTAATGGAGAGTTTATATGGATTATACTAATTTAAATAAAGATTTCCCTAAAGATTCATTTTCTTTACCGCATATAGATCAATAAATTGATTCTACAGCAGGTCATGAACTTTTAAATTTTTAGATGCATATTCTGGTTATAATTAAATAAAGATGGATTCTCTAGATGAGGAAAATAATTCGTTTATTACAGATAGGGGGAATTACGGCTAAAAAGTTATGTCGTTTAGTTTAAAAAATGCTGGAGCAATATACCGAAGATTGGTGATCAAAATGTTTCAAGAGCACTTGGGAAAAATCATGGAGATTTACATTGATGATATGTTGGTTAAATCAGCACGACCATGGGACCATTTCCAGCACTTGACTGAAACCTTCAAAATTCTCCTCAAAGATAACATGAAGTTAAACCTAGAAAAGTGCGCCTTTGGTGTCGCTTCAGGTAAATTTTCGTTTCTTGTTTCTAATAAGGGTATCGAGGTAAATCCCATACAGATCAAAGCAATTGAGGAAATAACTGATGTACTTACAAGCAAAAAAGAAGTACAAAGATTAATAGGTAGAGTAGTAGCTTTAGGAAGATTTATATCCAAATCTTCAGAAATATGTTTTAAATTCTTTTCAATATTGAAAAAGCAAAATCAATTAGAATGGACTAATGGGTGTCAACAAGTTTTGAAGGATTTGAAGCCATACTTATCAAAACTTCCCCTATTAAAAAAACCAAGGCACGGAGAGATATTGCTTGTTTATTTAGCCGTGGCAGTAAGTGTGGTGCTTGTACGTGAAAACAAGGGTAAGCAATATCCAATCTATTATGCTAACAAATCCTCAGTGGATGTCGAGATATGGTATCCTCATTTAGAGAAACTTGAATTAGCATTAATAATAGCATCAAACAAGTTATGACCTTATTTTCAGTGTCATCTTATTTCTGTTATAACTGTTTTCTCACTAAGAAATATATTGCACAAGCAAGCGTTATCAGGGAGGTAGCTAAATGGGCCATATAGCTTAGTGAATATGATATTATCTATCAACCTAGAACTGCTATAAAGTCTCACGTACCAGCAGATTTCAACTCAAACCTACGTCACAACCCCAGTTCGCCCTCCGAGAACTATCGTGATGGCACCTAGTCTCTATGACTAGGTAAGCCTAACAAATTGCGAAAACAGAAATAACAAAATAAAACTAACCATAAACTACAAAAATAACATAACGAAGCGTTTAAGATGCCACTCGACATATACAATACAAACTTTTGAAACTGAAACAACATTTCCCAAAATCCGGAATCTCATGAAATCACAAGCTTTTGAATGTCTACAAGTATCTAATACCAGAATGTCTAACAAAAGAAAAATACAGAAGGGCTAATACTTAGAGAGGGAATAGAAAGGGACTCATCGGTCTCCGGACACGACAGATATACCTCGAAGTCTCTGGGAAAACTCGTCTCGCCTCAAGGGTGGTAGGACTGAGTCGAAGTACTTGGATCTGCACATGAAAAACATGCGCAGAAAGGGCATAAGTACACCACAGCGGTACTCAGTAAGTGCCAAGTCTAACCGTGGTCGGGTAGTGATGAAGAAAGTCAGGGCCCTACTGAGATTAAATGAAATATAAGGTATAACAGTGTAGAATGAGATTGTATAATTAAGTGCAACAGTAAGAAGTAACATAGGGTAGAAAGAAAAACAACAACTATAATAGAGACAAGATAATCACGGAAAGGAATACAGTTCAACATAGAGATAACAACCGGGGATCTCCCAGGATACCGTCCTGTAGTCCCCAAATATAAATATCTAGTAGATCTCCCGGGTGCAGTCCCATAGTCCAACTCATAATGTACGAGGATCTACCGAAAATCCTATCCGTAGTCCCAAATGTAAATATCCAGTACAGGGGAAATCTACCGGGTGCAGCCCCGTAGTTCTAATGTAAACGTGCAGGGGATCTACCGGTATACCAATCCGTGTCCCAAAGTAAACATGCAAGGGGATCTCCCGGGATACTGTCCCGTAGTCCCAAAGTAAACACACAGCAACAACACGAAGAATACATAATTCAACTCAATTTCTATACCAAGGTAAAACATGTATTTCTAGCCTAGCATGCTAAACATAATCCAAATAAGGCAGTTTGAGCAAGTAAGCAATTAAGTCAAATAGACATGCTTCCCTAAGCTAACAGCAGGCTTAGATTGCAAGTAGAATAAATAGGAAAGGAAACACAATTATAGTTAATTAATGAAAACATGTTTTTCAACAATTAGCACAAGTACGTACTTGTCACCTTACATACAATGCATTTCAAATATCATCAAATACCAAATCCTAAGGGGAGTTTCCCCCCTTCCCCCTCCCCCCCACAAGGTTAGGCTAGCTACTTACCTCGAACCGGCTCAAAATCAACCCGAAATCACGCTCTTGCCACGAGTACTCGACTCCAAATGGCCCAAATCTATTCAATTCAATTGCATAATGTAAATATAACTTCAAGTAACTGATTCCACTAATTAATTCTAAGCTAATACACGAAATTAAGAAAATGACCAAAATGCCCCTTGGGCCCATGTCTCGGAATCGGGTAAAATTTACAAATTCAGAATCCTCATACTCTTACGATTTCATATATATAGAAATTACTCCAATCCGACATCAAAATCGTGATCCAAACTCAAATATTAGGTCTAGGAACTTTTCTCCAATTTTTTCACCCCAAATTTGAATTTAAAGGATGAATTTAAGCATGGATTCGTGGAAATTATTCAAAACCGAGTAAGAATTACTTACCCAAAACACCCACATAAAAATCTCTCTCACAATCGCCAATCCCGAGCTCCCAAATCAATTTTCCATGTTTTGAAACTAAACCCTCGATTCTACCCCTTTCTGACCAGTGAAACCGCATCTGCGACTCTGGGACCGCACCTGCGGTCCCGCTTCTGCGAAGACCAAGTCGCACCTGCGACTTTTCATTAAATCAAATTTTCCGCTTCTGCGACACCCTTCCCGCACTTGCGACCTCGTAGGTGCGGCCAAACTCCTACATCTGCGATTCCAGCCCTTCTTCCTCTTGGCCATATCTGCGGCTTCCCTTTCGCTTCTGCGGGCTCACACTTGTGGTCCCCAAGCTATAGGTGCGGTTATGACAGCAGACTCAGCAGCTTCAGCTGCAAATTCCCAACTCCAAACTTCCCGTTAACCATCCGAAATCATCCCGAGGCACTCGGGACCTCAACCAAAAGCACGAATAAGTCATATATCACTATCCAAACGTATACCAAACCTAAAAACACCTAAAACAACATTGAAACATCGAATCAACCATGGATTCAGGCCTAAGAACTCCAAAAACTCTCAATTTACTTTTTTGATCAAAAAGTCTATCAACCCTCTTTCGAATGACTTGAAATTTTTCACACATGACACATTCAATACTATGGAGCTACTCCAACTTCCGGAATCCCATTCGGACCCTTAGATCAAAATCTCACTATCAAACTAGAAAGTTCAAAAATTCAACATTCTGCATTTCAAGAATAAATTAGCTACGGACTTCCAAAATACAATCTGAACACACCCCTAAGCCCGAAATCACCCAACGGAGGTAATAGAACCGTCGGAATTCTATTCCGAGGTCGTCTTCACACTGCTATGACTACGGCCCAAATTCTACAACTTAAACTCTCATTTAGGGACTAAGTGTCCCAAAACTCTCCGAAACTCCAAATAAATCCTCCCGGCAACTCACAATAGCAGAAACAAACACAATGAATGTAGTTAATAGGGTATCGGGGCGTTGAATTCTTAAAACGACCGGCCGGGTCGTTACAACCTACTTCCTGAAGCAGAAAAGGAGGTACGGGTGTTTACCGGATCTAATCTGGGGACTTGTACCTTATATACCAACGGTTCTTCAAATGTAAAAGGAGGGGGTTTGGGAATTATTTTAATTTCACCTTTTGGGAGAGATTATAAGACAAGCAATAAAATATTATCCAATTACTAACAATGAGGCAGAGTGTGAAGTTGTGATTGTAGGTTTAGAACTCGTGAGAGAGCTCATGATTGAACAAATCGAAATCCAAAGTGACTCGTTGTTGGTAGTAAACAAAATGCAATGGAATTATGTGGCAAGAGAGACGTGAATGCAGAAATACCTAGAAAAGGTACGAGAATTACTTAGGTAGTTCCAAATCTAGAAAGTTATCCAAATACCAGGAAAGAAAACACAGAAACCGATGCACTAGCAAATCTGGGGTCCGTGGTTGATGTGTTGAACTCTGAAAATGCCACTGTGGTGCACTTGTTCCATCCAGCCCTTGATCAAATCAAAAATGAGGTCAATTTCAAAAATTTAAATTGGAATTAGAAAACAAGTTTGTGAATTATTTGCAGTATGGAATTTTACCTGAGGATAAGAAGAAATCTCAATTGCTACGAATGAAAGTTGCTCAATATTTCCTAATAAAGGGGAATTTATATCGTAAAATGTTTGGAGGGCCCTTGGTACAATGCCTTGGACCATCACAAACTGAATATGCGATGAGACAAGTGCACGAGGGACATTGTAGTAAATTATATCGGGGGAAGATCGTTGGTGAAAATACTAATAAGAGTAGGATACTATTAGCCAAAAATGGAAGATGAAGCAAAAAATTTTGTAGTAAGGTGCGATAAGTGCTAGCGATAAAACATTATGCATCGACCAGCGAAATTGTTCCATTCAATCATATCATTGTGGCTATTTATGAAGTAGAGAATGGATATCGTAGGTCCTCTACCGCAAGCCAAAGGAAAGGTACAATTTTTGTTGATTCTAACAGATTATTTTTTTAAGTGGGTAGAAGCTGGTGCCTTCAAAGAGGCACGAGAAACAGGAAGTTATGGATTTTATGTGGATAAATATAATATGTCAATTTGGAGTCCTAAAAGAAATTATTTGCGATAATGGGCCGCACTTTGTAGGCAAGAAGGTTTCCGTTTTTTGCAAAAGTTGGAAAATTAAACGAATTACATCAACACCCTATCATCCTGTAGCTAATAGACAAGATAAGTCGACAAATAATATCATTGTCAACAATCAAAAGAAGCGATTAGAAGAATCAAAAGGCAAATGGCCAGAAGTGCTACCGGCGGTATTATGGGCTTACCGAACAACGACAAAAATAAGCAGGAGAGAAACACCATTGTCGCTTGTTTATGGGATTGAGGCCTTAATTCCAGTGGAGATAGGGTAGCTGAGTACAAGGTTTACACATTAAAATGAAGCATTAAATGAGGAAGAACTTTGTACAAATTTAGATTTGACAGAAGAGAAAAGGGAGGCAACTTTGGTTCGGATGACAGCACAAAAGCAGAGGATCGAATGATATTACAATATGAAGGAAAACCTAAGATATCTTAAGATACTTTGTCCTTAAAAAGTATTTGGATCATCACGGATGGTAAATGCAGGAAAGCTGAGTCCAAATTGGGAAGTGTCGTATCGAGTTAAAGGTATTGCCAAAAAAGGAGCGTATAAGTTCAAAACTATGGAAGACAAGGTGTTACCATCCCATTAAAATGCAGTTCATTTGAAAAAGTATTACTTCTAAAGAAGTTAGCAACCACGGTCAGGTATCATAAGAGTTTATTTTTTTACTTTGTTCATTTAAATTTTACTAACCATTTTAGATGATAGGAAAAAAGCTAGCTCGTATCAGATGATGACATTAGACCCATAAGACATGCGGAATACTTAATTATTCACGGTCTAGGTTACAACAATTCTGATGGAAAGGGCTAAGTAGTCATCATCTAAAAAGTTACCTCTGAGTCTTGCGTGTATTTCCTTTTTTAGGAAAAAGACAAAACTAAGGAGTTGATCCAGTTTTAGATATTTCATGCTTCAATGCTTAAACACTGGGGAGATTATGCATATGCAGAAGTACACAAAGAAATAAGATGTACACCACAAAAGCTTAGCTTAGCTAAAGGAAAAACCTTGAATAAAACATCAAATTTTTAAGCTCGTAGAAGGAATAGAAAGTAAGGAGTTGAAGAACCTGCAAAAAACTCTCATGAGCTTATAGGTTAGGGCCAAAAATTTAGTCACGGGGTAAATATACCCGTACTTGTAAACTTGTTGTAAGGAAAGCGGTTACGAAAATGATGTACATAAATATTTGTTTGAAATTTCAAATAAAATCTTTTCAAATTACTTCATGTTTCATATATTTGTGCCAATATGAAGATGGGATGTCATCTTCACTAGTGTTGTTAAGATAAAAGAGCCCTCTTTTATAAATAAAAAAAATCCCGTGCATTTTAAGTCGCGACATATTAAGAGCATTTTGAATGCGACTAAAATCTCAAAAACTTAAAGAGAAAAAATCATAATATAAGATATGCAGCAAAATAGTATTAGCATTAACATCCCAAAAACAAGGAAGGAAAAGTTTCCCAAAATCCACTTCAAACAAAAACAAAATATTTCATAAACATTAACGAAATAATATTTTTAAAGTGAAGGGTGAAAAACTAAGGAGCACCATCAGCAGGAGTGGAAGAATCAACTTGAAAAGACGAAGGCTAGGCATCGGCTTGGTCAGTTATCAAATCGCCTTCATCACCTTTGGAACTCTCGTCCTCGGGTGTTTGAAAACTTTGATGTTGCCGGGTCTTTTCAATATCCTCCTTAGCTTTGGAAATATTAGTTTCAAGGTCAAAACCCTCCTGTTTAGCCTCGATCAAAGTCTCTAGATGGGTGTTTAATAAATCCCAGCTAACATCAAGTGTTAGTTTGTCTTTAAGAGCTCCATAATCTTTCTGTAGTTTCTCAATATCTGCCCTTAGGTCTTCTTTTTCAGCTTCATAAGATGCCTTCAAGGGTTCGAGAGTATCCTCAAGGAACCTAACTTTATCAAAAGAGACACGGAGATCCTCTTGAGCTTGAGTGAGCATTTTAACTATTTCACTGGCGTACAGCTCCTTATGATTTAAAAGTTCCTTTAGGCTCCCAAAATCCTCGGTAGCCCTAGAAAGTTACTCATCAAATAAGGATTTCAGTCTATCATTGTCTTTCTCAACTTGATTGGAAGAAGCCTTCGAAACAGCCAATTCAGTAGTTGTAATTTTGAGTTGCTGCCCCAAAGCCTCTTTTTCTTCAACTAAGGCCTCCTTTTCAAGTTGCAGGCTTTCCAGTTGTCAACCTCTATACGCAGCTCTTCCACTTGCTGCTCATTCCAAGATATCCTTCTCATTAGCTCCGTACCTGTTAAATTGATCTGCATAAATACAAGGTAGAAAAGTTACAAACTTTTAAGAAAAGGAGAAAATATATAAGAAGAGAAGTATACCTTAAGGACAGAATGAATAATATCATTCTGTTTACAGTGAAAATAGTAATAACAATTAAATTTGTTGTTGGGACTCTAAAAATACGTGATCTATTTTTATGCTAGTTGTTAGAGCAGTTGATGCAGATATATGAAGTTTAACGACGAAATACGAACTAAAGCAGAGTTATAATCAAACCGAGGGGTTAGCTGCCCGGGCCTCGGGCTAGCCGATGAAGGGCCTCGAGGTCGATGCCTGGGCTCGGGCTCAAGCTATCAGGGATAATCGGGAAGGGGCTAATAGTCAAAATATAATTGAAAGAGGCTCTTTATGGCCAATATCAAGCAATAAATGAAGAACAAGTGTGAAAGCAATAAATGAAAGAGGTGGTCTCGAGCGAGTAAGTTAGAGAGAAAAGAGAGAGAGATGTTAAAGATCTTATGTAGAGTAGTTGGAGCAACAACAACCCTTTACAAAGTGGTGAGGATCCCCTTTATATAGAAAGGGAATCCCGCCATAGCACAAAATATATTAATTGTAAAAGCATGGAAATGGGACGTCTAGACGCGACGCCTTGATACAGGCTCTGGGTAGGCCGGCTTTGTCAGACTTAGTCGTGTGCCTTGGAAATTCCCAATTTTACTCTAGCCTCGATCTACGTCCTCTTTATGTCGGGCCTCGACGAGCTCCGAGGGAGGGAACTCAATCACAACTTTGCTTCCTCGGGATCTCGAGGTATTCTTCAGAAGAGACTCGATAGCAAGAATTTAGACCTTCTAATTTCACCGCATACACATTCATTAAGGTCAAAGAGCTGTGAGACTTGGGCTTTTTTCTCTCCACGAGGCCAATTAACTATTTCAACCACACCTCAGCCCGGCAAGACTTCTTTAACAAGTTCTCACCATCGGGGACTTCGATCAAAATCTGCTACATGCCTCTTCTCTCGCTAGAAGGGCCCGCTTCTTCACGGGGGATAGCGACAAGAGCGGCAACAGAAACAGCCGCGAGTGTCGTAGAAGAAGAAATGGAAGGATTAATAGCATAAGCAGCGGGGTCATTTGAAGGGCAACATGGGAAGGCTCTTCAGGGCCAAAATCTTCTTCACCCTCAAATCCTTAGGTGAAGAATCTATCAATAGGACTTGAGGGGGATTACCAGAATGGTCAACATCTTCATCTTCATATATGTCCAAATGGAAACTCTCAGGTTCATGAAAAGCTTGAAAGTCACGGAGCTTGAAGGTGGTTCTTGAGGAATGGTGGCTTCATCATCTAAAACCACGTGTCTCCTAAATCGTGGCTTCCTCACTAGAGAGTCTTCTTCATCATCCTCTTTTTCTTCAGAATCACGGGCTTCAACATTAATCCTCTTCACTTCTTCCTCTTTGAAGAGGACATGCTCAAAATTTGTTCCTGTCCAGTGTTGACAGAAAACCTAGCAGTAGGAACAGAAGCAAGACTGATACCCAAAATAGCATATCCTAGAAACAACAAAAAAGGTTAAGTAAAAGAAGATACAATAAGGGAAAATATGGCAATAAAGAATACCGTGGGTTTTCACTTTCCACCCAAACTTTTGAGAAAGGAATTTCCATGATCTTTGTTCCATAGGGGCAGCAGTCAACATTTTTTCTACCCAATCACAAAAGTCAGGTAGTTCACGGGAAAACTTCCATGATTGCTGAAAAGTAAAAAAGTGTATGAGAAAGCTAAAATCTTGAGAGAAGCAGAAAAGATGAAGAAATATACTCACGTGCAAAGTTCCACTTCTTAGGGAAAGATATGTTTTCATCTCCCATCAAGTCACGAGTGGGAAAAGCCACGAACTAGGCACACCAGCCGCGGTCATGATCATATTCGGGGCTGACTAAAACTCTTTTACTTCTCGCCACAAGTAAAAAACACCTTCACGAAAGAGTTTTGGGGAATACAAATGGAGTAAGTGTTGAAAAGTAAAAAAGGACCGAAACTAAGCTTGACAGATAACGAAGGGAAGCTACTGCCCTCCATATTATCGGACCTATTTGGCCAAGAAATACATTAAAGAAATGACAAAACTCGATGATTACCAGTCGATAGGTGGTTTGAATCATAAGGTAAATGGGTAGGTATAAACAAACGAATAACCTTTACGATAAGAGGTTATTCAATCATCAACAATAGGAGCTACCATGGGGAAATTAGGTTTCAAGTTGCATTCATGACGAACTAGGGGAAGAAGACCAAGAGTTATCAAAGTAGGTAACGATCGGCAGGGTCAAGTGATGCTATGGAAGAAACTTATTTTCTCATAGCTTCACAGTCCGATATAAAATAAAATTCTTGAGGAATAATTTCAGACACAGCAGGTTCCTGCAAGGGTTTCATTATGATCTTTACCTCTAGAGGAAGATCTAGGGGTTGATGAAGTTCTTGCTTTGGAAGAAGAAGCAATATTCTTTTGGGAGGCAGTTGGCTACAGCTTGATAAAGAACCTAAGTTACGAAGTCTATCGCCTCTTCTACTCCTAACCGGGGTAGAAGAGGGAGAAAGTTCATCAACAATGACTACTTTACGAGGGTCTAATGATGAAGAATGATTTGAAGGACGAGAAGTAAATCTTTTAATGTTGAAAGCAAGAGATGGAGAAATTGCAGAAGAATTGAAATATGAATGCAAGAAAGAAGAAGAAATTTTTGAGTGGTAAGTGATACGGTATTTATAATAAATGACCATCCTATGAATCGTAATCATGGAACCGTCACTTCGAACTGACGCAAACGCAAATTTTTTTTAAAAAACACTATAAATTGTAGATCCAATTATAACGGGACGGGTGTAAAGGGCATTAAATGGAAAGGACGTACATCTTTTCATTTCTGAAGAAAATATTATTATGGTTTGGAAGAGGCGGCAAGTCATTCCCGCCATAAATGAACTTATCACTTTCCGATTATTCAGTTGAGAATATTTAGAAAGTGGGGGACTATCTGTATTGATGGAAAAATAGGCATGACCCATGGATTAATAGTATAATGATAGATGGCATGTATATCGGGTCAATAAAGAAGGATGATGAGGCAATACTGGCGGGATGTATGAAAGAAGGTGCTGTAACTGATAGCTGGAAGAGAAAAAATAGGCATGAGATGCATGAAGACCATAAAAGGGAAAGATTCATGAATAGTTGGGAATATGGAAAGGGAATCAGCATTATCCTTGATTATGCATGGTCACCTAGTATTACCATAGTCGTTACAAGTAATTTTAGTAACTGGCAATTAATACAGTTAATGTTAGTAATGAGTAGGAATTAATTGAGGAGAACTGTTACATCTTTATATCCTTATATAAAGAACCTTATCATATTTTGTACGATCATCTTAATATTCTCAAATATATGCAATTAGTCTTTTACTTTTATATCTCTACTTGATTGAACATTCCGATCCATAATTTTGGGGAGAAAATAGCAATCATCAATAAGATTTCTTTCCTTCATTTATCATTTCAATTGTTTCTTTTGTTCTCCCGATTGTGTAAAAGTGAAGTAAATTTGATTATTAGTAACTCGATTCCTTTAATATTGACTTTGGCCATAAAAACTATTTTTTGGTTAAACAACAAGTATATGAATGACTAAAAATATAATATAGGGAAAATGGAATAATTTCAAACAGTACATGAACAAATTTGGATATTTTTCCATCCATATAAAGAAAGGACTTGAATAATATATTAAGGAAAAACTCAAGTAGCTAAAAGATCTTATAAATGAGCTAACTGTGGAGAGTTGTCAGGATCTATTAACTAAGATAGTTAAACCTTTTTTTTTTGGAAGGTGTATTAATTCCATTGATAAGTCAAAAAATTACATAGAGGGGGACAAAAGCCTAACCTCTTATACAAAATATGCAAAGGACTAATCTGCAGAAGATATGGAGAGGACTCCTCATGTAACTGTTTTGCTTCCAAAAGAGATTGACTAAGTATTGAGAAAGTTACAACAAGAGAGACTCATCCTGGATCAAAAATGAAGACACCTTTCTTCACTCTAGTCCTGAATGTAGGAGATACATTAACCTCATTCTTCATTGTGGATTTTATCTGTCTAGGTAAGGTGGTATCCTCAGTGAAGAAAGTGTTCTGTTTATTCCTTTCCCCCAAGTTAGCAAGTTGATCTGCTACTAAATTGCCTTCTCTGAAAATGTGCTCGAGTTGAAAGAAACCTTGTGAGGTCATATTCTGCACTTGAGTGATCTCTTCTCTGATTTGCAAAATGGAGTGATGTTTTCCTTGACCATTTGGATAACTAAAAGTGAGTCGGATTCAATAGAAACTTTAATAAATCCATGTTGAAGACACCATCTTAACCCAATTTTTAAAAAAAGTATTTCAGCCATGTTATTACTGCAATTCCCCAAGTATACTGCAAATGCCATGATCATATGGCCAGTGTGATCTCTAAGAATGCCTCCTGCTCCTGCACTTCCAGGATTACCTTTACTACAACCATCAACATTAAGCTTTAACTGGTTCTGGGGAAGTTTGATCCATCTGACTAGCTTAATATCAAGCTTTGGTTTGAGTCTGTCAACTAGTTCACAGATGTATGGCATTGTTGGGGAAAAATTGATAGAAGGGAATTGAGCAATCAAAATGAGTCTCATTAGGTGAGTGACTTGATCAATCACCCTTCTAGAGTAAAATCTGATACCTTCATATTTGTGAGAGCATCTAGATTTCCAAATTGCCCACAAAATAATAGAAGGCAAGCACTGCAAAATTAGATCATGAACTTTGTTTTTAGGCTTTAATAACCACCATCTCATTACCATGGTTCTGATATCTCCGTGGAGCAAAGGTATACCACAAGCATTAGAGAAATATCCTCAAATGTTACTTGCCAATTCTTCATTAGAAAAAAGATGATTTATAGTTTCCATATTTTTTCGAGAACAACAATAACACATAGAGGGACCATGAACCCCAAATTTGGTGACAGAATCATCAGTAGGGAGCTTTCCTATTAAAAGTCTCATCATAAAGAAAGAGACCCTGAAAGGAAGCTTATTATGCCAAATTTTCTTTCCAGTAAGAGTAATGTTATTTGGATTCCATAGATTCTTCCAAGCAGATTTGGTGGAAAATTTACCATTTTGGTTGGCAATCCAAATTGCTTCATCATCTTGCCCGGGGATAATTCGGATAGTTTTGAATATGAGAAACTAAATCAACAGAGAGAACATTATGGAGCTTAATCAGATCCCACCGATTATCAATAAAGAAATCACTAACTCTAGTTTTTTTTGACTTGTATCTCAGATTCATTAGAGTAGCTAAAGCTCCTTTTCCCGTCCAATTATGCCACTAAAATGACAGGTTTCCTTTACCAATCTTCCAGTGTAATAGTTTTTCACAATCTTTTTTCACATCCATGAGTCTCTTCCAGATATGTGATTGGCCATAGGCCCAACTCTTAGAGACAGGATGTGATCTTTTACAATATTTTGCTTGTAAAACAAGGTTAAGAAGAGAATTTTGGGTTCTGAAGGTCCACCAAGATTTAGCAGCAAAAGAAATGCAAATATCATGTAAAGATCTAAATCCTACCCCACCCTCCTGAGTAGGAAGGCACAATTTTTTCCAGGAAGTCCAATGATACTGATTCTTACCTTCAGACTGACCCCAGAAGAAGTTAGTAAGAACCTTATCAATTTGATCAAGAGTAGTTTTAGGAGGGTGCAAAACAGTCATGATGTGAAGGGGTAAAGAATGCAAAATAGACTTAATAAGTACAACTCTACCCCCGACAGACAATAATTTTCCATGCCACCCTTGAACCCTATTGACTGTCTTAGTAACTATAGTACTAAAGTATGATATTTTTTTTCTGCCTATGTAGATAGGGCATTCAAGATAAGTGAAAGAAAACTGTGAATGAGAGTAACCTGTGATGGCCTTGATATCCTCAATAGTTGACTGAGTTGTTTTTGGAGAAACCAGAAAGGAAGATTTCCTTTTATTCACCATTTGGCCAGATATGAGTTCATATGTCTCCAACTTCTTCATCATCATGGATATTGAAAGAAGATCGCCAGAAGAAAATAAAATGGTATCATCTGCATAAGATAAATGGGTGAGTAAAGGGCTACCTTCATCTATAGAGTAAGGAATAAAATTATCAAGTACTAATTGATCCATAAGTCTTGATAAGAATTCAGCGGAAATATCAAATAGAGAAGGGGAAATAAGATCTCCCTATTTTAAACCCCTGGAAGATTTAAACCATCCATGCCTAGCTCCATTAATATTAATAGAGTACCAATTATTGGATAGAGTTCTCATTATCATGCCTGTCCACCCTTAATCAAATCTCATTTGCCTCATGACATGAAATAAATAGCCCCAGTCAACTATGTCAAATGCCTTGCCATGTCCAACTTTAGAATGATATTACCACCAGTGTTTGGCTTCCTAATGTTATAAACCAGTTCTTGAGTAAGCATAACATTATCAGAAATTGTCCTACCTTTTATGAAGCCAGTTTGATTTGGTGAAATGATCTTATCTATTAATAGAGAAAGCCTATTGCTAAGAAGTTTGGAAATAATTTTAGAAGTAAAATTACTCAAACTAATAGGTCTGAAATCAGTAAATTGTTGAGGACTATTAGTTTTAGGAATGAGGACAAGACATGTATGCGTAAAAGATTTAGGAAGTTGATGTCCAGAAAAAAAAATCTAGAACCATATTATAAAGATCAAGATAGATAATGTCCCAGCAATGTTGAAAAAACTTCCCTGAAATACCACCAGGGAAGATAGTTAAACCTCGTTATATAAGCTTACAAGTTCTTTTATCTTGTTTGTCATTAAATTAACTTAATGAGTAAAGAAATGAGGACTTCTCAGCAAGTTTCATATCACAATGACAACAAATTGGCAATGCTCAAATGCAACATCTTGCAGATAATTTTCACTAGAACATGGATGTAAGGTTGACAATTCATAATTACTTCATTTGGAAATATTATTATGCACTGATTAGTAACAATTTTAAAAACTAAACAACCAAATTTACTAACCCGTATTCTAATCCGTCAATAGAAGTACAAATGGAATCCCAATAGATTTTTGGTTAATAAATTTACCAACGGAAATTTTATCGCTAAGTTTAAAAAATTATTTAGAATTTATTTTGATGTTTAAGAATATTATTTTTAGTTGGTAATTTACGAACGATTTCAAATTAGTAGTTGATAAAAATTGTCAACGAGCCTTTAAGCAACGAATCACCATTAGTTTGGCAACTCAATTAACCAACCAAGTTGATTAATTTACCAGCAAATATTTTTGATGATAATTCTGATGTTTTTTTGTATAGCCACTTCTTGCAGTACACTGGCATCACGGAAAATATCGCGTTAATGTTTATAATATGTCTCAACTCTCGTACTAGGGGTGGGCATCGGTCAATGTCACGATTTGTTCGTGACTTGGATGAGTAATTAAGAAAAGCAATGCTAATTAGAAAAGTAGGTGTTTGTGTCGTTTATGTTACTTAGTAAGTGCTATTTAAAGTCCTTTTAAGTTTAGTCATTTTTCCCTCCTTAATCCTATGAACAGCTAATTAAGGACATGTGTCCAGGTAGTACAGTTTGTTAGTATTTGCTGAGCATTTGGCAACTGTTTCCTAGTATTTTCTATATGTACCTAGTCAGTCTTGAAAGAAAGATATGCAAAATTAAAATCCAAATTTTATCTTTTCCTTCTTAGCGTTTTTATCTTTTCTTTCCTTCTCTCGATATTTTTCAGAGCTGCCTTTAATCCAACCAGTAGCAGAACGTTACATTTGGTATCTAGAGCCACGGTTCTCGGGCCATGATGGTCGATAAACAAAAAGCCAGCAACAACGAAGGAGGTTCTAGGAATTTGGAACTTGAAATTCAAGCATTTATCGATACCTATAATAGGCGTATGGACACAATGGAGGATATACAGAGAAATATAGATGCACGTCTTCAAGAGTGCTCAAACTCGATTATGGACATGAATAGGCGAGAGGAAGGTCGGAACATGAGCAGATCTTACATAGCAGTAGCTCAGGGGAGCTCTTACGTTGAAAGCGGTCAATCTTCTGTTGGAGGAGCTTTCAGGTCAAGTTCTACGCCGATTACTCCGGTACATGCTACCACCACCAACTTGCCTTTGTCTGCATATTTAGTGGCTTCGACTCCAGTAACCCTAATAAACTCTAGTGTCAGTCAAAATTTGATTTTTCCTTCTACCACCCAAAATATTTACCGTATCGGCATGACCTCACCGGGGAATGAATCATTTTCTTTTGCCCCGATGAACCCTTACTTTTCACACAATATTCAAGTACCCCAGCCGGTACCTGCTTTTGGGCTTTCTCGGCAGTTACTTGGGCTTTCAGCCCCTATGGGGCCTTTGTATAATGTTCACACTACCCTTACACCGCTCACGATAGAAATACCTACGACCTATGGGCTTTTCACTCCTGGCTCCACTTCATCACACATGTACCCATCTACTCATGCACCCTCGTTTGCTCAGACACCATATACCACCCACTTGCCATCACATTACACAAACCCAACCTTTTTTTTCCCACATTATACCACTTCAGGCCATTTATCCTATCAGTTTCCCCCCACAAATCATTTTTTCCCCAAAACTTTTCCTACCCTGTTGATACCCAGCCTCCCCATTGCATGCCTAAAGCCAAACTCGCTTTCCCGGAATTTAATGGTAATAATCCACGTGGTTGGATTAGACGTTGCAATAACTTTTTTAATTTATACAAGGTGCTGGAGGCAGAGAAGATGACTTATATTACAATCAATATTAGGGATCAAATTGACTATTGGTATAATCCTTACATGATTGATAATAGGGGTCAAATATCTTGGGCTCAGTTTTGTTTTGATATCTATCAATGTTATGGCCAGGCCAAGCCTTTAGATGTGGTGATTGAATTCAATATGCTCTAGCAAGTGACAGATGCGGAGACTTATCAAAAACAAATTGAGGAACTAAGAGGGCCTATCATGTTAGCTAGGCCTCATTTCGATGAAGCTTATTTTATTATTTGTTTTATAGGTGGGCTAAAGCCATATTTGGGCCCAATGGTGAAAGTAGCCAATCCCCCAACCCTTTTGAAAGCTTATGCCATGGCTAAGCTTTATGAACAGTCCTTAAGTGCCCAGTCCAAAAATAATATTTCCAAAGTACCCAACAGACCCAATCACTTCAACTATAGCTCTAAACCTTCACTACCTTCCTCTAGTAAAATTACCTCAGCAATAAATCCTAAAGTTCCAGGACCAAAGAACCCCAGTATTGAGACTTTAAGGGAGCGCAATTTGTGCTGCAAATGTCATGATCGCTATTTTCCTAGCCATCAATGCAAAAACAAAGCACTGAATACAATGGAAGGGGAAGAACAACATGAGGAAAGGGTAGAGGAGGATGAAGTCTTCGAAGAAGCAACTGGGGAGGAGGAAGTACGGGGGAGGTGAAATTGGCAATGATGTTAGGAGGAAGCCAATCATCAACCACAATCAGAATCCAAGGGCTGGTCAAGAAGTTCCCTGTGACGATACTCATTGATAGCGGAGCAACCCACAGCTTTGTGGATCCCCATATCGTCAAACAACTACACCTTCTAACGGAACCTATTGGCAGGCCCATGAAGGTTAGAGTGGTAAATGATCAGTTGATTCCTTGCAATTACAAATGCCCAAGGTTCTCTTGGACCATGGGTGATGAAGCTTTCTTGTTTGATTTATCCTTGTTGAAAGCTGGGAGCAGTGACATAATTCTTGGGATGGATTGGATTGATACTGTAACTCCTATTGCATTGCACACACGCC
This sequence comes from Nicotiana sylvestris, assembly GCF_000393655.2. NCBI lineage: Eukaryota > Viridiplantae > Streptophyta > Magnoliopsida > Solanales > Solanaceae > Nicotiana > Nicotiana sylvestris. Next base: position 83,158,226 of record NC_091062.1, on the reverse strand, counting down.
CTCATAGTATATCATTTGTTAGAGGTGATAAATTGGTTACTATATAGGGATTGAGGGCATGGGAGATTTAAAGGAAGGAGATGTCAAATCCATTGAAAAATTAGTGGGCATGGGCCACTGCTGCTTGTCAGCCCAATTAGTAGCAGTAAAAACAGAAGAAGAGCCTCAGAAGAGCCCGACCCAAATTCGCAAGTTGCTTGGACAATTTGTGAATATCTTCCAAGAACCTAAAGATATTCCTCCTTCGAGGATTTATGACCATACCATTAAACTTATACCGGGTTCTAAACCAGTTAACCAAAGGCCATATAGATACTCTTATGAGCAGAAGAACATCATTGAGAAGATGGTGAGGGATATGTTGGAGGCCCAGACTGTGATAACAAGCACATCACCGTTTGCTTCACCTGTAATTTTGGTGAAAAAGAAGGATTCAACTTGGCGATTATGTGTTGACTATCGCATGTTGAACGAGATAACAGTGAAAAACAAATACCCAATTCCGGTGGTGGAGGACTTGCTTGATGAATTACATGGAGCCCGATTCTTTTCCAAAATCAATCTTGGATCCGGGTACCATCAAATACGGATGAAAAAAGGGGACGAGTTCAAAACAACTTTCAAAACTCACCACGGACTGTGGGAGTTTAGAGTAATGCCCTTCGGTCTGACTAACGCCCCGACAACTTTTCAGGCGTTAATGCATAAAATTTTCAGTCCTTACCTCCGGAAGTTTGTCTTGGTATTTTTTAATGATATACTAAGTTACAGTGTGTCACTCGAAAACCATGTTGAGCATTTAAAGGTGGTGTTTGAAGTGTTTCAAAGCAATCAGTTATTTGCCAAACAATCAAAGTGTAGCTTTGCAAAAAATCAAGTTGAATACTTGGGTCACATTATTTCAGGCTCGGGTGTATGTACTGATTTGTCCAAAGTCGAGGCAATGGTGAATTGGCCTTGCCCTGTTAACATAAAGGCTTGAGGGGATTCCTGGGACTCACTGGTTACTACCGGCGCTTCATTAAAAAATTTGCCTTGATAAGTAAACCGTTGACTAAGTTGCTTAAAAAGGGGGCTTTTTTGTGGAATGACAAGGCTACAGTAACATTCGATGAATTGATGAATGCAATGGTGCATGCCCCAGTGTTAGTTTTGCCCCATTTTTCCATTCCATTTATGGTGGAAGTTGATGCTAGTGGTGTGGGAGTATGGGCAGTTCTTATGCAGAATCATAGGGCTATTGCTTTCATCAGCCAAGCCTTGAGTCCTAAACATCTGGGCAGGTCAACTTATGAGAAAGAGCTTATGGCTTTGTTAATAGCAGTTAATAAATGGAGACATTATTTGCATCCCAACCATTTTATAATTAGAACTGACCACTTCAACCTAAAGTTCTTAAAGGATCAATGAGTTACTTCAGCACTACAACACAAGGGGATCTCTAAACTTATGGGCCTAAGTTATGAGATACATTACAAGAAAGGGGTTGATAATGTCGTTGCAGATGCTTTGTCCAGAAGATTTGAGGGTCAGGAAGAATGCAATGCGCTTACTGTTGTCCAGCCCAAATGGATCCAAGAAGTGGTTGAAAGTTATGATGGGGATGCAGAAGCTCAAAACATTATTGAACAATTAAGCATGGATGCTGGGGCTATTCCAAATCCAACACTACAACATGGAGTGATCAGATTCAATGGGCAAGTTTGGATTGGTAAAAATGGGGAACTAAGAAATAAGGTAATGGAACAAATGCACTCAACCACATGGGGTGGACATTCAGGAATCACTGCAACTCAAAAAAGAGCAAGATCCATTTTTTACTGGCCTACATTACTGAAAGATGTCAAAGAGATGGTGCAGGCTTGTGTTATTTGTCAAAGAAACAAGGGAGAACATGTCCGTTATCCGGGGTTGTTGCAGCCATTGCCCATTCCGTCCCGGGCGCAGGAACTCCTAGCAATAGATTTCATCGAAGGATTACCTAGATCACATGGAAATGACACCATTCTAGTTGTCATCGATAGGTTCATGAAATATGCTTATTTGTTCACATTATCCCATCCTTATGATGCACCACGGGTAGCTCGAATTTTTCTGGACAACATATGTAAATTACACGGGGTTCACAGTTCTATCCTTTCAGATAGGGATCCAATTTTTACTAGTTTGTTTCGGAAGTAGCTATTCAAAGGACTACAGGTGGAACTGAGGTTGAGTACATCCTATCATCCTCAAACCGATGGACAGTCCGAAAGGTTGAACCAATATGTTGAGACATACCTTAGGTGTATGACCGGGCATAAACCACGAGCTTGGAGCAGGTGGATCCCTATGGCAGAATTGTGGTACAACACAAATTATCAGTCCACCATCGGAATGACTCCTTTTAAGGCACTTTACGGCTACGATCCACCTCTACCTTCATTTTAGCTTGTGTCAGAAACAAATCTTGAGTCAATTGATCAACTCTTAAGGAAAGGCAGTTAATTAACAAGATTTTGAAGGATAACCTGACAATTGCTCAAAATCGTATGAAGCAATATGCTGACTGAAGGAGGAGTAAAGGAACATTTGAAGTAGGGGACAAACTTTTCTTGAAGCTACAACCTTACCGACGATGTCAATAGCAATTCAGAGAAACTTGAAGTTAGCAGCCAAATTTATGGGCCATTCGAGATAATTCGCAGAATAGGACAAGTGGCTTATGAGCTTCAGCTACCACCAGGTTCAAAAATATACTTAATTTTTCATATTTCACACTTGAAGAAAGTGGTGGGTGGTCAAGTAGCAGTGTCGAAGGAGCCACCGCATTGCACTGATGAAGGGCAAATCTTAACAGAGTCGTTTGCAATTTTGGAACGACGCTTGGTAAAGAAGGGGAACAAGGCTGTTGTTCAAGTTCTAGTTCAATGGGCAAATTTGTCTTAGGAAGAGGCAACCTGGGAAGATTACTCCTTTCTGAAGTCCCAATTTCCTGATTTTGATCCCTAAAGTAGCAGCTTCGCTGGAAGAGGGATGGAATGTCACGATTTGGTCGTGACTTGGATGAGTAATTAGGAAAAGCAATGCTAATTAGAAAAATAGGTGTTTGTGTCGTTTATGTTACTTAGTAGGGGCTATTTAAAAGTCCTTTTAAGTTTAGTCATTTTTCCCTCCTTAATCCTATGAACAGCTAATTAAGGATATGTGTCCAGGTAGTACAGTTTGTTAGCATTTGCTGACCATTTGACAGCTGTTTCCTAGTATTTTCTATATGTACCTAGTCAGTCTTGAAAGAAAGATATGCAAAATTGAAATCCAAATTTTATCTTTTCCTTCTTAGCATTTTTATCCTTTCTTTCCTTCTCTCGATATTTTTCAGAGCTGCCTTTAATCCAGCCAGTAGCAAAACGCTACAATCGATCGGTTCGGTTGTGAATGTTATTGATTCAGTATATCGATCATCGGTTTATAAATATGCTAAACCGATAACCGAACTGATAAGATATCGGTTATAGGGTATCGGTTAGTCGGTTATTGATCCTTATCGATTCGGTTATCAATTTACCCGATAAGAATAAAAAATATCCAAAACTTTCATGTTTTTATTATAGAATCGTGATCATACTGTTAAAAGAAAGGAACTGTATTTTTGTTCTTAAGAAAAGATGGACTAAATTTTAACTTTAGAAAAGAAAACTTTCTTTGCATTTGAAAATCTAAATGAATGATCTCAGTTGTCAAAGTATAAGTTAGTAGAAGTAAGGAATAAGACATTCAACAATCTAATCGTACTAACTATCTCACTGCGGGTGGCGTAATTCACAGGAAAATAATAAAATTCTAATCTTGTAAAAATTAAAGAATCCGTACAACAAAAAAACAAATAGAAAACTAAATATCTGATCAATTAATTCTTTAAAGTTTAAAACTAAATATCTTAACAGCTTAACTGACTAATTAAGATGAAAAATTCAGAAAAGTTTAGAACTTATTCTAAGGATTAAGGTCTGAAGATGAAGAGTAACTGCCGAGAGAATTGAGAGAATGAAGCCATAAGGTGGCTTTATATACTTAGTGGTTAAAATTATAATTTTTTTTTAAGTTTATTGGGCTATCGGTTAAACCGTTAATAAAATTAGGCAAACCGAGACCTAAACCGATAAACCAATAGTCAAATAGCATTAAACTGTTATTGAACTATTTATCCAATAACCCGGTATCAATAACCCAATAATATTTGATCAGTTCGAGCTATCGGTTATACTCAATATATGCCCGGCCCTACATACCGCTGTCGGCTGGTCCTTTATTGTCTAAGGAAAACAGAATATATTTTTGGAATTTTCTAAAGACCAGTTTTGCATTTGTTTTTTACTAATAATAATGGCAGAAATAATTGGAAAATTTAATCAGACATCACTCAACCAAAACGACCCCGTTATATTCTTTCAATCAATGGAAATAAACTTCACGGCCACAGCTTCCCCTCCCCCCCCCCCCCCATTTTTGTGTGATATATTAAGTGCCCGTTTGGACTTAAAATTTGATGAAAGATTTTTTTTTTTTTTTAAATTCACTTTTTTTTTAAATCGGTGTTTGTTCATAAAATTTTCAATTTTCAGGTGATGATGCATTTTGGAAATTTTTCAAAATTTTAAAAACTGCAAAAAGACTATTTTTCAAAATCTTCACTCAAATCACTTACAAAATTTCAAAAACAACCCAAAGTAAAATTTATGTCCAAACACAACTCTAAATTTCAAATATCATTTTCACTTGCATCATTTTCAAATTTTACAATTCTTATATCCTAACGCCTACTAAAATTTCGACAAATAAATACACAAGAAATGACGACATAAATATTTATCCTCCCAAATTCTTCATAAAATGGCGTATCTATCATATCAAAGAAAGATAATGTAACACGAAGGAAACTTTATCTAGAATAAATTCAGCGGGTCTGGTCGAATTCACTAAGTCTTACTCGGATCTTGTATGTAGGTGACGAAAAAAAATACAACAACAACTCAGTGAGTTTTCACAAGTGGGGACTAGAGAGGATAGCGCAGACCTTACCCCTACCCTGGAGAGTAGGGAGGTTGTTTCCGAAAGACCCTCGACTGAACAATCCGAAAAAGAGACAATATATTAGTACCATTAATAGAACCATAGGAATTATAACAACATCATAAGAACCAGAAAATAGATGAAAAATAAGAAGAAAAAAAACTAGTGAATAAGGCTCGGTACTACGAAAACGGAAGAATAGCACAACAATAATCGCTAGCAGCCTAGGACAAAACCTTATCAGACTAGCCTCCATCCGGAACAAAGTAGAAAAGCGCTCAACTACCCCCTAACTTAAATTTGACGGAAAAAACAATTCACTAATTTTAAATTCTAAATCCGTACACAGATAAATTGATCAAATCATATCGGTAAGCCTTGCTAGAAAAGACTTAGCATTTCACTTACGGAGTTCTTTTATGTTGTCTCGCTTTGGTCACAGTGGAATAATCCAAAGCTGTCTCTGTGGAATTCCACAAAGAAAAACGAATTAGGAAGGTAGGCATTGTCTTGCCTAATCTTTGTTCTTTTCTAGTATTTGATTTTGTAAAATGCACAGTGTGGATAAATAGTGGCAAAGAAAAGGATACCACATTTTGGGCATTTTTGAAAGTATCCCTATAGACAATTCCATCAATCACCAGAGCTTATTGTTCTTGTGGAACATATCCCCTGCAATTTGTCTTTAACTGACTAATCCAATTATGCAAGTGCACTTCTGAGATGGAGACGTCCTTTTTGTTAAGGTAAGGTCTCGCAACTTCTTTGCCTATGTGTGGCGTACATTCCAAACATTTATTTTTTATATAATGTATATAGAAAGATTGGGAGATTTCATTTTTGTATAAGCACTAACTCAAATTTTGCATAAACATGTATGTTATTGTATTATGAGCTTCTTCGCTTGACTAGCACAATACTTAATTAATTATTTATGCAAATACACACGCGTATAATATCAAGTAAATAATTAGATAATGGAAACCATAGTAGGATGAATGTGAATTTTCTATCTTAATAGGAAGAATAAAAGTCTCGGGGTCAGGTTACTGGAATGGAGAAACCTCTAGTAAGGAATACTCTTCCCTTTAATGAATCATACATGGAGCGAATTTGAATTATGTGGGGCACTAAGGTAAGACATATAGAATGAACAGAGTGATTTGGAATGGTATTAGTCAAAATCTGACCGTCACGACCAAGTTGATTGACGCCCCGCCTAAGTAACTGGGCAGTGAAAGTTGATATAGCCCACTCCATTTCTCCTCCCTGACATCCGACGAGTCGGTAAGAACGACGCATAAATTCACGACTAAGACACATTGGCGGCATGAGGATGTTGATCCAAGCAAAAGGCAAGGATGCCATGACTATATATAGCTAGGGAAAGCTTTCAACAGAGGGGGCATGCTCCTCCTATCTCTCTCTAAAACAGAAAAGCTCTCTTCTTATATCCTTGATAGAGAAGAAGTGGTCTCGAGGAAAATATGTAAATCTGCCTCCTCATCGATCGATGGGAGATACAACAAATAATCTTAATAAGATCATTTATATTTCTTTCATCCTATATGCAATCCTAACTGCTAGCTCTTTGATCTATAATTAATTATGTCTCAACTAAGATTTACCCCTTCATCTTTGATTGATTTGTTCAAAAAGGTTTCAATATCTTTTGAGTCAAACAATTTGGCGCTGTATGTTGGGATTTCTTAGTGAAATTTCCTAGTTTCTCCCAGATCAAAGCCAAGAAACACAATCACCCAACAAAAGAAGCGCGAAGGGAAAATCTAACCCACGCGAGGCGCGGGAGCAGCGCAGCAGGGGAAGGAGAGCCAAGTAGAATTACCGAGCTTGCCAACCATCGATATGCCAAACAAGGCAAACGGTGTTACCAACCTGTTCTCCCCCACCGGATCACCGGACAGGAGCAAGGAAAATATCATCTTCACCTCCTACTTTATGTCCAAGCAAGCATATAAACCCGCGTGGGTGAGCGCATAAAGAAACATCTCGATTGAAGAATAAAAATTACTCCAGCACAGCCGGAATACCACCTGCCGGCGATGTCTCCGAGCTGGACGGCAGGAGTCAGATAAGAAAACTATAAAGCATACACAGCACAAACCTAAGCGAAACATCAACGTCTCGTATTCACCGACGATGCACCTTCTGATGCAAGCAATATCCAACGAACTAGGACTTCCACGGAAGATGTCTGATTCTCCAAAAACCGGGACTAACGACGGGCTGCTATTTCGATAAGTTCGAAATAACATCCTTTAAGGCCAAGGGCCTTCGCCAAAAAAATGAAGAGTTCGACCCCGATCGAACGACAACGGGCTGCTATTTTGATAAGTTTGAAATAACACCCTTTAAGTCCAAGGGCCTTCGACAAAAAAGAGGAAGAGTTCGACATCAATCAAACAACGACGGGCTGTTATTTCGATAAATTCGAAAGAACACCCTTTAAGGCCAAGGGCCTTCGCCAAAAAAAGAGGAAGAGTTCGACCTCGATCGAACGACGACGGGCTGCTATTTCGATAAGTTCAAAATAACACCCTTTAAGGCCAAGGGCCTTCGCCAAAAAAGAGTAGGAGTTTGACCTCGATCGAACGACGACTGGCTGCTATTTCGATAAGTTCGAAATAACACCCTTTAAGGCCAAGGGCCTTTACCAAAAAAAGAGGAGGAGTTCAACCTCGATCGAACGACGACGGGCTGCTATTTCGATAAGTTCGAAATAACACCCTTTAAGGGCAAGGGTCTTTGCCAAAAAAGAGGAAGTGTTCGACCTCCATCCAACAATGACAGGCTGCTATTTCGATAAGATCAAAATAATACCCTTTAAGGCCAAGGGCCTTCGCCAAAAAAGAGGAGGAGTTCGACCTCGATCGAACAACGATGGGCTGCTATTTCGATAAGTTCGAAATAACACCCTTTAAGGCCAAGAGCCCTCGCCAAAAAAAGAGAGGAGAAGTTCGACCTCGATTGAACGACGATGGGCTGCTATTTCGATAAGTTCGAAATAACATCCTTTAAGGCCAAGGGCCTTCGCCAAAAAAAGAGAGGAGGAGTTCGACCTCGATCGAACGACGACGGGTTGCTATTTCGATAAATTCGAAATAACACCCTTTAAGGCCAAGGGCCTTCGCCAAAAAAGAGGAAGAGTTCGAACTCGATCGAACGACGACGGGCTGCTATTTCGATAAGTTCGAAATAATACCCTTTAAGGCCAAGGGCCTTCGCCAAAAGAGAGGAAGAGTTCGACCTCGATCGAACGACAACGGGCTGCTATTTTGATAAGTTTGAAATAACAACCTTTAAGGCCAAGGGCCTTCACCAAAAAAGAGGAGGAGTTCGACCTCAATCGAACGACGACGGGCTACTATTTCGGTAAGTTCAAAATAACACCCTTTAAGGCCAAGGGCCCTCGCAAAAAAAAAGAAGAGGAGAAGTTCAACCTCAATCGAACGACGACGGACTGCTATTTCGATAAGTTCGAAATAATACCCTTTATGGCCAAGGGCCTTCGCCAAAAAGAGGAGGAGTTCGACCTCGATCGAACAATGACGGGATGCTATTTCGATAAGTTCGAAATAACACCCTTTAAGGCCAAGGACCTTCGCCAAAAAAAGAGAGGAGGAGTTCGACCTCGATCGAACGACGGCGGGCTGCTATTTCAATAAGATCGAAATAACACCCTTTAAGACCAAGGACCTTCGCCAAAAAAAAGTAGGAGAAGTTCGACATCGAACGAACGATGACGGGCTGCTATTTTGATAAGTTCGAAATAACACCCTTTAAGGCAAGGGCCTTCGCCGAAGAAGTAGAAGAGCTCGACCTCGATCGAACGACGACGGGTTACTATTTTGATAAGTTCGAAATAACACCTTTTAAAGCCAAGGGCCCTCCGCCAAAAGGAGAAGATTTCGACCTCGATCGAAATACTCCTAAGGCCGAAAATCATCAGAAGGAAAGAAAAACCGGGACTCACTATACAGGCGTCTATCTTGCACCAAAGCCATGAATAGTTGAAATAAAAGGTGAAGTACAAGTCAAATAACGAAGAAAAGACTCTCCTTTATACGAAGTCATTATGCAGGCTATCGCTGCTTACATATGGCCCAACCCAACCATAAAAAAAATGAACGACATCTGTCGGAACCTCATCCTCAGAAGCGGCCCTCGCAGGAGTAACCAAGGCCGCAGACTCAACTGAAGCAGCCCTCGATGAAGGTCGTGTAATGGGTACCGCGATGGGGTGAGTAGATGCGGCAGGCTGACGAAAGGCTAACGGAGGGGCCCTTGCTCTCCGTACTCTCCCTGACAACGACAAACGACACGTAAGAAGCTAAGCAAAAAAAGAGAGAATAGTAGATAAAGACATCATCTCACATGTAAGGGGCTTGCATCCGAACGTCTCATGAAAGGTCGACCATGTGCGAATCCCCACTGTATGGGGAAGTATGGCATCCACCCATTCACGGATACCTTCAACAGGCGGAGGGGGCAATCTCTCAGCTGCAAAGACGTGATAAAGTTTAGTACCCATAGAAAACGGCCGAGCATTTCACTGACTAAAAATACAAACTTACGCGCAAAGTTCCACTTTTCAGGGAATCCTGTTGGGTCCGCCACAATATGCTCAGTCCGCACATAAAAGTAATTCTCGTAGAAACGACGGTTAGTCCTGTTGTCCATCTTCACCACTAGACTCTTCGACCCCCGAGGACACATGTGAATCATCGAACCGCGAATAAGTTGAGGTGCAAAGATGCTGAGCATATGGTCCAAAGTGACCTCGCGACCGGCGAGTTCCACATACTTGAGCAGCATAAGGAATACCTTGTACAAATATGGCGAAAGCTGGGTGGGGCACACTTCATAGAAGCAGCAAAAATCCACCACCAATAGAGGAAGAGGAAGTGTGTACCCTACAATGAAGGGGTAGGCGTAGAACACACAGTACCCGGGGCGGTCGAAATGAACTATGTCCTTTTCCACTACCGGCTGCATATCAACATAACCGGGGATTCCCACCTTTCTTTCAACTCTGCAATATCCCTCTCCGTCATAACAGAGTAAACAGGTTCCGGTTCGACCTCGGTGGGAGCATTGAAGTCAGTCGGCTCTCTCCCAGGGCGGGGCAAGATCTCAATCACTAATGGGACCTCCTCGTCCTCCACCGCATCTGCCCCTCCGGTGACCTGGGCAGCACTTTCCGGTACCGGATGAGCAGTAGGGAGACTGTCACGAGAAGAATCACTAGTCATTCTTGTCAGAAAATACACCAAAGAAATAATAGAAAGAAGAGACGAAAGTTTTCAGTGAACAAGGGGGCACGCAGAAATTCGAAATATCGGGAAGAAAGTATATCAGCAAGATTCTCCCAAGTGAAAGACAAAGAAGTGTGTCAATCGAATGACAAGCTTCCTCTATTTATAAGATACATAAATTCCCCGAACACGAAACCCAAGAGTCGCCAATCGAATCTGATAGAGCACGAAACGTTTCAGTCTCCCAGGAACGTCTGTCATAATGGAAATAACCACGAAACAACGCTTCAATACCGAACAACGTTTTGGTTCCGAAACTGCCACAACGGTCCATGGGGATCGACAGAACGCCGCCACTCCGCTAAAAACCCACAAAATGTGACTAAGGACGGAGAGTCGTAAGTCAGATTCCTCTCGAATTCGTGACAATCATGATCTGTCTACCAAGCCCGACATAAGACGACCTCGACAGACGGAGGGACTTACTGTATTGGTCAAAATCTGATCGTTATGACCAAGTTGACCGACGCCCCGCTTAAGTAACCGGGCAGTGAAAATTGATATAGCCCACTCCATTTCTCCTCCCTGATATCCAACGAGTCGGCGCCTAAATTCATGACTAAGACACATTGGCGGCAAGAGGATGTTGAGCCAAGCAAAGGGCAAGGATGTCATGACTATATATAGCCAGGGAAAGCTTTCAAAAGAGGGGGCCTGCTCCTCCTATCTCTCTCTAAAGCAGAAAAGCTCTCTTCTTATATAAGTGGTCTCGAGGAAAATATGTAAATCTGCATCCTCATCGATCGATGGGAGATACAACAAATGATCTTAATAAGATCATTTATATTTCTTTCATCTTATATGCAATCCTAACTGCTAGCTCTTTGATCTGGAATTAATTATGTTTCAACTAAGATTTACCCCTTCATCTTTGATTGATTTGTTCAAAAAGGTTTCAATATCTATTGAGTCAAACAGGAACTACTCCCTCCGGTCATTTTAATAGATTTTTTGGTTGTTTTTACACATATTGAGGAATCCATCTTTTAACATTAGTTAACAATAAAATATACAATATTAACCTTAGTTTGTTCATTGAAAATATAACAACTCCTAGGCTTTTTACTCCAAGGATAAATTTGGAAAAAAAATTAATTCCTTCTTGATATCTAAAAACATCAAATATTGTGGATCATAAAAAGGCCAAAAAATCAATTAAAGTGGACGGAAGGAAACAAATAACTTGGGAGACATTTTTGTTCTGGAAGTAAATAAAACTGAGCTATATCGAATGTTTTAATTTTAAATCAAATGATCATACTAATTTAACCTAAGGAACCGTATATTTAATTTGGTGTTGGTAAATTAATATCTTACCCACATGTGAATGCTGAGAATTTTAAAGGGTAGTCCGCACCTATCAGAGGTGCAAAAGCTAAATATGTGACATAAAGGGATCGATTTTCTTTTCCCATACCTAATGAAACAGCTAGCATGTCCCTATACACAAACTTCTCGTTCTCTAACCAAATTTATCAGGAGTTGTTTTCTTTGGATGACAAGCACTAAGACAAAGACATTAAATGTGGGGTCTCCATAGCTGAAACAAGTGGAAAAAAGATATGCTTTCCTTCAGACTTGTAGGACTCGTAAGGGCTCCAGGGCAGAGTTAGAATTTCATGTTTATGATTTTTATAATATTAATTGAGTTTACAATTAAATATTTATGTATTAGGATAAATGTTACTGCGTTCACGTGAAAACGCAACCAACCCGTTAGATCCAACCATGCTTCAGCTTTATCTACACTATCCGTATGAAAATAAAACTATACTTTCCAATTGAGTAAGGTGAAACTTGGCAAAAGTTTATGATATTATATTAATTTATCTACACGTTTAGTCAAACGTGTAAGTTAGAGCGATGGAAACTTATCTCTACTTTGTATGAGCTAGCGTTGAGTAACTTGCTCTGTAATCTCTTTTCTGGACAAGGTTTTAAGTTAATTAGACATGCATGGAAATCATAGCTAAGATTCTGAATCCTGTCCTTAATGACACTCAAATTACTTACATCTTTTGCACTATGATATTGAAACTTCAGCAATTAAGTAGCTCAAATGCATAATTACTAAGTTTCTTTTTTCCATAAACCAAATTAATAAGTTTAATATAACATAGAGTATCTTTACAAAGAATAAGATACTAAGGATCGAATACAGAAAAAATCAATTTGTTAACGCGACTAGATCTGCTAAATTAGTATCCTGCATTAAACATAATGAATGATAAAGTAGGCTAAGATTCACCAGCAGTCAAGTCTATGAGTGTACGAGTTGACACAAATCACAACCTCTCTTGACCTGTCATCTTTCAATACCTTTTTTCCTTATTGCCAGGTAAACTCTATTTTTTAATTTAAAAAATCGTTTATTATAATCCGTTATTTCTTCTACCTGCTCCTTTAGAAAGTAGCCGACCTGACTTGTTTCCAGGTTTAATTTAATGTTTTTCTTACAAATTCGATTTCGGATATTGTTAGTAATTTCAGAAACCATATAAAAAAAGTTTACCGATTACTTTAACTTTTAAGTGCAATTTGATTTAAGTATGAGATATTAGCAGAAAACTACAAAATACAACTAGGTCAAATATACTATCTGACCGATATTGAAGTAATAACTTGCTTCAACTTATGTCTTACTAGAATTAAATTCAATAAACAAACATTATAAAATATATATCATCTTAATTTAACCTATTGTAATAAGTTGCATTCCTCACAAAATTTCATGGATAATTAGAGAATAACTTTAAGGCTAATTCAACCCCAGAAAGTGGAGATACATTTTTAAATACCCAACTGAAAGTGGGACTCAACACAGTTAGATTTCAAGTTTTTCTTCAAACTAGTTGCATAGTGAACGGTCTATGCACAAAAGGAAAGATGCTACGGTCTCTCTCACAGGAACTGTACTCTTAGCTACACTGATTCTGATGGAGAGAAACAAAGAAGGAAAGGAGAGCAGTGATGACTACTGGTGAATGAATCAATGAATGAGTTTGTTTGTGTCTGATGGTTTGAGAGTGACCTTTCTGTCACCAACCATTATAACTTTGGCACTGAAAAACATGGTATTCTTCCTTTTACATTTATATTTCTGCAGCCTAGCAGAGGGTAAAAGGACTATTCTCTCTCTCCCCTTCTGCTTACAAATTTTATGCCATTATTTTACACTTGTTACACAATATATAATTCTTTTTTATAAACAAATATAAAAAAACTTTTGATAATTTTAAACATATCATAGTATTTCAACGGATAAGAGCATATCATTAACATTAAAATAGAAAGTTCAAAATTAAAGAATTTATGAATATGTAAAGGTGTCATTTTGTTCAAAACAAAGTAAAAAGAGAGGAAAACGTATAGGGGTCGTTTGGTGGGCGGGATTAGTGATATTAATTCTGAGATTAAATGCAGAATTATATTATCGCGTTTGATAAAATTTTTGAATCCAGAATAAGCAATCCCGAAATTAATTTATGCAATTATTATTATGGCAGTAACGTTATTTATTGCCTAGACAGGCCGGTAATTTACCATTCTCTGACCACCTTAACCAACAAAGATCTTCAAATAGTCCAAACACAAAATCTAACACTACTAAAATCTGAGAGTACACCAGATAATATATTAAATTCCACTACAAAAAAAGCTTATTTTGTGGGGGTTTATTTGTGGGAGTTATAAGAACCCCCACTATAAGATCATTTTGTGGCGTTTATTTTATCCCCCACAATATAATTCTTTTTGTGGAGATTTTATTGTAGAGGTTTTTATAACCTCCACAAATTGCGTCAGATTCCAAAATACTAGAATTCGATACAATTTGTGGTGTTTAATACCCCCCCCCCCCAACACGCACACACAATTTAGGATGCCAAACAAAAGTTTGAATTATAGAAAAACATATTAGAGAGCAAATATTTTAGGATTAATAGAATAAGAGTGAATATACGCACTACAAGTTTAATCAGTATGTGAAGAGAGAAGTTGAGGTGAGACTAGACGTGATTGTGGTGCTAAAATGCTAACAATTTAATATTTATATATGGGTATTGTGAACCATCCCGACTTAGTAAGGAATTATGAGCCAGAAGTGTGGAACGAGGCTGATCCACTTGGGACTATTGGGCTTGGAGCTAAAGGCCCAATGATGAAACAACCGAATAGAATGCTAGGCCATTATATTTGGGATCCCAGGGGGAGATACAGGGATGTATACTGTTGAGTGAAATGTCTGCTCTTCATCTTCCTTCTGAGTGTTTGTATCCTCTCATACCCATTCATAGTATGAGTTTCTCATCCCTTCTTCTCTATTCCTTGTATTTTAGTTTAGTATCTCTAATTCCTCGAATAGTTTGAGTTGAGCTGTAATTTCCTGTCACTTTTGAAGTAATAGAAGTGTTGAAAAATCAGTTTGTTATATTAGTGCTTTCATCCAGAGGTCTTCAATGGAGGACCAAATATTTTGAACTATCGATGATTCAATTAAGGTGGTGAAGGATTCGTGGTCGAAAGATATCGCTGAACGTTACTTTGAATTCTATGGTATATAAAAAAATAACAAATTATTATGCGCGTTTATTTACCTAGATGAGAAGGCGTTGGAGTGGTTTCGATGGCTTCTCCGGAACAAACAATTGACGGATTAGGAACACTTTGCTGCAAAGGTGCGAATTCATTTTTGTAAACAACATCTCGAACCGCCGGAAGGTCACATGGCTACAAGCAAGGAATATTCTACCGAAATCGAAGCCCAAGTGTTCGACAATATATCATATGGCTGTTGTTGTTCCAAGGTGTTTGCTATTGAGCGATCAAATGTTGAAGTCTTTACTGATACAACGAAATCTGCTTTAAACAATGCAAAATCAAAGGAGGTATAGGTATTTGATGAAGGCTCTCACATAAATGGCAACACGCACCAGTCTCACTCTGAGACCTTGCAAACTGAGTATACTACTGAGATTCTAGTCAATCAGATTGGTACTCCTTCAATCTCTGCTCCCATTAATTCCTTAGTAGGTTTAACTGGTTTCAATGGTAACGTGACAAAAGTACTGGAATCTAAAAACAAAGAGGAGGAAAATGCAAGAGATAATGCAGCTCCGGTGTTAAAAATATCTCCTCTAAGAGATATAACTGGTTATCAGATTTTTTTTGCTAGACAAGGATATGTCATGTCGAATGCTATTGGGAGATTTCATGGGATAAAATTTTCATTTGCTAGTGCTAATCAAAATATATTGTTTCGTCACCATGATTTTGGCTTACACAAATGCAGTTGGATTGACACAGGGAAAATAATCGAGGTGGTAGTTCTTGTTTATAATTGTTTATAAACAGTAGGCACATATATGTTCTCTTGGAAATTGCCTTTGATGGCAGACACTATGCTAGCTATTTTATTGTTTGTGCCTTAGACCTGCCTCCTGTACTCACTTAGGGTTGTGGTAATGACATGAAAAATTTGGTTTCCCCAAGTAATTTAGTTGAAAAGGGTGTAATTTTATGTATGGGACCCAGCACTAAGTCTGCAGCCCTTGAAGTTAAACAATTTGAGTTCCAGCATTGTGTCCTTAATTGTAGTTTCGGCTGGTGCAACACATGTCTCTTCCATGGAGGCATCTAAGATGCTTGAATATGCTAGAAATCATATTGTTGCTTGTGCTTATTTTAGTTTATCATGTAGTTGCGTGGACATTTGGTTCGATACAGGACATGATTATCCGACTAATTCCAATGCGCTTTTATGTAGTGAATTTGAAGAATTAAAATAGTATGATGGATTTCTATCACTTATCACCCATGCAGAGTTAGATTGTGAATGTGTCGAGGTTTTAACATCTTTTTCTTACATATTCGGACAACCATCTGTAGCCTTGGTACTTAATGATGCTGAGTATGAAAACATTAATGCTGAATTTGGCGCCAGTGACTTTCCTTTTGATCTTGGCACTAGTTTTCTTGCTACATGCCTTGGGATTACACGGAATTCTGATTTCTATGAGGCATTGGGTTTGACGTCAACCACGTAGGACGCTTGCATTGAACACTTGTATCTTCTATTGAGACATATTGAGGCCAGCAAGATTGCTCTTGCACTTACTTCTGCTGATGTGAATTCCTCAATTCGAAGAGGAGCTATAAGACGCTCGAGTCTTGCTTATGTTGGTGCTCAAAATGAGCAGATCTCTAGTAATTCCACTCATATATTTAGAGATGATATTACTCTTGTTATGGTTGTATCTATTGCTCGATTTTTGGAACTGCTATACTTTTACTCATGCAGTAGTGAGTTTGTCCAGGATAACGCATTTTCCTTGATACATTAGAGTGGGTCAAAATAGGAGGATCCACTTAATCTTATCTTTCCTTTTGGTCGTTTTCATGCATTTCTATTTTCTAAATATCTAAAATATATAATGGAGACACTTGTTGGAGTTATTGTGAAAGTGGGTTTCATGTCTTATGGTCACCAACTTGATTATTATGATATGATGACTAATCATTCGACTCGATTTATGAATGTGGTTCTAAGTGGAGCTCTTCTAAAGTTCAGTGGTACATCTGTTGTTTGGGTTAGCCAAGCTATTCACCTGGAAGTGTTTGAATTTCCCACGAGAATCGCAAAGAGAGGGAGGAGACAATTCCCTTTTGCTAAAAGCTTGTGCTGCGGCGGAAGAGATACTTTTTGGTTTGCTTAAACATAAGGTTGATGAGATCATAACTTTGCTTGAACAGGTGAGTTGGTGTGATTGCTGGCATAAAATGCTCATTTTCCTTGAAACTATGGTTGTTTCTACACAACAGATCTTGTCTGTTCAAGTTCTCAAAGGAGTTCTGCAGATACTTTCTTTCACTTTTCTGAAAAAATAAGGCTTGGAAAAGGAATATGCAATCTAGAACATCTGTTATAATTTTGGGAGCAAGATATTAGAAGAGTACTTTCTTTGATACGTGAACTCATCTGTATATCCAACTCAAAGGGCGACATCATGGACATTCTGAGCATCTCTTCATGCACTAGTGTCGTTATGAACTATGGGGCTAGCGGTTTGTTTCTGGGACGCAAGTGGACCTCGAGCACTACGATATCAGTATTGCTCTACTCGAACCTTGAGGACAAGGTTCTTTTTGAGGATGAAAGTATTGTTGTGAACCAGCCCGACTTAGTAAGGAATTATGGGCCAGAAGTGTGGAACGAGGCTGATCCAGTTGGGACTATTGGGCCTGGAGCTAAAAGTCCAATGATTAAACAACTGAATAGAATGCTAGGACATTATATTTGGGATCCCGGGGGGAGATACATGGATGCGTGTTGTTGAGTGAAGTGTCTGCTCCTCATCTTCCTTCTGAGTGTCTGTATCCTCTCATCCCCATTCATAGTCCGAGCTTCCCATCCCTTCTTCTCTATTCCTTGTATTTTAGTTTAGTATATCTAATTCCTCGAATAGTTTGAGTTGAGTTGTAATTTCCTGTCACTTTTGAAGTAATAGAAGTGTTGAAAAATTAGTTTGTTACAATGGGTTCATTGTTCAAGAAAATAGAATAACAAATAAAAATGTTACTCATATAATTAAAATCGGATTGTTATAATGGAGAAGTGTTATGTGATAGAAGGATATCTATCAAAATAAAAGATAAATTCTACATAATAGTTATAAGATCGATAATATTATATGGTAGTGAGTGTTAAGTCACTAAAATCCAACATATTCCAATATGAATGTTTGAGAGATACAAATATTAAGATGCATGACGGTAAAATGAGAGGTAGCTTGAGATGGTTCAACCTACATACACACTAATCCATAAGTGTAAAATTAAAAGAAAATTACAAAAGATATGCTCATGAATGTCGTATATTCATAATATTAGAAGTTTTGATATTAAATAAATGATACTAGTAATTTTGAATTCTTGTAACTTTTTATTTAATAAAGGATATTTACAATTTTAATTAAATGATTTAATTTAATGACCTTTTGTGATTTTTCTCTATATTTTAATTTATTATTTGTTTGGATGTGTTTTTTGTGTTTGTAGTGTATATATATATATATATATATATATATATATATATATATCAATAATGTTTAAATATATTTTATTAGTAATAAGTTAGATTTATTGCCTAAATTCTTTTCTATATAAATAGTAAAAAATAAATAAATAAAAGAGAAAAAATATAATTAAAAGACAATACTGGACATCATCTTCTTGGTTTTTAATATGCACATTACGGGGTAATTAAGATATTAGACTCAAAATTTTTAGAACTACGCATGCAAAATTCAATCTCCTTTTCTCCCTCCTTTTTTCATAGGACACGATATCTTCCAGAAGGGCTCAATTCCCTCTCTCCAACTCACGAAAATTTTCAGGAGTCTCAATTTTCGCTTCCCAATTCGCTAGAAAGGTAAGCTCAATTCCCCTTCTTCATCATCTTCTCTACATAGTAAGTCAGTACAATTCGAAAAATAAAAGTTTGTCATGCTCTTTCTTAGTTTCTGTTGTGCTATGTCTTCTTTGTTTACTTTCCGATGTAGAGTTTGAAACTGAAATTGTTTAAGTATTCTTGTGGATCTATGTATTATTACAAGTATTGGGTTAAATTATTGTTCATTATTGTGTGAGTTGTTTTGTTCTCGAGTTCCTAATTACAAATGAGATTATACTTTTTAGAATCTAGGTTTTATAGTATGTGTTTTGCTCTTCAATTTTTCTTTAAATTGTTATATTTTAATAATAGAAAATCATGTGAGTTCATCTTAGAATACCATCACAGTCTGATTGCCTACTACCTTTTTTTAGGGTAGGTGGAAAGGAGAGGGGGGGGGGGATTTCATTAAGAAGGGAAAGAAGAATTGAAAAACTTTTGGCTCCCTGCAATTGTTCCATTGATTTTTCTTAACCTTTCGATGTTTATCTTCTATGCTAAAAAATACGGTGTTCAAATTATGAGTTTTTGATAAATTAAATTTTCATGATTTTTATTTTTATCAGTCAGTTTTTTTGTGTGCTTTACATTCTATTTAGTTATAATAAGGTGATGCACAGTGCAAAGGTTTTAGGATTGGTGGGTTAGTATGATAGCAATGATGGGTAATTTATGTTCTTAACTCATTTTGGCAAGACCTTTTTCAGAGAAAACTTTATATAATATGCTTCTTGAATAATATGAAGCTACAATAATTGAAGACCATTTGCAACATCGAATATCAGTTGCATAGAGTAGCAGAGAGTAATTTGTTTCATATTCTCTTGCAGTTGTTATTTTTACAAATACTGATAGGATTCATGTCTTAGAAGATTTGAGCAAGTCCCTCAAGATATAGATGAGATGTTGAAGTAAGCTAGTTGTATATAAATTTTATTTGTTATGATATACGAGAAAATTACTTTGTACTTTATCTCTCATGCTAATATTATCAAATTCAGTGCAACGCCATTGCTATACCAAGTGCTCGAGACTTATATCTTTGAGATTTGGGATTTTTTTCTTCTCATGTTACCATATTTTTCCATTTAGTCTGTCAGAAAAATGTTAGTAGTCTATTAATTTTTTATTAAATATTTTTATTCAATTGTTTAAGCATAGTGACGTTAAGAGTGTGCCTACTTGTATCACCGGATGGAAGCAATACAAATGACTGATCAAATACTTAGCACTTTTGTGTATTTAATTAATTATTATGGAGCTACTCTAGGTTATGTTATGTTTAAGTTAGCGTATATGAGTTTGTATTACTTAGTTTATATGTATTTGAATTTGTGATATTTGTTACTATAGTTTAGGAGATACCTCTATTGTACTCTTTCCCATTTACCTTTTCATAATGCATGATCTATTTGGGTGCAAAGAAGTATGGTGAAAAAATATATTTCACTGGTGAATATGTGTACAAAAGTTTGCGGATTGTTGTACTGGCATGATAGTATTGAGGTTTAAGTTATGCTTCTTAACTTGTTTCTTGACCAGGTATTCATTTCATAGAAAGCTTATTTTTGCATAACAAATTTCTTGCATTATAGGAAGCTATAGTAATTGGAAGAGCATTTGCAGCATCGAACACTAGTTGAAGTTACAAAGAAATGATAGCCTTCTACATTTTCAATCCTTGCACTTCTCTTCCCCAGGTTATGTTAAGTAACCAAGAATAATTTGTCTCATATTCTTTTACAGTTATTACTTATAAAGATTATACTGAAATTTATGCCTTATAAAATTTGATTAAGTCCCTTAAGAAACGAGATACTGAAGTAAGCTGGTAGTATATAAGTTCAATTTTTTCGGTTGAAGTTTTGGCACTATTTTTGCTTCTTTTACTTGAAATTAGCTCCAGAAGATTGACACTGGTTTGTTTGTTTAACTAATTATTAGTTCCCTCCTATTTTATCAGTTTATTTCTTCTATCAGTGTTCCAGTGTTATTAGCGTTCAACTTTATTGCAAGTTTAACTTTCGTATTGGGCTGGATTGTAGCTTATAATTTATTTCTTTAATTCTATGTTAGAAAGCCTATAGAGGTTCACTTAATACTTAGTAGTTACATAGTTGGTCTTTTTCATGAATATATAGCTAGAATCTATGTTTCCAAGTAGAATAGCTTGTGGAGGTAAGTTTTGTGATGATATACGAGGAAACAACTTTGTACTTTAGCTCTTATTCATGTGAGAGTATCCAACAACTTCTGTTCAATGTTGTTGTTAGACCAAGTGACAAATTTATTTGTTAGAAGATTTGGATTTTTCGTCTATCTATGTAACTAGATTTGTCCAACAACTTTTGTACAATGCCATTGTTAGACTATGCTAGTCGTTTATATGTTTTTCATCGAATATTTTTGTTTTATTGGTTCAGCATATGATGGAAAAAGCGAGTCTGCTTCGCGCGTGGATATAAGAGTATCATCAAGTGGAAATAATACAAATCACCAAGTACTTTGTATTTTTTGTATATTTGTTTGTTGAGGAACTACTCTAGATTGTCTAATGTTAAAGTTATCATTTAGTATGTATTTGTAAACTTTAGTTTGATATGAATTTGATTTGTAATTTATGTTACAAACATACAATAGATATTTTAATCGAATTTGTTTTTGGATGTATGAGTTATTTAGTAAAATTATTTGTTGAGTCCTAAAATTTAAATTTTGAAATAGGTATTGCATCATTTATAAATTGCTAGTATTAAATATTTTTTTTAATGATTGAGTTCAAATTTTGGGGGTTATAAATCCCCACAAATAAATTTTTTGTAAACATTGAAATCAAATTACAGGGGTTATAAATTATCACTAATTGCCTTTAGAAACTGCCACAAATTGAAATTTATTTTGGGGCGGTCGTCTTGGGGGTTTTAGAAAACCGCCATAGAAATGCTTGTGGCAAACATAACTACGGTGTTTTTTAAAACCGCCATAATTCATTTTGTGGAGGTCGGAAACTGCCACAAATTGACAAAAAGACCCCGCAAAATGAGCCTTTTTTTGTAGTGTTCGCTGTTTTCCCACTGTTCCTTTTCTTTTTTCTTTTTTGTTTAAATTAAATAAAAAGATGGAAACACAAAATCATGAAATATATAGTTACCACATTGATGATCAATATATAGTACAAAAGATGAATCAAGAACCCTGCAAATTTCCATAAACCATAAGATTTCACATTAGTCATTATTACCTTGCTGAATTTAACTCCATTATGCTTGTCACCATGCAAGAACTAGAATAAACAAATACCAACTTAATTACTCTTTTTAAACTACACTTATATTCATACAATAAAGAACCAAAAATGAACAAAAAGGAAAAATGAAAATAAATCAAAGTAAAGATGAAAAAATATAACATAGCTAGAGAGAGTGATCGATGATGAGGAACTAACGTTGAGAAAATTTGAGATGTATAGTTTAGTCATCATTCTTGTCAACTCCATGACTTTTTTCTTTCTCTTCAAATTAAACCGGCATACTGAAATAGATATTACACTAAGGAGCTGAAAGAAGGACTTCGTTAAAAAACCGAAATCTATTGGTTACATTTTGTGTTCTGTTAAACCTGAAGAAATATGGCTCAACCGCATATCATAAGAAGGAACTATACTTGTTGTTGCTATCCTTTTAGCTTGGAATTGTTGTTTGCAAACATGACAAGTGATTTGTGAAAGAGTAGAATTAATTTGCCTGATTGCTTGCTCCTTCAAAGCTTGAGCCTTTTCTAACTCCCCTTGTGCTTGTCGTCTAATCCTCTTGGCATTGGCGAATTCTTGCTCGGCCAATTCAATTTGTCTCTTGGCTTGTTTTCTTGCCTCTTCGGCATAGGCTTTTTCAGCCATGGCCTGACTCAACCGCTCTCGCGCTTCGTCTTTAAGTGTCAATGAAACATCCAAATTTGGACCATTTCTTGATTTGTGCGTGTCATTTTCTGAGTCATTTTTTTCATTGAAATCGGATGAACCAATGGAGAGTTGAAGATGAGTGGAGTGACCATCGTTCGGTTTAGATGATACAGAGATATCAAAGGGGCTAGATAAAGATGTAGTAGTAGTTGTAGTAGTCAAGAGCTGGAGCTCTAAATTGTGTTGCTTTACGTCATTCTTGAGAAATGTTTTTGGCTTATTGGATATAAGGAAACTAGGCCATGGAACTGTAGTGAGATTAGTGTCACTTGACGGGGTGGGACTTGAAGCTGTCCGAGAAAGGCAAGGTGTTGGCTGTAAAGATTTTGAATCTGATCGGAGTCTGCTGAAGCTACAGGCATCTTGGTGCTCTATGAAGCTCTCCACCCTATAAAAGAGAGAAAAAATTGAATCATTTCATATGCAACTTAGGAGTATTTTCTTATTAAAAAGGTTAGCAAATTTAGGTAGTGATGATTATTCTAGGTCTGGTGAAAAAGTTAAACAAGCTAACCAATTTCACTTATGCTGACCGAATCCTCAAAAATGTGGTTGCACTTGTATCACATTTTCAAAAAATGTATAGTTTTTTTCTAGAATTCAACACGAATATATGATTGAATTTTTTTGAGAATCTGAGCAACATACTCCTTCAAATAGGGCACCATAACGACTCTATATAAAGATCCAAAATCTCCAAACTTCTGACAGGTGAAAAAGGGAAATTAATAAACATGAAGACCAAACGTTGAGACTATGGTTAAAATGGGTCTTAGAATAAATACTCCTCTAACGAATGAAAAGAGTCCGAAAAAGAAAAGGGACAAAACAGTGCTAATATTTTACTACATTTTGAAGTATATTGGAATTAAGGAACAGATTAAATTAACAAGCAGAATATTTTCTGGAGAAATCAATGACATTCCTTATAGAAATTAACATTAAGAACACACATGTTAATAAGTAAAGAAATAGGATTTGACGGAGAATTTTAAAGTATCAAGAATGATCTATTATATTATACAAACCTGATCGTCAGGAGACTATTTAAAGTATAACAAAAATAAATCACTAATTAAGGCTGCTACACATTGAAGGAAACAACTCTCATTTTGCGCTCTTTGCTTTTTGCAAAACATAAACAGTGCATTACAACTAACAAAAATCATCGCCATTCTTAAAACTCTCCATGTCAGAAAGGTTTAACCAATATATGGGAGTAATCATTAGCAAATCTCAAGAATCATCGATGAAAATAGTAGAGCAAAAACTAAACTAAAAGAAAAGTATTTTATCAAAGATCGTAATATGTCTATTAATAATGTGATCCTCTATGTATATGTAGAATTATTACCTAGAGAAGACGCGGCCACAATCACAAGAATGGCCACGAGTGCCACAGGTTTTGAGATGTGCTTTGTAATCGGACTGAACTGCATAGCCTTTTGAGCATTTGTCACAAACCCATTGTTTGTGATTACTGTGTTTCCTTCTGAAGTGTTTCTTAATACCAACAAGATCACCAAGAGCATGACAAGGGTCATGGTGTAGACAAGTTGGTTCTGGACACACAAAAACTCTCTTTCGAACTATTGGGGTTTCTCTTTTCAGCAATTTCCATGGTACTTTATGCCTTCTTCTATGCATCTGTAAATTTTGGTCCCTTTGAAATCCTTGGTTACAGATCTCACATACGTATTGATCTGATTCCAATAACGTTTTTGGTGATAGGGATACCACTTCTGCATCTGGATCTATATATATATATATATATATATATATATATATATATATACCATACATAATTAACTATAGTATATGATCAAGAATAATAAATAAAATATATAGAAACAAGATAAAATCGACGACTAGCGACAATCATTCTGGATAGGCTGAAGCTTCCACCATAGTATAGGGGAAATAAATAATAGTGAGGAAGCTAAATTATGTACCTGGGGTTCCTGCTGGCCTTCTTTTTCTTCTATTACAATTATTTCCATTCTCTGAGGAAGTGAAAGGGTCGGAAGAGGAATTTGGGTTATTAATGCTTAACATGATGAATTCTTGATGACTACTTTTGTTGTGTTTTGGGGCATAGAAAATATTAGTAAAAGGGCTAAGGAGAAGAGGCTTTATTAATCTTAGGTTTCTTGTAAAAATGAAACTCTAGTAATTAACATGATAAACTATAGAGGAGAAGGATTGAAGAAGGTGGGGAAAGAGAAAGAGCTAATAACACCATGAGGAAGATAATGAAAAGGCTCTTTTTACTTTCTGTGTTTTGGTATCATCAGCTTATAGCTTTTCGACTTTCAGCTTTTCATCAGCTTATTAATTTCTCTCATAGCCCCCTTCCTTCACCATGTATTTTTGAAGAGTCACCTTTAATAAGCTTCTTCGAAATTGGGTTTGGCAGATAATTAAAAATGTTTTCTCTTTACTTTTTCCTTTTTTCAAAATAAAATTGAAATATATAGATGACTAACAGTGTAAATTTTTATTTGTCTAAGGTGACATGTTTAGCATATTAAAAAAAAAAATCATTTGTAATTGACTTCCAAATAATATATAGTACTACTATAAAACATTATACAGTGTATATTCGTCTGAGAACAATGGGACCCATGATTAGATCAAAAGAAAAATAAGAAAAATCCTCAAGAAAGAAAACAAAATACACAAAGAATCACTATTTCGTGGGCACAGTAACTTTGCGTGCATAAATACATGCACAACAATGCCAGCAGATCCATATACAGTATGTGTCCACTTAAATATTTTTGGAATTTGTGGTGCTAAATAAGTCAAAAAGGGGCCCAGAATATTTGTATGGTTATAAAAAATTCTCATTAAAAATAAAATTATAAATTTAAACTAAATTGTTATCAAATTTAAAAAGAGATTATTCTTTTTTGTAACGGACCTAGAAAAGAAATAGGTTTGACAATAATTGGAAGTAATTAGTTTTTCATTTTCGTCAGTCTCGTAATAGTACTAGTATCTTTTCAATGCCTACAGTACTCTCTTTGGAATTTACAAATTAACCCCTCTTTTCCTGGCTGCTAGCTATTGATGGAGGACCAGGACCTGCCCACCTGCACAACACAATCATTTGAGTTTAAAGGAAGCTGCTCTTTTACTTGGAAATTAAGACTTTTTGGTCAAAACTTAGTTGAGAGTTACTTCTACACAAGAGAGCATCAATAGGACAGTGAATTTGCAACACCAGAATTGTCTTTACAAACATATTATTATTAAATCGTAATTAATTAATATATATTTTTACCTTAATATATCATTTAATTATGATAAATTTATAATTTAGTCTAAACACATGTGCGGTGCAAGTAAATTTGTACCTATACACCATTCTCTACAAGTATCATCTAACACGAAACTATTTGAGTATTACTATATGGATTTAACTTATATTTTCTAATAGTATAGAAAAAATATTAAACAAATTGTGCAATTGATGCAATAGGTTGCTAGTCTTTAACTTTTAGATTATTATTAGTTTCTACTGAATACTGTAATTAGCTAGTTTTAATTACTCTTTAACTGACTTGATAGAAAAATTAACATTATATATGTTACTCTTTATATGTGTTCTCCACTTCTCACACTTTTTTCTCCTTTTACACACATATATGTGGGTGGCAAAACGTGAAGGAAGCTTTTCTAATATAGCACCAAATTCAGATCTAAGTATCTTCGCTACCCCCCCCCCCCTCCTTCCCGCCCCTCTCTCTCTTTCTCTCTTCTTTGTAAAGAATGATCAAATTTGGATTATTTTTCTTTTCTTACGAAAAAGCAATTCTCGCCATTCCGTCTCTATTTAAATAAAGGGAAAATTTTCATATAAGATCAATTGGTTAATTTTATCTTCATATAGGAATATAACAGCTCTTTATCACACTTCATCCTCCCCACCCCCCACCACTCCACAATATATAGCCTTTATTCTGACCACTATCCTGTTGTGATTCTCGGATCAATATGAAGATTATTTGGGAGGAAAAACAACTCTATTTCACAAGAATAGAATTATAGAGAATTTACACCAAGAATTTCTCTCTACAAAAAACCTCACCAAACTCTCTTTTTGTTCTCACAATCTCTTCCTGGATTGTATTTCAATCTCTCTGGATTGATATTTCTGTGTAAAACATAAGGCTCTATTTATAGCCTTAAAGAAGGTGGTTGGTGGTTGAATTCTTCATTCAACAATGGTGGCTTCTAGAATGGGTTGGTGGCTTCAACAATGGTGGGCTTCTAGAATTGGTAGTTGGCAGCAGCTGAACTTATCAATTCTCCCCCTTCAGCTGCATTCCAACGCAGCTACTATTTGAAAGTTATTCCAACTATGTCTCTGCACAGCTCTAACTTTTCTTGAGTGACCACCTTTGTTAACATGTCTGCTGGATTCTCCTTCGTATGGATCTTCACTAGTTTCAACAGTTGTTGATTCATCACCTCGCGTATCCAGTGATAGCGAATGTCGATGTGCTTTGTCCGAGAATGATACATTGAGTTTTTGCTTAAATCAATTGCACTTTGACTATCACAATGTATCTTATACTCTGTTTGATTTATCCCTAGTTCTTGGAGAAACCGCTTTAGCCACAACATTTCTTTTCCAGCTTCCGCTACAGCAATATACTCTGCTTCAGTTGTGGATAGTGCAACACACTTCTGCAATCTTGACTGCCATGACACAGCTCCCCCTGCAAAAGTATAAACATATCCTGAGGTTGATTTTCTTCCATCAGGATCTCCGGCCATATCTGAATCTGTATAGCCTTCCAAGACTGGATCAGCTCCCCCAAAGCACAGACTTGATTTTGAAGTACCTTTAAGATACCTGAAAATCCACTTAACTGCCTCCCAATGTTTCTTTCCAGGGTTAGAAAGAAAACGACTTACCACACCTACCGCATGTGCGATATCTGGCCTCGTGCAAACCATGGCATACATCAGGCTTCCAACTGCTGAAGAATATGGAATTGTAGACATCTCCTCAATCTCTTTCTTGGATGAGGGGCACAAACTCTTGCTCAACTTGAAGTGATTTGCCAAAGGGACACCTACCGGTTTGGCATTACTCATATTGAACCGTTTGATCACCCGTTCAATGTAATTTTCTTGAGATAGCCATAACTTCTTGTTTCTCCTATCTCGAGTTATCTGCAATCCCAAAATATGTTGAGCTGGACCTAAGTCTTTCATTTCAAAGGACTTAGAGAGTTCTTTCTTCAACTGTCTAATTTTTGTTGCATCTTGTCCGACGATCAACATGTCGTCTACATAAAGTAGAAGTACAACAAAATTGCCATCCGAAAATCTCTGAATGTAAACACACTGATCTGCAGCAGTCCTTTTATATCCTTGACTTACCATAAATGAGTCAAACCTTTTGTACCACTGCCTCGGTGCTTGCTTTAGGCCATATAAACTTTTCGTAAGCTTATAGACGAGGTTTTCTTTTCCTGAAACCTCAAAACCTTCCGGCTGCTCCATATAGATTTCTTCATTTAGATCACCATGAAGAAATGTTGTCTTGACATCCATTTGTTCAAGATCCAAATTCAAACTGGCTACCAATCCAAGGATGATGCGGATTGAAGTCAATTTTACAACTGGTGAAAATATTTCATCAAAGTCAATTACCTTTTTCTGTAGGAATCCTTTGACTACTAACCGGGCTTTGTGCTTCACCACCTTTCCGCTGCCATCTTTCTTCAGCTTGAATACCCATTTACTCTTCAGTACCTTCTTTCCTTGTGGAAGTTTCACAATCTCATAAGTGTTGTTTTTCTGTAAAGAGTTCATCTCTTCGGTCATTGCTTGCAGCCATTTTTCTTTATCCGTATGAGATATAGCTTCATGGAAACTCTCTGGTTCTCCATCTTCAGAAAGTAGAATATACTCGGTTTCTGGGTATCGAGTTGATGGAATCTGACCTCGTTCAGATCGACGTGGTTGTTGATTATTAGCTTCAGGATGTGTACCATCATCGTTCCCCTGTGATGGTTCTGTAGTTTCCTGAGGGGTTTGTGCCTCCCCCTGCCAAACATCCTCCTGTTCTGCTTCTGGTACTGCTTCATGCTCCCCCATGCTATTTGTGTCAAACTGCAATGGTAGTGGATCTGGACCAACTTTTTGGGCACTGGAACCTCTTTCATAAGACATTGTGGGCTTTTCAATGTCTTCAATTGTCTGGTTTTCGTGGAATACAACATCCCTACTTCTGATCACCGTCTTCTGTATTGGATCCCATAATCTATACCCAAATTCTTCATCTCCATAGCCTATGAAGATACATGGTATAGTTCTACCATCAAGCTTCTTCCTGAGCTCCTTGGATACATGTGCATGTGCTAAACAACCGAATACCCTTAAGTGAGAATATGAGGGATTCTTACCCGACCATATTTTCTCTGGAACCTCAAAATTCAACGGGGCTGATGGTGACCGGTTGATTAGGTAGCAAGCGGCGCGAACAACTTCTCCCCAGAATGGCTTAGGCAGCTTTGCCATACTGATCATACTTCTGACTCTTTCCATAATTGTCCGGTTCATTCTCTCGGCTACTCCATTGTGTTGTGGGGTGCATGTGACCGTCTTTTCATGTCGAATCCCTTGTCTCTTGCAATAGGAATCGAACTCCTTGGAAGTATACTCGCCTCCATTATCTGAGCGAAGGCATTTTAATTTTTTTCCCGTTTCACGCTCTACCATGGCATGAAATATCTTGAAATAATCAAAAGTCTGGTCCTTTGTCTTTAAGAAGTACACCCACACCTTTCGAGAAGCATCATCAATGAAAGTCAGAAAATACCTATTGCCGCCAAGTGACTTCTCCTCCATGGGACCACAAATATCAGAGTGTACCAGACTGAGTAACTCTGATTTTCTGGTTGAAGAAAATGTAAAAGAGACTCTATGTTGCTTTCCGAATAAGCAATGATTACAAGGGTCTAAAGCAGCATTCTTGTCCATTCTGATAAGCTGCTTTTTCGTTAGAATTGATATCCCCTTTTCACTCATGTGACCGAGTCTCTGGTGCCACAGGTTTTGAGACGCCTCTTTTTCCATAACATTGAGGCTGTCTGAACATACCTTCACATGAGTTTTATATAAGTTGCCACAAATATGTCCTCGAGCGAGAATCATAACCCCTTTCAGCAATTTCCATGTGCCTTTTCCGAAATAACTTTCATAGCCCTGTTTGTCAAGAGCTATACCTGATATTAGGTTTAGACGAAGATCTGGCACATGACGGACATCCTTCAATATCATTGTACTCCCGATATTTGTTTGTATTTTGATATCACCAATTCCAACTATCTCACAGGAAGAAGTGTTCCCCATCTTCACTACTCCAAAGTCTCCTGCTTTGTATGTTGTGAAGAAATCTTTTCGGGATGTGGCATGGTATGATGCTGCAGTATCTACCACCCATTCGTTTTCTTCTTGACTTGAGACGTGAAGGCATGTCTCTTCTTGGATGGAACAAATGGCTACCTCTCCGTGGGTAGTGACTAATGCATCTCCATCCTTTTGCTTCAACTGCTCCTTCTCCTTATGCAATTTTCTGCAGTTCTTCTTTAAATGGCCCTTTATTCCACAGTGGTAGCACGCATATGATGACTTCCTACCATCCGTGGATTTTCCCCTACTCTTGCTTCTGCCTCTCCTCTTATCTTGACTTCTTTCTTGTTGTCTCCCTCTTTCTGTAATAAGGGCATGCGACTCACCATGATCGATGTCCTTTCTTCTGGCTTCTTCATTAAATAAGGCATCTTTAACCATAGACATGGTCAGATTTCCACTAGGAGCTGAATTACTGAGAGAGACTACCAGCGTCTCCCAACTATCAGGAAGAGAACTAAGAAGTAGTAGGGCTTGCATCTCATCCCCGAGCGGCATGTCAACAGACGATAATTGATTTATCAAGCTCTGAAACTCACTGGTATGCTTGGCAACTGAAGTTCCGTGCTTTAACTTCAAATTTACCAAACGCCTCATCAACAAGGCTTTGTTCCTAGCGGTCTTGGCTTGATACATCCCTTCTAACTTCACCCATAGGGCATACGCATCTGTCTCTTGTGCAACATGATGAAAAACGCTATCGTCAATCCATTGTCGAATTTGACCGATAGTTTTTCTATTTAATTTCTTCCACTCTGCTTCTTTGGTGGAATCGGGGTTCCTACCCTTTGCTTCTATGGGATCAAACAAATCTTTACAACTGAGGAAATCTTCCATCCGAGGTCTCCACAATGTGTAATTTGTGGCAGTAAGCTTTATCATAACTCCAGATGATGATGACTCTTCCATTATGTCTTTAAAATGGCTTGGTCAAAATTTTGGAGTAGAATCTCACCAAACGGAACTCACCAACACGTCCGGAATGGTGAAAAATGGTAGGATTGACTCTTCTTAGGTCAAAATAGGGCCTCCAGAAAATTTTTAAAATTTACACCAAACTTTTGGGGTTAAATCGAAAATATACTGAACTTGTGGGGCATATTTATAATTTCAGTAACTTCAGGGGTTATTTCATAAATTTCTAAAATTTTTATGATGACTGGATGCTGACGTGGCGCTGACTGGATGCTGACGTGGCGCTGACTGGATGCTGATGTGGCTCTGACTGGATGCTGATGTGGCGCTGACTGGTTGCTGATGTGGCGCTGACTGGGCAGTTACTATTCATCATCTTCTTCCTTGGGCAGAAGAAAAAAATTGCCATAACTTCTTCGTTTTAGCTTTGTTTGGCCTCCGGAAAATTGCGTTGAATTCGTATCGACGCAAGGAATCTAATGAAATGATCAAAACACATCGAAGATCATGTTTTCGAAAAACCTAAATCCGGGTTGAAATTTTCAGTGTTCCGATATTTCTCGATGAACACAGAATCGAAGGCTCTGATACCACTTGTTGTGATTCTCGGATCAATATGAAGATTATTTGGGAGAAAAAACAACTCTATTTCACAAGAATAGAATTATAGAGAATTTACACCAAGAATTTCTCTCTACAAAAACCTCACCAAACTCTCTTTTTGTTCTCACAATCTCTTCCTGGATTGTATTTCAATCTCTCTGGATTGATATTTCTGTGTAAAACATAAGGCTCTATTTATAGCCTTAAAGAAGGTGGTTGGTGGTTGAATTCTTCATTCAACAATGGTGGCTTCTAGAATGGGTTGGTGGCTTCAACAATGGCGGGCTTCTAGAATTGGTAGTTGGCAACAGCTGAACTTATCATATCCTATCCAACAATGAATTTCTATGGTTATTTTGTCCATTAGATTTTCCAAATAATTCGAACCCTACAAATGAAAATTTGTTAATAAAAAGTGTTTTATCCTCATTAACAGATCTATCCAATTGGTTGATTAAGTAAATTTTGAGTACAAAATAATTTAAAAAAAAAAAACTCATTTGTTGATCAGATTAAAGGGAAGAGTAGAGATCGGAAGCTAGCTCCCAGCGGCGTGCACCAATATGACGATCATCATTATGTGCAACAAGTGCTAAAGGAAACACAACAGAAAAGTAAATATATATATCGGAATCTTTTGTACTTTTCTAGGGAGCCCTTACCTTCTACGTATGCTTCAATATATGCCTGGAACCCGTATCTTTGCTAGTCATTCCTAGCTTAACCTTGTCAATATTTCTGTTTTTGTTTTCATGCCGTGTCCATGTCCGATTAGGATTCGACTAATTTGAATTAGCGCCAAAAATCATAAATGCCTCTAATTAAGAATAAAAAGATATTTACTATTGCATTACAACTCTTATTGGTACTACCTTATCAACAATTCTCTACCAAATAAGTGCTAAGTGTTTTTTTTTTCTTAAAACAAAAATTATGTATGAATTGTGAATTCTTTTTCTTTACAGAAAAATTTACGACATATAAACATTAACTATCTTCAATCATGAGTCGGGTTCAGGTTGAAGTTCTCGGCTAAAACTGGCGATTTAATTTGGCATGCATTCACTTTCATAGAAGTTGGATCATGATTTAATAAATTCCCAGGGGTGGTTTTGTCTATGTCCGTCTAAAAGTTAAGACTAGAGAATTGTTGATTTAAACTATGGGTTCAGATTCACAATTGTATCACATTTCATTTAATTTAATGAGTTCAAAATTTATTATTTGTACATATTTAATAATTTTTTGAAAAAAATGCAGAGTATGAGCTAAAGCTATGAGTTCAGTTGAACCCATCACTTCTCAATAGATAGGCCTTTGCTCTTGAACCTATATATCATTAATGAAAATGCAATTCAATTCTCTCATTTCTTCTAATTTTAAGAAATTGAAAGAAAATGCATTTGAAGGCTAAAGAAAGTTTAAAGATTTTTTAAGTGTCAGCATGCATCTAAGGGACAGTGAAGATATTCATGATTTGATGATTAAAAAAGTGATTTGTTTAATTAAAAAAATTAAGTATAAAGGACTAAAGGAGGAGGGATAATTGCGAGAGACATTCTCTTGAGATGTTGCATGTGTGCGAGACTCCAAACTCCCATCATGTCCCCATTCTTTCAGCACAATAAAATACTTCACTTACCCCGTCCTTTCACGCTACTTATTTAGTTTATACATTTAGCAGTGCCCGGAAACAATCCTCCATATATTTTGGGGATGTCCTCAGGCTAGACAGCTCTGGACATCTCTAGGCATTCCAATTAATACCCTTACTACTCCTATGACACAATATACCATTCTCAACAGGTTGCATCAACCTGTCTACACAGTGTCATCATCAACCCCTAAGAATATTCCATACACAACATTAATTCCATTTGCCATGTGGCAACTTTGGACAGTAAGAAATAAACGATTACTAGAAAACAAAAATGCACTCTTAGAGCTTCTCATATTGTTAAACCAGCTGTTGAATATTACTTTCTCACAAATCCTCCAAAAAAACCTCACCTTCTAACACCTGTGTATATAAAATGGCATCCACCAAATCCGGACGCTTATAAATTAAATATTGATGGATCCTGCTCATCGAGCAAGGGCAAATATTGCATTGGTGGTGTTTTTAGGAATGTACAAGGACATTGGATTATAGGTTTGCAGGAAGTGCACCAGAAGGCACAACTGTAAAAACAGAACTTCTTGCACTTCTCATGGGACTCCAACTTGCTGCACAAATGAAGCTAAAGCCCCTCGTCATTGAAACAGATGCACAAGTACTTATATGTATGTTTCAATCACTTACAATCCAATATACTAATATTATTAATAACTGCAGGTCGTTATTTCGACAGCTGGATAGTCCACCTCTACAACATATCTACAGAGAGAAAAATGGTGTTGCTGATAACTTAGCTACATATGGAGCAATGCATACAAAGGAGCACTGCTTACTTTTTGGAAAACCACCACTTTTTACTATGCCCTCCTACACACAGGATCAACAGGGCACGTTACAAAGAAGGCTAATTAGGAGTAGCACTACTGCTTCAGTTAAATCACCTTTTGCCTCAAATGTTTTGTGTAATACTAATAGTATATTTAGGAGTGTGCCATCTACTACTACTGCTACTATGTTGTCTAGTTTAACTACTACTTCTACTACTAGTCTGTCTAGTTTAACTACTAGTTCTACTACTAGTCATGCTACTTTTGTACAAAGGATGCCTTTAATGCATCTACTCAACAAGTGTGATGTATCTTTTTAAGGTTTATATAATATAACTTATCTTTCCGACCAAAAAAAAGCTTTGGCATTACCTTCGTTCTATTGTTATTATTCGATCCATCTTTCTAGAAAAATATCAGACGATCACAGATATATTTATTGCCACTCACTCACTACACCCACCCCTGGGGAAGACCTTTTCTCATGTGGAGAAAAAAGAAAGACTTCTGCTTAAATTTTTAATTCCTTTTCGCACTCGTATTTAGGGGTAATTTCATACAAATTCTAGCATAACGTCCTCGAAGGGCTGCAGAAGTGCATGCATCCACTTTGAGGAGTCTTCCTATTGTGTTTCCAACTTTTGTTAGGATCTTTTCATCGTAAAATTCTGTGGGTAGTTCTGGCAATCTTACCCAGATTGCGGTGAGTCTTTGTTTTGCTCTTGATGGCACAAAATTAGGCTCCCATAGTTGTACTGATAAGAAAGTGCCAAATATGAACCAATGGCCTTTTTGCAGGACTGTTACCATGTTTTCTTCCTTATTGAACTTAACTGTGTAGTAGCCCTCTCCCAGGTCAATAAGAGGGAAAGCCTCTGAAGGCTTCCATAGATCAGTGATTTTCCGTTTGAGTACTTGGTGAAGTATTTTTTTTCCTTGGAGTTTAATAATTACAGAGAACCTCCAGGGGTACTAGATGCGTTGCTTGTCTTCCCCACTTATTTGAACTAGGTGTTCATTTTCCTGTTCTGTAAGTGATTTGTCCAGTTCCACCTCGATGGAGTCAATAGCCATAGGTAGTAAATGAAAGGGAGTTGAGGACAAGGAAAAACATTTCTCATGGTCATTGGCTAGTAGCTTTTTCTTGAACGAGGAAAGGTTTGTCGATTGGTTGGAAAGGATGTCAGGCGGTTTTGGGGGTGGCTCCACTCGAATAACGTGACTGTCCATTGCAGATTTTAAGAAAGTTTTTTTCAGAGGAGTAGTGTTATTAGGGAATTTGCAGGGTCTGTTTTTTGATAGCTAGATAGAAGGGAGAGCTCATTTGCCTAAACTGTGGCTTCCTAGGTCACTCCACCAACCAATGCAAAAGAATATATCCCCAACCAAAAACCTTACCAACAAAGGGAAAAGAAGCTGAGAAGCAAGAACTACCACAAAATACCATGCAAGAAGAACATCACAAAATCCGTCAAACAGATCAGGATGTATCAACGGAGGAATGACAAACAGTAACATTCAAGAAAGGTACCAAAAAACAAACTGCGAATAAAGAAGCTATATCAAGGACATGTATAAATGTAAATATCTTTGATGTTTCTGTAGGTAAATTTCTTACTTCTCAAATCTTTAATTACAAGGCAATACCTAATCAAGGTAGTGTGGGTGTTAAGATTATCGATTCAAATTCTGACATAGGCTACCAGCCCGTCCAATCGCCATTAATAATGGCAAATAACTCTCAAAACCACTCCTCCTACCTCTCTCCACAAAACATGGATTTGGATAACTCCAAAAACCACTTAGATGAATTACCAGACTCTTTTCCGCATAATAATGGTAATAAGACTGTTAATACTACTAATTCTAATAAAAATATTATTAACAATATTGATATCTCTAAAAACTCTACCCCTATTAAAAAAGACCTTTTTGATAAATCAACAAAAAATTCAAAAAGAGTGCCAGACGTTAGGGCCCTCCCTAACCCCTACCCCTGGGGAACCAATGAGGGTGAAAACCCCCATAACCCACTATCGGATCCCCCTAATAACAAGGGTAACATAAACAACATTACCCACCTATCAAAGAGTGAAGTATCTATGTTTCAAATGGCCAATGCCAAAGAACACGTAGCCCAAAACCAATCAATCTC
The DNA here is from genome assembly GCF_000393655.2 of Nicotiana sylvestris. Taxonomy (NCBI): domain Eukaryota; kingdom Viridiplantae; phylum Streptophyta; class Magnoliopsida; order Solanales; family Solanaceae; genus Nicotiana; species Nicotiana sylvestris. Next base: position 83,121,879 of record NC_091062.1, on the reverse strand, counting down.
TCCTACAAATAAAACCCTTACCCTATCCCAAACATTCAACATGCAAAGGGATATCACAATCATTGAAGCTGATACTGTGACTTCCCAAGAACCAAAAATCCTCTCTAAAAACTCTTCTCCTCACCAACAGAATGCCTAGACTACCCATAGCCAACATGAGATGATACAGATTAATCCAACTCTTGTGCCTACATCAGAATATGGCAAATCCAACTCACCCAAATCAACCACCAACTCAACTACCAACAATTATGATTCAGCCCCCTATGCCGGAGAACCACCAGCCCTAGTCATGGGTGGAATTGGGCTTAATAGGTCATGCTCTTTCCTTCACCATTATGCTAAATGGTAGGGAAACAGTAATTGTCCTCCACAACTCACACTACCTAGCTCAATTGATTTCGGAAGGGATCCGCCTCTCAATGTACAATTATCTGAACCACATTTGGTTGAACAACATTCTCCAACTAATCACACCAAATATCCCTCCACATGCAAACCAAATGATGATGAGGGAATGGATCATGCCACCACACTTTGTTCCACTCCAATCAGCCCAACCAGTGATGAATCTTCCATTCTTCACTCTGGATATATTCATCTCTCTAAACCCAATCTTTACTCCTTGGGACACATATGCACCATAAGAACCAACTGCCAGTGTCTAAAATACAACTACATCTCTCCACCAAACTACTCATCAGTCCCATGCACATCCAAACTACCCACCCCAAGAGACCATGATGGAAGAAGCAACGAAGCCTATCAACTTAGTCCCAGAGTTAATAATAGACAATTCAAATCTAGAAGACGTAAAAGTGTTCATATTCATGGAGAGGCGGGAATAGAGGCAAATTCTCACTGACTTAGAATCTGCAATGGACAGTCATGCTATTCGAGTGGAGCCACCCCCAAAACCGCCTAACATCCTTTCCAACCAATCGACAGACCTTTCCTCGTTCAAGGAAAAGCTACTAGCCAATGACCATGAGAAATGTTTTTCCTTGTCCTCAACTCCCTCTCATTTACTACCTATGGATATTGACTCCATCGAGGTGGAACTGGAAAAATTACTTACAGAACAGGAAAATGAACACCTAGTTCAAATAAGTGGGGAAGACAAGCAATGCATCTAGTACCCCTGGAGGTTTTCTATAATAATTAAACTCCAAGGAGAAAAAATACTTCACCAAGTACTCAAACGGAAAATCACTGATCTATGGAATCCTTCAGAGGCTTTCCCTCTCATTGACCTGGGAGAGGGCTACTACACAGTTAAGTTCAATAAGGAAGAAAATATGGTAACAGTCCTGCCTTGGTTAGTAGGGGAGACTTTAATGACGTCCTAAACTCTAATGAAAAATTTGGAGGGAACTTAGTTAGTAGTAGACGTACAAAATACCTATGGGATTGTATAAACAAATGTGGTCTCACTAACTTAGGGTACAAGGGGTGTAAATGCACTTGGTCCAATCGAAGAAGAAAAAATAAAGGACTTATTATGGAAAGGCTAGACAAAATTCTAGCTAATAGTGATTGGATCAGTGCATTCCCAAATGCCTCTGTCACTCATTTACCCAAAACTCACTCAGACCACAACCCCCTATTACTCCAACTAACGTCTAACCAAACCACTAGACTTCCTAAACCTTTTAGGATAGAATCTTACTGGTGTAGACACCCCATTTTTTAAACCTTGTCAAAGAAAACTGGAAGGGTTTAGATTACCAAGATTCTTCCAATACCTTTATTACAAGGGTCAAAGAATGGAAAAATACTACTTTTGGAAATATCAACAAGGAAAAAAGGAGAATCCTAGCAAGACTAAAAAGTATCTAAGAATCAAAAAACTACTACAATAGCACATTCCTTCAAGATTTAGAATGGTCTCTTCAATCTGACTTTAACAACTACCTAAAAATTGAAGATGACTACTGGAAACTAAGGGCAAGAATTTTTTGGGTACAAGAAGGAGATGCCAATACTAAGTTTTTTCATATAATGGCTACTAATAACAGAAGGAGAAACAAAATCATGTTCTACAAGGACGACCATGGCAACTGGATCAATAATCCAATAGATCTTATAAAACACACCAAGTAATTTTTCTTTAATTCTTTCATAACCTCCCATGAATCCACTAATTGGTCAGATATTCGCCTTGACCCACCAAACTACTATAAACATGATCTTAATAGTTTGGATAATCCTGTAATACCAATTGAGATCACCAATGTTGTCTTCTCTTTCAAACCCTTCAAGGCACCTAGCCCGGATGGTATACATCTTTTTTTTAATCAAAAATATTGGAACATTGTCGGGCCCTCAGTCATTAAAGTTTGTTCTCAAGTTTTCAAAAATAAAACCCTCCCTCCAAATATCAATGATACTTACATTTTCTTGATCCCAAAAATTAGCAATGCTAACAATCTAAAAAATTTTAGGCCCATTGGTCTTTGCAACACCTTATATAAAATTATCACAAAGATCATCGCAAATAGGATCAAACCTTTTTTTAGACAATCTAATTAGCCCCTTTCAAGCGAGCTTTATAAAAGGTAGAAGAACTAGTGACAATGCCATCCTAGTTCAAGAGATCATTAATAATTTTAAGAAAATGAAGGGGAAAAAGACTAGTATGATTCTCAAGTTAGACCTTGAAAAAGCCTTCGACCGTCTAGAATTATCTTTCATTTACAGAATGCTTAAGTTCTTCAAATTTCCACCAGCAATATCTAAATTAATTATGAACTACATATGCACTAGTAGAATTGCAGTCCTAGTCAATGGTTCCATGACTGAATTCTTTAGCCCAAGTAGGGGTATAAGACAAGGTTGTCCATTATCACCATACATCTTCATTTTATGTATGGAAATGTTTTCTCGTCTGATCTCTCATCAAGTTGATATCTGTCAATGGGATCTAACCCATCTCAGTCTAAGGGACATAGGAATTTCACACCTTTTCTTTGCTGATGACCTTACTCTGATGTCCAGGCTTAATGAAAAATCTTGCAAACAATAAAGAATAACCTCTACTTTGTTTTGCAAATTATCGGGGCAGAATATTAATCTACAAAAATTAAAAATCATAGTCTCCAAAAACTGCCATCCCAACATAGCCCAAGAGGTAGCCTCCTTCTTTAATATAAAAATAGACAATTCCTTTGGGAAATACCTAGGCTACCCAATCCTAAACAATCACCCTACCCCAAATGACTATCAGTACATTATAGATAATATGCAAAGAAAACTATCCTCCTGGAAAGGAAAGTTTCTGAACATCGTAGGGAGAACTACCCTTACTATTTCAACCCTCAATGCAATCCCTAGTCATACTATGCACTACACCCTTCTTCCGAATAAAACTTTAAAACAAATTGACCGCATCCAAAGAAACTTTATCTGGGGAACTAATAGTGAATCAAAAAAAATTCATTATATCAGTTGGAACAATATCACTAGGCCCAAAGAAGAGGGAGGCATAGGACTAACAATGGCCAAAAATAAGAACCTAACCTCTCTAACCAATCTTGCGTGGAGACTCTTTACGAACACCACTACTCCATGGTCAAGAACTTTCATTCATAAGTATGTAATAAGCACTCCTAAAAAAATAGCTCTTTTGTCTGGAAAAGCATTCTAAAAGAATGATCTATTTGCTCCAAAGGCATTACTTAGATCCCAAGTGAAAAATCCAAACTAAACATTTGGACATCAAATTGGATTCCAAATTGTAGTACTCTTCGTCAATCAATTCAGGGTCCACTCAAAAAGGAGGAGATTAACTTGACTATTAGAGATATTCTTCTTCACAAATGATGGAATCTTTCAAAAATTTCTCTTAATATCCCAAAGGAGATAATAACCAACATCAACAAAATTCCAATGCCATTAAATAGCAAACAAGACACCCCTGTCTGGTCCATTTCCTCCAATGGATGTTTCTCCTCCAAATCATGCTCCATGATCCTACAAGATAAAACATCACATCAGCAAAATTTTTTGTGGATCTGGAAGCTTAACTGCCCAAACAAAATCAGATTCTTCCTCTGGCAATGTCTGTATAACAGAATACCCTGCCGCCAATACCTTCAACACATTGGCATCAACATTGATAACAAATGTGCCATGTGCCACAATGAAGAGGAATCTCCCAGGCACATCTTCCTCACATGCACTATCGTCCAAAACTTGGGGGAACATCTGGGGGTAATGGTATCCTCCACAACAAGTGGCCACTGGTTACTTCATATTAAAAACCTCACACCCAACTTCAGCAGTGCCTACTGATAACTAGGGATTATGATGCATTTTACACTCCTTCTTGCTTAAGTTTTGATTAGAAATGTGTACAAAATAGTCCCAAAGGCTCACAAGTTGTGCTTGATTGCAGGTTTGATCAACAAGGTGACAAAGTGTAAAAAAACCAGCTCAAAAAGGAGTGAAACTTGCACAAGTACCAAGACAAGATCAAGCTCAGTCAAACAGAAGCCAGTGCGGCCGCACACCATTCTGTGTGGTCCGCAAAAGTGAAGTTAAGAGAGGTTGCTTCTCAGGCCATAAGAGAATGCGACCGCAAAGAGTTTTATGCGGTCTGCATTGGGTTCACCGCGGCCGCACTCAATTTCGTGCAGTCCACAAAGCCAGTGTTCAGAGAGGTGGCATTTTGGAGGATAAAGCCCATTGCGGTCCGCGGTCCATTTTGTGCAGACCACACTAGAAGCCACCGCGGTGCCACTCGACTTTGTGCGGTCCGCATTGCCCAAGTTCAGAGAGCTGATTATTCAAGCCCAGAGCCTTAGTGCAGCCGCACTCGATTTTGTGCGGTCCGCACTAGCCGCGCAAGGGTATTTTTGTCCAAAATTTCCAGCCTAGTATAAATAGATTCTTTTTCCATTTTTAGGTCAGCAGATAGTTTTGTACTCAGAGCTGCACTCGTGACTTTGTTTCTTTTACCTATTTTGAGTAATTTTAGCTTAATTTCAACATTGAATCTTCAAGTTTAATTTAGCAATTAATTATTATGAGTTTTTCTTCATCTATTGCTTTGTTTTCTTCTCTAATTATGAGTAGCTAGACCCATTAGCTAGGGTTGTAGCTCAACCCTAGTGTGGGTAATCGATGGGTCTTATATTTTGATGCTTGATTGTCTATGGGTGTTTGATATTTTGGGTAATTAAGGGTTTTAATAGTGAATTAATGGTTGCAAACACTAATTTATGCCTAGTAGTCTTTGGCTCTTCTTGAGAAAGAGAGCCTAAGTTCATGAAATTAGTCCAACGAGGACTTGGGACGTATTCAAGAGATTGATAGCCCCAATTAAAGGGTTAAACCTAGAGATATACCCGACTCGAACCTTGATTGCTTGTGCAAATTTGCATACCCAATTGGTCTTGAGAAAGTTAATTCGGGCAAAATCACTAGAACTACCGAGAGGTATAGAGTGAGTAAAATCGTGCTGTGGTTATATCATACTCCCCAAATGTGACAATCTAGCTTTAGACTCAAGCATTCGTTAATTGACCACCTAGGAGAAAGTCACTACCATAGTGACTTTTACCTATTTGAACAACTCGCAATAGTTTAACCTTAGTCTTATTTAGCTTAATTCAACATTGTAGTATTATAAAATTAAAATTATAATCAAAACCAAAAATGTGTAGAAGTGCAATTAGGAACAAACACGCAACTCTCATTTAGATAGGCACTCAACTCCAATATCTAGCTCCCTGTGGAAATCGATCCCAACCTTAATCGGGTAAAAGCTGCTTCGACCTCTCTCACTACTCAATAGTAGTGCAGGGTTGGCCTTGATCACCTACATCAACTGGCAACACTTTTTCCCATTCCTGATATGGGGAATCTGGTTAAACAGAAATAAAAACAATATTAATAATACCACTTTGAGCCCTTCAATCCAAAAACTTATAAATCATGTCACTGAATTCCACTTCATGAACTTAACCAACAACCCTATTATTAATATAAGAACCATTAACATCAAATGGCATACACCCCAAAAGGGTTGGATAAAGCTTAATATTGATGGATCCTATGAGGATCACAAAAGTGGTATAGGTGGGGTTTTCAGAAATAACAAGGGGAAATGGATAATTGGTTTTCAAAAAAATATCAATGCTCTGTGCCCTCTTCACACTGAATTACATGCACTTCATGAAGGCCTACAACTAGCTCAAATATTCAATCTATTTCCTCTAGAAATAGAAACAGACTCAACAGAAGTTATCAAGGCTAATAATAATTGCCATGCCGTACTAAACAGTGTAATTTACTCTTGCAGGTCATTAATGCGCCAGGAGAAGGGCCTCCTACTGAGGCATAATTTCATACAAGGGAATGATGTTGCAGATGCACTAGCAAAGGATGCCGATATATGCATGAAGAAGTCAAGATGTTTGCGTCACCGCCAGTTTTTGTGGAAAAATTGCTTAATATAGACATGTGCGGGGAATATATTTTGTCTAAGAAACTATCTACCAATGTTTGTAATATGCTAGTATGTATAGGCAATCAGAACATTGCAACACACAACGTACCTTTGAATGAAGGGTCAACGCACCCTTTCCCCTACCCGTACTTCACCTCAGGTGAACCCCTTTGTAATATGCAAAACTCTACTTAAGTAAGTTTATATATATATATATATATATATATATATATATATATATATATATATATATATATTCCTTTATAACGTTAAAAAAAAAGAAATTTTAATTCCTTTAATCCATATTATATTTGCATATTTGAGAAAGATTTTATTAGCGTTAATTATAAAAACATTTATTTTATCTCCTTGAACATATCACTAAATGAACAATCCTCTAGCTGAAACAATAAAGATTACTCCTTTAATTTTTTTAAAATATCAAATGTTTTAAAACAAATTCAATTTATCATAATTACAGTCATGGGCGGTTTTCCAGCCATGCCCCATGACTCCTTGGACGTTCCCCATGACCCCTTAGACGTGCCCCATGGCATCCTGGCAAGCCTTTCAACGCCTAGCGCCATGAATGGCCCCATGGTCTTGATCACGCCAAGTGACAAGCGCGCATGTGCCTATGTCACCCCATCACTATCCCTCGCCAGTGCTCAGCCATAGGTAGATGCCAACAACGCCCCTCAGCAGGTTGCGCCCCAGCGCGCGCCCGTTGTCATCGCAATCGACCCATACCATGCGGTCAACACCGCGGAAGACCCTTATGCTAAAGACAAGATTGTCACCAACAGACTTGTTTTTACTTTATAGGAATCTATGTCCTTTTTATTGTAAATATAGAGTAGCTTTACTTCTTGCATTTCCGTTATGAGTCTCTAGCTTATTTGTGTCAACTCTAGTAACTTTAGTTTATTTTTTTAAACACTATTAGGGGGGATCAACTAGTCAAATTTTCAAGCAAGCAAACAATTCACTATATTGATGTCTCTCCCCCTCGATACCATGTTGCTTTTCTGTAATAACTTTCATTAACGCGATTAAGCTTTCTTTCATTCTTATTCTCTTTCCTGTTCTCTCAATTGCTCTTGATGCTAATTTTTCCGTATGGCACTATAGTCTCGTCTAGCGTACAGAAGGGACCCGAATTGGAGAATAGTAACCGCACAGACATCGATTACTTAGCCTTACATCGCCTTCCAAGTTATCTCAGGAAGGTGTCATGTAATAGTTGGTATTAGAGCCTAGGCTCGACATCGGACGAGGGAACACAATGCCATCACCACCATTTCTGATCATGGTGAATCATGGGGACCACATTACGAACCTCGAAAAGACGGTTAACGTATTACAACCCACCGCGAGTATGGTACATGATCTAAGAACTAGCTAGTGCAAAGGTTAGATGACCTAGACCGCAGGATGCGGCAGGCCGAATGAGACATAGCAAACATCAGTCGCGACTATAAAGGAGAATATCAAACAACAGCCATAGAGGCAACCAAAATTTTCAGTAAATTCGAAGGGCTCCAACAAAAGCGGACCAAAGATTTAGCCTCTATGGAATAAGAGGCAGACATGGTGACTTCCATGCAGTAAACCATAGACAACTTGATGAGCCAACTCAATTTTATCAACACTACATTACAAGGACTACTCCGAGGAGGCGGGAACTATATTGGGGGTGTTGTGAACCTCGTCCCAGTGCCTCAAAAGCTAAAGATTCCTAAACCAAAGACCTACAAAGGGTCTTGGAATTCCAAGTAAGTGGAGAACTTCATCTTTAACATTAAACATTACTTCGATGCTTTGAGGGAGATAGAAGAAGCAAAAAAGGTTGCAACTGCTACCATATGTATCTTTAGGGTGATGCTAAACTTTGGTGGAAGGTGAAATACGAATCCATCAAGGCTGGTGAAGATACTCTTGAGACATCAGGAGATATAAAGGCGGCTAGACATACACATATAGTTCTTCCCCAAAAATGTACAATGCGTCGAGAAAGCTCTGGGAGCTCCATCAGACTAAGTCAGTCCAGGATTACGTGCGTGAATTCTCTACACTCATGCTGAACATACAAGATATGGGGTACAAAGAAAAACTCTTCATATTCTTGGAAGGTTGAAACCTTATGCCTGTATGGAGCTACAAAGACAAAGGGTAGATGCTTTACCTAAGGCGATCTAAGCAACAGAATACCATGGGAACTACCAAGTGGAAATGCAGAAGGATAGGTCTCATCTGCCTATCCGAGGAGGATACAAACGGGGCCAGCCTAGCAATGGTGGCCCTAACAAAAGTGAAGGAGACCGGAGTGCAGCCAAATCTAAGACTCCTTCCTCAAGCAGCAATAGTATTGCGTCTCACAACAACGATCGAAGGAGGAATCCCCCTTCAGCATGTAGTCATTGCAGGGGGCTGCATTGGAACAACTAATGCCCATAAGCACAAATGAATGCTCATCAAACTTTTGATGATGGGACAGATGATGACATAGACGATGTTGACCAGAAAAAACCAATAGGTGCCATCAACGAACTTGTTTGTTTTATTCCCGAGGCCTTAATGTGAACCAATGCTGGTATCTGTAAGAATAAAGAACCATGCCCAACCACCAAGAAAATAAAAATAAAGGCGTATGAGGTGCCTCCTCTTAACCAAGAGAAAACCTCAATGTTCGTCGAAATAAAAGTCAATGGCAAGCCCATTCAGGCGATGATAGACACGGGTGCTACTCACAATTACTTAGCCTTAGCTCAGGTAGAGTGTCATGGTCTAGTTATGGGAAAGGGAAGAGGTCGTGTCAAGGCTATCAACACACCACCTCAGCCAGTGGGTAGAATAGCCAAATGAGTGCCAATGCAGCTTGGTCCTTATGACAAAATATTCAACATGCGTGTGGTGATCATAGATGAATTCGACCTGATTGTTGGATTGGAATTCATGAGGCAAACCAACACCATTCATGTACCTTATGCAGATAAGATACCGATGATGGGAGCAAATAGGGCCAGGCTCTTCATTATCCCATGCACAAATATAAAGATGGAAGCAGAGAACATGTAGTTGAAGAACGGAGTCAAAAGATATGAACCTATATTCCTGGCTACCCTTTGTATTGAAGATATTCAAAGCTCTTTAAGTCCCATTCTTGCACCCGTAAATGAGTTGCTAAAGGAGTTTGAAGATGTCTTGCCACAGGATATGCAATGTGACTCCCGCCTAGGCGCACTATGGACCATGAGATTGAGTTGGTGCCGGGTGCGAAGCCACCCGCTCAGGCGCCTTACAGAATGTCACAACCCGAACTCACCGAGCTCCGAAGACATTTGATGGAAATGCTAGACACGGGGATCATTTTTCCCTCCAATTACCCTTATGGATCCCTTGTGCTATTCCAAAAGAAATAGAATGGCAGCCTACGACTTTGTGTGGATTATGGGGCCCTAAACAAAATCACTATGAATAAAAAGTACCATATCCTGCTAATTGAAGACCTGATCGATAGACTGGGTAGTATTCAACAAAATAGACCTGAAGACATGTTACTAGCAAGTCTGGATCGCTGAGGGAGATGAACACAAGACGACTTGTATGACAAGATATGGGTCGTACGACTTCCTAGTCATGCCATGCATCTTGACTAATGCTCCAACCATATTTTGTACCCTAATGAACCAAGTCTTCTGAGATTACATTGACAAATTTATAGTGGTCTAGTTGGATGACATTGTGGTATATAACAAAATATTTGAGGAACACCTGGAGCACCTGCAAAAGTGTCCTAGTTCGACTGCGGGACAAAGAATTGTATGTGAAGCTATCTTAGTGCTCCTTTGCCGAAGAATAGATTGACTTACTCGGACATGTCATCGAGGAAGGGCAGATCAAGATGGATAAATAGAAGTTTCACATTTTTTCATAGATTGGACACTGCCTAAGGATATCCACGCCTTGAGGGTGTTCCTTGGCCTATGCACTTTTATCGGCGGTTTGTAAATAATTATGTTCTCATTGTAGTGTCGTTGACAGAACTCCTAAAGAAAGTCATGCCTTGGGATTGAGGTCCCAGGCGAGTGGAGGCCTTCAACGCATTGAAAGCGGCTATATCTTGTAGCCCCATCTTGTCCCTTCCTGATTTGGCCAAGCCATTCGAAGTAAAAATAGATGCCTCTGACCATGCTCTGGGCATAGTCTTGCTACAAGAGGGGAATCCAGTTGCGTACGAGAGCTGGAAGTTGAAGGACGTATAATGACGCTACACCACCCCTAAAAAAGAATTATTGGGTATCTTCCACTGCTTATGCCTTTGGAGGCACTATCTGCTGGGAAACCCTTTTGTGGTCAAGATAAATAACAAAGCTGTTAGTCATTTCATGACCCAGCCAAAGCTTAATGGATGACAAGCTAGGTGGTAGGAACTCCTAGTGGAACTTCACTTTAACATGGAGTACCGAAGTGGGAAAGCCAACCAAGTTGCTGATGCGCTTAGTTAGAGGGCTGACCTATCATCAGTGTGCCTACTCACCACCCTAAGGCGGAGTGAAGCGGACACCACTATAAAAGACCAGATACATGATCTACTCACCAAGGATCCCACTGCACAATATTTTGTCGATTTGGTAGGACAGGGCAAGACTCACCAGTTCTACATGGAAGATGGGTTCCAGAGGTAAAAGGGAACCAACTTTATGTTCCTAAAGGAGGAGATCTACAAAGGACTTTTCTGATGGAATGCCATGATACTTTGTGGGTCGAAAACCTTGGGGAAGAACACACCATGGTATTTTTATGTCGTTCTTGTTATTGGCCTCAAATGACAGATGATGTTGTGCAGTATGTGAAGATTTGCCTAGTGTGACAGAAAGGCAAGTCTGACGCTTGATCAAAGCGGGACTTTTGGAGCCATTGCCTATTCCAAAGAGACCTTGGGAATGTGAGTCACTGGATTTCATCACCGGATGGCCTAAGGCTGGAGATCCTACAACTATCTTGGTTGTGGTAGATCGGTTTTTGAAATATGCTACATTTATAGCATCCCAAAAATATATATCAGCAGAAGAACAACTCAACTCTTTTTCACTCATTTTGTAAAATATTGGGGCCTATCTCGCTTCACTAGTAACTTTTGGATTTAACTCTTTAAGTGCCTCAAGTCCAAGTTGAGCCACAGTTCAAGTTTCCATCAAAAATTTGATGGCCACATGGAGCGATTAAATGGAATGCTAGAGGAATAAGCCATTTTTAATAAGGTAAAGTTGATTCAGGATCGGCTTCGCATAGCATAGTCCATTCAGAAGAGTTATGTGGATCAAAAAGTACGTGATTTGTCATTTATGGTGGGAGAGAAGGTACTTTTAAAAGTCTCGTCGATGAATGGTATCATGAATTTTGGAAGGAGAGGCAAGCTAAGGTTGAAGTTCATCAGTCCATTCAAGATTTTGGAGAGAGTTAGTGAGGTTTCATGCAAGCTTACTTCGCCTCCTAGCCTATCGGGAGTTCATCCGGTACTCCATGTGTCTATGCTCTAGAGGTCCATATGGTTGATTATATCACAATTTATATGGATGAGAGCCTGAATTACAAGGAGGAGCCAGTTGCCATTGTAGACAGACATGTTCGCCAATTGAGGTCCAAGGAGATTGCAACAGTGAAGGTCCAGTGGAGCGGTCAACTAGTTGAGGAGGCAACTTGGGAAACTAAGGAGGACATGAAGAGCAGATATCCACACTTATTCGGCACTTTAAGTATAATTCTAAACCCGTTCGAGAACGAATGTTTGTTTAAGAGGTGGAGAATGTAATGACCCGATAGTTACATTCTAGACTTATTTGGAGGAGGACATAAAGAGTAGATATCCACACCTATTCGGCACTTTAGGTATAATTCAACCCATTCAAGAACGAACGTTTATTTAAGAGGTGAAGAATGTAATGACCTGATCGGTTGTTTTACTTTCTAGATCCTCGTTCCGTTATTTAAGACCTCTCGTATTTTATTTTCCTATTTTATGAATTGTAGGGGCGGTTGGTTTTATTTTGAAAGGGTTCTGGTTGAATTCGGAGCACTTAGTTCCATAATAGTGGCCTAAGGTGACCAAGTTTGACATAAGTCAACACTCTGAGTAAATGACCTCAAAATCAGTATTTGAAGGTTCTAATAGGTTTTCATGGTAATTTTAGACTTGGGCGTAAGTTCGGATCGAGTTTTGGGTGGACCGGGAGCATTTCAGCGCTTGTTGTTGGAAGTTGTTTTTTTGAATGTTGTAGAGTTTTTGAAGTTTGACTTGAAGTTGACTTTGGTATTATCGGATACCGTTTGGCATTCCAAGCCTGTGAGTAGGTTGTTAATGTCATATTGGGCTCGTATGTAAAGTGTGGTGCCATTGCGAGTTGTGTAAATATGATTCGTCGCGTTTAGAGTTAGTTAGAAGAAGTTTGAAGTATAGAAGTTGATTAATTTAATTACAAGGTGTGATTTTTTCTTTTCGAATTTACTTTATGTGTTCCGAGACTTCGAGTCGGTCCAGATTATATTTATGGACTTGTTTGTATATTTGGACGGTTTCCCGGGTGGCTCGGGTGATTTTAGAACCAATCGGAGTAACGCTAAAGTTGGCAAATTTTGCTAATGTCTGGTGTGAATCGTGATCGCGGAGGAAGTCTCGCAATTGCGCTGTGTGGTGATGTGGATGATTTATTATAAACGATCGCGGAGTGTGCATTGAAATCGCGGAGGTGGCCTGACAGTGCTTCACGTTCGCGTGGTTAAGGTCGCGATTGCGATAAGTTAGCGGCAAGGGCCAGGGAAAATAGTTGTTCTACACGATGGCGGTAGAGGAAATTCTTGGGGGCTACAGTGAATCCTATGTATTCACGATTGGAAGTTTGCGTTCGTAGCTGGTCTAGTCAGGTAAGCCTTCGCGATTGCGAGGACCTTTGTCGCGTTCGCGAAGGGGAAGTCTAGGGTAGAAGCGTGTTTGTGCTTCGTAATCGTGATGCTTTGATCCGTGAACACGAAGGGTAATACCTAGGCAGAATGTGAGTTTTTATATGGGAGTGTGGCTCATTTCACCCCATTTTCTCTTGGTTTGGCAACATGGGAGCTTTTTGAATGGGGCTTTTTCATCAAGTATCATAAGGTAAGTGATTTCTACCAATTATGATTTAAATGCATGGATTAGAACTGGATTTTAACATGAAAATTAGTAGAATTTTGGGATTTTGTTGAAAAATCTAGAATTTGGTAAAAATGAGATTTGACCACAAAATTAATTATGAAATTGGGTATAAGTAATATATTTGAGTTTGCGATTCCATAGGTAACATTTATCTTTAAAAATTTCTGAAATCTAGGCATGTGGGCCTGTAGTTGACTTTTGTTGACTTTTCGAGTGGGGTTGGAAATTGATTCTAATAGTTGAAATATGAGTTTTTGAGCATATATTGATTGATTTGTACATCCTTTTGAATAGTTTCGAGTTGCTCAACGTCGATTTGAGGTGTTAGTGAGGTGTGGGAGCCAAGTAGTGGCCTTAGAAATCAAGGTAAGTCTCTTGCCTAATCGTGTAAGAGGGAATTATCCCCGTGGGTAATTTATTTTTATGTGCTACGTGTTATAGGTGATACATACGTACAAGGTGGCAAGCGTTCGTAAGTAAGCTATATTTATGTTTATGTCTGGGTAGACTTAGACCTACATCATGCCTTAACTGTACTACTTGAATTAAAGTTGCTCGTGGATTAGTTGAAATTTAACTGAGATTTAGACTAGAATTTATGTTTTGATTGAGGTTCTTTACCTTGCGGTACAATTATGTTTTCTCTTGCATTCCTATCCTTGTGTTGTATTTATGTGATCAGTAGTTTCAGATCTTCTTGACCCGCATGTATGCTTGCGAGTGGAAAGTTTCTATAGTTTTGTGAATCGGGATGTACGCCTTGGCAGTGCTATGAAATAGCATTATGGATCGGGTCGTACGACGTTGATATTATTATGAGATGCATCCATAGATCGGTCCATACAACCTCGACAGTGTACACTATTATTATGGATTGGGCCATACGACCTTGACATAATTCGTGCATAATATTCTATAGGGGTCAGAGTACATATGAGTTGTTTCCTGACTTGAGATTTGACATTGTCATGATTATCCTTGTTTGTTCGAGATAACATATTTTTGATTATTTCTTAACTATTTTTATGTTGAAAATCATATTATTTATATTTATATATTTTGTTGCTACTTGTCGGGTTTCATACCTATCTACTTTTATGTACTTTGTTATTGGACCACTAGTAACTATCGATGTCGATCCCTCGTCACTACTTCGTCAAGGTTAGATTAGATACTTACTGGGTACATATTGATTTATGTACTCATACTACACTTCTGCACTAATTGTGCAGGTACTAAGGCATGTACTTCAGGTGGTCACTCGGGCACGTAGATGCACTAGCCCGAGACATAGTGGTGAGCTTCTTTCCATGCTTCGATCCGCAGCACCTGGAGTCTCCTTTCCTCTTATATTTATTTTGTTCTATCTATTTTCATTCCAGAAAGTAGTTATAGTGGTTTGTATATTCTACTAGATGCTCATGCACTTGTGACACCGGGTTTTGGGGATTTTTAGTAGATGTTCATGGTTGTAGCTAATATTTATATCATTACGCTTTATGTTTTGTTAATATTTGGTGACTTAGTAGTAATGAAGGTATTTTACCACAGTTTCTAAAGTCAATTCTGCTTTATTAATGGAATTCTTGATTTTTAAAGTGTTACGAATGGATGATTGTGCTGGTGGTTTATCGTTGGCTGGCCTAGCGACAGTATTGGGTGCCATCAAGGCCTATGGTGAGAATTGGGTCGTGACACTTCTGAAAACTCTCCTCACACTCATCAGACCATTTGAACGGAGCACCTTTCTAAGTCAACTCGGTACGAAGCTGCAACAGACGAGAATACATCCACAAAGAGACGAGAGTACCCAGCCAAACCTAGGAATATCCTTATCTTAGTAGGGGTAAACGGTTTGGGCCAACTTAGAACTGCCTCAATTTTCTTCGGAACCACCTTGATCTCATCACTAGACACCACATGGCCCAAGAATGCCACTGAATCCAAATAAAAATCAAACTTGGAGAACTTAGCATACAACTTCTACTTCCTTAAAATCTAAAGCACAATCCTCAAATGTTGCTCGTGCTCCTCCCTACTACGGGAGTACACCAAGATATCATCAATAAACACAATAATGAAGGAATCCAAATAAGGCTGGAACACATTGTTCAACAAAAGCATGAAAGTTGTTGGGGCGTTAGTCAAACAAAAAGACACCACTAATAATGTCCATAACGGGTCTTGAAAGTCATCTTAGGAATGTCCGAAGCCCTAATATTCAACTAATGGTACTTCGATCTCAGGTCAATCTTTGAGATAAACCTCGCACCCTAAAGTTGATCAAATAAACCATCAATGCAAGATAGTGGATACTTATTCTTGATGGTAACCTTGCTCAACTGCCTATAGTCAATACATATTCTCATGGAACCATCTTTCTTCTTCACAAATAATACCGGTGCACCCCAAGGTGAAACACTCGGCCTGATGAAACCGTTATCAAGCAATTCATGTAACTGTTCCTTCAATTCCTTCAACTCCATTGGAGCCATCTGATATGGTGGAATAGATATGGGCTGAGTTACCAACACTAGATCAATACCAAAATCAATATACCTATCCAGTGGTATGTCCGGTAGGTCTACAGGAAAGAAATTTGGGAACTCCCTCACTAATAGAACTGAGTCAACAATAGGAGTATCATCACTAACATCCCTCACGAAGTACAGATGCGCCAAACATCCATCCTCAAACTCCGGGCTCGCAATGCAATGAAAGATGATTAGCCTAGACGAGCGTTGTATGAGCCATGGCTAACTGTAGAGCCACGATGAAACTGCTGAGCTGACAGAACATGACTAAAATGATGGCCTCTATTGTGATGTCCTTGGACTCAAGATTAGGCACCTCTAAAACCACCTGAACCACGGGTCCTCTAGAAATCCCACTTCTCTCTCTCTTGCCTTTGAATACGCTCTAAGCGCCTGGCAATCACTACAACCTATTTAAACGCAGTATCAGTCTCGACCTCCCGATCTATCCCATATAGGATACCAAAGTTGAGGCCCTCAAAGAACCTCCTAACCCTCTCACTCTCAGTAGGGATCAAGAATACATCATGATGTGCCAACTCTATGAGCCTCATCTCATACTAATTCACAGTTATACCCTCCTAGTGTAGATGCTCAAACTCACTGCATAACTCATCGCTATGAGTCTGTGGAATGAACTTATCTAGGAAGAGAATTGAGAAATGAGGCCATGTGAGTAGTGTTGTGTCAGCTGGCCTACTTAACTCATAGGTCTGCCAACATCTGTAGGCTAGCTGAGTAAGTTGGAAAGTAGTAAGGTCAGCTTTGTTTAAGTCCACTAGACCTAAAGTGCGTAGAATATGCTGACACTGATCAAGGGAACCTTGTGCATCCTTAGTAGGATCTCAGTAAAATGAGGAGGATGAAGTCTCTAAAATCTCTCTAGCCTCTTCTTATCCTCAGCAGTCGAGGATAGTCTAATCTTGGGTTGAGTTACAACTACCGGCTGCACTGACAGAACCCCAGTGTCTGATAACCATGAGCTAGCTGCTCCTGTGTATGTAAAGTGGGAGTCTGGGCTACTCCCCTAGCCTGTGAGGTAGCTGGTACAACTGGAATCATACCCGCCCGAGCCAAACTCGAATACATACTCAGAATCTAAGCTAAAGTCTCCAGAAGACCAGGTGTAGAATGGGTCCCTCCGAAGCCTGAGTTGGTCCCATCGACTCAACATAATTTGGAACCTGCTCTTCAATATGAGCGACTGGTGGCTAAATAGTGGCTACTCCAATCGGGCCTTTATCCGTGGTGCGCTCTCTAACCCTACCTCTTCTTCGGCCCAACCTCTCTAGCCTTGGCCTGGGGTACTTCCGCCTACTCAACTCTATTGAAGAATGTGTCCTCACCATATATGAGAGAATATAAGAGCAAAGATTCTCTAGAATAAGAAAATCCATACAATAGAGAATGAAAGAAAGATAAGTTTTCCTAATAGTCCGGTACCCTCTCAAAGATAAGTACAAATGTCTCTGTACCGATCCGCATGACTTTACTAAGCATGCTCATAACTCGTGAAACCTATAAACCTAGGGCTCTAATAGCAACTTTTTACAGCCCCAAACCACCAACTGTAGTGATGACGCCTAATCCACTTGCTAGGCAAGCCAAACATAAAACAATAATGAAACAGAATAACAATTCCAAAATAAATAAAACTTAACGTCAAATAACCATAGATAAAGATTGCAACAATACATAAATCCCCCAAAACTGGAAATACTGAGTCATGAGCTCGAATACATGATTGATAATACAATACATTGTCTGTAATAATAACAGTAATAAAAATAGAAGAGACGCTAGAGACTACGATAGGGATGCAGATCTACCTCATCGCTCAACAACTTAACAATCATCTGACACTTAACGCTCAGTTGGTCCAACTCTTGAATCTACACAATTAAGTGCAGAGTGTAGATAAGTACAACTAACACTATGTACAGTAAGTATCATGATTAACCTTAGAGAGGTAGTGGGAAGAATCACCAATGATACTCACGTGATAAAATCTATATGATTCCTAAATACATACATATAGGCAGTAACACTACCAGAATCTACGCATGAAATGCAGATAAGGCTAACGGTGCACATAGAGAAGATATGCACTAACATCAGACAGAATGACTATTTAGCATATAGAGAAGATATGCATAATTTAGATAAGTCAAATCACATAGAGAGACATGTGAGCACGCATTTTTTTGCCTCATACGAATTACTCCAAAAGAATTCCCAAAATTAGGTCTTTTCTTTAATTATATGTTATTTTTAGGAATTATTGTGTGATTTCCCTGATTGTTCGCATATATTTGTGTGTATGTTTAATTTTGTTAATGCATTAAAAATACAAAAATATAGCATTTTCATTTGAGATTTGATTTTTACATTTTTTGGAATTAATTAATAATTAGATGTTTTACAAAAATGAAAATTCAAAAAAAATATAACATATTTTTGTAATTTTAGTCAAATTGTGTGATTTTCTTTTAATTTGGCATTTAATTATTTGTGATAATTATTAGTTAGAATTAATTAGTATTTTTAAGTTAATTTGGTGTTTTATAATTAATTAGGATTTTAGTTTTAATTGTTGAAAAGAAAAAGGAAAAGAAAATTGAAAAGGAAAAGAGAATAAGAAGAGGAAAATCTGGTTGGGCCAATTTAGCCAGGCCCAAAACCAAAACTCAGCCAAACCCATTGAGAATAAGAAGAGGAAAATCTGGTTGGGCCAATTTACTAATTGAGAAGCTCCTAATAGTGGTAGGGTAGTATTTGCATTATCAAATTAACTAAAAGCACTAATTGAGTGGACAATTAAGTAGATGATTAAAGAAATGAAAAGTTGAATTGGTAGTGAAAAATGCACTAATTTAATGCCCATTTAAGGGAGCTGAAAATTAGATTAGAGAGGGAAAAAAAAGAGGGGGGGGGGTGGAGAGAGCGGTATACACTCGATATACACTCTGGATACACTGGATATATAGGGGCAGAGAGCTAAGAAAACTTGGAAGAGATTCTGAGATAGGGAGAACATTCAAAGAGGGTAGAAGGCTAGGAAATTCGGAGAGAAAAAAAAAGAAGGGGGCGGAGAGAGCGGTATACAATCTGGATACACTGGATATATAGGGGCAGAGAGCTAAGAAAACTTGGAAGGGATTCTAAGAGAGATATAGGAAGAGAGATACACAGAAATAGATACAGAAAAAAAATAAAAAACGATTGCAGAATTTCAGAAAAATACACTGTTTCATTGAGTCATTTGGTATTTTCTGAAGTTTTCTTCTAGTATGGGAGCAATTCCTGGTTAGTTGATAATAAAAAGGGTTTAAGTCGAGTCGGGTTTGAGGTCTGCTGATTCACTAAGATTGAAATTAGGGTCTGACTATCGTATCACATCCCTTGGTTTGAAAATTAGTCTGTTGGTTCATTTACAGGTGTTGAATACTACTGCTGCTGTTGGTTACTGCTGATACCTCATTTTTCTGCTTCCTTCTTTCATTTCCAGGTGCACACTTGAACTCAAATTGATGTAGCTTTGAGATGAACATGAAATGAAAGTACTCAGACATTTGTTTACTGGATGATGCATGTTTGGACGACTATACATCTGTAGTTAAGTAGATATTAATGATATGTAACTGTGTAGTGTAGTCTAATTGGATTTATATTCACATGAAACTCGGACTGCGTAATTTGTACCTAATTGGACTGTTTGGGACTGTTAATTTGTGGTTATCCAGTTGTAGCCTTAGTATAGCTTAGAACTTGCTTTAGTTTAACGGTTTTGTTTTAAAAAATAAAAAAAAAACAGAAATAGTTTGGGTATTGCAATTGATTTTGAGATCAGCGTATGATATCCACATTAATTTTAATTTCAAGCTGAAGAGACGTCTCAAACAACTTTGTATTGCAGTAGCTAAGATCAGTAGATTAGTTACTCATATCAACATCTGCGTTTCATTAAGTAGTTTAGTTTAGCTGTATGATGATTAGATGTGAATAAAGTGTGAAGTTAGGCTATTAACCTGTTCGTGTTAGTGTAAGTAAAATCTCGTAATTAAGTTGCTTAGCCTGCTCATCTGAGGTTTATATTCATGACTATTTTTGTTAAAATTCAATTCACGTTTCCCAGTTTGTTTTGCCTTTAGTAATATCCAGAAGTTCACTAGTAGGTAAATAGATAAGAAAAATCTGAATTTTAGAATATAAATCCAATCCAGTCGGTTTAGACGTCTAGCTGTTTTGAATTTTATTGAGATGAGCATATGAGTATGTCAAGTGTTGATTTGAATAAATGTGAAATAGCTCCATCATTTGCAAGTTAATAAGCCTGAATGTCAAGGGTGGGCCTGAATGAAGTCTGTCCGAAGCCCAACTTGAGTTTTGACTGTGTCTTATTCTTACTGGGCTGAGCTTGAAGCCCAAGGGAATTACTAAAATTTTGAATAAAAGTCAAGGACATAAGTATATTAGTTCTTGAACAATACTAATTAATTAGGGCTTTTTCTGTTATTATTAGAGACAAACTAAGTAGAAAATTGTAGTTTGCTTTAGGTTGGCCTTTTAATAATAAATGAGGCGAGCCCTGCTAAACAAAAATGCATAAATTGCGGGGTCCTCTTAAATGTCTATAATAAAATACTTAGAATTCGAGATGGTCCGTTTAGCGAATTTCACAGCCCTCCCCAAAGATAATAACACATTAGTCACTTTAGGTGTGCTTTTAATAATTTACCTTCTTAAACTCGGGTGTGCATTTCATGTGACCCAAATCAAATCCCAAAAATGTTGAATAAAATGTGTTCAGGATTGCGGGTGTATTTCATGTGACGCAATCCAAAGACACGATTTAAACGACGTTCAATTTTCTTTAAAAATAATTGAATAAAAGCGGTTGAAAGCTAAAATTGTCATATAGGTTGAACATGTATTAAAATTAGATAAATAAGCTAAATATGACAGTTAAGCGACCATGCTAGAACCACAGAATCCGGGAATGCCTAACACCTTATCCCGGGTTAACAAAATTCCTTACTCGGATTTCTGGTTCGCGGACTGTTAAACAGAGTCATATTTTCCTCGATTCGGGATTCAATCGGTGACTTGGGACACCATAAATCTCCCAAGTGGCGACTCTGAATTTCTTAAAATAAATTCCGTTTCGATTGTCCTTTAATTAGAAAAACTCCCTTTACATATACCATTTTCCGGGGTGTAGGTGAAAAAGGAGGTGTGACAGCTCTGGCAACTCTGCTGGGGATGCAAACCCAGAATCTATGGTTCAGGGTTCAAGAATTTGAGCTTAGAATAATTGTTATAGTTGGCTTTATCCATTATCTGATTTAGTTACATGATTTGGGCCTAATGTGCTAATTGATTGCTTTTACCGCTTTGATATTCCGTGAACTGTATATAAACTGTTGCGAAATCCCTCTTCTCTCTGAGTCTTCTAAATCATGAAGAAGTGTGCACTTCGTGTAACTTCTTTTCTATTAGAGTCATATCCCAAATTTAGAACGAGGTTCGGACAAGTTGCAAAGCCGGCGAAGCTTCTTTATTCCCGGTACGCTGCCCCCCCTCGGCTCGAGCTGTCCGCTCGGGTAAGCCAGGTCTAGAATAAACACCCAGGTTCTGAACCTAGAACAACTCAACTTCAAGCCGGATCCCTAGTAGGAACGCTTATTTGCATCATGTGCATTTGACTTAGGGGACTCAACACAGGGGTTGGGTTCGTCTAGGACAAGCAACCTGAAATGAAAAAGACCATCCTGATGCATCCTACTTGTTTTCTGTGCATTTATTTGTTCAGACTTGCATGCTGACCGGCTTCTAAATCTCGGGAATATCAGAAATTTGAGAAAAAGAAAAAGGAGAGAGAGAGGAAATAGCAGTGTAGAGAGTTAGTTACCTATTTTTAGAATAAAACCAAAGCCCAAATACTGTCGAAACTCTGCTGAAATTTTGAGAAAATAAAAAGAAAATATTTTATGTTTTTAAAATTGTTTGTTTTACTCAAAAAGCAAAAATCAGTGAAAAAGAGTCTTTTATTTTAGTTTGTCTTATTTTCAAAAACGGAGAAGAAAAATAGTTTGTTTGTTTGTTATAAAAGGAACAAAGGAAAAAGAATCTTATTTTAAAAAATAGCTAGTTTCTCTGCCCGAACTACGCAGGTTTGATTCTCACCGAATGTGAGATACGTACGCAACCCTCATCGGGTCCAACCTCCCCTTTTGCAAAAATAGCCAAAAATGTCAAATTTTAATTTTCGTCATAAATAAGTCGGGTAATGCCGTTTCTGTCAAAAATAGCCGAATGTCCCCAAAAGGGACGCCGGAAGGCCGATTTTGCATAAATAGCCACCTTTGGTCATTTTTAAGATTTCGATCGGTTAATCCACACAGCCTTAAAATCTTCGTCTCCGAAATGCTGAATGGCCGTGTTTGAAAAACCGAGTCTTTCATTTTAGTTTGAAAAAAATTTAAAAAAATAGTAGTTTTGTTTTGAAACAAATAAATTTACCTTTTTCTTAATCACCTTAATAAATGTGCAGGATGAGTACAAATGCAAATGAATCTTTCACCATACTTAATGAGGTCCCCCTCCAGCTCCACATGTGGTGGAATGATCTGGGAGAAGGCAACAAAGAAATAGTGGCTAAAATCCTGGGAGGTCTTGTCGGTCTACTAAATGTCAAACCAAAGTCGGATGTCATCGAGGCCTTAATACCTTTTTGGGACCCGACCCGCAATGTGTTTCACTTTGGGGGTTTTGAGCTTACGCCCACGCTAGAGGAAGTCGCGGGTTATGCGGGTCTGAATGGAAATCTGAGGGGTCAATATTTGCTGTCACCAAGACCGGTATCTCCGCACAAATTTTTGGATTTGCTAAACATCACTCGGAGTGTTCAGAATGATGATTTGTCGGGAGGATGTTGCACTCTTCAGTTCCTGTATCAGCGTTATGGTAATCCTCGAGGTTTCGAAGAACCAAATTTGGGACTAACCCATGCTGGGAACAGAAGTAAATGGGAAGCAAGGCGAACCTTGGCGTTCATAACGGCATTCTTGGGAATCGTGATTTGTCCACGAGAATATAAGAAAATAGAGACAGGTCTCGTGGGGATGGTTGATGTTGCAATTAAAAAGGCATATAGCACTATAGTTCCCCTGATTTTGTCAGAAATTTACCGAGCATTGACTGTTTGCAGGGAGGGAGGACATTTTTTCCAAGGTTGCAATTTATTACTTCAGTTGTGGATGCAAGAGCATCTGTGCCACTGGGCGGGGTACATGAACTATGGGCTGACTGGGTTAAGCTGTATCGAAGAATTTGAAAAGCGAGTAAGGGGTATTGCATTTCCTGAGGGTACCGAAGCTTGGCTCATACGACTGAGGTCATTGACTGCCGATCAAATTGAATGGGCATTTGGGTGGTTTCCCGTTACCGAGGTGCTATTTATGTCAGCAGGAGAGTGTCATATTCTTTTAATGGGTGTTCGGAGTATCCAACCATATGCTCCCCATCGGGTACTACGCCAACTGGGAAGGTTTCAAGTCATCCCCAAAGATGAAGACTTGAGCAAGCACGTCATTTAGTTAAGTCCGAGAGCCACATTCTCGGAAGATAAAATTCGCAAATTGTGGAACGAATGCCGGTTCCTCGACCCTAAGACTATGGTACGAGATCTGGCTAAAGGTGAGGTGGACCCGAAGTATAATGCGTGGTTTGGGAAAAGGTTCCAGATTTTCCAAAGTCCCGCCAAAAGAGCCCATGTCCAACAGTTTACTAATGATTCACAAGAGCAATGGGGTTGGTTAGCAAAAGAAGAGAGTTACAGGGCAGAAATAGGAAGCTGAAGCAACAGATTAGAGACCTGGAATTTGAAAATAGTCTGCAAGTTGATGCCGATCAGGGAGAAAAGAACAAATTGGCCCAAGAAAATGAGGCGCTGAAAGCCCAAATCCGACAAATGAGGATAGATGCTGACAACTAACAAAGGAGTCGGTCGGATGAGTGGTTAATAAAAGGGTTTAAAAAGGAAATTAGTGAGTGCCGGGATGATTTGAAGAAATCTGAGGGTACCATAGCACAACTCCAGGCACAATGGGAAAAAAGATCAAAAGAGCGCACACAGTACTTACAGCAGGCGAGGAAGGATTATGAAAAGACCATTGCCAGTCTAAAAAGGAAGGTGACCACCCTAGAGAGCGAGGCGGCTAAACAAGCCAAGGCTTTTGAAACCGAAAGTGAACACTGCTATGATCTAATGGCCTTGATGGAAGATGAAATACAGCAGTTACAGAAACAACATCTGCATGATTCTCGGGTTTTGAAGGCTAGAGGGGATCAGATAGAACGCCTACTCCTAGAGAACGACCGAACCAGGGACAATATTTTGACTATTGCTCATGCTATTACCAAGAAATGTCGGGTGAGTGAAAACATGACCCGCACTACTTTCTTCTCGGCAGTGATGATATTTGTGAAGCAAATCATGTATAAATTGGAACAGCTGGAAAGGGGCCTTACACCTAAGCCCGCGACAAGGCCGAATGACGCCCCGCGGGCACCCAAATTTAAAACTTTAATGTATTCTAGTTCGAGTCTGCATTTTCTTTTTCCTTAGAGTCTGTTGACTGTTAGAGTCTGTTTTTCCTTTCGCATCAGAGTCTGTCAGAAGTTCTTAAGTTTGTACTTGGTTTGGTTTCGAGTCTGTTATTTTCCTTTCCGAAAACGTCTAGTTTGTAATAGAATGTTTATTAATGAAAAATCAAAAATTTCCAAAAATTGTCTCTTTGCTTTTCGCACTTATTTCGATAGAACTACGCATAGTCTGATTCATGCGGGGACCTGATACGTAGGCAATATCTATAGGATTCGACCACCACTAAAAAGAAAAAGGGGAAATAAAGAAGGATAGAATAAAAGAAGCTTAAAAGAAGGGGCACAATTATGAGAGGCCAGGATGACGCACGCAACCGAAGCAAATGCATGATAGAAAATGGTTAATTGCCTAGGTGCATTGCATCCCAACGTGTAATTACATATGTGTTAAACTCTAAGAACTAACAAGTTTGTTGTTTTCCAGAGAGTTCAAGCAGTTTGTTTATTTAGAGGATACTGGCACATTATCATTACCAAACCAGATCAAAGGGACCAATACCAGAAATCATGTCTATCCCAGAGGTCGACACTAGTGTTGAGGTAGAGGAGTTGGACGTCAATAAAATGAAAGAGGAGATGTTCAAGCTTAAGCAACAGATGGCCGAAATGTACCAGGCCTGGTCCCAAGGACAATCACCACCGTCTTACCCAGCCAACCCGACTTTTACCCCACCATTAGCTCAG
Source organism: Nicotiana sylvestris (assembly GCF_000393655.2). Lineage (NCBI taxonomy): Eukaryota > Viridiplantae > Streptophyta > Magnoliopsida > Solanales > Solanaceae > Nicotiana > Nicotiana sylvestris. The sequence goes on along the minus strand of NC_091062.1, from coordinate 83,096,351 downwards.
TCTCAGGATCATCCCACCACCGATCCAGGTTTTCCCATTTATCAACACTACCATGGCACTACTTCTCATATGCCACAAGCTCCACCACCAAAATCAATTCTATACCCTCCTCCGCCAATCACCCTGTCTTTGTGGCATCTCCACCATCTGCACTCCATAAATCCCCGAGTGAACCTGTGTTCCAAGCTCAGGACAACCAGTATTATTCCCCAGAGCCCACTTTCAAAGTTCCCGAAACCTACCCCTATGATCCACGTTCTGATCTCCCGAGAGAAGCTGAAAGACCAGCAAAAAATCCTGAACATGAAGAGATGTTTAGAAAAATGAAAAGTATAGAACAATCCTTCAGGGATATGAGAGGGCTAGGAGGTCAGGTAAATGTGGCTTACAAAGACCTATGTTTATTCCCAAATGTACAACTACCGGCAGGTCTCAAAATGCCCAAATTTGACTTGTACAACGGACACGGTGATCCGGTGGCTCATTTGAGAGGTTTTTGAAGTAAGATGAGGGGAGCCGGAGGAAAGGATGAATTGCTAATGGCTTACTTCAGTCGGAGTTTGAGCGGAGCAGCATTGGAGTGGTACACCCGCCAAGATCACGGAAGATGGTACACATGGGATGACCTGGCACAAGCATTCGCTTGTCACTTTCAGTATAATCTTGAGATCATTCCAGACCGACTATCTTTGACTAAGCTAGAGAAGAAGCACAATTAAAGCTTTAGAGAATATGGTTTCCGGTGGAGGAAGCAAGCAGCAAGGGTAGATCCCCCAATGAAAGAGAGCGATATGGTTGATTACTTTTTGTAGGCTTTGGAACCAACTTACTTTGGTCATTTGGTGTCCGCAATTGACAAGTCTTTTAATGATGTTGTAAAAATGGGAGGCATGGTCGAGGAGGGGCTTAAGTCCAACAAAATCATGAGTTATTCAGCGATCAAGGCAACCACTCAGGCCATTCAAAGCGGCACTGGGGGTGTACTAGGGAAGAAGAAGAAAGAAGATGTCACGACTGTTGAATCTGGTGCCTGGTTCGGACCTAGAGGCCCGTCACCCTACTATAGCCAACCACGACCCTACCACCAAAATTACCCCCACACTCCATATAGCCCTCCATAACATTACTACCTACCACCAGATCCCCATTTTTCCGTCCATCATGCACAAACCTATACCCAAACTTTGGCACACGCACAATGGAGTGCGCCGGCTCCACCAAATCCATACCCAGCTCTACAAAATACATATCCACCCTCAAGAGCCTACAGAAATCCCCCCAGAATGGGTTTCTGACCAAACCAAGCCTTCAAGAATGAGAGGTTACAGAAGTAAAAGACTTTCACTCCACTGGGGGAATCATATACCAGTCTTTTCCACAGGTTGAGGCAGTTGGGCATGCTGAATCCAATTGAGCCTAAAATGCCAAATCCTCCTCCTAGAAATCTTGACCACTCGGTGAGTTGTGAGTACTGTTCAGGAGCCCCGGGGCATGATACAGAGAAATGTTGGAAACTAAAAACAGCTGTGCAAGAGCTTATTGATACTCATCGGATCGAGGTTCAGGCCCCAAAAACACCAAATATCAATCAGAACCCACTACTAGCTCACCATGATACCCATATGATTGAGTTGATACACAAAAGAGGGGATCCCAAGAAGCCCTCGCAGATGGTAATGATGGTCCGTTCCAGTGAAACCAGCTCAAAGGAAACGGTACTAATGGTAAATCAATGGTCCAGTTGAAAGGTGTAGACAATAAGCCAGCTATGGTAGCCGAGAAAGGGTCGTCAAACATTGTTGCAGTGAAACTCGAGAAAGCTAAAGTGGTAGTACCAGAGGTTGCAAGTGAACCTGTTGTGGTCATGAAGGGGGCTCGCACAAAGCCTGTTATTATAAAACCAGTAACTCAGCTTCCAGTGATCAACAACAAAGTTGTTCCTTGGAATTATGAACGGGTGATAGTGATTTACAAAGGAAAAGAAATCAAGGAAGAAGTTTGTGAAGCACAAGGTTTGAGTCGCTCAGGAAGGTGTTTTACTCCCGAGGAGTTAAGAAGAACTAAGGATGATCCAACGCTGGTGAAGAAAGCTGTAACTAAAGAAGAGGCAGAGGAATTTTTGAGGAAAATGAAAGTGCATGACTATTCTGTTGTAGAGAAGTTGAGGAAAATGCCCGCTCAGATCTCATTGCTCTCATTGCTAATCCATTCAGATGAGCACCGCCGATCATTGATGAAAATCCTGAATGAGGCCCATGTTCCTGACAAGATCTCGGTGAACCATCTTGAAAAGATAGCCAACAAGATTTTTGAAGTAAACAGAGTCACTTTTTCCGATGATGAATTGCCCATAGAGGGTACTGAGCACAACAAAGCCCTTTACTTTACAGTAAAATGCGAGGATTCCGTGGTTACCCGGTTATTGGTTGACAATGGGTTAAGTGCGAACATCTGTCCACTCTCCACTCTAAGCAAGCTGAAAGTAGAAGATGAGAGGATCCATAAGAACAGTATCTGTGTGCGAGGATTTGACGGCGGAGGCAAAGACTCAGTCGGGGACATAATGTTGGAGCTGACTATAGGTCCAGTAGAATTCACAATGGAATTCCAAGTGCTGGATATAGCTGTTTCCTACAATTTGCTATTAGGACGACCATGGATCCACGCCGCTAAAGCAGTACCATCAACACTCCATCAGATGGTCAAGTTCGAATGGGACAGACAGGACATAGTTGTGCACGGCGAAGATAATTTATGTGCTCACAGCAACACCATTGTGCCATTCATTGAGTTGGAAGATAACAAGGGACCATGGGTCTACCAAGTTTCTGACACAATGTCAGTCGAGAAAGTTCCAGAGGGAAGTGTATCCCAAATTCGAAGATAACCGCCGCATCAGTCATGGTAGCGTATGAAATGCTGAAGAATGATTTTGTACCAGGAAAGGGTTTGGGGTCAGATCTGCAAGGCATCATACATCCCGTGTCTCTTCCTGAAAACTTGGGAACATTTGGTCTGGGATTCAAGCCCACAGTTGCAGACATAAAAAGAGCCAGGAAATTGATACAGAGGACATGGGTCCTTCCAAAGCCAGTCCCACGTCTTTCCAGATCATTTGTCAAGTCCGGTACGAGGAGTCGCCCAGTAACAGCAATTCCTAGTTCTGTGATTGATCCAGACAAGGAGTTAATGGAAAGATTTGAGAAGTTGTTCGACAGTGTGAACATGGTGGAAATTTGAGAAGGTTCTAGCAACGCGGAAGTTCAATTTGTCGGGCTAACAACAAAGCTTAATAATTGGAAGGCTACTCCTCTCCCTACTCGGAAGGAGTCTTGGTAGTTTGCTTTGATTTTCCTTTAAGTTTGTACAGATTATTCTAGGGTTGTAATCCGAATTTCATTTTTTTTAGTCTGTTTGAGTGTGCAAACCTTGTTATCTTTTATCATTCAATAAAATACAATTTCCCTTTCTTCATCATTCCTGATGGTTTTCCTTTTTGTTTTGCTTTCTTTTCTATACAGTTCTTTTTACGCTGGATCTAATGACGTGGTATACATAAGGAATCCTCAGCCCAGTCTTAAAAATTAATCTGATTCCGAAATGTTAGTTCAAGAAGTAGATTGTGATTACGAATCAGAATACGATTATGAGGATGAAGCCTTCGAAGAAATTAGTAAGGAGTTAATTCGCTTCGAAGAAAAACCCAAACCCAACCTGAATGACACAGAAGCCATCAATTTAGGGGACACAAACAATGTCCGAGAAACTAAAATAAGTATCCACCTCTAGCCAAAAATCCGGGAGGAGTTAATCAAAACACTCATCGAGTACAAAGATATTTTTGCGTGGTCATATGACGACATGCCGGGTTTAAGCATTGATTTAGTGGTCCACAAATTGCCCACTGATCCAGCATTCCCTCCCGTAAAACAAAAGTTGAGGAAATTCAAAACTGATATGAGTGTGAAGATTAAAGAAGAAGTTACCAAGCAGTTGGATGCAAAGGTTATTCGGGTCACTCGATATCCTGTTTGGTTGGCTAATGTTGTGCCTGTACCGAAGAAGGATGGCAAGATCAGAGTATACGTCGATTACTGCAATCTCAACAAAGCAAGTCCAAAATATAACTTCCCACTACCCAATATCCACATTTTGATTGATATTGTGCCAAGCGTGAGATTGGATCTTTTGTGGATTGTTATGCCGGGTATCATCAGATTCTAATGGATGAAGAAGATGCAGAAAAGACGGCATTCATCACACCCTGGAGAACTTATTGCTACCGGGTAATGCCATTTAGTTTGAAGAATGCTAGGGAAACTTATATGAGGACAATGACTACTGTGTTTTACGATATAATACACAAGGAGATTGAGGTATACGTAGATGATGTGATCATAAAATCAAAGCATCAGGCCGACCACGTCGAAGATTTGAGGAAATTCTTCCAGAGGCTTCGTAGGTACAACCTCAAGCTTAACCCCGCCAAGTGTGCATTTGGTGTTCCATCCGAAAAACTGTTGGGATTCATAGTCAGTCGGCGAGGCATCGAGTTGGACCCATCGAAGATCAAAGCCATACAAGAATTGCCCCTCCGAGGAACAAGACTGAAGTGATGAGTCTGTTAGGAAGGTTGAACTATATCAGCAAATTTATTGCTCAGCTCACGACAACTTGTGAGCTTATTTTCAAGTTGCTGAAGAAGGACGCTGCGATCAAGTGGACTGATGAGTGTCAAGAAGCATTCAATGAGATAAAGGGATACTTGTCTAACCTGCCTGTGCTGGTACCGCCAGAACCAGGGAGACCTTTGATTCTTTACTTGACTGTCCTGGAAAATTCATTTGGCTCTATATTGGGGCAGCATGACGTAACCGGCAGGAAAGAACAGGCCATCTACTATCTTAGCAAGAAGTTCACGACTTATGAGGTTAAGTACACTCACCTGGAAAGGACATGTTGCGCCCTAACTTGGGTGGCACAGAAATTGAAATATTATTTGTCATCCTACACTACTTACCTCATTTCGCACTTAGATCCATTGAAGTTTATCTTTCAGAAGCCTATGCCGACAGGGAGACTTGTGAAATGGCAGATATTGCTCACAGAGTTTGACATCATCTATGTGACTCGGACCGCGATGAAAGCCCAAACATTGGCTTATCATTTGGCCGAAAACCCGGTCGTTGAAGATTACGAGCCATTGAGAACTTATTTTCCCGATGAAGAAGTGATGCATGTCGATGAACTAGAACAGGCCGAAAAACCAGGTTGGAAACTTTTCTTTGATGGGGTTGCTAACATGAAAGGAGTGGGGATAGGAGCTGTGCTTATTTCTGAAGTAGGGCATCACTATCCTGTTACAGCTCAACTTCGTTTCTATTGTACCAACAATATGGCTGAGTACAAAGCATGCATTTTGGGTTTAAGGCTAGCTGCAGGCATTGATGTCCAGAAAGTCTTGGTTTTGGGAGACTCGGATCTTCTGGTACACCAAATTCAAGGATAATGGGAAACACGAGATTTGAAGCTCATACCATACCGACAATGTTTACATGATCTTTGTCAACGGTTTCGATCAGTGGAGTTCAGGCATATTCCGAGGGTCCATAATGAGGTCGCTGATGCTTTGGCTACCCTGGCATCAATGTTGCACCATCCGAAAAAAGCTTATGTCGATCCTCTGCATATTCAAGTACGAGATCAGCATGCTTACTGCAACATGATTGAAGAAGAACTTGATGGCGAACCGTGGTTTCATGATATCTAGGAGTACATCAGAATAGGGATATATCCAGTGCAAGCCACGGGGGATCAGAAGAGAACAATTCGACGGTTGGCAAGTGGATTCTTCTTAAGTGGAGGAGTTTTGTATAAAAGAACACCAGACCTTGGATTGTTAAGATGCATAGATGCTAGACAAGCTACGGCTGTCATGTCCGAAGTATATTCAGGAGTTTGCGGACCACATATGAGCGGGTATGTGCTGGCAAAGAAAATTCTCCGAGCAGGTTATTATTTGCTCACCATGGAGTAGATTGTATCAGTTTTGTGCGCAAATGTAATCAATGCCAGATACACGGAGATTTGATTCATTCTCCACCATCGGAATTGCACACAATGTCGGCACCATGGCCCTTCGTTGCTTGGGGCATGGATATCATTGGGTCAATTGAGCCAGCAACATCCAACGGGCATAGATTCATTCTGGTACCCATTGATTATTTCACCAAGTGGGTTGAGGCCAAAACTTTCAAATCAGTGACGAAGAAAGCAGTGGTCAATTTTGTCCACTCAAATATTATCTATCGATTCGGCATCCCAAAGGTGATCATCACGGATAATGGTGCTAATCTTAATAGTAAATTGATGGAAGAGGTATGCCAACAGTTTAAAATTACACATCGCAATTCTACCCCATATCGTCCCAAGGCGAATGGAGCAGTTGAGGCCGCCAACAAAAACATAAAGAAGATTCTCCGGAAAATGGTAGAAAGTTCCAGGCAATGGCATGAAAAATTACCGTTTGCGTTGCTGGGCTATCGCACTACTGTTCGTACTTCAGTAGGTGTGACTCCTTATTTGTTGGTATATGGAATTGAAGCAATGATACCTGCGGAAGTTGAAATCCCATCCCTTCAGATTGTCGTTAGGGCTGAAATCGATGATAATGAGTGGGTGAAGACCCGTTTGGAGCAGTTGAATTTGATTGATGAAAAAAGATTAGCAGCAGTGTGTCATGGCCAGTAGTATCAAAAGAGAATGGCAAGAGCATACAACCAAAAGGTACATCCCAGGAAGTTTGAAGTGGGCCAGCAGGTGCTGAAATGTATTCTTCCACATCAGGTTGACCAGAGTATTATCCAATGGCACTCTATGTTTAATAGATATCGAAGGAAAATGCATAAACATGACTATCAATTCTGATGCAGTAAAAAGATATTATGTATGATTTCTTTGTTATAATTGTTGATTGTTTGTATTTGGCATTATTTCGAAGATTGGAATGACGAAGACAATTTGTTCTGCTATCTAAACACTTCACCCTTTGTTCCCCCTTTTTGAGCCTTATTTATTTCTTTCATACCCCTTTTTTGGAATCAATAACGAGAAAGAGAGAAAAAGAAAGAAAAGAAAAAGAGAAGAGAAAAGAAGTGAAAAGTATAACAACAAGGAAATTCACGTGTGAACTACGTTTGACCTGATTCATGTTAAGGATACATAGGCAGCTTCCCGGCTCGGTCATAGTAAAATAAAATATCCAAAGATCCCCAAGCAAGAAACTGGGGCAGAAGTTGTACTTGTAATAAGAAATGTGATTCCAAAAGTTGTAATTTTAAACCCGTGTCGAAATTGCTTTGAGCCTTTGATACCCTTTCTTTGTAACCCCATCCAAAAGCCCATATTACGGTCCAAATAAAGACCTTCCGATCAGTCTCTTAGAGATGCCAAGTCGAGCAATGTACAGAGAATTCATATTAGGGGCAACACTCCAGTTTAAGTAAGAAAAATCAAAAAATGAGAGAGTCTTATTGGTGAAAACCTTCACGGGCACCATCAGGCGACAAGTAATTGAGGAATCAACAAATGAGAGAGGTTTGTCGGTGAAAACCCTTCAGGGCACTGCAACTCGAACGAGGTCCGTAAGTTGGCAGAAAGTAAAATTGGGTTGTGGAAATCTTGGAGAACAAAGTAAAACAATTGGAAAGGAGATTGGTTAAATAGACTGGGCTGATTAATCCAAATGCATACCATGATCATTGGTGCCGGTGATTCCGCTAAGATAAGTCCTGTCACACCTCCTTTTTCCGCACCCGCGAGGATACAAGGGAATTTTTCCAATTAAAGGACAATCGAAACAGGATTTATTTATTTATTTCAGAGTCGCCACTTGGGAGATTTAGGGTGTCCCAAGTCACCAATTTTAATCCCGAATCGAGGAAAAGAATGACTCCATATTACAGTCTGCGTACTAGAAATCTGGATAAGGAATTCTGTTAACCCGGAAGAAGGTGTTAGGCATTCCCGAGTTCCGTGGTTCTAGCACGGTCACTCAACTGTTATATTCGGCTTGATTATCTGATTTTATACTAATATGAACTTATGTGCAAATTTTAACTTTTTACCGCTTTCATAATTATTATTATTAAGAATGTGAACATCACTTAAAACATGTCTTTGGACTGCGTCACATGAAATGCACCCACAATCCGGAACATATTTTATTTGACGTTTTGGGATTTGGATTTGGGTCGCATGAAATGCACACCCGAGTTTAAGAAGGTAAGGTTTATTAAGGCGCGTCCTAAAGAGACTATCGTGTTATTATTTTGGGGAGGCCGTGAAATTCGCTAAATGGCCTTCCTGAATTCTAAGTAATTTTTTTTAAAAACAAGTATTTACTGAGGGCCCCGCAATTTGTATTTTTATTCGGCGAGGCTCATCTCATTCTTATTTTTTAAAAGGATATCCTATAGCGGCTATGTTTTCTTGTCACATTTGTTCTACCAATTGAAAGTAAAATGATCCTACTCAATTATATGCTTGCAGGTTATTTATAACGGAATTCCGAAAGCCTTTGTAGAATAAGAAAACATGCCCACGCCCGTGGGCAGCTAATTGGACCTCATGGGCCCAAACCCAGCTTATGCAGGATTCACCAGGCCTGGGCCACCGATTTTTCTAGTGAAGGCCTGCTTGGCCCGTTTCGACTTGGGCTCGGCCTTCGTGAGGTTGAGGCCGAAAACTTGTGTTTTTGTTCTAAAGGGGTGGTTTATCAGTTATAACAGGGCAGTTTATCAAAAGGGAATGAAATTAGCTTAACAATGGATAGCTTTATATATGACAGGCATTTAATGGCATGCTGAACAAAATTGGCTAAAGTCTAATATGTACCCTACTGTACCGTGAATCCTTTTATCTGCCAACCTATATACATAATCTGAAATCAAACTACCATACATTAACATTCACTAAGCATGAGGGCTGCCTCCAGTATCCAAGCAAAAACGTAAACTATTATACATCACATGGTAATTAATATAACAGGCTATATATAAAATAACATCTTCAACTCTTCTCTTTTGTATTCATGATCGACTTTCAAATTACATTGGTAGTGTATTAGTCGTGTACCTGGTAAGGAAAGCAAAGGAAGAAGGAGAGTAATCAGCTGAGTAGTATGCAACAAACAACAGCAACAACAGACAAACAGCAACAACACAGCAACAATGCAGTAATAGTCCACAGGCAAACAGCAGCAGTTTCCACCATAAGGAAAACCCAATAGTTGGTCGAGCACCAAACAAACAGTCTCAGAAACAGAGTAATGAACCAGCAGAAACAACAGAGTATTCAATGTAATAGCACCAGCAGTTCAACAATCACAAGCAGCTCAACAGACAACCAACAACAATTGGCCAAGACAGCTTGACCAACATGCACTCTTATGTAATTTTCAGACAGTGTTTGGTTACAATATTCTGAGACTTTTTGTTTCTTGTTTTTCTCTGAAGACTAAAAAATGTCCCCTGTTAAGTTTTGCAACAGCTCTATTTATAGGTAGAAATGGCAAGCACTCAGCTGCCTTGAACCCCTCCCCTCTTTCCTGCCCATAACTTCCTTTTCTAAACTAATCAAAATATTCCCCATACCCATCCATTCGACAGGCTTTTAGCCTGTATTTTCTGCCTAACAACATGGGCACCCCTTTTTTATTCAATTAGCCCCATGCCAACAAGTTTGGCTCCCCACTATTACCTTATTTTATTCCTAATCCAGTACCCCATTTGTCAGCTCATTTAAACTAATCATTTCTATTCTTTTTTACACCCAAACTACCCTTGTTAAGCCCTGATTATTACTGTCCTAAACCATTGCAGCATCAGGGCCTTTTGAACTTCTGAAAGTTCAAATTCAAGACTGCCCTAGACTGAATCTTTTCAGTCGTTTTGCAATGCAAACAAACCAATTTCAAACAATGTCGGGCATTCAGTCAATGACAGGGTTCAATCAGTCATGTGAAATTATTAGTCCATTTGATCATTTAGTCATAGAAAACTAATCGACGACGTTTATCGAGTCGACTATACTAAATATAACAGGTAATAATCAGTCGTTCATATAAACAACACGTACAGGGTCCCGAATGACTTCAGACAACTTTTGTTCAATTACTGGGAACCCATATGAATTAACTATTTGACGATTAATCTAATTGACGAGCATGTATATCACCAGATGTATTCACATATACAGAAGAACAAACGACCAAATAAAAGGTCTTTGACAGAGATGGAAAAACTTTGACAGAAAAAAATCAGAAATTACCAAACAATCACAACAGAAACATGCTAACAAACTTAATCAGCACACAAATAAAACGTAAAAAGAAAAGAAAAACTTACTGAAAACTTTTAAGAAAAGTCGACCCAGGTCCGAATCAGATTTGGCCTTTTGAAGCCGAACAGAGTTTAATCGGGGTGTTCTCAACCGAGAACACCCTGATTAAAGTCTATTAGACCCCAAACCCTCTATGAAACAGGTCAGATTCCCCAGGTTCTGGTGTTCTAGGGTTTGGATCTTCAGATTTAAGATTCTAGGAGTTGTGGGTAGATTCGGACCAAACCCAGCTTGGTTTGGTCACGAGGGAGGTCAGGGGAGTGTCTGGTACGAATATGGTGTGGTTTTGTGTAGATCGAGTTTTGTCTCAAATCTTCCAATGAAGATTCGAGAAGGTCGAGGAGGATTCGAGGCTAGGGGATAACAGATTTGGGTTCGGGGTGGTGAGATGCATCAAGGGTGTTAAGGGGGTGGTCACCGGCATCCTTGCCGCCGGGTTCTGGTGAAAGGGAAGCCATGGCGGCTGCTAGGGTTTCGGGGGTTTGGGATCCCTTCTGAGAGAGACGAAGGAACGGGGGTGGGTGTTCGGATAGGGGGGCGGGTAGAAGGGTTAGGTTTATATATGCCTTGGAGGTTTAGATCCTGGCCGTTGGATCAAATGAGATCTAAGGCCAGGATCTATTCACTTAGGAAAGACGGTGTCGTTTGGGTGTGATGGTGGGTGAGACCGGGTAAGGCTGGATCGGGTCAAAATTTGACGGGTTTAGGGGAAAGCCTGGGTCCGTTGGATCAAAGGGGTTGGACGGCTCAGATCAACTTGCCTGAAACGGCGTCGTTGAGGTGAAGTGAGAAACCTGATCAGGACCGTTCGTTTGAGTCAGATCAACGGCTCTAATAGGGACGCTGATACGGCGTCGTTTGAGTCAGTGCTTGGGCAGGCCTGACTTGGACTGGACCTGTGTGCCGGTTTTGGGCCTCATTTTGGGGCCCAATCTGATTTTCCACAACCATTTTTCTTTAAGGACCAAATTTAAACAAAATTCTTAAGTAAATTGTAAAACTTAGAAAAATTAACAAATAAATTTACACACATATTGGTTAACCCCTATAACAATTATCACAAGATTTAACATTAAGTACGACTCACTAAATGACAAGACATATATTTTTTTGATTTTCTTTTCTTTTGGAGTAATTCCCGTGAAGCAAAAATCACGTGCTTACAGCTGCCCCTCTTTGCTCGAAGACACGAAGGGTTTTCGCACAAAGATAAAGCGGGTGATTTTTGCTCGTCCGAGTACTCCGTGTGAAGCATTTTTTCGAAAAAGATTTGACCGAACCTTTGCTTCAGAGGTTTCCTACATATCCTGGGCTGAACAGGAATCAGGTCAATGTAGTTCGGGAAATTTCGGTAGCTGGGACTACCGTATGACTGTAGTGTTCGCTGCTGTTGTGCGCTGTTGCATGCCGCTGTAGGATGCTACCACTCACCGATCTCCTTGTTACATCGTTCTAAAAGGAAAAACAAGAAGCTAGGCTAGACTATGGATCATAAGATCTCATCCATCTTCAACTTGTTCTTGCCGCCTTGCTTTCTTGTCGGCTAGCGCTTTCCTCCGATGCCTTTATTTTGTGAACTTGGGGGATGATACCGGTCTTTCGCCTTTTTTCTGAATGCCAGTTTTCATCACTTCGCCTGGTCTCCTGGGGACATGGCCCTCTTCCTTAAGCCTTTCAATGGTTTCTTCAGTGGTATGGCTTTCTTCATCAAAATTGTTATGCTGGGCATGCTATAGCGTTCCCAAGCTGCTTCTTTCAAGACGCGTCCCTTCTTCCTTTTGAATCGCGCGCTTGCCTTTGCAGCCTTCTGCTTCTTGGTGCTGGAGATTTTATTGTTTCCTGCTTGGGGATCTCTGTTGTAACCTTCCGCCTTCTGGTGGGGTTACTGATTCCAAAATCTGTAATATAAGACCAAAAGTTGTTTAAATGCAAAATTATGAAATGCATGCCCGCATTTTACTGGTGGGCGACCTAGAACTGAAATGTATTCCCGCATTTTGCTGGTGGGCGACCTAGAACTGAAAAGTATTCCCGCATTTTACTGGTGGGCGACCTAGAACTGAAAAGTATTCCCGCATTTTACTGGTGGGCGACCTAGAACTGAAATGTATTCCTGCATTTTACTGGTGGGCGACCTAGAGCTGAAAAGTATTCCCGCATTTTACTGGTGGGAGACCTAGAACTGAAAAGTATTCCCGCATTTTACTGGTGGGAGACCTAGAACTGAAAAGTATTCCCGCATTTTACTGGTGGGCGACCTAGAACTGAAATGTATTCCCGCATTTTACTGGTGGGCGACCTAGAGCTGAAAGTATTCCCGCATTTTACTGGTGGGCGACCTAGAACTGAAATGTATTCCCGCATTTTACTGGTGGGCGACCTAGAACTGAAATGTATTCCCGCATTTTACTGGTGGGCGACCTAGAACTGAAATGTATTCCCGCATTTTACTGGTGGGCGACCTAGAACTGAAATGTATTCCCGCATTTTACTGGTGGGCGACCTAGAACTGAAATGTATTCCCGCATTCTACTGGTGGGCGACCTAGAACTGAAATGTATTCCCGCATTTTACTGGTGATTTCCCTGGCATCGCGTCCTGCTGCCATCATCAATCCTTTGTTTTCCTGCAGCAGACAAAAGGATTTAGTTAGTTTTAATCATGGTGGGAGGAGGTGCCTTTCCGGTGGATGATTTTTCCTCTCTTTCCCTTTTCTTGCTCTGTGCCCCCATAACTGGTTGGTGGACAAAGTTGCTTGCTGGGGGTTTCCGGCCTGCTGGGGATTGGTTTTCAATTTATCCCCTTTTCTGCTTTCTCTTTACAGTACATGCCGTGGGAGTCTGCTTTTACTCCCGGAAACACTCCCTTTAGGAGTTTACTTCCTCCAAAACTGCAGGGCACAACATTGCATTGCCTGGGGCTAGCCTTTAGGACTGTTGGGGTTACCCTGCATCGGATGAATCCCTCTTCGGTCTCTGGTAGTAAGCTTTGAAAAATCCTTTTCAAGACAAATTTTTAGAAAGAGAAATACAAAGATAGAAAAGGAGAAAATCTTTCTGAACCAATACTTGGTGGGAAAAGAAATTCAGAAGAACTTATCTGGATGACATGACTGGTCCCCGTGATCATGACGTGCACCATAGATTCCCGACCCAGTCTATTTGTATCAATCGACTTGCCCGATGGTCTGACTTGCTGGGGATAAATGAGTGTCCATTTCTTTGCAAATGTGGACGCTTTTGTTGATCTGTCTTGTCGCCTCATAGTGCCCTTCGAGGGGTTTTCACTAATGGGACTCTCTTTTCTCTCAGCTCCCGGCGTCTTATGGTGCCTGTGAAGGTTTTCACCGATAAGACTCTCTCATTTCATATCTCTCATCTTTCGTCGTCTTGTGGTGCCTGCGAAGGTTTTCACCGCCAAGACTCTCTCATTTTATTTCTTCATCGAGGAATCGGGGTGTTGTCGATACGATCCTCTCTTCTGGAGATCCCTTTTGACCATCAATTCATTCCCAGTCTTATGATCCTCTTCTTTGCTGGGGATCGATGTATTATTCTCGGCTTTATTTGCCTAACTTGGCATCTCTTGGATATTGATCAGGAGGTCTTTTGGACGTCTTTGTTGGTTTTGGTGTGGGGCTAAAAGAAAGGCTATCAAAAAATGAAATAACTTTGATGGGTGATCCGCTACAACTTTTGGAATCAAACCTTGGTTGGAATTTTAAAACATAACCTCAGCCCCAATTTTCTTGCTTGGGGGATTTTATTTTTTTACTCTATGTTGAGCTGTGTGCGTTACGCACACTGTGCCTATTACGCACACTTATGGGCGTTATGCCCCCGTATGACCGAGCCGTGAGGCACCTACGTATCCTCTTTGAGGAATCAGGTCAAACGTAGTTCCCACGGTTTTGTATTTCTTATGATTTTTATCTTCTTTTTCTTTTTTTTTCTCCTTCCTTTTTTTTCATTTTCCTTTAAAGATTTTTTCTCTTTTTTTTTTCTTTTTCTTTCATATTTTTTCCATTAGTGATTCCAAAAGAGGGGTATGAAAGAATAACTTAAGGCTCAAAAGGGGGAAACAAGGGTTAAAAGTGTTTGGATAGAAGAAAGAACTGCCTCTGTCATTTCATTATCCAATAAGCACCAAGTACAAACAAACGAACCGATAATTGCCATAATTAAAGAAATTACGCATAATATCTCTTGACTGCATCAGAATTGATAGCCATGTCGACACATCTCCCCTCGATATCTGTCAAACACAAAGCACTGTTGGACAACACTCTGGTCACAATATAAGACCCTTGCCAATTTGGGGCGAACTTGCCTTTTGCCTCGACCTGATGCGAGAGGATCTTCTTTAACAACTGCTGCCCTATTTCAAACTTCCTGGGACGTACCTTCTTATTGTATGTTCTCGCCATTCTCTTCTGATACAGCTGACCATGGCACACTGCTGCCAATCGTTTCTCATCTATCAAGCTCAACTATTCCAATCGAGCTCTGACCCATTCATTATCATCAATCTCGGCTTCAGCGACAATCCGGAGGGATGGAATTTCGACCTCCGCTGGTATTACGGCCTCAGTTCCGTACACCAGCAAATAAGGAGTTGCACCTATGGAGGTCCGGACGGTAGTGCGATAACCCAACAGAGCAAAGGGTAACCTCTCGTGCCATTGTATAGATCCTTCCACCATCTTTCGTAGTATCTTCTTGATGATTTTATTGGCTGCTTCGACCGCTCCATTAGCCTTGGGACGATATGGGGTGGAATTGCGATGTGTAATCTTGAATTGTTGGCATACCTCTCTCATCAGGGTGCTGTTAAGATTCGCACCGTTATCCGTGATGATTACTTTGGGATCCCAAATCTACAGATGATATGGGAGTGCACAAAATCCACCACCGCCTTTTTAGTTACCGACTTGAAGGTTTTAGCCTCAACCCATTTGGTGAAGTAGTCAATGGTTACTAGAATGAACCTATGATCGTTGGATGCTGCTGGCTCGATAGGTCCAATGACATCCATGCCCCATGCAACAAATGGCCAGGGTGCTGACATCGTATGTAACCTTGTTGGCGGAGAATGAATCAGATCTCCATGTATCTGGCACTGATGGCATTTCCTCACGAAAGTGATACAGTCGTGTTCCATGGTGAGCCAATATTACCCTGCCCGAAGGATCTTCCTTGCCAATACATATCCGCTCATATATGGCCCACAAACTCCAGCATGTACCTCTGCCATAACCGTCGTGGCTTGACCGGCATCTATGCATCTCAACAATCCCAAATCCGGGGTTCTTTTGTACAAAACTCCTGCGCTGAGGAAGAAACCATTTGACAAACGCCGAAGGGATCTTTTTTGGTCTCCAGTGGACTGTTCCGGATATATCCCCATTCTGAGGTATTCCTTGATATCATGAAACCAGGGCTCACCATCTGGTTCCTCTTCTATGGCGTTGCAATAAGCGTGCTGATCACGGACCTGGATGTGCAGAGGATCAACATACATTTTGTCAGGGTGGTGCAACATTGATGCTAAGGTGGCCAATGCATCCGCAACCTCGTTATGAACTCTCGGGATATGTTTGAACTTCACCGATCGAAATCGCTTGCTCAGATCATGCAAGCATTGTCGATATGGTATGAGCTTTAGATCCCGCGTTTCCCATTCACCCTAAATCTGATGTACCAAGAGGTCCGAGTCTCCCAAGACCAAGACGTCTTGGACATCCATGTCCGTAGCCAAACGCATACCCAGAATGCAAGCTTCATATTCGGCCATATTGTTGGTGCAATAGAAGCGTAGTTGAGCCGTAACAGGATAATAGCGTCCTGTTTCGGAAATGAGCACTGCTCCTATTCCAACCCCTTTCGCGTTTGCATCTCCATCGAAGAAAAGCTTCCAACCCGGTTCCTCGGATAACTCCAACTCATTTGTATGCATTACCTCTTCTTCGGGAAAATACGTTCTTAAGGGTTCGTATTTTTCATCAACGGGATTCTCCGCCAAATGGTCGGCCAGCGCCTGGGCTTTCATGGCTGTCCTCGTCACATAGACGATATCAAACTCTGTGAGCAGAATTTGCCATTTTGCCAACCTCCCTGTAGGCATAGGTTTCTGAAAGATATACTTCAATGGGTCCAAACGGGATATGAGATAAGTAGTATACGAGGACAGATAGTGCTTCAACTTCTGAGCTACCCAAGTTAGGGCGCAACATGTTTTCTCGAGTTGAGTGTACTTGACCTCGTATACTGTGAATTTCTTGCTAAGATAGTAGATGGCCTGCTCCTTCCTTCCTGTGTCATCATGTTGCCCCAGTACACAACCAAATGAATTTTCCAGGACCGTCAGATAAAGAATTAAGGGCTTCCCTGGCTTAGGCGGGACCAATACGGGTGGATTAGACAGATACCCTTTGATTTGGTCGAAAGCCTCTTGACACTCTGCCGTCCAACTTACCGCAACATCCTTTTTCAGCAGCCGAAATATGGGCTCACAAGTTGTTGTGAGTTGAGCGATGAACCTGCTGATGTAATTGAGTCTACCCAGCAAACTCATTACCTTTGTTTTGTTCTTTGGCGGTGGCAAATCTCGGATGGATTTGATTTTGGATGGGTCTAACTCAATCCCCCGTCGACTGACAATGAATCCTAACAACTTTCCTGCTGGAACCCCGAATGCGCATTTGGCCGGGTTGAGCTTGATATCATACCTTCGGAGTCTTTGGAAAAATCTCCTTAGGTCTGCTACATGATCTTCCTGATGCCAAGACTTTATGATCACATCATCTACGTACACCTCAATTTCTTTGTGTATCATATCGTGAAACACAGCAGTCATTGCTCGCATGTACGTTGCCCCGACATTCTTCAGTCCGAACGGCATTACCCGATAACAGTAAGTTCCCCATGGCGTGATAAATGCTATCTTTTCCGCATCTTCCTCGTCCATTAGGATCTGATGATATCCCGCATAGCAATCTACAAAGGATCCGATCTCGCGCCCAGCGCAATTATCGATCAGGATATGAATGTTGGGCAACGGAAAATTGTCCTTGGGACTTGCTTTGTTGAGATTGCGGTAGTCGACGCACACCCTGATTTTCCCATCCTTCTTTGGAACTGGCACCACATTGGCCAACCACTCGGGATATCGAGTGACCCGAATGACCTTCGCCTGCAACTGTTTAATCACCTCTTCTTTGATCTTTACACTCATTTCTGTTTTAAATTTCATTAATTTTTGCTTGACCGGAGGGTATGCCGGGTCAGTGGGCAATTTGTGAACCACTAAATTGGTGCTTAATCCCGGCATATCATCGTATGACCAAGCAAAAACTTCTTTGAATTCCACGAGGGTTTTGATCAATTCTTCCCTGACATTCGGCTCAATATGGATGCTGATTTTGGTTTCTCGGACATTATCAGCATCTCCTAGATTCACAGCCTCAGTGTCATTTAGGTTAGGTTTGGGTTTTTCTTCAAATTGGCACAATTCTCGGTTTATCTCTTGGAAGGCTTCATCTTCGTCACATTCAGGGTCATCATCGCAAATGACCTCTTGTATCATTAAGTCGGATTCAGATTGATTTATTAGACTAGGACAAAGATCCGCTGTGCATGCCATGTCATTAGAACAAGTAAAAAGAGAACTGTTCAGAAAGAAAAAGAACAAAAAAAAATTAAAATGGGACAAAAGGAGAGAACTTTATTAAACTTGCGGGATAAAAGGGTTCACACTTTTACAAAACAAAAGTAAAACTTGGATTACACCCTGAATAATCCGAACAAAACAAAACAAACAAAACATAAATCAAAGCCTACTACCAAGACTCCCCTCGGACAGGAAGAGGAGTAACCGTCCAATTGTTGGTTTGGGCCTCAGGCCCCACAAACTGTATCTCTGCTCTGCTGGAACTTTCTCCAGCTTCTACCATACTGACATCAGCGAATAGCCTCTCAAAACTCTGATTCAGGTCCCCATCCATACCAATCAATGGTCCTAGAATTTTTGGGACTGGCGACCCCTTGGCACTGGCTCTGACAAAGGACTGTGAGAGACGTGGCACCGGTTTGGGCAGGAACCAAACCCTCTTCTTCATTTTTCGCGCTTGTTTCCTATCTGCTGCGGTTGGTTTGAACCCCAATCTGAAAGTTTCCAGATTTTTAGGCAGGGAGACAGGTTGGACAATCCCCTGAAGCTCGACTCCCAGGCCTTTTCCCGGCACGAATCCATTACCCAGCATTTCCGAGACCATCATGACTGTTGCGGCAGCGACCCTAGGGTGCAGGATGATTTCTCCTTCAGAAATTTTGTTTGCCGACACTGTATCGAAAATCTAGTAGACCCAAGGACCTTTGTCATCAGCGGTCTCTATGAAAGGTACAATGGCGCCACCCATGGTGCATGCCGTATCCTCGCCGTGTAGCACGACCTCTTGTCTTTCCCATCTTTACCATCTGATGTAGGGTGGAGGGGACTGCTTTGGCTGCATGAATCCACGGTCGTCCTAACAGAAGGTTGTAAGAAACTGTGGCATCTAATACCTGGAACTCCATGGTGAATAGGACTGGACCGATAGTCAATTCAAGTACAACATCCCCTATAGTGGCTGTTCCATTTCCGTCAAACCCTCGGACGAAGATTCTATTCTTATGGATTCTTCCGTGGTCGACCTTTAACTGGTTCAGAGTGGATAATGGACAGATATTGGCACTTGAACCGTTATCTACCAATACCTGAATAACTACCGAGTTTTCACATTTGACAGTTAGGTAGAGAGCTTTATTGTGCTCCGTACCTTCCACCGATAGGTCATTGTCTGAGAATGTTACCCTGTTCACCTCGAAAATCTTGTTGGCAATGGTTTCCAGGTGGTTTACAGAGATCGCGTTGGGCACATGAGCTTCGTTCAATATCTTCATCAAGGCCCGACGATGCTCCTCAGAATGGATTAGTAATGACAGCAGCGAGATCTGGGCCGGTGCTTTCCAGAGTTGTTCGACCACAGAGTAGTCATGCACCTTCATCTTTCTCAGGAACTCCTCAGCCTCTTCTTCGGACACAGGTTTCTTGGTTGCAGTCGGGTTGGTTCTTCTTAGCTCCACCGGAGCAAAACACCGACCTGATCGAGTCAGCCCTTGCGCTTCACAACTAACTTCCTCCACCTGTTTTCCTTTGTACATCACCACTGCCTTATCGTATTTCCAAGGCACAGCCTTGCTATCAATCATCGGTAGCTGGAGCACAGGTTTTATGGTGACCAGATCCCTGTACACCCCTTTCAACACAACTGCGGGTGTGGGTGGAGCTCCTGATATTACCAACTTGTTTGGCTCGAGTTTGCTTGTTATGGCGGATGGGATCTTTCCCAATATCACTACTGGCTTGACGCCTTCTTTCTGCGACTGTACCCCGGTTCCTCCACTGGTCGATCCTTCTTTCGGAGCGGCCTGGATCATCATAACTGTCTGTGAAGGTTTTCTCAACTCTCCTCCCTCATACACCAACTCGATCATGTGAGTCTCATGGTGCGCTGGCAGTGGGTTCTGGTTGATGTTAGGAGCCTCCGGTGTCTGGACCTCGATCTTATTGGTGTCAATAAGATCCTGTATGGCATGCCTCAATTTCCAACACTTTTCGGTATCATGCCCCAGCATCCCTGAGCAGTATTCACAACTTATTGATCGATCCAAATTCTGGGGTGGGGGATTTGGTTCTCGAGTCTGGACAGGACTAACCAAACCCAGTTGCCTCAATTTGTGGAACAAAGCGGTGTAGGTTTCTCCCAACTCCGTGAAAGTTCTGTGTTTCCGCAGCCTGTCATTCCTAGCATCTGGATTTCCCCGAAAGCCTGCCCCTGGCGGGTTTCTATACGCCCTTGGTGGAGGATAGGTGTTTGGTGGTGGTGCATACGTGTTCTGGGGAGCTGGCGCACGCCATTGTGGGCGAACCGGAGGCTGAGTGTATGTCTGGGCCTGGTGTACGGAACAATGTGGTTCTCGAGGTGGATAGCAATGTTGTGGTGGGTTGTATGGGTAGTTTGGCCTGTGAGGTCTGGGTTGGTTGTAGTGTGGCTTGCTAGCCCTGGACCAACTGTATGCCTCAATCGTGGCAATTTCTTCTTTCTTTCTTCTTCCTAACGCACCTCCGGAGCCGCTCTGAATAGCTTGGGTCGTGGCCTTGAGTGCCGAATAATTCAAGATTTTGTCAGACCTCAACCCTTCTTCTATCATGACCCCTATCTTGACCACCTCGTTGAAGGATTTTCCAACCGTTGTCACCAAGTTACCAAAGTAGGTTGGATCCAATGTTTGTAAGAAATAATCCACCATCTCTCCCTCTCTCATGGGAGGATCGACTCTGGCCGCTTGCTCTCTCCAGCGGAACCCGAACTTGCGAAAGCTTTCCCCGGGTTTCTTCCCAGTTCTCAATAATGTGAGACGGTCAGGGACTATCTCGAGATTGTATTGGAAATGACCCGCGAAAGCCTGCGCCAGATCATCCCAAGTGTACCATCTACTGGAATCCTGCCTGGTATACCATTCTAGTGCAGGTCCGCTCAGACTTTGGCCGAAATAAGCTATCAGCAGCTCATCTTTGCCGCCTGCCCCTCTCATTTTGCTACAGAATCCCCGCAAATGTGCCATGGGATCACCGTGCCCTTCGTACAAATCAAACTTAGGCATCTTGAACCCAGCCGGGAGTTGGACGTCCGGGAAAGGGCATAGATCTTTGTAAGCTACGCTGACTTGGTTGCCCAATCCGTGCAGGTTCCTGAAGGACTGCTCCAGGCTTTTGAACTTTCTCAATACCTCATCCTGTTCAGGGGCTTTAACCGGCTTTTCAATCTCTGCCGGTACCTCCAAGTGCGGATTGTAGGCTTGTGGTTCGGGGGCATGGAATGTAGGCTCAGGGGGATAGTATTGCGTATCGTGAGCCTGAAACAAAGGCTCACTGGTCGTTCTTTGCAGGGTGGCTGATGTGGGTCCCACAAAAGTGGGAATATTTGGTGTTGGGAGAGGTTTATGGGGTGGTGGAGCTTGGGAATCAAGTGGGCTTCTTTCCTGATGATAACGTGGATTCGGAAGGCTGGTTGAAGGGCCGGAATGAGGGTATTCCGGCATGTGCCCCAGTGGCTCAGGGCTCTTTTGTGCTTTGGCTAGAGCTAGCTGCATTGCATTCATCTCTAGTCCCATCCTTTCAATATTTTCCATCGCTTCTTTTAACAACTGGCTCATCGGCCTTTCTTCCTCGTTACTATTCTCTGAAGTAGTCATGCTTGTTGCTACTGGTCCTTTGGATCTGGTTTGGTAAGAGTGTGTTGCCAGAATTCTTTAACAACTAACTGTCTGGATTCAGACAACAACAAACTTTGTTAGCTTTAGAGCTTAACAGATTTGATCATAACACATAGAGGATGCAATGCTCCTAGGCAGTTAACCATTTCTACTTGCTTTGCTTCAAACAACATGCGTCCTCCCGGCTTGCTCATTTGTCCCTTTTTAACAGTACTTTGGGTAACCCTGTATTTTATTTTATTTTGGTATTTTTCTTTTCTTTCTTTATTAAAGCGGTCGAATCTTATGGGGATTGCCTACGTATCACGTCCCCGCGTGAATCAGACCAGGCGTAGTTCTGCCATAAAGTAAAGACACACAAAAATTCTTTTGGAATCAATTAATTTCATTCTCAAAATTTTGCTATTACAAACTACTTCAAACAAGGAACAGCAATAGTACAGACTCCACAGTTCTTAACCCGATTTGACTAAAAGAAAAGAAAACAACATATGGGAAAGCAACAAAGCCAAATAAACAGGACTCGACCAAATATTAATTCTCCAACTTAGGGGCCCGCGAGGCATCATTCGGCCTTTCCGCGGCCCTTGGCGTGAGGTCCCTCTGCAAGCTCTTCAACTCGTTCATAATCCTGTGGACGCAGCCCATGATGGAAACAAGGAGGGTCTTTCGAGGTATTCGCTCACATGCTAGGCATTTCATGTAGATGTAATGCCCAATCTCGTCAATCCTTCCTCGAATGTTGTCCCTTTCAATGAACAATTGTCTGATTTGTCGGTTCTTCAATCCCAATGCCTGAGCATTGTCGGCAAGTCGATCCTGGAACAACTCCATTTGTCTTTCCATGCAGGCCATCGCGTCGTAACAATGTCTTCTGTTGGCCTGGGCGTCTCGTGCTTGTTTGATGATCCGATCGTGTAAAGTGGAGTTCGCTTCCCTTAATATCCCGATGCTCATTTCATAATCTCTCATGACTTGTTGCAGGCACTACCTTCGAGCCATTGTGCATCTTGCCCATCTGACCTTCATCCTTGCTACGCGTGCTTCTGATTGTTCTAATTCTTCTTGGCTTTGGACGACCTGATTTTTCAAACTTGCTATCAACCTTTCGTCGAAGCGACGTTTCTGTCGGTCAATGTTGCTTTTACTGGCTTGGCGTAGGCGAGCCTTTAGTGTCTGGTTCTCTTGGGCTAGCTTGTTCTTTTCGCCCTGCTCCGAGGCGACTTGCACGTTGTTCTCAAATACAAGCCTCTCGACTTGTTGCTTTAGCTTTCCGATTTCAGCTCGGTAGCCTTCTTCTCTTTTTAACCAGCCCCACTCTGCCTGTGAGGATTCGTCAAAGCCTTGGATGTGAGCTCTCTTAGTTGGTCTCTGATGTTCAAGCTCTCTTCTGTACCACGGGAGGTATTTCGGAGACACTTCGCCCTTAGCCCGATCTCGTACACAGGTATTTACCTTCAAGGTTTGACATTCATTCCAGATCCTCCGAACGAATGCTTCAGGGAACTGCCCACCAGGTCCGATTTCAACCACCTGGCTACTGAGATCTTCTTCCTTCGGGATTACTTGGTATCGTCCCAACTGCCTCAACACCCTGCATGGTGCTTAGGGCTGGATACTTTGGAGACCCATCAACAACAAATAAGATTCGGTGGCTGACATGTGTATAACCTCATCTAGGGGTAGCCACTCGAATGCCCACTCTATCTGGTTTGCTGAAACAGAGCGCAGTAGCGTGACCCATTCGGCGACCCCTTCCGACAATCTGAACCCGTTGATCCTGGCGGGGAACTCTTCTATACAAGTTTTTTGCGACTACCCATATTTCAGAATTTGAGGGCGACATAGATGATCTATCACCTACATTTGCAGTAGTACATTGCATCCCTCAAAGAAACTTCCTCCGGCCTTGCAGATAGTGAGTGCGCGGAAAATTTCTGCATTTATCATTGGTGCCAGAGTGCTTTTTTCTTGTCTGATCAGAGTATTGACTACCCCAGCGATTTGTAAGTTAATTTTTCCATCTTTTCTAGGGAACACCAAAAACCTCAGAAAAGCTATCATAAAAGCAATACATCTGTGTTTTTCCCATTCTAACCGGCTCTCCCCACTGCAGATCTTACTCTCGGGATTGTTGAACCCTTCCAGGTGACCGTATCTGTCGTACAGAAATGCCAAACTACAAAACCCTTTTGATAACTCCGGATTATGTACCGTTCTACGGATCTTTACGATATCCAGGAACTTGTGTATAGTTACGGTCCTTGGTGCAATGAGGTACTGTTCTTTCATAGGGACATTAGGTCGTCCAATATACCCTGCCAATTCCTCCAGTGTTGGGGTGAGCTCGAAGTCTGAGAGGTGAAACACATTGTGTGCCGGGTCCCAAAATGAAATTAGAGCCCTGATAACGTCTCCTCGTGGCTCGATGTCCAGTAATCCAACCAAGTTTCCCAAGTATACTTTGACCGTATCTTGCCGTGATCCTCCCAAGTCGTTCCACCATGTGCGTAAGCCCAGAGGAACTTTGTTTATAATGGCCTCAGATGAACTCCTACTTGTGCTCATTCTGCACATTTATTAAGGTGATTTATTAAGGTGAAAGAAATAACATATGTATATACATACATGGGCATATATATATACATATATATATATATATATATATATACATATATACATATAGATACATATATATATATATAATATTTGGTAAAACAAAATCGGGGAGTTGGACCCGATAAGGCTTGCCTACGTATCCCACATCCGGTGGGAATCAAACCGACGTAGTTCGGGTAATTTAAATGAACAAGCATCTCTTTTTCATTTTTTATTGCAAGACGAACCATTTTTGGAAACAAGGTAAAATAACTCTTTATTTTCAACAAGATACAATGACCTATTTTTTTCAAAAAGACTCATTTTTTCATTTTCTTTTCGACAAACGATTTTCCAAAATAAAGATAAAATAACCTATTTTTCAAACTAAAATAAAATAACTCATTTTTTTTATATTGTTTTTTTATTTTTCCTTAAAATAATCAATTAGCACCTTAACTGTTGTGTCTCTTTTTGTTTCCTTTTTTCCCCTTTTTCCTCTTTTTCTCAACATTCCCAAGGTTCAGAAACCAGTCAACATGCAGGTTTGAAACAAATATTTGTACGCAGCAAGTAAGATGCATCAGGATGGTCTTTTCTGTTTCAGGTTGCTATTCCTAGACGGACCCAACCCCTGTGTTGAGTCCCCTAAGTCAAAATGCACATGATGCAGACAAGCGTTCCTACTAGGGATCCGGCATGAAGTCTTGTTATTCTATGTTCAAAACCTGGGTATTTGTTCTAGACTGTGTACCCGAGCGGACAACTCGAGTCGAGGAGGGGGCTACGTACCGGGGACCCGCGGGGTCGTCCGGCTTTGTAACTTGTCCGGCCTCTTTCTTATTTCAGGTATTGACACTAACAGAATAGGGAGCCTCGACCAGCGAGCTTCTCCCCGGAGGTAAGAAGAGAAGGGTTTCGGCACAGTTTATATGTACAGTTCAAATAATATCAAAGCGGTAAAAGCAGCATTTAGCACATTAGGCTCAAGCATGTAAAAATCAGATAAAACCAAATATAACAATTTATCTAAGCTCGAATTTCTAACCCTGAACCAGTGGTTCTGGGTTAAGTCCCCAGCAGAGTCGCCAGAGCTGTCACATCTCCTTTTTCCGCACCCGCGAGGGTACAAGGGAGTTTTTCCAATTAAAGGACAATCAAAACAAGATTTATTTATTTATTTCAGAGTCGCCACTTGGGAGATTTAGGGTGTCCCAAGTCACCAATTTTAATCCCGAATCGAGGAAAAGAATGACTCCATATTACAGTCTGCGTACCAGAAATCTGGATAAGGAATTCTGTTAACCCGGGAGAAGGTGTTAGGCATTCCCGAGTTCCGTGGTTCTAGCACGGTCGCTCAACTGTTATATTCGGCTTGATTATCTGATTTTATACAAATATGAACTTATGTGCAAATTTTAACTTTTTACCGCTTTCATAATTATTATTATTAAGAATGTGAACATCGCTTAAAACATGTCTTTGGACTGCGTCACATGAAATGCACCCACAATCCGGAACATATTTTATTTGACGTTTTGGGATTTGGATTTGGGTCGCATGAAATGCACACCCGAGTTTAAGAAGGTAAGGTTTATTAAGGCGCGTCCTAAAGAGACTATCGTGTTATTATTTTGGGGAGGCCGTGAAATTCGCTAAATGGCCTTCCTGAATTCTAAGTAATTTTTTTAAAAAATAAGTATTTACTGAGGGCCCCGCAATTTGTATTTTTATTTGGCGAGGCTCATCTCATTCTTATTTTTTAAAAGGATATCCTATAGCGGCTATGTTTTCTTGTCGCATTTGTTCTACCAATTGAAAGTAAAATGATCCTACTCAATTATATGCTTGCAGGTTATTTATAACGGAATTCCGAAAGCCTTTGCAGAATAAGAAAACATGCCCATGCCCGTGGGCAGCTAATTGGACCTCATGGGCCCAAACCCAGCTTATGCAGGATTCGCCAGGCCTGGGCCACCGATTTTTCTGGTGAAGGTCTGCTTGGCCCGTTTCGACTTGGGCTCGGCCTTCGTGAGGTTGAGGCCAGAAACTTGTGTTTTTGTTCTAAAGGGGTGGTTTATCAGTTATAACAGGGCAGTTTATCAAAAGGGAATGAAATTAGCTTAACAATGGATAGCTTTATATGTGACAGACATTTAATGGCATGTTGAACAAAATTGGCTAAAGTCTAATATGTACCCTACTGTACCGTGAATCCTTTTATCTGCCAACCTATATACATAATCTGAAATCAAACTACCATACATTAACATTCACTAAGCATGAGGGCTGCCTCCAGTATCCAAGCAAAAACGTGAACTATTATACATCACATGGTATTTAATATAATAGGCTATGTATAAAATAACATCTTCAACTCTTCTCTTTTGTATTCATGATCGACTTTCAAATTACATTGGTAGTGTATTAGTCGTGTACCTGGTAAGGAAAGCAAAGGAAGAAGGAGAGTAATCAGCTGAGTAGTATGCAACAAACAACAGCAACAACAGACAAACAACAACAACAACACAGCAACAATGCAGTAATAGTCCACAGGCAAACAGCAGCAGTTTCCACCACAAGGAAAACCCAATAGTTGGTCGAGCACCAAACAAACAGTCCCAGAAACAGAGTAATGAACCAGCAGAAACAACAGAGTATTCAATGTAATAACACCAGCAGTTCAACAATCACAAGCAGCTCAACAGGCAACCAACAGCAATTGGCCAAGACAGCTTGACCAACATGCACTCTTATGTAATTTTCAGACAGTGTTTGGTTACAATATTCTGAGACTTTTTGTTTCTTGTTTTTCTCTGAAGACTAAAAAATGTCCCCTTTTAAGTTTTGCAACAGCTCTATTTATAGGCAGAAATGGCAAGCACTCAGCTGCCTTGAACCCCTCCCCTCTTTCCTGCCCATAACTTCCTTTTCTAAACTAATCAAAATATTCCTCATACCCATCCATTCGACAGGCTTTTAGCCTGTATTTTCTGCCCAACAACATGGGCACCCCTTTTTTATTCAATCAGCCCCATGCCAACAAGTTTGGCTCCCCACTATTACCTTATTTTAATCCTAATCCAGTACCCCATTTGTCAGCTCATTTAAACTAATCATTTCTATTCTTTTTTACACCCAAACTACCCTTGTTAAGCCCTGATTATTACTGTCCTAAACCATTGCAGCATCAGGGCCTTTTGAACTTCTGAAAGTTCAAATTCAAGACTGCCCTAGACTGAATCTTTTCAGTCGTTTTCCAATGCAAACAAACCAATTTCAAACAATGTCGGGCATTCAGTCAATGACAGGGTTCAATCAGTCATGTGAAATTATTAGTCCATTTGATCATTTAGTCATAGAAAACTAATTGACGATGTTTATCGAGTCGACTATACTAAATATAATAGGTAATAATCAGTCGTTCATATAAACAACACGTACAGGGTCCCAAATGACTTCAAACAACTTTTGTTCAATTACTGGGAACCTATATGAATTAACTATTTGACGATTAATCTAATTGACGAGCATGTATATCACCAGATGTATTCACATATACAGAAGAACAAACGACCAAATAAAAGGTCTTTGACAGAGATGGAAAAACTTTGACAGAAAAAATATCAAAAATTACCAAACAATCACAACAGAAACATGCTAACAAACTTAATCAGCACGCAAATAAAACATAAAAAGAAAAGAAAAACTTACTGAAAACTTTTAAGAAAAGTCGACCCAGGTCAGAATCAGATTTGGCCTTTTGAAGCCGAACAGACTTTAATCGGGGTGTTCTCAACCGAGAACACCCTGATTGAAGTCTATTAGACCCCAAACCCTCTATGAAACAGGTCAGATTCCCCAGGTTCTGGTGTTCTAGGGTTTGGATCTTCAGATTTAAGATTCTAGGAGTTGTGGGTAGATTCGGACCAAACCAAGCTTGGTTTGGTCACGAGGGAGGTCAGGGGAGTGTCTGGTACGAATATGGTATGGTTTGGTGTAGATCGAGTTTTGTCTCGAATCTTCCAATGAAGATTCGAGAAGGTGGAGGAGGATTCGAGGCTAGGGGATAACAGATTTGGGTTCGGGGTGGTGAGATGCATCAAGGGTGTTAAGGGGGTGGTCACCGACATCCTTGCCGCCGGGTTCTGGTGAAAGGGAAGCCATGGCGGCTGCTAGGGTTTCGGGGGTTTGGGATCCCTTCTGAGAGAGACGAAGGAACGGGGGTGGGTGTTCGGATAGTGGGGCGGGGTAGAAGGGTTAGGTTTATATATGCCTTGGAGGTTTAGATCCTGGCCGTTGGATCAAATGAGATCTAAGGCCAGGATCTATTCACTTAAGAAAGACGGTGTCGTTTGGGTGTGATGGTGGGTGAGACCGAGTAAGGCTGGATCGGGTCAAAATTTGACGGGTTTAGGGGAAAGCCAGGGTCCGTTGGATCAAAGGGGTTGGACGGCTCAGATCAACTTGCCTGAAACGGCGTCGTTGAGGTGAAGTGAGCAACCTGATCAGGACCGTTCGTTTGAGTCAGATCAACGGCTCCAATAGGGACGCTGATACGGCGTCGTTTGAGTTAGTGCTTGGGCAGGCCTGACTTGGACTGGACCTGTGTGCCGGTGTTGGGCCTCATTTTGGGGCCCAATCTGATTTTCCACAACCATTTTTCTTTAAGGACCAAATTTAAACAAAATTCTTAAGTAAATTGTAAAACTTAGAAAAATTAACAAATAAAATTACACACATATTGGTTAACCCCTATAACAATTATCACAAGATTTAACATTAAGTACGACTCACTAAATGACAAGACATATATTTTTTTGATTTTCTTTTCTTTTGGAGTAATTCTCGTGAAGCAAAAAACACGTGCTTACAAGTCCCTTTTCCTGTCTCCAATAGTCATCCAAATTTGGATTCTTTTCTTTATTCTCAAAATCCTTGCATTTCATTGCTGTTAACTTTACTTCTTTAAAGCTCTACCAAGTTTAGCCTTGTAAGAAGGAATTTCAAAGCTTACTACCAGTTTCGGAATTGCACAAAGCAAAATGCAGCTAGAACATGCCAAAGATGATATGATGAAAAATGGGACCTATAACGTAAGCAAAAGTTAAAACTGTGGAATGGTTCAGTAATGTCGTGGGAGATGTACGGTTTCAGGCAGAAAGGTCAGGAGGGGAAAATAGCAGTTGGGGATCTTGCAGTTAAGGATCAGTTAAAAGGTCAAAACAATCTTTTTCGATCAGTTCTAGGCAGTTGGACGAAGCAAAGAATGGCAAAGAGAAAACCACCTCCAGCAAGAATGCCACGATGAACCACCACGTTTTAAACTGATGAAATTTTCTTTGATTTGAAACAGGGGAAAAAATGGCATTTGTTTTGGGAAATCATCCGTAGGAAGAGTAAGTACCAGGCAGAATTGATTGCGGAAATTCTCAGGACCCTCCTGGAAAATAGGACTTAGTTTAAAATTCAAAATAATCATGAGTAGCGGAATTTGGCATGAGTGTACCCTAGAAGATTATAAGTGGAACTTTGAAGTTTGTATGTTTGAGATACACTTTGGACATTACCCCATGAGAACAAAGATTCTGACTTATCTTCTTTCCCAGATTAATGATTATGATTTTCTGTTTCCTCAACATTTTTCCCAAGCAGAAACGCCATCTTTTTCCGCCTTTTCCAAATTTAGTCGGAAATTTTCAGGACCCTCATGTAAAATGGGACCTATTTTTTTTTTTAAAAAAAAATCAAAACAATCATAAGTAGCATGAATATACCCCAGGGAATATAAGTTGGTTTCAAAGTTTGCATGTCTAAGATAGGATGTAATTAGGAGTTTTCAGGACCCTCGTGGATAATGGGATAACTTTAAGACCCTCTTAGATAACAAGATTTAGCGGAAGTCACACACCTTTAGAAGATATAACTTTGATTTAAAATTGTCGTTTAGGTAAGAATTGTCAGGACCCCCTGGATAATGGGACCTAGCTTTCGAATTCTTAGTAATATTTGGTAATATGATTAAGTTTAACACTCGCAAATGTGCCCAACCTCCAAACGAGGGCAGAAAGTTTTCTTTGTTTTATCTGTTTCGTTGAAGTCAGGAGCCCGCCTGGAGAGCAGGGAATACTTTCAAGTGCAGAAATCAGGAGCCCACCTGGAGAGCAGGTAATACATTCAACTTCAGCAGTCAAGAGCCCGCCTGAAGAGCAGGGAATACATTTCAAGTTAGCAGTCAGGAGCCCGCCTGGAGAGCAGGGAATACATTCAAGTTCAGCAGTCAGGAGCCCGCCTAGAGAACAAGGGAGTACAATTCAAATTTTAGTTTTCAAGTTCTTATTGATATTTGGTAAAGTGATTCGTTTTACACTTACATATGTTCCCAGATACTCAAACTGGGGCAGAAAAATTTCCTTTGTTTTCATCTATTTTGGTTGAATTCAGGAGCCCGCCTGAAGAGCAGGGAATACATTTCAAGTTAGCAGTCAGGAGCCCGCCTGGAGAGCAAGGAATACATTTCAAGTCTAGCAATCAGGTACCTGCTTGGAGAACAGGGAGAAGCAGTTCAAGTTTAGCAGTCAGGAGCCCGTCTGGAGAGTAGGGAATACATTTCAGTCTTTACATTTTTCAAGGTTTGAAGTTGGGAGCCCGCCCATATAACAGAGGAATACATTAAAGTTTGAAGTCAGTAAAGCGGAGGGTTACAACAAAAATCCCCAGCAGAAATCAGAAGGAAGACCACAAGTCGAGCCAGAAGTAAAGAAACAGCAGAGGAAGCACAAATCGACAAGGCAACATCAGTCATAAGATCAAGTTTGGATATAAATCTTTGTAAAGCATAGATTATAGCTTAGTCTAGCTTCTTCATTTTTGCCATGGTGTAATAAGGAGGTCAGTAGGCAGTATCAGCAGCAGTAACAGCAAAACCGCAGCTTCATGGTAGTCCCAGCTACCAAAACTTCCCGAACTACATTGACCTGATTCCTTTATAGCCAAGGATATGTAGGAAACCTTTGAAGCAGTTTCGGTCAAATCTTTCAAAAATGCTTCCCCACGGAGTATTCAAACAGGCAAAAATTGCTCGTATCCGCTCACTATATCTTTGCACGAAAACTCTTCATGTTTCCGGACAAAGAGGGGCAGCTGTGAGCACGCGATTTTTTGCCTCATACGAATTACTCCAAAAGAATTCCCAAAATTAGATCTTTTCTTTATTTATGTGTTATTTTTAGGAATTATTGTGTGATTTCCCTGATTGTTCACATATATTTGTGTGCATGTTTAATTTTGTTAATGCATTAAAAATACAAAAATATAGCATTTTCATTTGAGATTTGATTTTTACATTTTTTGGAATTAATTAATAATTAGATGTTTTACAAAAATAAAAATTCAAAAAAAAATATAACATATTTTTGTAATTTTAGTCAAATTGTGTGATTTTCTTTTAATTTGGCATTTAATTATTTGTGATAATTATTAATTAGAATTAATTAGTATTTTTAAGTTAATTTGGGGTTTTATAATTAATTAGGATTTTAGTTTTAATTGTTGAAAAAAAAAGGAAAAGAAAGTTGAAAAGGAAAAGAGAATAAGAAGATGAAAATCTGGTTGGGCCAATTTAGCCAGGCCCAAAACCAAAACTCAGCCAAACCCACTGAGAATAAGAAGAGAAAAATCTTATTGGGTCAATTTACTAATTGAGAAGCTTCTAATAGTGGTAGGGTAGTATTTGCATTATTAAATTAATTAAAAGCACTAATTGAGTGGACAATTAAGTGGATGATTAAAGAAATAAAAATTTGAATTGGTAGTGGAAAATGCACTAATTTAATGCCCATTTAAGGGAGCTGAAAATCAGATTAGAGAGGAAAAAGAAAGAGGGGGGCGGAGAGAGCGGTATACACTCGATATGCACTCTGGATACACTGGATATACAGGGGCTGAGAACTAAGAAAACTTGGAAGAGATTCTGAGAGAAGGAGAACATTCAAAGAGGGTATAAGGCTAGGAAATTCGGAGAGGAAAAAATAAAGAAGGTGGCGGAGAGAGCGGTATACACTCGATATACACTCTGGATACACTAGATATACAGGGGCAGAGAGTTAAGAAAACTTGGAAGGGATTCTAAGAGAGATATAGGAAGAGAGATACACAGAAATAGATACAGAAAAAAAAATCAAAAACGAATGTAGAATTTCAGAAAAATGCACTGTTTCATTGAGTCATTTGGTATTTTCTGAAGTTTTCTTCTAGTATGGAAGCAATTCCTGGTTAGCTGATAATAAAAAGGGTTTAAGGTGAGTCGGGTTTGAGGTCTGCTGATTCACTAAGATTGAAATTAGGGTCTGACTATTGTATCACATCCCTTGGTTTCAAAATTAATCTGCTGGTTTATTTTCAGGTGTTGAATACTACTGTTGCTATTGGTTACTGCTGATACCTCATTTTTCTGCTTCCTTCTTTCATTTCCAGGTGCACACTTGAACTCAAATTGATGTAGCTTTGAGATGAACATGAAATGAAAGTACTCAGACATTTGTTTACTGGATGATGCATGTTTGGACGACTATACATTTGTAGTTAAGTAGATATTAATGATATGTAATTGTGTAGTGTAGTCTAATTGAATTTATATTCACATGAAACTCGGATTGCGTAATTTGTACCTAATTGGACTGTTTGGGACTGTTAATTTGTGGTTATCTAGTTGTAGCCTTAGTATAGCTTAGAACTTGCTTTAGTTTAACGGTTTTGTTTTAAAAAATAAAAAAAAACCCAGAAATAGTTTGGGTATTGCAATTGATTTTGAGATCAGCGTATGATATCCACATTAATTTTAATTTCAAGCTGAAGAGACGTCTCAAACAACTTTGTATTGCAGTAGCTAAGATCAGTAGATTAGTTACTCATATCAACATCTGCGTTTCATTAAGTAGTTTAGTTTAGCTGTATGATGATTAGATGTGAATAAAGTGTGAAGTTAGGCTATTAACCTGTTCGTGTTAGTGTAAGTAAAATCTCGTAATTAAGTTGCTTAGCCTGCTCATCTGAGGTTTATATTCATGACTATTTTTGTTAAAATTCAATTCACGTTTCCCAGTTTGTTTTGCCTTTAGTAATATCCAGAAGTTCACTAGTAGGTAAATAGATAAGAAAAATCTGAATTTTAGAATATAAATCCAATCCAGTCGGTTTAGACGTCTAGCTGTTTTGAATTTTATTGAGATGAGCATATGAGTATGTCAAGTGTTGATTTGAATAAATGTGAAATAGCTCCATCATTTGCAAGTTAATAAGCCTGAATGTCAAGTGTGGGCCTGAATGAAGTCTGTCCGAAGCCCAACTTGAGTTTTGACTGTGTCTTATTCTTACTGAGCTGAGCTTGAAGCCCAAGGGAATTACTGAAATTTTGAATAAAAGTCAAGGACGTAAGTATATTAGTTCTTGAACAATACTAATTAATTAGGGCTTTTTCTGTTATTATTAGAGACAAACTAAGTAGAAAATTGTAGTTTGCTTTAGGTTGGCCTTTAAATAATAAATGAGGCGAGCCCTGCTAAACAAAAATGCATAAATTGCGGGGTCCTCTTAAATGTCTATAATAAAATACTTAGAATTCGAGATGGGCCATTTAGCGAATTTCACAGCCCTCCCCAAAGATAATAATGTATTAGTCACTTTAGGTGCGCTTTTAATAATTTACCTTCTTAAACTCGGGTGTGCATTTCATGTGACCCAAATCAAATCCCAAAAACGTTGAATAAAATATGTTCAGGATTGTGGGTGCATTTCATGTGACACAATCCAAAGATACGTTTTAAACGACGTTCAATTTTCTCTGAAAATAATTGAATAAAAGCGGTTGAAATCTAAAATTGGCACATAGGTTCAACATGTATTAAAATCAGATAAATAAGCTGAATATGACAGTTGAGCGACCGTGCTAGAACCACGAAATTCGGGAATGCCTAACACCTTCTCCCGGGTTAACAGAATTCCTTACTCGGATTTCTGGTTCGCGGACTGTTAAACAGAGTCATATTTTCCTCGATTCGGGATTCAATCGGTGACTTAGGACACCATAAATCTCCCAAGTGGAGACTCTGAATTTCTTAAAATAAATCCCGTTTCGATTGTCCTTTAATTAGAAAAACTCCCTCTACATATACCCTTTTCCGGGGTGTAGTTGAAAAAGGAGGTGTGACAAGACATATAGAGAAAATATGTACCATTTATCAGTTCATCAACATAATAGGCATATAGAGAAGATATGCTTACAAGAGCATGTACACAATTCTAGAGCTAACATATAGAGGAGATATGCAATGAAAATCATGTTTACACCCAAGGATTTTGCATATAGAAAAGATACCCAAAACCCAACACTAATCGGTTTTCCATAACCGTGTGTACATCATCAAGGATAAACATGAGAGGAAAACCCTAAGGGGATGGATCATTATCCACACGTTGCACAGGAAACTCACTGCCATAATCATAACAACTGCACAGACAACTCACGTGCCATATTCAAATCAACCCGAATAGATAACTCACGTTCTATCAAACTAGTCCGTAACACATAACACATATACAAGAATGCATGTATACAGTCAATGGATATCAAATCACATACTTCTCGAGTGATA
This sequence comes from Nicotiana sylvestris, assembly GCF_000393655.2. Classification (NCBI taxonomy): domain Eukaryota; kingdom Viridiplantae; phylum Streptophyta; class Magnoliopsida; order Solanales; family Solanaceae; genus Nicotiana; species Nicotiana sylvestris. The sequence continues at coordinate 83,061,385 of NC_091062.1, read as the reverse complement.
AAATAGCATTCCACAGTATGCATATGCAAAATGTACGACTATAGCTCATATTAGGCATTTATGCCACACTAGAGAAAGTATCATGTTCAAACAGGAACAAAAACCTAGACATGATCTGTAGCATGGTTCACGAGGTTACATAGTCATACAAAAATAATAAGCATGATAGCAAGAATCACAATATCCAAAACAATGCATAATATAGCCTAAGGACTAACCCGAACATGGATGAACCTAGTGATCGGACATGGGCTCGACCCCTCGCATGTACACCACCCCTAGCACATAGCCAATATCAACAGTTCAAGAAACTATTCCCTCAACCAAAGGTAGGCAAGATACTTACCTAAAATGAGCCAAATCAACACCCCAAAAATTCCTATCCTTGCGAATCGAACTCTAACGGCTCGAATATAGACAAACAACACATTATGATATCAAATAATTCTAAAGGAAATAATTGTGGAGCATAAAGGCTCAATCTTAATCAATTACACAAAGTCAACCAAAAGGTTAGTCAGGGCATGCTTCCTGAAATCCAACCAAACACTCAAATTTCGACTTCCCGTTCGAACAAGATTCCAATTATATAAGTTTCATCTAAAATCGACTCCAAATCGGGGTTCAAATCTCAAATATTCACTTTCCAAAAACTATTCCAAAAACCCAAATTTTCTCTTTCAATTTCATGTTTCAAATGTACAAATCTACGTTGAAACAAGATCTAATATCAACATCAAGTAGAAATCAGTTACCATCAAAAGTACGGTAAAATTCCCTCCAAAAATCGTCTCTAGCCGAGCTTCAAATTTTGAAAAATGAGCAAACCCTTGAAATATAGGATCCTCCCAGCAATTCTGCATATGCGTGCCTGTAGGTGGCATCCAGATTTGTGCATTTGCCACCATCTCTCAACTGGCCAATCCTCGAAGGTGCAGAAACACTTTGCAGATGAGATGTCTGCATCTATGGACTTTCCTCACAGAAGCTACCCAACTTCATACAAGCAACCAGTGCCTAACTGGACTGCTCTTCGCATCTACAAACCCCCTACTCTCAGGTGCGACTTCGCACCTGTGCACCTTATCTCTGCAAGTGCAATGCACCAGCATTAGACATGCCAACAAACACCAAAATGGTTCAGAACCCATCCAAACATACCCAAGCCCTCTGCGACCCTGTCCAATCATACCAACAAGTCCTAATAACTCTCCCAAACCTATTCAAAGGATCAGAATACTGCAAAATAATATCAAAACCAAGAATCGTCGATCAAAACACAAATTGAACTTCTCTTAAGTTCAATAACTTTCAAGCTTCAAACCAAGCGTCTAATTCAAGCCTGACTAATTCGGATTACATCCAAACTTTGCACGCAAGTTCCACATGATACAACAAACATATTCCAAGTACCAAAGCAACAAACGGAACTCTATATCATCAAAGTCAACTCCCGGTCAATCTTAGGAACTCTTCAAATCTTCAAATTGCCAACTTTTGGCAAATAGTGCCAAAACATCTTGAATCTCCAAATCTATGTTCGAACATATGACTAAGTCCAAAATCACCATACAAAGCAACTATAACCATCAAATTACCAATCCAAGATCGTTTACATAAAAGTTAAACCTTGATCAACTCTTACAACTTAAGCTTCCAAAATGAGACTAATTGTCTCAATTCACTCCAAAACCTTCCCAAAGCCAAACCAACTGTCACGGCCCAATTTTCCACTATAGGCCGTGATGGCACCCAACGTCGCCGCTAGGCAAGCCAACGGTGAACTATCCATTTAATTGTTCATTTTAATATTTTTAAAGTCATTGATTTTATTTAATAAAGAAACTTAGAGTAACTGACCGTAATGATATAAAACATAAAATAAATATAAGAGTAAAGTAGCGAAATTAATAGACAAAAACCATGAATATCTACTAGAAATTCCCAAAATCTAGTATCACAAGTGCACGAGCAAACTAGTAGATATATAAAACATACTACAACTACTATTTGAAATAAGATAGATAGAAAAAAAGTAAATACAACAAGAGGAGATCCAGGTGTTGCAGAATATTCCCAGGATCGAAATCCTAAATGGGACTCGATAGCACCAAAGTCTACTTCAAACTAAATTTAACGAACTTAAAAACCTTTAATACGCCAACTTTCAACATTAAGCATTGAAACGCTTCCGAATTACTCGAAACTCGATCCGAACACACGCCCCATGTCCAAAATCATCACACAAACCTATTGGAATAATCAAATTCTGGTTCCGAGGTCTTTTACTCAAGTCAAACTTGACCATCGTATGCCATTATTAACGAACTAAGCATTCCGATTGCAACACAAACCCTTCCAAAACCAAACCAACCATCCTCGCAAGTCATAATACAGAGAGTCTTAATTAAGGGAATATGGATCTAGAAAGAAAACGACTGTTTTGTCCTTGAACAGGTCTAGAATCATACTTGGAGTGCTGAATAATTATGGATATCTTCTTCGCGTGTCCTCCTCGGTCTCCCAAGTCGCCTCCTCGAATAGTTGATCCCTCCACTAGACCTTTACCACAGAGATCTTCTTAGACATCAACTGGCAAACCTGCCTGTCAACAATGAAATCTGTCTCCTCCTCATAACCTAAGCTCTCATCTAGCTAGACCATGCTGTAATCTAACATATGCGACCTATCGATATAGTACTTCCGGAGCATAGACACATGGAAAATCGGATGGATTCTCGATAGACTGGGAGGCAAAGCAAGCTCATAAGAAACCTCCCCAACTCGTCTCAACACCTGAAATGGGCCAATAAATCTCAGATTCAGCTTGCTTTCTTTCCGAACCTCATGAAACCCTTCATCGGTGAGACTTTTAAGAGAAATTTCTCGCCCACCATAAAGGATAAATCACGCACTTTCTGATCCACGTAACTCTTCTGCCTGGACTGTGCTGTGCGAAGTCATTCCTGAATCAACTTTACCTTCTCCAAGGCACCCTTCACTAAATCAATGCCATATAATCTAGCCTCGTTAGACTCAAACCATCTGATGGGCGAACGACATTGCCAACCATATATCGCCTCAAATGGAGCCATCTCGATGCTGGACTGATTACTGTTATTATAAGCAAACTTAGCTGAAGGCAAGAATCGATCCCACTACCCTCCGTAGTCAATCACACATGCTCTGAGCATATCCTCTAGAATATGAAATGTCTGCTCTGACTTCCCTTCGGTCTGCAGATGAAAGGATGTGTTGAGCTCTACCCGGTTACCCAACTCGCTTTGTACTTCTCTCTAGAAATGCGAAGTGAACTGAGGGCCTCTATCAGAAATGATGGAAACAGTCACCCAATGCAACCAAGCAATCTCCTGAATATAAATCTTGGCCAATCTCTCTGAGGAGTACATAGTCACTGTAGACACCTGATTTTTGACCCTCCCCGAGAATGTTCACATTTTTAGCATAAATATGTAATTTAGGCCTAATATAGCTATTTTGACTATTTTTGCTTTATTTCGTCGCAAAAAAAAGGAAAATTACAAAAATATATATATAAATTTTAGTTTATGTATTTATCATAAACTTGAAAAAATACAAAAATTGTACTTTATTTTGTACTTTATATAATTTCGAAAATTACCAAAAATATGGTTCTATTAATGTTTTATAGTCATTTTAATTTTGAAAAATACGAAAATGTTACTTTATATTTTATCTTTATATTAAAAAACGAAAATTACCAAAAATATAGTTCTATTAATGTTTTATAGTCATTTTAATTTTGAAAAAAATACGAAAATGTTACTTTATCTTTTATCTTTATATTAAAAAAAACGAAAATTACCAAAAATATAGTTCTATTAATGTTTTATAGTCATTTTAATTTTGAAAAAATACAAAAATGTTACTTTATATTTTATCTTAATATTTAAAAAACGAAAATTACAAAAAAATAGTTTTATTAATATTTTGTAGCTATTTTAAATCTTGAAAAAATATTTAAAAAGATATAGTTTTGTTTAAATACTAGTCTTATTTTTTGGTAGTTATTTTGCTTACATAGGACTAGTTAAGCAACGTGTTCCTATTTCTCGGGTCCGGGCAAAAGAATAATATTCGGGTTCAAATCACCCGCTTTTAGGCCTAATTTCGGACCTAGCCCATAATAATCCGAGTCCACCACACATGAGGGGACACGCGTGGGGAACACGGACGAAACACGATACACGGGGAACACCACCACGCGTGGGGGACACAAGTCTCGAACCCCACCACGCGTGGGGCTCATTTGTCTTGGCAAAAACTATACAAATGCACGGACAAACAAGCCAAAGAGGAGGACTTTGGAATTTTTTAAGAACAAAGACACTGTTGATCTTCTTCTTCAAAAAGAAGAGAAGAAGAAGAACGAAAACAACCCTAACCACCTGCTTCCACCTCCGTCAAACCACCCAAACAACCACCCCTTCTTCCTCCTCCATCACCACCGTCGACAAACCACCATTGTTACCCAAACCAGTCCGGCAGCAGCGTCGTCAACCCGTCAGCAGACCTCACCTCGTCGTAACTAAAACCAGTCGCGACAGTGACGACCATCGCCTTCCTCCTCCTTGAATCCGCCATTGTTGCCGTTACTAGCTCCGTCCTCGACCACTGCCCCGACGACACTGCTGTTCGTCGTCACTGACCCTCCGCCAACGTCCAAACACCATGTCCAAACCAGGCGCACCCCCGTCGCAACGAGCTCCCTCCGTCGACCACTGCCCCAAACACCACCATAACACCACCACCAAACAGAGTTCTCCACCTCCAGCCATAACCAGTCGCACCCCCCAACGTTTGAAGCACCAGCAACCTTTCGTCGCCACCCTCTCACGTCCAAACTCCAACCATCGCCACCAACCTCACGTCCAAGCACCATCACTAAACTCCGACGTCGCCAAATGACCCCCAGTCCAGCGACGCCTCCCGCCTTGAACCACTGCCCAAACGACCCCTTGCAAGCTTGCAACCAGTAGCCGCGTCGACCACAGCCCCAAACGACCCTCTATAGCTGTTTCCTCCTCATATCTAGACAATCCTTGGTTGTTGACAGTTGTGGGTCCGAGCTTTCTATTTCCATCGAGGTCGTCTTTAGTTCATCGAGGTCCGGTACGTCGAGGCGTTTGTCCGAGGTTCCGTCGTTGTTCAGTGAGATCCGGCTTGAGTTCCGTCGGGGGCGCTATTTGTCGTTCTAGGTTTGTCGAGGTTCGAAGGTTAGTGTTCTTCGTCCTTTGTTTCATTTCGTTCGATTCGCATATTATGGTTTAAGATGAATGTCAACAATGCAATTTTTGTCGTTTTTGTTAAAAATGTTCATCTTATGATTAGTTACTGCATATGCTTAAAGTAAATGTGAGAACATATTGTGAACTTAAGTTTTTGTACGAGAATGTCTACTTCTATGCATATATTTGTGTTTATTAAGGGAACAATTTGACATCCAGTGATTTGTTGCGAACATATGTGCTCGCATATATTATGTACTCTCGGTGTAATGGGTATGTGAACGTCTGAATGAAAAAATCATGACTACTAGCGTTTAAACCTTATTTCTCATTTGTTAGTAATGGAAGTTGGGTTTAATAACAATAACAATACGTTAGCAAAGTTAGGAATAATAGGAACCCTATTAAAATTCTTAGAATTCGGGACAGGCCGCTTAGCGAATTTCACGGCCTTTCCCAAAATAACAATACGCTAGTTGCTTTAAGCGCGTATTTAATAATGTTACCTTCTTAACTCGGGTGCACATTTATGTGACCCAAATCCAAGTCTCAACGGAGTCGAAATGTGTTTCTAATCACGGGTACATTGATTGTGACGTGGTCTGAGACGCATTTCCATAACGTTGCAAATTCTTTTTAAAAAAAAATAATAATAATAAGATGAGGCGAGCCTCGCCAAATAAAAGGGACAAACTGCGGGGCCCTCACAAAATATATGTATTAAATACTTAAATTCCGGGATGGGCCGTTTAGCAAATTTCACGGCCCTACCCCAAAAATAATAATGCGCTAGTTGCTTTAGGCGCGACTTTAATAATGATATCTCCCTAAATTCGGGTGCACATTTATGTGACCCAAATCCAAATCTCAACCGAGTCGAGATATGTCAATAACCACGGGTGCATTGATGTAACGTGGTTCGAGATATGTTTTCACGACGTTGCAAGTCCTATAAAAATAACAGTGAATGATAAAAGCGGTTAAAAGATAAAATTGGCACATAAGTTCACATTTGTATAAAATCAGATAATCAAGCCGAATATAACAGTTGAGCGACCGTGCTAGAACCACGGAACTCGGGAATGCCTAACACCTTCTCCCGGGTTAACAGAATTCCTTATCCGGATTTCTGGTACGCAGACTGTAATATAGAGTCATTCTTTTCCTCGATTCGGGATTAAAATTGGTGACTTGGGACACCCTAAATCTCCCAAGTGGCGACTCTGAAATAAATAAACAAATCCCGTTTCGATTGTCCTTTAATTGGAAAAAACTCCCTTGCACCCCCTCGGGTGCGGAAAAAGGAGGTGTGACAGCTCTGGCGACTCTGCTGGGGATAACACCCAGAACCAATGGTTCAGGGTTAAGAATTCGAGCTTAGAATAATTGTTATTATTTGGCTTTATTTATTATCTGATTTTTACATGTTTGAGCCTAATGTGCTAAATGCTGCTTTTACCGCTTTGATATTATTTGAACTGTATATAAATTGTGCCGAAACCTTTCTCTTCTTACCTCCGGGGATGTGCTTACTGGTTGAGACTCCCTATTCTGTTAGTGTCATACCCTGAATAAAAGAGGCTCGGAAAGTTTCTAAGCCGGCTGGCCTTTTGGTTCCCGGAAAGGAGCTCCTTCCTCAGCTCGAGTTGTCCGCTCGGGTACACTGTCTAGAACACCGACCCAGGTTTTTGAACATAGAATAACGTGACTTCATGCCGGATCCCTAGTAGGAACGCTTATTTGCATCACGTTGCATTTGACTCAGGGGACTCAACACAGGGGTTGGGTCCGTCTAGGACTAGCGACCTGATATGAAAAGGCCATCCTGATGCATCCTATTTGTTTTCCGTGCATTTATTTGTCTCGTACCCGCATGCTGACCGGTGTTTGAATATTATGAATTTTGTGAAATTGAAAAAAAGGGAAATAACGGTTAAGGGATTAATTGTTTATTTTTGAAAAAAACCAATACCCAAATACTGTCAAAACTCTGCCGAAATTTTGAGAAAATGAAAAAAAAACGTCTTATTAGTTTGTTTTATTAAAAGCAAAGGAAAAATAGAAAAATTGTTGTTCTGTTTTGTTTTTCAGAAAAATATAGAAATATATAGTTTGTCTTGTTATAAAAATAATTTTTTTTTAAAAAAAGTCTTATTTTAAAATGGTTTTTTTTATGAAAATTCAAAAAATAATAATAATAAAAAAGAGTTTTTCATTATTTGTCACAAATATATACATGTATATATATATATATATATATATATATCCAAATTTTTTTTTCCAAAAAATATATATATGTCTTTATTTGTTGCAAAAATATTTGTCTTGCCAAAAAGTTTAGAAAAGTTTTTAGACTCCCAATTTTCAAAAACAAAAAAAAAGATCCAAAAATATTTTCCATTATTAACTTCTTTAGAAAGTCTTTTAATTATTATTTTTTTTAAAAAAAAAATGTATAATAAGAATAAAAATCCGAAAATGTTTTGATTCTTCTTTCAAAATTGAAAAGAAAATGCAAAATTCAAAAAAAACATTTTAGAAGCATTTCTTTTATTAAAGGGAAAATTCCAAAAAAATATATTCTTCTTTTCTTTAGAATAAAAAATAATGCAAATGAAAATTCAAAAAATATATCTTAGAAGTGTTTCTTTTAAAAAGAAAATCAATCAAAAATCAAAAATATACTTCCTTTCTTCTTTTAAAGTAGTTCTTTCACAAATTCAGAAAAAAAAGTTAGTTCATCTACTTATTCTTGATTACCCGAACTACGCGGGTTTGATTCTCACCGGGTGTGAGATACGTAGGCAACCCTCATCGGGTCCAACCCCACCTTTTTGCTAAAAACCAAAAACAAATAAAAAAAAAAGAAAAAAAAATGTCAAATATTTTTAATTTTGTCGTAAATAAGTCTAGCGATGTAACTTCCCCCTTTTTACAAAAAAAAATAGGAAAAACAAATATGTCAAATTTTAATGGTCATAAAGAAGTCGGGTGCCGCTGTTTTATCAAGACATAGCCGAATGTTCCCGAAAGGGACGCCGGAAGGCTGACTTTGCATAATCAGCCACCTTTGGGTCATTTTTAAGACTTGGTCCAGTCGACCCACATAGCCTTAAAAATCTTCGTCCCCGAGGCATTGAAAGGCCGTGTTTGCAATGTTGAATTTTCTATTTTTGAAAAATGATAAAAGAGTCATAAACAAGTCCGGGTGATGCCGCTTATGTCAAAAATGGCCAAATGTTCCCGAAAGGAACTCCGGAAGGCTGCCTTGGTACAGACGGCCACCTCGTTTTTTTCCTCACACAACCTTAAAAATCTTCGTTCATGAAGTGCTGAGAGGTCGTGTTCAGAAATCCTTTTGAGAAAAATCGCATATATTTTTGTTTTTATCAGAATAAGTTTCGTTTGTTAAAATCTTATTAATAAATGTGCAGAATGAGAACGACTCCAAATGAACCCTTTTCAATCATGAATAAAATCCCCCTCCAATTGCGGCTCTGGTGGAATGATTTAGGCAAAGAAGGGCATGACGAAATCAAGAAGTATCTGAAAGGCCTTACGAGTTTGTTGGATATCAGGCCACGAGGAGATATCATAAGGGCACTAGTCCCCCACTGGGATCCTGCGCACAATGTCTTCCATTTCTCGGACTTTGAACTTACCCCAACTTTAGAAGAAATAGCAGGGTATATCGGCAGCGCTGAGACTCCTTTGAGGCACAAATATCTGATTGCTCCAAGAGCTGTAGCAATACACCGGTTTCTGGACTCCTTAAAGATAGTCAGAACAATTCATAACCCTGACTTGGCAAAAGGTTTTTGCAGCATGAGTTTCATATATCAAAGATATGGTCACATAGGAGGATTCGACAAGCCAGAAAACCAGTTGTGCAGCAAAAGTAATCGTCAAAAGTGGGAAGAACATAGACGGATTGCTTTCATGATAACTTTCTTAGGACTACTAGTATTCCCAAGAAAAGACGGGAATATTGACATAAAGATAGCAGGGGTCGTCAGTACGTTGCTCACACAGAGAGATAGTACGTTGGCGCCCATGATAGTATCTGATATGTTCCGGGCTCTCACGTCTTGCAAAGCCGGAGGAAGCTTTTTCGAGGGTTGCAATTTGTTGTTGCAAATGTGGATGACCGAACACCTATGTCACCGAGCCCAGTTTCTGAGCCATGGATCCGCTGAAAAGACCTGCATAGAGGAGTTCTATACCAGAGTTAATGAGACCTACCTACCGGAAGGAGTCACAGCATGGACCTCATATTTCCATACCCTCAACGCCAGTCAAATACAGTGGGCGCTAGGATGGTTACCGATCGACGAAGTCATATACATGCCAGCAGCCAGGCCCCATTTTCTCTTAATGGGACTTAAGAGCATTCAACCATACGCGCCGCATCGGGTTTTAAGGCAACTTGGGAGGTATCAGATAGTGCCGAAAGACGAGGATCTGAGCATCCAGGTAATCGAGATCAGTCCCGACGGCCAGTTTCCTGAAGCAAGGGTTCGTCAAATTTGGAGCCAATGTCAATACTTAGAAGCAAATACTTGTGTAATGAATCGGGCAAAAGGGGAAGTTTCGCCCGGGTATCAGGCCTGGTACAAAGGGGAGACATCATCTGGAAGGCCGACCAAAAGACCTCACCTGCAAGAATTTGCCAAATCTTCACAAGAGCAGTGGGGCTGGTTGGCCAAAGAGCGGGAATATCTTGCCGAAACAGGCAAACTGAAGCAACAAGTTCAGGATATGAGGTTTGAATGCCAATTACAGTCTGCTGCCCACAAGGGAGAAAAGAACAGATTAATCAGAGAAGGCGAGATCCTCAAAGCTCAGATCCGGAGGATGAAAAAGGAGGCTGATAACCAGCTGAGAAGCCGGGCGGATAAAAGATTGATAGCGGGGTTAAAGGATCAGGTTGCGGAATGCCAGGAAGATTTGGAAAGAGCCAAGGCTAGCACAGCAAGATTGCGGACCAAGTGGGCAAAGGGTACAATGGCCCGGAGGCAGCGCCTGCAACAAGTCATAAGGGATTATGAACTGAGCATCGGGACATTAAGGGAAACGAATTCCTCTCTTCAAGAGAGGATCTTCAAGCAAACACGAGATGCCCAAGCCGACAGAAGGCGATGTTACGATGCAATGACCAGAATGGAAATACAAATGGAGATGTTCCAGGATCAGCTTGCCAACAATGTGCAAACACTAGGATTGAAGAACCGACAGATAAGGCAGTTGTTCGCAGAAAGGGACAACATTCGAGGAAGGATCGACGAGATTGGGCATTACATCTACATGAGATGCCTGGCATGCGAGCAAATGCCTCGGAAGACCCTCCTTGTTTCCATCATGGGTTGCATCCACCGAATCATGAATGAGTTGAAAAGCCTGCAGAGGGACCTCACACCAAGGGCCGCGGAAAGGCCGAATGATGCCTCGCGGGCCCCTAAGTTGGAAAATTAATCTTTGGTTGAGTCTTGTTTATTTGGCTTTGTTGCTTTTCCATATGTTGTTTTCTTTTCTTTTAGTCAAAACGGGTTAAGAACTGTGGAGTCTGTACTATTGCTATTCCTTGCTTGAAGTAATTTGTAATAGCAAAATTTTGAGAATGAATTTAACGATTTCACAAGAATTTTGTGTTTCTTTACTTTAAGGCAGAACTACGCCTGGTCTGATTCGCGCGGGGACGTGATACGTAGGCAATCCCCATAAGATTCGACCGCTTTTAATAAAGAAAGAAAAGAAAATATAAAAATAATAATAAAAAAAACAAGAAAAGGGGATAAATGAGCAAACCGGGATGACGCATGTTGTTTAAAGCAAAGCATGTAGAAACGGTTAACTGCCTAGGAGCATTGCATCCTCTATGTGTTGAGATTAAATCCGTTAAACTCTAACGCTAACGAAGTTTGTTGTTGTCTGATCAAGACAGTTAGTTGTTAAAGAATTCTGGCAACACACCCTTACCAAACCAGATCCAAAGGACCGGTAGCAATAAGCATGACTACTTCAGAGAATAGTAACGAGGAAGAAAGGCCGATGAGCCAGTTGTTAAAAGAAGCGATGGAAAAGATTGAAAGGATGGGACTAGAGATGAATGCAATGCAGCTAGCTTTAGCCAAAGCACAAAAGAGTCCTGAGCCATTGGGGCGCATGCCGGAATACCCTCATTCCGGCCCTTCCACAAGCCTCCCGAATCCCCGTTATCATCAAGAAAGAAGCCCTCATGATTCCCAAGCTCCACCACCCCATCAACCTCTCCCAACACCAAATATTCCCACCTTTGTGGGACCCCCATCAGCCACCTTGCAAAGAACGACCAGTGAGCCATTGTTTCAGGCCCACGATACGCAGTACTACCCCCCTGAGCCTACATTCCATGCCCCCGAGCCCCAGGCCTACAATCCGCACTTGGAGGTACCGGCAGAGATTGAAAAGCCGGTTAAAGCCCCTGAACAGGATGAGGTATTGAGAAAGTTCAAAAGCCTGGAGCAGTCCTTCAGGAACCTGCACGGTTTGGGCAACCAAGTCAGCGTAGCTTACAAAGATCTATGCCCTTTCCCGGACGTTCAGCTCCCGGCTGGGTTCAAGATGCCTAAGTTTGATTTATATGAAGGGCACGGCGATCCCATGGCACATTTGCGGGGATTCTGTAGCAAAATGAGAGGGGCAGGCGGCAAAGATGAGCTGTTGATAGCTTATTTCGGCCAAAGTCTGAGCGGATCTGCATTAGAATGGTATACCAGGCAGGATTCCAGTAGGTGGTACACTTGGGATGATCTGGCGCAGGCTTTCGCAGGTCATTTCCAGTACAATCTAGAGATAGTCCCTGACCGTCTCACATTGTTGAGGACTGGGAAGAAATCCGGGGAAAGTTTTCGCGAGTTCGGTTTCCGCTGGAGAGAGCAAGCGGCCAGAGTCGATCCTCCCATGAGAGAGGGAGAGATGGTGGACTATTTCTTACAAACATTGGATCCAACCTACTTTGGTCACTTGGTGACAACGGTTGGAAAATCCTTCAACGAGGTGGTCAAGATAGGGGTCATGATAGAAGAGGGTCTGAGGTCTGACAAAATCCTGAACTACTCGGCACTCAAGGCAACGACCCCGGCTATTCAGAACGGCACGGGAGGTGCGCTGAGAAGAAAGAAAGAAGACGTTGCCTCGATCGAGGCAGGCAGTTGGTCCGGATCTGGCAGGCCACACTACAACCAACCCAGACCTCACAGGACAAACTACCCATACAACCCACCACATCACTACTATCCACCCCAAGAACTGCATTTCACTGTCCATCAAGCCCAGACATACGCCCAACTTCCGGTTCGCCCACAATGGCGTGCGCCGGCTCCCCACAACACATACCCAGCTCCACATAATAACTACCCACCACCACAAAATACCTACCCTCCGCCCAAAGCATACAGGAACCCTCCAGGGACAGGTTTTCGAGGGAGTCAAGCAGCTAAAAATGATAGGCTACAGAAACATAGAGCCTTTACTGAGCTGGGGGAGTCCTATACCGCAGTATTCCACAAATTGAGACGGTTGGGTTTGGTAAGTCCTGTCGAACCCCGAGAGCAAAACCCCCCACCTCAAAATGTGAACAGGACGATAAGCTGTGAATATTGCTCAGGGATGCTGGGACATGAAACTGAAAAATGTTGGAGGCTGAAACAGGCAATACAAGACCTCATTGACACTAACAAAATTGAGGTCCAGACACCGGAGGCTCCTAACATCAATCAGAACCCACTGCCAGCGCACCACGAGACGCATATGATCGAGTTGGTGTATGAGAGAGGAGAGTTGAGAAAGCCCTCGCAAACAGTGATGATGATCCAGGCCGCTCCGAAAGAAGGATCAGCCAGTGGAGGAGTGGGGGTACAGTCGCAGGGAGAAGGCAAAAAGCCAGTAGTAATATTGGGGAAGAGCCCGTCCGCCATAACAAGCAAACCCGAGCCAAACAAGTTGGTAATATTAGGGACTCCGCCCACACCTACGGTTGCGTTGAAGGGGGTATACAGAGAATTGGTCACTATAAAGCCTGTAGTCCAGCTGCCAATGATTGATAGCAAGGCTGTGCCTTGGAAATACGAGAAGGCAGTAGTGATGTACAAAGGAAAACAGGTGGAGGAAGTTAGTTGTGAAGCACAGGGGCTGACTCGATCAGGTCGGTGTTTTGCTCCGGCGGAGCTGAGAAGAACCAACCCGGCTGCAACCAAGAAACCTGTATCTGAAGAAGAGGCTGAGGAGTTCCTGAGAAAGATGAAGGTACAGGACTACTCCGTGGTCGAACAGCTGAGGAAGACACCGGCCCAGATCTCGCTGCTGTCATTACTGATCCATTCTGAGGAGCATCGTCGGGCCCTGATGAAGATATTGAACGAAGCTCATGTGCCCAACGAGATTTCTGTAAACCACTTGGAAACCATTGCCAACAAGATTTTCGAGGTGAACAGGGTAACATTCTCAGATGATGACCTGCCGATGGAAGGTACAGAGCATAATAAAGCTCTCTACCTAACTATCAAATGTGAAAACTCGGTAGTTACTCGGGCATTGGTGGATAACGGTTCAAGTGCCAATATCTGCCCATTATCCACTCTGAACCAGTTAAAGGTCGATCACGGAAGAATTCGCAAGAATAGCATCTGCGTCCGAGGATTCGACGGAAATGGAACAGCCACGGTAGGGGATGTTGTACTTGAATTGACCATCGGTCCAGTCCTGTTCACCATGGAATTCCAGGTGCTAGATGCCACAGTATCTTATAACCTTCTGTTAGGACGACCATGGATTCATGCAGCCAAAGTAGTGCCCTCCACCCTACATCAGATGGTGAAGTTCGAGTGGGAAAGGCAAGAGGTCGTGCTACACGGCGAGGACACGGCATGCACCATGGGTGGCGCCATTGTACCTTTCATAGAAACCGATGATGAAAAAGGTCCTTGGGTCTACCAGATTTTCGATACAGTGTCGGCAAACAAAATTTCTGAAGGAGAAATCATCCCGCACCCTAGGGTAGCTGCCGTTACAGTCATGATTGTCTCGGAAATGCTGGGTAATGGATTTGTGCCGGGAAGATGCCTGGGAGTCGAGCTTCAGGGGATTGTCCAACCTGTCACCCTGCCTAAAAATCTGGAAACTTTCGGATTGGGGTTCAAACCAACCGCAGCAGATAGGAAGCAAGCGCGAAAAATGAAGAAGAGGGTCTGGTTTCTGCCCAAACCGGTGCCACGTCTCTCAAGGTCCTTTTTCAGAGCCAGTGCCAAGGGGTCGCCAGTCCCGAAGATCCTAGGACCATTGATTGGTATGGATGGGGACCTGAATTAGAGTTTCGAGAGGCTATTTGCTGATGTCAGTATGGTAGAAGCTGGAGAAGGTTCCAGCAGAGCAGAGATACAGTTTGTGGGGCCTAAGGCCAAAACCAACAACTGGACGGTTACTCCTCTTCCTGTCCGAGGGGAGTCTTGGTAGTAGGCTTTGATTTATGTTTTGTTTGTTTTGTTTTGTTCGGATTATTCGAGGGTGTAATCCAAATTTTTACTTTTGTTTTTTAAAAGTGTGAACCCTTTTTTCCCGCAAGTTTAATAAAGTTCTCTCCTTTTGCCCATTTTAATTTTGTTTTGTTCTTTTTCTTTCTGAACAATTCTCTTTTTACTGGTTCTAATGAAACGGCATGCACAACGGACGTCGACCTAGTCTAATAAATCAATCTGAATCCGACTTAATGACACAAGAGGTCGTTTGCGACGATGAATCTGAAAATGACGAAGATAAAGCCTTCGAAGAGATAAACCGAGAACTGCGCCAATTTGAAGAAAAACCCAAACCTAACCTAAATGACACTGAGGCTGTGAATCTAGGGGACGCTGATAATGTCCGAGAAACCAAAATCAGCATCCATATTGAGCCGAATGTCAGGGAAGAATTGATCAAAACCCTCATGGAATTCAAAGATGTTTTTGCATGGTCATATGATGATATGCCAGGATTAAGCACCAATTTAGTGGTTCACAAATTGCCCACTGACCCGGCATACCCTCCGGTCAAGCAAAAGCTAAGGAAATTTAAAACAGAAATGAGTGTAAAGATCAAAGAAGAGGTGATTAAGCAGTTGCAGGCGAAGGTCATTCGGGTCACTCGATATCCCGAGTGGTTGGCCAATGTGGTACCAGTTCCAAAGAAGGACGGGAAAATCAGGGTGTGCGTCGACTACCGCAACCTCAACAAAGCCAGTCCCAAAGACAACTTTCCATTACCCAACATCCATATCTTGATCGATAATTGCGCTGGGCGCGAGATCGGATCATTTGTGGATTGCTATGCGGGTTATCATCAGATCCTAATGGACGAAGAAGATGCGGAAAAGACCGCATTTATCACGCCATGGGGAACTTACTGCTATCGGGTAATGCCGTTCGGACTAAAGAATGTCGGGGCAACGTACATGCGAGCAATGACTGCTGTGTTTCACGACATGATACACAAAGAAATTGAGGTGTACGTCGATGATGTGATCATAAAGTCTTGGCGTCAGGAAGACCATGTAGCAGACCTAAGGAGATTCTTCCAAAGACTCCGAAGGTATGATATCAAGCTTAACCCGGCCAAATGCGCATTCGGGGTTCCATCAGGAAAGTTGTTAGGATTCATCGTCAGTCGACGGGGGATTGAGTTAGACCCATCCAAAATCGAATCCATCCGAGATCTGCCACCGCCAAAGAACAAAACAGAGGTAATGAGTTTGCTGGGTAGACTCAATTACATCAGCAGGTTCATCGCTCAACTCACGGCGACTTGTGAGCCCATATTTCGGTTGCTGAGAAAAGATGCTACGGTAAGTTGGACGGCAGAGTGTCAAGGGGCTTTCGACCAAATCAAAGGGTATATGTCTAATCCACCCGTATTGGTCCCGCCTCAGCCAGGGAAGCCCTTGATTCTTTATCTGACGGTCCTGGAAAATTCTTTTGGTTGTGTATTAGGGCAACATGATGACACAGGAAGGAAGGAGCAGGCCATCTACTATCTTAGCAAGAAATTCACAGTATATGAAGTCAAGTACACTCAACTCGAGAAAACATGTTGTGCCCTAACTTGGGTAGCTCAGAAGTTGAAACACTACCTGTCATCGTACACTACTTATCTCATATCCCGTTTGGACCCATTGAAGTATATCTTTCAGAAACCTATGCCCACAGGAAGGTTGGCAAAATGGCAAATTCTGCTCACAGAGTTCGATATCATCTATGTGACGAGGACAGCCATGAAAGCCCAGGCACTGACTGATCATTTGGCAGAGAATCCTGTTGATGAAAAATACGAGCCTTTAAGAACGTATTTCCCCGACGAAGAGGTAATGCATACAAACGAGCTGGAGTTACCCGAGGAACCGGGTTGGAAGCTTTTCTTCGATGGAGCTGCAAACGCGAAAGGGGTGGGAATAGGAGCAGTACTCATTTCTGAAACGGGATGCCATTATCCTGTTACGGCTCAACTACGCTTCTATTGCACCAATAATATGGCCGAGTATGAAGCTTGCATTTTGGGTCTACGATTGGCTGCGGACATGGATGTCCAAGACGTCTTGGTCTTGGGAGACTCGGACCTCTTGGTACATCAGATTCAGGGTGAATGGGAAACACGGGACTTGAAACTCATACCTTATCGACAATGCTTGCACGATCTGAGCAAGCAATTTCGATCGGTAAAATTCAAACATATCCCGAGAGTTCATAACGAGGTTGCGGATGCATTGGCCACCTTAGCATCAATGTTGCACCACCCTGACAAAATGTATGTTGATCCTCTGCACATCCAGGTCCGTGATCAGCACGCTTATTGCAACGCCGTAGAAGAGGAAGCAGATGGCGAGCCCTGGTTTCATGATATCAAAGAATACCTCAGAATGGGGATATATCCGGAACAGGCCACTGGAGACCAAAAGAGAGCCCTTCGGCGTTTGTCAAATGGTTTCTTCCTCAGCGCAGGAGTGCTATACAAAAGGACCCCAGATTTGGGATTGTTGAGATGTATAGATGCCGGTCAAGCCACGGCGGTTATGGCAGAGGTACATGCTGGAGTTTGCGGGCCACATATGAGCGGATATGTATTGGCAAGGAAGATCCTTCGGGCAGGGTTTTATTGGCTCACCATGGAACATGACTGTATCACTTTCGTGAGGAAATGCCATCAGTGTCAGATACATGGAGATCGGATTCATTCTCCGCCAACAGAGTTACATACGATGTCAGCACCCTGGCCGTTTGTGGCATGGGGCATGGATGTAATTGGACCTATCGATCCAGCAGCATCCAACGGTCATAGGTTCATTCTAGTAACCATTGATTACTTCACCAAATGGGTTGAGGCTAAAACCTTCAAGTCGGTAACTAAAAAGGCAGTGGTGGATTTTGTGCACTCCCATATCATCTGCAGATTTGGGATCCCAAAAGTAATCATCACGGATAACGGTGCGAATCTTAACAGCAGCCTGATGAGAGAGGTATGCCAACAATTCAAGATTACACACCGCAATTCCACCCCATATCGTCCCAAGGCGAATGGAGCGGTCGAAGCAGCCAATAAGAACATCAAGAAGATACTGCGAAAGATGGTGGAAGGGTCCAGACAATGGCACGAGAGATTACCCTTTGCTTTGTTGGGTTACCGCACTACAGTCCGGACTTCCATAGGTACAACTCCTTATTTGTTGGTGTACGGAACTGAGGCCGTAATACCGGCGGAGGTCAAAATTCCGTCCCTCCGGATTGTCCTTGAAGCCGAGATCGATGATGATGAATGGGTCAAAGCTCGATTGGAACAGTTGAGCTTGATAGACGAGAAAAGATTGGCAGCAGTGTGCCATGGTCAGCTGTATCAGAAAAGGATGGCGAGAACGTATAATAAGAAGGTACGCCCCAGGAAGTTTGAAGTAGGGCAGCAGGTATTGAAGAAGATCCTCCCACACCAGGTCGAGGCAAAAGGCAAGTTCGCCCCAAATTGGCAAGGGCCTTATATCGTGACCAGAGTATTGTCCAATGGAGCTTTGTGTTTAACGGATATCGAGGGAAGATGTGTTGACATGGCTATCAATTCGGATGCAGTCAAGAGATATTATGCGTAATTTCTTTTGATTATGGCAGTTATTGGTTCGTTTGTTTGTACTTGGTACTTATTGGATAATGAAATGACAGAGGCAATTCTTTCTTCTATCCAAACACTTTTACCCTTGTTTTCCCCTTTTGAGCTTTAAGTTATTCTTTGATACCCCTCTTTTGGAATCACTAACGGAAAAGATATGAAAAGAGAAAGAAGAAGAAGAGAAAATTTTAAAAGAAAAATGAAAAAAAGAGAAAAAGAGAAGAAGAAAAAGAAAAGAAGAAGATAAAAACCACAAAACAGCGGGAACTACGTTTGACCTGATTCCTCGAAGAGGATACGTAGGCGCCTCATGGCTCGGTCATAGTGTGCATCATAGTGAATATAGGATGCATAATGTACATAGTGTGCATAATAGGCACAGTGTGCGTAACGTACATAGCTCAACATAAGCGTAAAAAAATAAATTCCCCAAGCAAGAAAACTGGGGCAGAGGTTATGTTTTAAGTTCCAACAAAGATTTGATTCCAAAAGTTGTAGCACATCACCCATCAAAGTATTTTCATTTTTATAGCCTTTCTTTAACCTCACACCAAAACCAACATCAACATCCCAAAGACCTCCCGATCAATGTCCAAGAGATGCCAAGTCAGGCAAATGAGGCCGAGAATAATACACCGATCCCCAGCAAAAAAGAGGATCGTAAGACTGAGAATGAATTGATGGTCAAAGGAATTGCCAGAAGAGAGGGTCGTATCTACAGCACCCCGAGTCCTCTAAAGAAATAAAATGAGAGAGTCTTATCGGTGAAAACCTTCACAGGCACCGAGAGGCGACGAAAGATGAGGGATATAAAACGAGAGAGTCTTATTGGTGAAAACCTTCACAGGCACCATAAGGCGCCGGGAGCTGAGAGAAAAGAGAGAGTCTCATTAGTGAAAACCCCTCGAAGGGCACTATGAGGCGACGAGACAGATCAACAAAAGGGATCCGCGTTCACAGAGAAATGGACGCCCATTTATCCCCAGCAAGTAAGGTCATCTGGCAAGTTGATTGATACAAATAGACTGGGTCGGGAATCTATGGTGCACGTCATGATCACAAGGACCAGTCTGTTGTCCAGATAAGTTTTTTCTCTTTTCCTTTTTCCACCAAGTATTGGTTCAGAAAGATTTTCTTCTTTTTCTATTTCTTTCGTTTTTCTTTCTAAGAATTCGTGTTGAAAGAGATTTTTCAAAGTTTACTACCAGTCCAAAGTGGTAAGACGCCACAGGAAAGGGAAATCAATCCAGTACAAGATATCCCCAAGAAATGCAATTCTATGCCTCACAATTCCGGGGGAAGTGAACTCCTGAAGGGGGGTAATTTCGGGATTAAAAGCAAACTCCCAGCAAGAACCACCCCAGCAAGCAACGTCGTCCACCAACCAGTTATTGGTGCACAAAGCAAGGAAAAGAAAAGGGAGAAATCATCCCCCAACGGAAAGATCACCGTTGCCCCACCATGATTAAAACTAATTAAGTCTTTCTGTCTGCTGCAGGAAAATAAAGGTCGATGAAGGCAGAGGAACGCGATACCAGAAAGGTCAGCAAAACAGGGGCAGAAAATTTTCTGCCATTGTCAAAAATTTTCTCGGAGGAACGGGAAAATAAATTTCATGTCTTAGTTTAAATAGGCGCCCACCTGTATAACGAGAGGAATAATTTTCAGTCTTAGTTTAAATAGGCGCCCACTTGTATAACGAGAGGAATAAATTTCATGTCTTAGTTTAAATAGGCGCCCACCTGTATAACGAGAGGAATATTTTCATGTCTTAGTTTAAATAGGCGCCCACCTGTATAACGAGAGGAATAATTTTCAGTCTTAGTTTAAATAGGCGCCCACCTGTATAACGAGAGGAATATTTTCATGTCTTAGTTTAAATAGGCGCCCACCTGTATAACGAGAGGAGTAATTTTCAGTCTTAGTTTAAATAGGCGCCCACCTGTATAACGAGAGGAATAATTTTCAGTCTTAGTTTAAATAGGCGCCCACCTGTATAACGAGAGGAATAATTTTCATGTCTTAGCTTAAATAGGCGCCCACCTGTATAACGAGAGGAATATTTTTATGTTTTAGTTTAAATATTTCAGGTTTTGAGAGCAGTAACCCCACTGGAAGGTAGAAGGTTACAACATGAATATCCAGCAGGGAACAATAAAAATCCCCAGTACCGGGAAGCAGAAGGCGGCAAACTCAGGCACACGAGTCAAAAGGACGCGTAAGGACGCATTTTGAAAGAAGCAGTTTGTAAACATTGAGTCATGCCCAGCATGGCAAATCTGATGAAGAGAGCCATACCGCCGAAGGAACCATTGAAAGGCTTGATGAAGAAGGCCATGTCCCCAGCGGATCAAGCAAAATGAAAACTGTTACTCAGAGGAGAAAAAGGCCCGTACCATCCCTCAAGTTCACAAAATAAAAGCATCGGAGGAAAATGCAGGCCGACAAAGAAGAAATCAGCCGTCCACCTGGAGAACAAGGACAAAGAAAGGAAGTAATCAGGCGTCCACCTGGAGAACAAGGACAAAGAAAAGAAATCAGGCGTCCACTTGGAGAACAAGAAATCAGGCATCCACCTGGAGAACAAGGACAAAGAAAAGAAGAAATCAGGCGTCCACCTGGAGAACAAGGACAAAGGAAGGAAGAAATCAGGCGTCCACCTGGAGAACAAGGATAAAGAAAAGAAGTAGAAATCAGGCACCCACCTGGAGAATAAGGGAATACAATTGAAGTATTGAAGCCAAAATCCCGCTCATATGAGAAAGGAGCACATTTAGAATCAATAAAGCAGAGGAATACAACAGGAATCCCCTGCAGGAAACAATAAAAATCCCCAGCACCGGGAATCAGAAGGCTACGGCTAAAATCCCCAGCATTCAACCAAGTCATAAATAGCAGAAGCTCGCCTCAAGAAAGCGAGTCAACAGTCTAAGATGGTCAACAAAAGCTGGACACAAAAAGGGTATCAAGGTCTGCTCAAGAACTAGCACCTGCAACTAGCAAGTAGCAAGGTTCGAATCCAAAGTCTGTGTGAAGCACCATTCAAGACTCAAGATCAAGTTTCAGAAGACTTAAAGATAGGAATCCTTGTAACTAGTAGCTGATAGGCTTAGTTAGTCTTTTTCAGTTTTCATTTTTGTTGTAATGACAGGACCGCAGACCGGAACCTCAACGGAACGGCACCTCGATCGGCTCTTCACCTCGGTACACTCTACCATCTCTCTCTCTCGTTTCTGAACTACACGTGGCCTGATTCCTGTATAACCAAGGATATGTAGGCAGCTCAGATACCAGGGCTCAGTCACATCCCCTTCCTTCCCGTAGTGTAGTCCCTCCAAGTAATGGTCGGGTCAAAAACATGTCTAGTCGTTCTTTGTCGGAAAACTCTTCGTGTTTCCAGGCAAAGAGGGGCAGCTGTAGACACCTGATTTTTGACCCTCCCCGAGAATGTTCACATTTTTAGCATAAATATGTAATTTAGGCCTAATATAGCTATTTTGACTATTTTTGCTTTATTTCGTCGCCAAAAAAAAGGAAAATTACAAAAATATATATATAAATTTTAGTTTGTGTATTTATCATAAACTTGAAAAAATAAAAAAATTGTACTTTATTTTGTACTTTATATAATTTCGAAAATTACCAAAAATATGGTTCTATTAATGTTTTATAGTCATTTTAATTTTGAAAAATACGAAAATGTTACTTTATATTTTATCTTTATATTAAAAAACGAAAATTACCAAAAATATAGTTCTATTAATGTTTTATAGTCATTTTAATTTTGAAAAAATACGAAAATGTTACTTTATCTTTTATCTTTATATTAAAAAAAACGAAAATTACCAAAAATATAGTTCTATTAATGTTTTATAGTCATTTTAATTTTGAAAAAATACAAAAATGTTACTTTATATTTTATCTTAATATTTAAAAAACGAAAATTACAAAAAAATAGTTTTATTAATATTTTGTAGCTATTTTAAATCTTGAAAAAATATTTAAAAAGATATAGTTTTGTTTAAATACTAGTCTTATTTTTTGGTAGTTATTTTGCTTACATAGGACTAGTTAAGCAACGTGTTCCTATTTCTCGGGTCCGGGCAAAAGAATAATATTCGGGTTCAAATCACCCGCTTTTAGGCCTAATTTCGGACCTAGCCCATAATAATCCGAGTCCACCACACATGAGGGGACACGCGTGGGGAACACGGACGAAACACGATACACGGGGAACACCACCACGCGTGGGGGACACAAGTCTCGAACCCCACCACGCGTGGGGCTCATTTGTCTTGGCAAAAACTATACAAATGCACGGACAAACAAGCCAAAGAGGAGGACTTTGGAATTTTTTAAGAACAAAGACACTGTTGATCTTCTTCTTCAAAAAGAAGAGAAGAAGAAGAACGAAAACAACCCTAACCACCTGCTTCCACCTCCGTCAAACCACCCAAACAACCACCCCTTCTTCCTCCTCCATCACCACCGTCGACAAACCACCATTGTTACCCAAACCAGTCCGGCAGCAGCGTCGTCAACCCGTCAGCAGCCCTCACCCCGTCGTAACTAAAACCAGTCGCGACAATGACGACCATCGCCTTCCTCCTCCTTGAATCCGCCATTGTTGCCGTTACTAGCTCCGTCCTCGACCACTGCCCCGACGACACTGTTGTTCGTCGTCACTGACCCTCCGCTAACGTCCAAACACCACGTCCAAACCAGGAGCACCCCCGTCGCAACGAGCTCCCTCCGTCGACCACTGCCCCAAACACCACCCTAACACCACCACCAAACAGACTTCTCCACCTCCAGCCATAACCAGTCGCACCCCCCAACGTTTGAAGCACCAGCAACCTTTCGTCGCCACCCTCTAACGTCCAAACTCCAACCATCGCCACCAACCTCACGTCCAAGCACCATCACTAAACTCCAACGTCGCCAAATGACCCCCAGTCCAGCGACGCCTCCCGCCTTGAACCACTGCCCAAACGACCCCTCGCAAGCTTGCAACCAGTAGCCGCATCGACCACATCCCCAAACGACCCTCTATAGCTGTTTCCTCCTCATATCTAGACAATCCTTAGTTGTTGATAGTTGTGGGTCCGAGCTTTCTATTTCCATCGAGGTCGTCTTTAGTTCATCGAGGTCCGGTACGTCGAGGCGTTTGTCCGAGGTTTCGTCGTTGTTCAGTGAGATCCGGCTTGAGTTCCATCGGGGGCGCTATTTGTCGTTCTAGGTTTGTCGAGGTTCGAAGGTTAGTGTTCTTCATCATTTGTTTCATTTCGTTCGATTCACATATTATGGTTTAAGATGAATGTCAACAATGCAATTTTTGTCGTTTTTGTTAAAAATGTTCATCTTATGATTAGTTACTGCATATGCTTAAAGTAAATGTGAGAACATATTGTGAACTTAAGTTTTTGTACGAGAATGTCTACTTCTATGCATATATTTGTGTTTATTAAGGGAACAATTTGACATCCAGTGATTTGTTGCGAACATATGTGCTCGCATATATTATGTACTCTCGTTGTAATGGGTATGTGAACGTCTGAATGAAAAAAAATCATGACTACTAGCGTTTAAACCTTATTTCTCATTTGTTAGTAATGGAAGTTGGGTTTAATAACAATAACAATACGTTAGCAAAGTTAGGAATAATAGGAACCCTATTAAAATTCTTAGAATTCGGGACAGGCCGCTTAGCGAATTTCACGGCCTTTCCCAAAATAACAATACGCTAGTTGCTTTAAGCGCGTATTTAATAATGTTACCTTCTTAACTCGGGTGCACATTTATGTGACCCAAATCCAAGTCTCAACGGAGTCGAAATGTGTTTCTAATCACGGGTACATTGATTGTGACGTGGTCTGAGACGCATTTCCATAACGTTGCAAATTCTTTTTAAAAAAATAATAATAATAAGATGAGGCGAGCCTCGCCAAATAAAAGGGACAAATTGCGGGGCCCTCACAAAATATATGTATTAAATACTTAGATTCCGGGATGGGCCATTTAGCAAATTTCACGGCCCTACCCCAAAAATAATAATGCGCTAGTTGCTTTAGGCGCGACTTTAATAATGATATCTCCCTAAATTCGGGTGCACATTTATGTGACCCAAATTCAAATCTCAACCGAGTCGAGATATGTCAATAACCACGTGTGCATTGATGTAACGTGGTTCGAGATATGTTTTCACGACGTTGCAAGTCCTATAAAAATAACAGTGAATGATAAAAGCGGTTAAAAAATATAATTGGCACATAAGTTCACATTTGTATAAAATCAGATAATCAAGCCGGATATAACAGTTGAGCGACCATGATAGAACCACGGAACTCGGGAATGCCTAATACCTTCTCCCGGGTTAACAGAATTCCTTATCCAGATTTCTGGTACGCAGACTATAATATAGAGTCATTCTTTTCCTCGATTCGGGATTAAAATTGGTGACTTGGGACACCCTAAATCTCCAAAGTGGCGACTCTGAAATAAATAAACAAATCTCGTTTCGATTGTCCTTTAATTGGAAAAAACTCCCTTGCACCCCCTCGGGTGCGGAAAAAGGAGGTGTGACAGTCACAACTAGAATAAAGTTTGGCGACTTGGTCAGCCTGTCTACAAGACAACATCAAACTTCCTCAATGTTCGTGGTAATCCAACAACGAAGTCCATAGTGATGCGCTCCCATTTTCACTCAGGTATAACTATCTGCTGAAGTACGCCACCTGGCCTTTGGTGTTTATACCTAACCTGCTAGCAATTTAGACATCTCGTTACATACTCAACTATGTCCTCCTTCATCCGCCACTACTAATAATGGTGCCCCAGGTCGCAATACATCTTTGTAGCACTTGGATGAATAGAATATCGTGAACTGTATGCCTCTTCTAGAATCATCTCCCTCAAGCCATCAACATTAGGAACACATAAATGACCCTGGAGTCGCAGAACACCATCGTCACTAATAGTAACCTCCTTGGAGCCACCCTGTAGCACCGTCTCTATAAGAACCAACAAGTGTAGATCATCATACTAACGAGACTTGATCCGTTCAAATAATGAAGACTGAGCTATGACATATGCAAGAACTCAATTGTGCTCTGAAATATCCAACCTCACAAGTCTGTTAGCTAAGGAATGAATGTCCAAAGCCAATGGCTTCTCCTCTGCTGAAACAAATGCCAAACTGCCCATACTCTCAGCCCTTCTGGTCAATGCATCTGCAACTACATTCACCTTGCCCGAATTACAAAGGATAGTAATATCATAATCCTTCAGTAACTCAAGCCACCTATATTGCCTCAAATTAAGATCCATCTACTTGAACAAATATTGCGAACTGCGATGATCGGTGTAAACCTCGCAGGACACCCCATAAAGATAATGCCTCTAGATCTTGAGGGCATGAACTATCATAGCCAACTCCAAATCTTGAACAAGGTAATTCTTCTCGTGGGACTTCAACTGACGTGAATAATATGCAATAATTTGCCCTTCCTGCATCAATACACAACCCAAGACAATGCGTGAAGCGTCTCAATACACAATATACATCCCTAAGGTGGAGGGCAACAGTAACACTGGTGTTATAGTCAATGCTATCTTGAACATCTAAAAACTTGCCTCACAATCATCGGACCATCTGAACGGAGCTCCCTTATGGGTCAATCTAGTCAAAGGTGTTATGATAGATGAGAAGCCATCCACACACCGATGATAATAACCCGTTAACCCTAAGAAAATCCTTATATCGATCACTATGGTAGGACGAGGCCAACTCTGAATTGGCTCGATCTTCCTTGGATCTACCTTAATACTCTCACCTAATTTAATATGTCTCTAGAATGCTACATAATCTTACCAGAACTCAAACTTGGAGAACTTAGCATATAGCTTCTGTTCCCGCAAGGTCTGAAGTACAACTCTCAAATGTTGCTCATGCTCCTCCATACTACGCGAGTAGATCAATATGTCATCAATGTAGACAATGACAAATGAGTCATGATATGGCTTGAACACCCCAATCATCAAATCTGTAAACACCATAGGGGCGTTAGTCAAGCCGAAGGACGTAACTAGAAACTCATAGTGCCCATATCTAGTCCAGAAAGCCATCTTTGGAACATTTGAAGCACAAATCTTCATTTGATGATACCTAGACCTCAAGTAGATCTTAGAGAACACCCTAGCACCATGTAATTGGTCGAACAAATCATCAATCCACGACAACGAGTACTTGTTCTTAATGGTAACTTTATTTAATTGGCAGTAATCAATGCACATCTGCATACACCTATCCTTCTTTTCACAAACAATACTGGTGCGCCCCAAGGTGACACACTTTTCCAGATGAACACTTCGTGAGCAACTCCTCAAGCTATTCCTTCAACTCCTTCAACTCTTTTGGATCCATGTTGTATGGTAGAATAGAGATAGACTGGGTACCTGACACCAAATAAATACTAAAATTGATATCATGATCTGGTGGCATGCCTGGTAGATCATAATGAAACACATCGGAGAACTCCCGTACCACGGGAACTAAATCAATCATGGGAATCTCTACAAAAGCATCCCAAACATAAGCCAGATAGGCCAAACAACCATTCTTGGCCATATGTTGAGCCTTCAAGAAAGAGATAAACCCATGTAGATATACTTATAGATGAACCCTTCCACTACAATCTAGGTAACTCTGGCATTGCCAAGGTAACAGTCTTGGTATAGAAATCGAAAACGGCATGGTACAAAGATAACCAGTCCATGCTTAGGATGACCTCAAAATCGGTCATGTCGCGCAACAGAAGATCCGCTCTGGTCTCATAACCATATAAAGTCACAATACAGGACCAGTAAACTCGATCCACAACAACAAAACTGTCCACTGGTGAGGACACATATACAAGAGCACCCAAGGACTCACGAGAGACATCTATATATTGAGCAAATAGAGATGAAACATATGAATATATAGACCCTATATTAAATAGTACCGAAGCTTCCCAACCGCAGACAGAAATAATACTTGTGATCACGGTGTTTGAGGCTACTACATCTGGTTTGGATAGAAAAGCATAGAACCTAGATGGAGAACCACCTGATTGGCCTCTACCTCTAGGGCGACCCCTACTCACGTGTCCTCTGCCTCTGGCCGGGCGGGCGGTGTGACCGCTGGTGCGGTGATTGTGGGTGTTGCACCCTATTTTGCACAAGTCAAAGCTAGATTCAACTAGTGGTTTCCCTGTTGATGATAAAAAAGAGCCGCCACCTAATATTTAAAGCTATACTGGGGTACCTATTTAATTATTAAGATTATTATCCTATTAATCTACTAACCGATGAGATTTTGAGTAAGGGTTCTTATTATTCTAATGGGAAGGAGTTAGGCGCCCCTTAAAAACTAACTAAAGTAGCTCCATAGGACTTAGATTATGTTTAACAAATTAAATGTCTATATTCTACTTCGTTAAAGCTTAAAGGTTTTATAACTTATTCTATGTCTTGTTTAAAGATTGTCGTTTTGAAAGAAAATAGTATATGTACTTTAAAAGAGGATATAAGTTTCACTTATAAAAGCCTTTGAGAAATGTTTACAATAATTGAAAGAATTTTTGAAGTATACCTTTAGTACTTATATTTGCAAGCTTTGTAAAATATGGCTAAGTTTAAAATACTTCATCCTTTAAAATGGTGTGGTGTCGCGCCCCCTTTTTCCTTCGCGGAGTCTGGGTTTCGACATTTATTAGGAACAACTCATTTCCTTTTAGGAATCGGGTATTTGAAGAGTCGTCACCTAACGAATTATGGTGCGTTAGGGCACCTAGAGCAATTAACTCATGTAACCAGTTTGCATTACCAGAGATTAGGGTATGAGATAGAAATAACCTTGAGGGGAAGGTGTTAGGCACCCCTCGCGGTCTACAATGGGGGTTCCCGACCGAACTTAGTTATGTGAATTAGTCATTTAACAAGTAAGTGGTCTAAGCACACATTTGCAAATAAGGGTAGTTTATGCAGTCTAAGCATATATATAAAATCAAGAAAGTTTAGATGGTCTGAGCATACATAAATTAAGGAAGTTTGAATAGTCCAAGAATACACACATAAACTAAGGAAGTTAGGCAGTCTAAGCACACATATGTTAATTGGGAAAGGAAAGTCATAAGTTTATTAGCTTATAGGATCACATCTGTACAATACCCGGTAAGCCTTCCTCAACTAAATGGGTTAGACGTGGTATTAGCACACATGTCATCATATCCTTTTACTACCCATTACCCTCTCCTTAGTGGTTATATAAGCGAGTTTAGTTAACGAACTCTAAGTGTGCTTTACCCGTCCCTTCCTTGTGGTCCTGGAGGCATTTAGGACCTCTATACTTAGGCAGTTCTAGACACTCTTACGGTATTTAAAAGGTAAAATCTAAGCGACAACAAAGAACACATACGACTGTCAAATAGGGAAGCAATTAGGGGGCTCATGTTTACCTCCACAAATAATCAGATACATAGCACGTCTCAAAAAACTAAATTTAAAGAAATTTAGAAAGCCTTAGAACATTATATCTAGATGAACATCACATATACGGAATATGCAGCATTTTGTTTAAAAGCAAAGTGGCAAAACCCTAATCAGCTTGCCTATTGATTTTATAGCCTATTAAACCTGGACAATTTCACACACAAACAGAACTTGATTTCACAGTTATAAGACCATTAATTAACTAAGGCTTGCCTAGGCATGGATCTGTATGCAATCATAATTCTGGGAATTGGTCAAGACTACTTGAGGTTATTCAATCCTATAGGCGTACTGAATTAGTTGATTAATGTCACAGAACTAATTTCACGCATGTTTACACTATAACATGATATCTATGTGTTGAACTATTCTTAAACCTTTTTATAGACAATTATTCATTCAAGCAACATAGACATGGTTTAGAGCCAATGCAAACATAGTCCTAAATCAGGATTTCTAGAGAGATGATCATTTTATTAAGCCTGATTACAACAGTAGTTTAATGACATGATTTACAGATGATAATAACTTATGCAGAGTCATAGAAAGAAGTGATGAATTTATAGCATGTTTCTAATATCAAAATATAAACGTGAGTGTCCTAAGACAGGTTTTCTATTGAAAATAATATGGACATATGACATGTTTTGATGCAAGTAACATAGCATATGAGCCTAAAGCATGATTTCTATCATAATATAAACTCAAAGCAGGATTTCTATTGAAAATATATATATAAACTAAGAGCATGATTTCTACTATGTATCAACCTAAAGCATGATATCTACCTAGTTTCCCACAAACATCATATAGGAACCATCCCCTTTTACTAATCACCCCAACATCTGTTTACAAATAATATTATTACAGACTAGGATCAAATGAATTACAAAAGTAAATGAAACTATACTATAAGGAGCCTAAATCAGCCCAAAGTAAACCTGGGAATGCCAGGCCTTCAATAGAGTCTCAAAGCCAAAGATCTCACATCCAGTAATGTATGTCTTGGTGTGTCAGAGTTCCCTAAGGAACTCAAGGATCCCAGGCAGTGCTCATACCAAGACCTTTCATAAAATAGGGATTGGTTATATGTAGTATGGAAGGGCCAGCCCTGGTATGCTAGAGTTTAGAGAGATCTCAAGGATCCCTAAGCAGTACACACACCAGAAGGGCAAAACTTAATAGTCTAAGCGTAGGGTAAGAATGCTTGACATAGTGTTAAAAGACTTAGTAAAACAGTTTAGAAGTGAAAAGATTCAGAAACAGTTTTTTAAAGATACTAGGAGTGACCAGTTTTGAGAAGAATGCTAGGAGTAGGAGCAGCAATTTTAAAATCATTCTTTGAGGAAAGCATACTCAGCAAACTATCCAATTAATCATAGAATACCCAGATTTACTTGACAAGCAGACTTACAAATAAGGGTGAAGGGATTGGGAACATATAGGGTTGAAACCACATAAACAAGGAAATATTTGATACACCAAATATACAAAACAACTAGGAGTCTACTGAACAAGGTAACAGACAGTTAAAACATAGGGAAAGAATGCAACGGGATCATGTTGAAGACAAGAGTTTGTTGAACAAAATTTGACACACAATTAAGGCCAATAAAATGCACTAGAAGACTAAGTAACTACATGGTCATAACAGTTGGGGGGGGATAACGGAACTAAGTAAACATGCTGGACAAGTATCAAAGAACTAAGTGAGGCTAGACATGCTGATTACACTTAAGGCAGAATTTAGACATGCTTAATAACAACAAACAAAGAAACAAATTAAATAACTAGTACATGAATAAGCATGGATGTATAGACATGGAACACATAAAGTTGAGTTTTAAAATTTAACTAGAGACATACCAGTTAAAGAAGAAAATGCATAATGTGAAAACAAGTGCAATTCCGCTATCTAGCCTTGGCTTTTAGCCGGCTAGATCAATAGTTAGCACAAGAAGAAAAGAAAGAAGGGAGAGTTTGAATGTATGTGTGTGTATTCTGAACAGTGTGTTCGTGTGTTGAAGGAGCATATTGAGAGTGCTTATATAGTAGTTCAAGAGTAGAGCCAATAAGGTAAAAGAATCAGAAATCAACAATTAAAGGCCATCAGAATCCAATCACATAAGGGGTTCAAAATATACTCCTTAAAATTAGGGGTAATTAAAAAACGGTAATAATAGGGAGTCTAATTAAGCAAAGAAGTTCAAATCAAACCAAATAAAGGAGTTCAGAATAAAATAATCAGTGTTCAAATTAAGGGAAGAATCATTGTAATGACCCGGCCAGTCGTTTTAAGAATTAACACCCCGATATCCCATTAACTACTTTTCCCGTGTTTGTTTCTGCTATTTTGATTTGCCAGGATGATTTGTTTTGAGTTTCGGGGTGTTTTGGGACACTTAGTCCCTAAAAGAGAGCTTAAGCTTTAGAAATTAGACCGTAGTCGGAGCAACTTAAAGACGGCTTCAGAATGGATTTATGTCGGTTTCGTTAGCTCCTTTGGGTGATTTCAAACTTAGGGGCGTGTTCGGATGGTATTTTTAAGGTTCGTAGCTTATTTAGGTTTGAAATGCCAAAAGTTGAATTTTTAAAATTTTCGGTTTGATAGTGAGATTTTGATATCGGAGTTGGAATGAAATTGTGGAAGTTGGAGTAGCGCCGTAGTGTTGAATGTGATGTTCTTGCAAAATTTTCGGTCATTCGGATGAGGTTTGATAGACTTTTTGATCGAAAGCGTAATTTGAGAGTTTTTGGAGTTGTTATGCTTGAATCCGGTGTTAAATTGGTGTTTTGATGTTGTTTTGAGCCTTTGGAAGGTTGGAACAGGTTTGAATGATGTTTTAGGATTGGTTGGCATGTTTGGTTGAGGTCGCGGGGGCCTCAGGTGTATTTCAGGTGCTTAACGAACCATTTTTGGACTTGGAAAAGGATCAGATTTTTGGGGTTTTCTGTTGCAGACTTTTCTTCACCGCGATCATGTGAGGAGGCTCGCGATCGTGAAGGCTTAGATGAGGTATAGGGGGGAGTTTGTTCTACGTGATCGCGTGAAATGGAGTGCAAACGCATAGTATTGGTAGAAGTTGAATTGCGAATGCGTGGGCTTCGCCACGTTCGCGAAGAGGAAGAAGTGAGGCAGCTGAGGAGTGGAAGATGCTCTTCGCGATCACGTGAGGTCAATCGTGATCGCGTAGAGCTGAGCAGCGCAAACATCATGTTCGCGTAGGGAGTATCGCATTTGCGTAGGGTAAATCTGGGAACCAGCGAATTTGCTCTTCGTGATCGCGATTAAGGTTGCGTCTGGGAAGAACATAAAGTTCAAAATCGAGGGTTTTGAGTTCATATCATAAAATTGAATTGGGAGCTCGGTAGGATACGAATTTTGGAGAGATTTTCGAAGGGATTTTGCGGGTAATGATTCTTAACTCCTTTTTGCCTATAACCCTTTAATCTAAACATGAATTCATCATCTAATTTCGGATTTGGGGTGAGAAATTGGGGAAAAATTTGGAAAAGTTATTAGGCCTAATTTTCCAGTTTTGATTGGGGATTTGACATCAGATTTGGATAATTTTGGTGTGGTTATACTCGCGAGTGAATGGGGATTCATAATTCATAACTCTTACCCGATTCTGAGATGTGGGCCCGGGGGACTTTTTGGGCAATTTTCTTAATTTCATGTGTTAGCTTCGAATTAATTAGTTGAATTAGTTACTTGAAGTTATATTTATATTATGCAATTACTTTGAATAGATTTGGGCCATTTGGAGTCGGATACTCGTAGCAAGAACGTGGTATTGAGTTGATTGAGCTAGTTCAAGGTAAGTGGCTTGCCTAACCTTGTGTGGGGGAACTCCCCTTAGGATTTGGTATTGTTGATATTTGAAATTCCTTGTACATGAGGTGACGATTGTGTACTTGTGCTAATTGTTGAAAATCATGTTCTCATTAAGTAACTATAACTGTGTTTCCTTTCCTGTTTATACTACTTGCAATTTAAGCATACTGTCAGCTTAGGGAAACATGTCTAATTGACTTAATTGCTTTACTTACTCAAACTGCCTTATTTGGATTCTGTGCAACATGCTAGGATAGAAATACATAGTTTACCTTGGTATGAAATTTGGATTGAATTGAGTATTCCTCGTGTTGCTGCTGTGTGTTTACTTTGGGACTACAGGATAGTATCCCGGGAGATCCCCCCGCCTATTTACTTTGGGAGTACGGATTTGTATTCCGGTAGATCCCCCTGCACATTTATATTGGAACTATGGGACTACACCCAGTAGATTCCTCCAGTACTGGGTATTTATATTTTGGGACTACGGATCGGGATTTCGGTAGATCCCCATGCAGTATGAGTTGGACTACGGGACGACACCCGGGAGATCCACTGGATATTTACATTTGGGGACTATAGTACGGTATCTTAGGAGATCCCCGGTTGTTATCTCTGTGTTGAGTTGTATTCCTTCTGTGATTATTTCAATCTGTTATAGTTGTTGCTACTCTTATTACACCGTGTTACTTTAATACTGCTTCTTTTCCTTATACATTATTTTATATGACCGGTAGGGCCCTGACCTTCCTTGTCACTACTCGATCGAGGTTAGGCTTGGCACTTAGCGGGTACTACTGTGGTGTACTCATGCCCTTTTCTGCACATGTTTTCCCCGTGTGTAGATCTAGGTTCTTCGACTCAGCCCTACTATCCTTGAGGCGAGGCGATTCTTCAGAGACTTCGAGGTATATCTGCCACGTCCACAGACCGAGGAGTCTCTCTCCATTCTCTCTTGTAGTTATAGCCCTTATGTATTTACTCTTGTTTAGACATTCTGGAGTTAGACACTTGTAGTTATTCAACCGCTTGTGATTTCATGAGATTCCGGATTTTGGGAAGTGTTCAGTTTGAGAGTTATATTTATATATGCCTAGCGGTATTTTAGACCTTCATTATGTTTATTCTGCAGTTTTTATTAGTTTTATCTGTTGTTTTCCCTTTTTCCGAAATTGTTAGGCTTACCTAGTCGTTGAGACTAGGTGTCGTCATGATAGTTCACGGAGGGCAAACGGGGCTCGTGGCAAGTTGGTATCAGAGCTTTAGGTTCATAGGAGTTATGCATCACAAGCCGGTTTATTAATGTCTCGCGAATCCATACGGAGATGTCTATACTTATCTACGAGAGGCTATGTAACTATTAGGAAAATTTCACTTCATTTAATTTCCTTGTCGTGCGAGATTTTTGATATTACAAATCTAAACTTCTGTCTTCTATTCTCTTACAGATGGTGAGGACACATGCTACCAGAATTGATCAGGCACCCGTGCCCCCTTCTAGAGCCGTCAAAGGTCGGGACTGGGGTAGTGGCCGAGGACGTGCACATGGTGCAGCCAGAGCATCCATGCGAGCTGCCACCGAGGAGCCACTAGCAGTTCCAGCTGGAGGCCAAGCACCTGATACGCCTACTGCTACTACCACTCCAGCTCTCCAGGAGACTCTTGCACAGTTCAGAGCATGTACACCACTCTGGCTCAGGCAGGGCTGCTTCCCCTTGCTGCAACCACATCTCAGGCCGGTGAAGGAGCAAAGACTCCCGCCGCCCGCACTCCTGAGCAGCAAGTGCATGTTGATCAAGTCCTATAGATTATTCCTGTACAACCTGCAGGACAAGATCAGCCTGAGGACAGGGCAACGACTTCCGAGGATGAGCAATGGAGGCTTGAGAGGTTCAAGAAGTACAATCCTCCTATATTCAGTGGTCTAGAATCAGATGATGTTCTGGGATTTCAAGATGAGTGCTACCGTATCCTCTGTACCATGGGTATATCAGGATCGAGCTGGGTTTCCTTCACTACCTTCCAGCTTTGAGGAGCTGCCTATGAGTAGTGGCGTACTTATGAGTTAGACTCAGTTTTTAGATATGTTCCTGCGAGAGTATGTTCCTCAGAGCCTCAGGGACGCATGGCGTATAGAGTTTGAGCATTTGCGTCAGGGTGCTATGACTGTCTCAGAGTATGCTATCCGTTTCACTAGCTTGGCTAGGCATGCTCCAGCTTTGGTTTCTACTATTCGTGAGAGGGTTCGCCAGTTTATTGAGGGGCTCATTCCCAGCATCAAGTCTAGCATGGCTCATGAGTTGGAGATGGATATTTCTTATCAGCAAGTGGTGAGCATTGCTAGGAGACTGGAGGGTATGCATGCTCGAGAAAGAGAGGAGAGGGAGGCCAAGAGGTCTCGAGAGTCGGGCCATTATTCTGGTGCCCGTGCTCCAGCTGCAACTCATCATGGCAGGGGTTATATGAGTCGCCCCATTCATTTAGATCTTCCAGCAGCTAGTGGTATTCTAGCTCCTCCTAGGCCTCAGAAGCCTTATTATGCACCTCCAGTATCTAGTGTGCCTCCTGTGCGGGGTGTTTTCACTAGTCAGTCCAGCAGATCTGGCCCGAGCCAGCCACAGCTGCCACGTCCTCCCAGAGCTTGTTTTGTGTGTAGTGACACACTCCATATGGTGAGGGATTTACCCAGACTTAGGAGGCACGCACCTCCACAGACTTCTCAGCCACAGCGTGCCCCGCAGAGTTCTCAAGCTATGATTACAACACCAGTTGCTACCCCACCTGCCCAGCCAGCTAGAGGTGGAGGTCGGGGAGGTAGAGGTCACCCTAGAGGGGGAGGCCAGGCCAGATATTATGCCCTTCCTGTCCATACCGAGGCTGTCACCTCCGATTCAGTCATCACAGGTATTGTCCTGGTTTGTCATAGAGATGCATCGGTTTTATTTGATCTAGGCTCCACTTATTCTTATGTGTCTTCTTAATTCGCCCTACATTTGGGCGTATCTCAGGATTCATTGAGTTTCCCTATTTATGTTTCGACTCTTGTGGGAGATTCTCTTGTTGTGGACCGCGTTTATCGGTCGTGTGTGGTTGCTCTTAGTGGTTTTGAGACTAGAGCCGATTTATTATTGCTCAACATGGTAGATTTTGATGTTCTCTTGGGCATGGACTGGTTGTCACCCCATTATGCTATTATTGATTGTCATGACAAAATTGCAACGCTGGCTATGCCAGGTGTACCGCGAGTAGAGTGGAAGGGTACCTTAGATCATACTTCTAGTAGAGTTATTTCATTCCTTAAGGCTCAGCGTATGGTTGAGAAGGGGTGTGACACATATCTAGCTTATGTGAGAGATGTCATTATTGATATCCCTATAGTTAACTTAGTCCCAATAGTACGGGATTTCTCAGATGTGTTTCCAGCTGATCTTCCGGGCATGCCGCCTGATTTTGGCATTGATCTATTACCAGGCACCCAACCCATTTATATTCCTCCATATCGTATGGCCCCTCCTGAGTTGAAGGAGTTGAAGGATCAGTTACAGGAATTACTTGATAAGGGTTTTATTCGGCCCAATGTATCATATTAGGATGCTCCTATCTTGTTTGTAAAGAAAAAGGATGGTTCTATGCATATGTGCATTGATTATCGCCAGTTGAACAAAGTTAAAGTGAAGAAACGGTATCCTTTGCCCCGTATTGATGATCTGTTTGACCAGTTACAAGGTGCACGAGTGTTTTCTAAGATTGACTTGCGTTCAGGTTACTATCAGTTGAAGATTCAGGAGGCAGATATCCCGAAGACTGCTTTCAGGACTTGGTATGGTCATTACGAGTTCCTTGTTATGTTATTTGGGCTATTACGAAAGCTAGGATCTTTCAGAAAACGGATGCCCCAGCAGCCTCATGCATTTGATGCACAGTATGTTCCGGTCGTATCTTGACTAGTTCATCATAATCTTTATTGATGATATTTTTTTGTACTCTCGGAGTCAGAAAGATCATGAGCAGTACCTGAGGACAATGCTTCACACTTTGAGAGAAAAGAAGTTATATGCAAAGTTCTTGAAATGTGAGTTTTGGTTGGATTTTGTGGCATTCTTGGGTCACGTGGTGTCGAACAAGGGGATAAAGGTGGATCCAAAGAAAGTTGAAGTAGTTAAGAGTTGGCCCAGACCATCCTCAGCTATAGAGATCCGTAGTTTTCTTTGCTTGGGGGTTATTACCGTCGATTTGTTGAGGGATTTTCATCTATTGCAACACCTATGACCAGGCTGACCCAGAAGAGTGCTCCGTTCCAGTGGACGAAAGAATGTGAGGTGAGCTTTCAGAACCTCAAGACAGCTTTTATTACATCCCTAGTTTTGATATTGCCTACAGGTTCGGTGTCTTATACTATCTATTATTCACGCCTTGAAGATCTGGCGATATTATTTGTACGGTGTTCCTTGTTAGATTTATACTGATCACCAGAGTTTGTAGCATCTGTTCAAGCAGAAAGACCTTAATTTGCGTCAGAGGAGGTGGTTAGAGCTGCTGAAGGACAATGATATCACTATTTTGTATTACCCAGGCAAGGCCAATGTGGTGGCCGATGCATTGAGTCGTTGGGCAGAGATTTTGGGGAGTTTGGAGTATTTACCAACAGCAGAGAGGCCCATGGTGATGGATGTTCACGCCGTAGCCAGCCAGTTTGTGAGATTGGATCTTTCGGAGCCCAGTCGAGTTCTAGCTTGCGTGATTTCTCGGTCTTCCTTATTTGATCGTATCAGAGAGCATTAGTTTGATGACCCTCATTTGCTTGTCCTCAAGGACAAGGTTCTGCATGGTGATGCCAGAGATGTGACTATTGCTGATGATAGGGTATTGAGGATGCATGGTTGGGTATGTGTACCCAATGTTGATGGGATTCGGGAGTTGATTCTAAAGGAGGCCCATAGTTAACGGTATTCCATTCATCCGCGTGCTGCAAAGATGTACCAGGATTTGAGATAACACTATTGGTGGAGGTGGATGCAAAAAGACATAGTTGGGTTTGCAGCTCGGTGCCTCAATTGTCAGCAGATGAAGTATGAGCACTAGAGACCAGGTGGGTTGCTTCAGTAGATAGAGATTTCAGAGTGGAAGTAGGAGCGGATCACCATGGACTTTGTAGTTGGGCTCCCACATACTTTGAGAAAGTTCGATGCCATTTAGGTGATTGTGGATCGGCTGACCAAGTCCGCGCATTTCATTCCTGTGTGTACTACTTATTCTTCGGAGCGATTGGTGGAGATTTATATCCGGGAGGTTATTGTCTGCATGGCATTCCAGTTTCCATCATTTCATATAGGGGTACTCAGTTCACATCATGGTTCTGGAGGGCCATACAACATGAGTTAGGTACTCGGCTGGAGTTGAGCACTACATTTTACCCCCAGACGGACGGGCAGTCCGAGCGCACTATTCAGATTCTTGAGGATATTCTCTGTGCGTGCGTGATGGAGTTTGGAGGTTCTTGGGATCATTTCTTGCCACTGGCGGAGTTTGCCTACAACATCAACTATCAGTCCAATATTCAGATGTCACCGTATGAGGCCTTGTATGGTAGGAGATGTAGATCCCCGGTGGGTTGGTTTGAACTGGATGAGGCTAGATTATTGGGCACAGACTTGGTTCAAGATGCTTTGGAAAAGGTTAAGGTAATTTAGGATAGATTTCGTACAACCCAGTCCAGACAGAAGAGTTACGCAGATTGGAAGGTTTGTGATGTTTCCTATATGGTTGGAGAGCGGGTTCTATTTCGGGTTTCGCTTATGAAGGGCTTTATGAGATTTGGGAAGAAAGGAAAATTGAGTCTGAAGTTTATTGGTCACTTTGAGTATTGCGGCATATTCGGGAGGTTGCTTATGAGCTTGCCTTACCTCCCAGCTTAGTAGGAGTTCATCCGTATTTCATGTTTTGATGCTTCGGAAGTATCACGGTGATCTGTCGCATGTGTTGGATTTCAGTTCATTCCAGTTGGACAAGGATCTATCTTATGTTGAGGAACCGAAGGCGATATTGGACAGGCAGGTTCGGAAGCCAAGGTCAAAGAACATTGCATCAGTGAAGGTTCAGTGGTGGGGTCAGCCGGTCGAGGAGGCGACCTGGGAGATCGAGCAGGATATGCGCAGCCGTTATCCTCATCTTTTCACCACTTCAGGTATGTCTCTATGCTCGTTCGAGGACGAACGAATATTTTAAGAGGGGGAGGATGTAACGACCCCGCCGGTCGTTTTAAGAATTAATGCCCTGATCCCCCATTAACTACTTTCCCCGTGTTTTTTTCCTGATATTTTGATTTGCCAGGATTATTTGTTTTGAGTTTCAGAGTGTTTTGGGACACTCAGTCCCTAAAAGAGAGCTTAAGCTTTAGAAATTGGACCGTAGTCGGAGTAGTATGAAGATGGCCTCGAAATGGAATTCTGTCAACTCTGTTAGCTCCGTTGGGTGATTTCGGAATTAGGGGCGTGTTCGGATGGTGTTTTTGAAGTCTGTAGCTTATTTAGGCTTGAAATGCCGAAAGTTGAATTTTTAAAGTTTCCGGTTCGATAGTGAGATTTTAATATCGAGGTTGGAATGAAATTGCGGAAGTTGGAGTATCTCCGTAGTGTTGAATGTGATGTGCTTGCAAAATTTCAGGTCATTCGGACGAGGTTTGATAAACTTTTTGATTGAAAGCGTAATTTGAGATTTTTTGGAGTTCTTATGCTTGAATCCGATGTTAAATTGGTGTTTTGATGTTGTTTTGAGCATTCCTAAGGTTGGAACAAGTTTGAATGATGTTTTATGATTGGTTGGCATGTTCGGTTGACGTCCTGGGGGCCTTAGGTGTGTTTCAGATGCTCAACGGATCATTTTTGGACTTGGAGAAGGATCAGATTTTTCTAGTTTTCTGTTGCAGACTTTTCTTCACCACGATTGCGTGAGGAGGCTCGCGATCGCGAAGTCTTAGATGAGGCAGAGGGGGGATTTTGTTCTACCTGATCGCGGGAAATGGAGTACAAAAACGTAGTATTGGTAGAAGTTGAATCGCGAATGCGTGGGCTATGCCGCATTCGCGAAGAGGAAGAACTGATGTAGATGAGGAGTGGAAGTTTCTCTTCGCGTTCGCGTGAGGTCAATCGCGATCTTGTAGAGCTGAGCAACGCAAGCATCGCATTTGCATAGGGAGTATCGCATTCGGGTAGGGTAAATCTGGGAGCCAGCGAAGTTGCTCTTCGCGATCGCGTGGGAGTTTCCGCGATCGCGATTAAGGTCGTTTCTGGTAAGAGCATAAAGTTCAAAATCGAGGGTTTTGAGTTCATATCACAAAATTGAATTGGGAGCGCGATAGGATACAAATTTTGGAGAGATTTTCGGAGGGAGTTTGCGGTAATGATTCTTAACTCCTTTTTGCTTATAACCCATTAATCTAAACAAGAATTCATCATCTAATTTTGAATTTGGGGTGAGAAATTTGGAAAAGTTCTTAGGCCTAATTTTTGAGTTTTGAATAGGGATTTAACTTCGGATTTGGATAATTTTGGTATGGTTGGACTCGTGAGTGAATGGGGGTTCATAATCCGTAACTTTTACCAGATTCCGAGATGAGGACCCGGGGGACATTTTGGGCAATTTTCTTAATTTCGCATGTTAGCTTCGAATTATTTAGTTGAATTAGTTAGTTGAAGTTATGTTTACATTATGCAATTACTTTGAATAGATTTGGGCTACTTAGAGTCGGATACTCGTGGCAAGAATGTGATATTGGGTTGATTGAGCTGGTTCGAGGTAAATGGCTCGCCTAACCTTGTGTGGGGGAACTCCCCTTAGGATTTGGTATTGTTGATATTTGGAATGCCTTGTACGTGAGGTGACGAGTGCGTACTTGCGCTAATTGTTGAAAATCCTATTTTTATTAAGTAACTATAACTGTGTGTGTGCGGTGAAATCCAGGGGACTGATTTCTCCTTGACATAATGCTTCGAAGAGTGACCCCGGAAACACGGGATCTCGGGTCAGTCGCTTCCCTCGAATCCTGTCGATGCCCTGCCAAGAATAACATCGGCTGAAGCCCCGATGAACGCAGGAACCCCCCCAATCCCCCCGAGGAATGCACCCGGGGTCGATCAAATCTACTCAAGTGGCTCGACGTCAGCCCACATGCAACGTAAGGCTAGCAGGCTGTCACATCTCATTCTCTTTTGTCATACTACACATCTTGTACTTAGTTTGGGCGTCCCCTTCCTATATAAAAGGGGGGTCACCAAGATCTTGTAGAGCAGCTCCAATCATCCTACTCAAGGGCAATAATATCTTCTCTCTTCCTCTTTTCTCTAATTTGTTTATTCCCCTTGGCTCAAAGCCATTCATCTTCAGTCATTCTTCTTGTTTATCACTTGGTATTGGCTCGAGGCCGTCTCTGTATTCATCACCTCTTAACTTGTTCTTCATTATAAAACTTAATATCGGCCGAAAGAGCCTTGTCTAATTATATCTTTAACTGTTATCCCATCCCCGCTATCCCCGATAGTTCGAGATCGATACTAACGCCGACCCCGAGGTCCCATTGACTATCTTTGCATCTGGGTAACAGCCCCCACCTACGGTTTGGTTATTGCCTCTTTTTACCCCGAATTTTATCATTAAACTTAGCATTCTTAGCATTAACTGCTCTAACAACTAGTTCGAGAATAGATCACGTATTCTTAGAATCCCATTTACAAATTTAATAGTTGTTACCATTTTCACGGTAAACTATTTAGCGCCCACCGTGGGGCTAAAAATAATAGTGATTATTTTCTTGCTGGTTTTCATTACATAAATACACATCAGCTTTCACATTTTTCTTGTCCAAGATC
Organism: Nicotiana sylvestris; assembly: GCF_000393655.2. NCBI lineage: Eukaryota > Viridiplantae > Streptophyta > Magnoliopsida > Solanales > Solanaceae > Nicotiana > Nicotiana sylvestris. Next base: position 83,019,728 of record NC_091062.1, on the reverse strand, counting down.
CTTTGACTTCAGGCCAAAATGTCCGGATCGGTAAATGGAATTGAGAACGACAACCTCAAAAATTACTGGGAAAATGGCGTGGCTATCCCGGCCACTGGAGCACCTTCGCGGAATCCTGATATCTCTCCCAGACCGATCCTAGCGGACGCAGATTCACAGGACACACAACGAGTCGACGAAACTTCTCAGCGATAGGAGCGTACGACACAGCGACCAACAGGAAGCTCAAAACACCCTGGCCCGAGAAGAACATGAAGTTAGTCTTCATGTTATTTTTGAAATGTTGCAGGCACAACAACTGGCCATTGCTCAGCTGCAAAGCCATCCGAGAATCCTTAGCACAGCGGCGCCAGAGACGGCTCCCCCCGCCGAGCAAGCACTCGAAAGGTCAAGCAACAACGGGTCAGTGGCTGACCCTGCCATCGTAAAAATGATTGAGGACCTCACCAAAAGGATCGAATCAGGTGAGAGAATGATTGCAGCCAATGACAAAAAATTTGAGACCTACAACTCTAGGGTCGATCAGATCCCAGGTGCACCCCCGGTCCTCAAAGGTTTAGATTCAAAGAAGTTAATTTAGAGGCCATTCCCCGAGGAAGCAGCCCTGAAGCCTATCCCGAAAAAATTCAGAATGTTGGAACTCCCCAAGTACAACAACACCTCCGAACCTAACGAACACGTCACTGCTTACACCTGCACAGTAAAAGGCAACGACATAAAAATGATAAGATCGAGTCTGTGTTGTTGAAAAAATTCGAAGAAACGCTTTCAAAGGGGGCCATGATGTGGTACCATAACTTGGCTCCCAACTCCATAGATTCGTTTGCCATGCTAGCAAACTCCTTCGTAAAAGCACATGCCGGAGCCATCAAGGTAGCAACAAGGAAATTCGACGTTTTCAAAATCAAGCAGAGAGAAAGAGATGTTGCGAGAATTCGTATCCCACTTCCAGATGGAACGGATGGAGGTGCCACCAGTCTCCGACGACTGGGCGGTGCAGTCTTTCACCCAAGGCCTGAACGAACGAAGCTCGATGGCTTCAAAACAGTTGAAGCAGAATCTAATCGAATATCCGGCCGTGACCTGGTCAGACATTCACAACCGATACCAATCAAAGATTAGGGTCGAGGATGACCAGCTGCGAGCCCCTTCGGGCTCATTATACCCAAACAGACTCCTGGCAAAAGAGTCGAAACCAAGCAAAGAAAGGTACCAACCGTACCATAAAGACAGAAGGAACGCCCGAGGCGCACCTACCCCGCAACGATCAGAGGATAGATCGAGGACAGGATCCTCAGGGGCTCGTCAATAGAACCAGGTTCGATCAGAACATGGTGCCGACAAATGCGCCCCACTTATTGGAAAACAACTTCAGCATTGACATATCAGACATCATGTTCGCTATTGGCAAAATCAGGGACGCCAAGTGGCCCAAACCAATACAGTCGGACCCTTCACAAAGAAATTACAACTTAGTGTGTGAGTTCCAAAACACACATGGTCACAGGATCGAGGATTGCCATCAACTATGAGAAGAAGTGGCCCGGCTTATCAACAAAGGGCACCTTTGGGAATTCCTTAGTGATCGGGCCAAAAATCAGTTTCGAGACAGGGAGGCAACCAAGAAGAACGAGGCAAAAGAACCACAACACGTCATCCACATGATCATGGGGGACGCCGATGCCCCGCAGGAACCCATGATGAGGAGAACAAAATTATCCATCACCAGGGAAAAACGGACTCGGGGATATATCCCCGAAGATGCCCTCACGTTTAGCGAAGAAGATACTGAGGCCCTATATCAACCCCACAATGATGCCCTGGTAATCTCCTTTCTTATAAATTCTTTTTAGATAAAACGTGTACCCGTTGATCCAGGTAGCTCGACCAATATTATCAGGTTGAGGGTGATAGAATAGATCGGACTGCTTGAACAGATCGTGCCCGCCACTCGAGTCCTCAATGGGTTCAACATGACAAGCGAAACAACCAAAGAAGAAATCGTCCTTCCGATTACCGTGGCCGGTAGAACCCAAGACACCAAATTCCATGCCATTAAGGGAGATATGAGGTATAACGCCTTGTTTGGGCGACCATGGATACACTATATGAGAGCAGTACCATCCACCCTCGACCAAATGATAAAATTCCCGACGAAGGACGGGGTCAAAACCATCTATGGGGAACAACACGCGGCAAGGGAAATGTTTGCAATACACGACGTGTTATCAACGCCCATACCCCCGCTCCCGAATAAGCCAGCGGGCGAATCAGGTCTCAACCCCAGTCGGGTTTGACAACATTAAGTAGAAATCTACATCGCATGTCCGCACTCGAGCGGTCATAATAAGCCAATCTCAAGGTGTCACCAGCATATCTCGTTTCAAGGCACAACTATTCCTTTTGTTTCATTTCGCATTAAGAACTAACCCTCGTGTAGGCACTCGACCGGAGATACCAGAATGCTAACACTATCAGGAGGCCTCGAGACCCCTAAAAGTGCGCCCGTTGCACTCTTTTCCTTCGACCGAGTTTTTATCCCAAAAAAGAACGGTTTTTATCGGTAAGGTTTTTAATGAGGCAACGTCTACGAAGCTACCTAAAGGGGAAACTCCACGAATTGCTCGAAGCCACCCTTACAGCCAACTTTTAAGCGGCGAGGGGCATTTTCCCTGGAAGCCACCCAATTCGAAGGAGGTGGGGAAACGCCAAGCAAAGGTTCCTACAGGGAGAAGATGTATCGGGCCAAACGATCATTGTAATCAGACCCCGCCAAAGCGGGAGCATGTACTATTATATCGGGCAATCAAAAAAATACCCCTTTTTCCATGAAAAAAGAGAAAGGCTCTTTCTCAGACTACGACAATGTGAAAATCATCGTAGCAACCAAACTCGACCTAAAAATAGATCGACTCAACACAACAACACGTGTATTGCACCAATGGATCAGAGAATATCTTCCAAACATCTCATTCTCCAAAAGGGAAAATCACTGTATACTCTCGACAGAAGCCTCTACGCCAAATACGTCCCGAGATACTCGGAGACTTGAACGATTCAGCGCCCACACGACCGTAGGGTCGGAACCTCGGGCTCACAAAGCCCTCACAATGCAACTCCGAGTTCGCGAGAAGCGGTCTTCAAGCTTAAACAAACTCGATGGCTCGAAAACTATCGCCAATCGCCATACACTGGAAAATCTGAAACTGTAAGACCCTAGCGGGCAGACTCGGCATAACTCGATCTATTCTACATCACACAAACTGTAAGACCTCAATAGGCATGGAAAACGTAAGACCTCAACAGGCATGAAAATCCCGAAGTTTAGGCTATACACCGCATTTGTAAGAATCCCTAAAGGCCATACCCTTGGTGTAGACGCCTAAACTATCACTTGGGATCAAAAATGGCTACGGCTAAACGCATATGACTATGGTCAAAACGGCTGATACAGTCAAAATAACGCGACTCGGGGACGCTCGACTATCACTAAAAATCATAGGACACTACTTCAATTATACTTTGGAAAGAACCGATTAAAACAGGCTTCCCTCAACAGGCAGAAACGAGCTCTAACCACGTCGGCTCCAAATCGCAAGAGCGTCGATCTACTCGACCTAAGAGCTATGAACCTTACGAGGTGCTCGAAACATTGATGATAATGACTTGAAATCGAGGTTCCTCTAGAATCGAAGATGGGTCAGGCAAAAATACTCTAAAAGACCTTAACAAGCGGAAATAAAGCCTACAAAAAAGCCTACGGGTAAAAACAGTATAAGAACCATTGTCACCAGCTAAGCAAGCCTACAGGCCTCATATTAAAAGGTCTCTACGACCAAACAGCGTAAGAGCCGTTGTTGCCAGCTAAATTTTTTTTGACAAGTTGAGGATTAAAATGAGCTCGAATCGTAACCCGATTCGAAGACCGGATCCAAAATAGTTAACTATGCAAGCCTCCGGGCCACATACTGAAAAATCTCAACGACCAAGCAGCATAAGTGCCACCGTTTCCGGCTAGAAACTCAAAGAAATTTAAGGGTCGATTACAGCTCAAATAGCAACATGACTCGGAGACTGGACTCAAAAACTGTAATATGCCTAAGGGCATGGCATAAGTGCCACCATCGCCGGCCAGAAACTCAAAGAAATTTAAAGGTCGATTATAGCTCGAATCGCAATGCGACTCAGACACTGGACCCAAAAACTGTAATGTGCCTAAGGGCACGACATAAGTGCCACCGTCAACGGCCAGAAACTCAAAGAAATTTAAGGGTCTATTACAGCTCGAATTGCAATGCGACTCGGAGACTGGATCTGAAAACTGTAATGTGCCTAAGGTCATGGCATAAGTGCCACCGTTGCTAACTAGAAACTAAAAAAAAATTTAAGTGTTGATTACAGCTCGAATCGTAACGCGACTCGAAGACTGGACCCAAAAACTGTAATGTGCCTAATGGCACGACATAAGTGCCACTGTCGCTGGCTGAGTAAACCTCCGGGTCGCACGCCCGTAAGGTCACTTCAACCCAAAATACAAAGGCCATCATTATCCGCCCATGCAGGCAGGAAAGAGCATGAGGGTTAATTGAACCTCGAGTCACAATGCGACTTGGAGACTGGACCCAAAATGATTGGAACGGCAAATGTGCAGGGGCAGGAGATAAAAGCAAATACTACCTACCCGCACGGGCACAAAACATGCAAGGGTGAGGAGGCTCGAGCCGAAGCCCAACTCGGAGACTAAGCCTAAATAGCCAGGCCAAGTACGGAGGTCCCGACACCTACTCACGTCAAGGATAACGCTTAAGAGCCCCCGAACCTGTCCGATCAGTCCCATACCTACGAGGATCCCACCGAACATAAAAACCAGCACGCCCGATCGAAAGCAATAAGAAAGAAAAAAGCTACAGAAGAGATAAAGCTTCAAATTCCTTCTTATATATTATATGCGAAAAAAGGCGCATTCTCCATCTATAGGCATATTCTGCATATATCAGAAACAAAGCGACAAAGCGGCAAAATCTACACTCCGTACTAAAAGGGCTACAACTTGTCAAAATTCGCCCTCTACAACTTCAGCAAGATGTGACCAAGCGCCACGATTACTCCACCTTACTCGAGCCAATTCATCTAGGAAAACAGAGCCCCTTGCACTGACCTCCTCGAGTGCTTCTCTTTGGGATCTGCAATGAACATATTCCTCGATCCCCTTCTCTCGGTCGAGGGTTCGCTTCAGCTCATCTTGGGCATCAGCAGCACCCTTCATACAAATCGCCATCTCCCGATTAGCCTTGGTTCGGCTTAGTGCCACTTCGACCCAAACATCAATTATCTCAACTCTAAAACTTCGGAAGATCAGATTCGAAGTTTCCCAATCATACCAGGACAAACTTTAGCGTTGCCACAAGGAATTGGACCTCGAAGGCAGAGACCTTGGCCAAGGCATTCGTCCCCTCCGAAGCTTGAGCCTGCACTTGAGCCCTTGGCTCCCCACAAACAACTCTGATGCGGTTGACATCGCCCTTAAGTCTTAAAGGTATAAAGGGGTGAAGTGCGTACTACAAGAAGTCACTTGCTCCATCAAATAGCCCTCGTAGTTTGGGCTCCGATACGCCTCATATCGCTAATACTGCAGCTCCTCTTCCTTCTCTTTGCTAAGGAGCCTAAGGGACTTGCCGTCATCCAGAATATTTTTAGGCTTGGCCCCTTGACAAAGCAGCTCGGACCTAAGCCAGTCACAGGCCCACACGAGGAAGGTCTAGCAGAGGAAGGAAGGCACGACTACTAAATTCACCATCGTCGTAGGTAGAGCTGGCGAAGCGCGAGGCACACCGCCTAAAGTGCATCTTTTTATCTCTTCAAACAAATAACAAGGGTTTCGAAGGTGTGGCACTAGCAGCTAACACCTAGGAGGAACAATTCACCCAAGCCTGGTCTTTGCTTTCCCCAAATAGGCAGCCATTAAAGGCAGGCTCCAACGACCCCCGAGGAGGCGAAAACAGCCTCACATTGCGTTTGGGAAAGGCGGCGACAATTCAAAAACAACTAAGAGCACCAACCATCAGCACCATATCTGGCGCCGCTGTAATAGTCAACCCCGGAGGCCTCTATCATGGTAAGATAAAGACCCAGAATGCCAACAACGCCTTCGCCAACACAAGATCAGCACACGGCCTCAAAGGCCTCTGCCAAAGGAAGCCAGCAAGCAAATGCAGTTGTTCTTAACATACACTCATATGGAACAGGCCCTGAGTGTCGATATCGATGATCCAAATGCAGGCAGACCTCCACCCGGAGACCGCATTAAACAAGCCATCGGTGTCCCTAAACCCGCCAGCCCTCGGGCAAGCCTCCTCTCAAAGGCCACTACAAAGTCCAAAAACACTACTCACTCCTTCACATTAAGGATCCAGCGGCCCGAGGTTACTGGTCCTATTCAGGGTCAGAACACAAAGGACCCTACACGAAGCCATTTTTATCAATCAAAGGCTCTAGGAAGGATTGAAGTAGCACCTGAGCATGGGTAACTCCTCAACAGAAGTCAATCGCACATGCTCCAAAGGGCTATCTACAATCAATCCGAAAGGGACCCCTAGTTACCTAAAAATGACCTTCACTCGAGATACCATTCTCGAGACCCAGGACTCTACCAACTATCTCCATGCGATTCAGAGAACCCGACGTCCCGAGCCTATAAGATCAACTTAGTCTCGATCCGAAGTATAACAACAAGCTCAGAAAGAAGCCATACCAATCAATAGAAGATCGGGAAAAATGCTCGCGTCCGAGCCAAGCGTCGACAGCTAACAACGGAGGAAGACGTCTAAGTGCCTCGAAGGGCATGAGAACATACAAAAGAAAGGAAAGAATTGAAAGCAAGAGTCAAGAAAAGGTATATTAATATTCATAAAGATCCATAAATAACGGCCCGCGAGGGGTCCTTACATATGGTTACAGAATCCCATAAGGGGATCGTCACACATAAAAGGAAATCCAATGATATGCATACAACAAAAGCCTATGAGTCTAGCATACTTTTTATGCGGTATCTTTGTCATCATCCCCTCAGGCATGTGACCTCAAAGATAATATCTTCCAAGTCCGAGGCCCTCGAGGACCTCATCTTGATTACTTAGAATGGCATCTTCAAAAGGAAGAGAGATGAGGGAAGAAGACGAGAATTGGCTGGGTGAAAAATTTTGTTGTCATGAACCCCGCCAATATCAATCCCACTAAGCTACTTCTTGAGACGTTGCCTTGACCCAGGAGGCAACAGTTAGCGGGTACCGCCGCCACAGCCCCCAGGAATCCAAAAGGGGTGCAGCGCGCCGAGCCAAGGGAAGAGGGTGAGCAGTAGTGTATAATCCAAGCCCCCTCTTGAGCAGCGGGGCATAGTCCAAAAATACCCTCCAGGGTCGGAAGGAATCGACCCTCTACCTCATCACCCCGAGCCAACAACAACAACAACAATATCACGGCAGAGCAACTCCGTCCAACCGAAAAGAGACCAATATGCATATGGCGTAAAATCTTGAAGCCTAACGCCTCAAACACAACAAGATGGTAGAGATGTAGGACATCAGGAAAGGAAGAAGAGATAGGAATCAAAGGGACTTTGAATAAAAAAGCCAACCGCAAGGAGCCCCATTTATAGGGGAGGCAAAGCAACCGATGGCGTCATTACTGCCCTTGAAAAATGTAACGGCAGGTGCAATCAATGCGTTCATAGAAGCTGAACCCATAGCAACGATACAATTCCAAAGAGAGAAGGGTCGTAACTTTTTGGGTGATCTTGAAAAAGCGAAAAAGACGAAGCACCTCGATAACTCTCAAAGGAGAGTAGTATCATCAGCACGACGCCGATACAAGAGATCGGGAAATAATATGTCGATACCATTTCTTATCACTTCCCTCTAAGAAAAGCGGAGACTATCTATGTGCGGTGAAATCCGGGGGACCGATTTCCCCTTGACATAATGCTTCGAAGAGTGACCCCGAAAACACGGTATCTCGGGTCAGTCACTTCCCTTGAAACCTGTCGATGCCCTGCCAAGAATAACATTGGCTGAAGCCCTGATGAATGCAGGAATCCCTCCGAGGAATGCACCCGGGGTCGATCAAATCTACTCAAGCGGCTCGACGTCAGCCCATATGTGACGTAAGGCTAATAGGTTGTCACATCTCATTCTCTTTTGTCATACTACACATCTTGTACTTAGTTTGGGCGTCCTCTTCCTATAAAAGGGGGGTCATCAACATCTTGTAGAGCAGATCCATTCATCCTACTCAAGGGCAATAATATCTTCTCTCTTCTCTAATTTGCTTATTCCACTTGGCTCAAAGCCATTTATCTTCGATCATTCTTATTGTTTATCACTTGGTACTGGCTCGAGGCCGTCTCCGTATTCATCACCTCTTAACTTATTCTTCATTATATAACTTAATAGCGGCCGAAAGAGCCTTGTCTAATTATATCTTTAACTATTATCCCATCCCCGGTTATCCCCCGATAGTTCGAGATCGATACTAATGCCGACCCCGAGGTCCCATCGACCATCTTTGCATCCGGGCAACAGCCCCCACCTTCGGTTTGGTTACTGCCTCTTTTTACCCCGCATTTCATCATTAAACTTAGTATTCTTAGCATTAACTGCTCTAACAACTAGCTCAAGAATAGATCACGTATTTTTCGAATCTCATTTACAAATTTAATTATTGTTACTATTTTCACGGTAAACACTGTGTTTCCTTTCATGTTTATACTACTTACAATTTAAACCTACTGTTAGCTTAACGAAGCATGTCTAATTGACTTAATTGCTTTACTTGCTCAAACTGCCTTATTTGGATTCTGTGCAGCATGCTAGGTTAGAAATACCTGTTTTACCTTGGTATGAAATTTTGATTGAATTGAGTATTTCTCGTGTTGCTGCTGTGTGTTTAATTTGGGACTACGAGACGACATCCCAGGAGATCCCCTTGCCTGTTTACTTTGGGACTGTGGATTTGTATTCAGGTTGATCCCACTGCATAGTTATATTGAAACTATGGGACTGCACCCAGTAGATTCCCCTAGTACTAGGTATTTATATTTGAGACTACGGATCGGGATTCCAGTAGATCCCCATGCACTATGAGTTGGACTACGGGACGACACCCGGGAGATCCACTAGATATTACATTTGGGGACTGTTGATATCCAATTTTTCCATATATATTTTCAATATGCAAAATACCTTCAAAATAGCATATATATGCATATGTAAGCATGTCCAATTTTTTCATTATTTTTACTTTAATTTTAAAGGTATAAATTGATTTATGTTCTCCCATTTATCCATAAAATCCTCCATAATTATTTCTAAAATTATTGTTTTGATATTTCATCTATGGTAATTCTATATTTATGCTAAAATATGGCTAAAGAAATTTTTACATATTTTTACAATTATATTTAGTATTTTTAAAGCTAAATTGCACATAATTACAATATTAGCCATTTTAAGGTTTAATCATGTTTGATACGCATAAAATCAGATCCTGTATTTTTAAATTATTAATTAGGTATTTTAAATCACTTAAGTACTTTCAATTTATTTTTTCAGAAATTATTATTATTTGTTTAAATTGAAAAGGTAAAAAATGGCTATTTAAAACGTAGCCAAATTGGCTTTCAAATCTAGCCCAAATTGGACCCCAATTCCCTAGCCCAATTTTGATTTAAACCCGACCCACACCCTTTTAAATCCTAGCCAACCCCGGATCCCCACCTACCCCAGTCGATCTTGGCCGTTGATCATTCAGATCAACGGTCCCCTTTCCCCTTACCATTTTAAAACCCAAATGACCCCCTAACCTAATTCATTTACTACAAACCCCCCGCCCTTGAATTTCTTTTCCTCTCCAATTCTCTATAAAACCTAAAGCTAACCCTAGCCGCTGCCACCCAAACTAACCCTAATCCCATTCGATTCTCACTCAATCCATGGACTCTCATGGCTGTTTGAGATGTATACCGGTCACCTATGTCTCCTGGTTTCCTGTTTTCATGATTTCATGGAAAGATCTCAAAGATATCTAGTCCAAACCTCGCTCAACTTCTATCCATGGTCTTTTTTCGGCCATCCATGGCCGTTCGAGTTAGATCTACGGTCGTTCGAGTCAGATCCATGGCTTTTCCGACTAAAACCGGTAATGATCTAATGTTCTCTCATCTTTCTTTGGGTTCTCTGAAGCCTTAGCTCTTGAGATCTTTACTTTTGTTTAAGATCTCTCTTCGATCTAGATGTATCCATAGGTTTTAACCGACTTTTTTCTTCGTCTCTGCTATTTTCTGGAAAAAAAACCTAGCTATAAACCTTTCGATCTTTTTAGATCTGTGATGGATTTATGGGTTTCTCAAGGTTTTCACTTTTTTCCTCAAATGTTTCTCTGATTTCAGATAGTTTCTTTATTTTTCAAACTGGGGTTTCAAAACCCTTTTTGCAAAAAAATGATTTCCTCTTGATTACTGTGATTTTTAGCATGTCTAAACATTATCTAAGTCTTTCCTTTTGGATCGATTCATTTTTGTCAAGAAACCCTAATACTTCTGGGTTCGATTGGAAGTTTGAATTTGTTTGCATGACTATCATGAACATTCTGGGCTTTATGTGTGTTCTATATGCTCGCGTGCTTCTCGTTTTGATTTATTCTTAAGGTTTCTTTGATTTTGTCCGAAACTGTGTTATTTATAGGTCCGACCATTTGTTTTACTAATTGCTCACACAATTTATGGTGATTCTGTATGATCTCCTTATACCTATACCTTTGATTCTGTGCATTTTCCTTGTAACTCTATACTGATTTTAGAAATTGCTTCCTTACTCTTGTGATACTTTCCTTAGTTAGTACTGATTCCCTATGATTTTCAATCTCATCCGTGATTCTTTGATCTAATTTTCAGAATCAAATTGTACTCTACCCTGTTTATGTGCACAATATATTGTTATTATACTTTCCTTACTTGAAAATATTCTGTACTTAGTCCCTATTACATGCAACATGCTTTTGCAATTCCTATTATGGTAAAATCAGTCTTACAAACAATTATTTTCCTTATTTGATACAACTTATACCCGTTTGAACTATGACTCCTTAATTGAAGGGAGTCCGGGTCTTTAATTGATTCTAATTTGCATTATTTCTATAATTATAATAAGTCAGTACTTGTTACCTTATTTTCTTGCCTATTTTCAAAACTATAAATACTCTACCCTCTTTTCTTTAAAGACACGAACAACTAGCTCAGAACACGCACATACACATTCAAACTCTCCTTTCTTTCTCTACTATTTGTTCTATTGCTTTGTCTAGCCGGCTGAAAGCCAAGGCTAGACTGTGGAACTTTGATTGCTTTACTTTTTTGCACTTTGCTCCTTCAACTGGTATGTTCTTAGTTTAAATTCTGAAACTCAACTCTATGTGTTCCCTTGTTTGTCAATCCTTGTCTTTTTCTGCACCAACTTAATGGCTCATGTTGTTAAATTATACTTTTTGTTAGCTGTTTTACTCAGCATGCATAAAATTCTGCCCTCCTTTGTTCAAATGTGATCAACATGTTTACTTGTTCCTCTTTATGTCCCTCAACTAGCATGTCTCCTAATGTACCTAATTCATAACTAATTATGTGTTTCTGATTTGGGTCCTCTATGTCCCCAGCCCCTACTCCCCTGTTTGTAACTACTGAAGCTGTACTACTCTCTAAACTTATTCTGTGTGTGTTGTTGTTGCTCCCATCCCCTCTGTTGTTTTACAAACTCATTTCAAACGCTGATTTCAAAACTATTTTCCAACTCAACTCCTTTGAGTCTATGTCAAGCACTCTCATATGCACTCTTAGACTACTAGGTTCTGCCCCTCTTATGTGAGCCTTGCCTTAGGACCCTAGAGCTCCCACTGAACTTGGACACATAAGAGCTGGCCCTTCCACACTGCACTCACTCTGTTTGGTTATGCAATCTGGGTGTGAGCACTGCCCGAGATCCCTTGAGGTCCTTAGGGAACTCTGACACTCCCAGATATAGGTATGGAACAATATTGGTATTTGAGGTGGTTTATTACATAACTCACAGAGGAAGTCAGAATCAGGCTTCCTATAGTTGTAACTTCTTATTTTTCATTTCATCTTTTATGCAATTCTATCACATGGTCTATAATAATTTGTAAACAATTATTGGGGTGGCTAGTGAAAAAGGATAGGGTAAATATGCATGCCATTTTTTGTTAAGGGTAGAAAACATGTTATTAGGTTTATATTCCTAATTGTGCATAGAAAGCATGCTTAGGATTCATACGATGCATTAGAAATCATGTTCTTAGGACTTATGTTTCTTGCTTCAGCACCTCACTCATTGATCCATGCTCTTTGTCTATGCATTTAGAAATCATATTCTTAGGGAAATTGTGCAATCCTGCCATGTGCATTTTGAAATCCTGCTCTTAGGAAATTCTGCAACCCTGCCATATGCATTTAGAAATTCTGCTCTTAGGAAATTCTGCAATCCTACCATATGCATTTAGAAATCCTGCTCTTAGAAATTCTATGTCATGAGTTTTATACATGCACCTTAGACACTATGTTCTAGGATCTTATTTGCACTTGCATTCACACTTAGTGTAAATTGCTGATTATAAAAGAAGTAAAAAACAGCTTTACACTTGATTATCCCGTTTAAAATAACTAGTAAAAATCTCTGCACTTGATTAGAATAGCATGCTCTTAGGGTAAAATAAGCTCCAAACCATCTTTTAATAATTCTGAATAACTGCTGTATCTCGTTTTGCGCCTAGGCAAGCCTTAGGTAATGACTTAAGTAAAAAAAGAATTGCCTTTGTTTAATTATAAACTGTTAAAATCAGTAGGCAAACATGATTCAGACTTCTTTTCTTAGTCACGTAATAAATCTGGTTATGACGTTACAACTTAAACACCCTGCTTTATGATTTTAAATTTAGTCCTTAGTTGTGTATGAGTCATGTTGTCTATGTGCATTGCTTGTGGAGGCATATCTGATCCTTCTGCTTGTTTTCTGTGTTTTCCCTCCTTTAAATGCAGTCCTACTTGTTTTGTATGTCGCCTTAGTACTTTGCCTTTGAGCTTGTGGAACTGCCTAGAACCTCTTTATAGGATAGGTGTCCTAAATTATTCCGGGATTGATAGGAAGGGATGGGTAACAGCATGCAATAAGAGTCGAGACCAACCTTCACTTAATTACCTTTATGGGGCCCGAAAGGGTAAATATGGATAAGATGACCGATGCGCTAATACCACATGTATCCCCTCTTTTGAGGAGTGTCATACCGGGTATTGCATTGATGTGATCAATATTACAAACAAACCTAGGACAACCCTTTACATTCATAAGCATGCTTAGATTGTAACTCTTTTTAAAACCTTGCTTTCATTAATCGCTTTCAAACACTTGTTTACTTAAATCCCCTATTATTTGAGCCATACTTGTCTATTTGCTAATGATACAAATTCACAAAAATTGTCTGGTCGGGAACCACACTAGTGGATCCTGAGGGGTGCCTAACACCTTCTCTTTAGGATAATTTCAAGCCCTTACTCTATCTCTGGTTATCAAACGTAGTTGTAGATGAACCTTGTAGGTGCCCTAATGTACCTTAAAATCGTTAGGTGGCAACTCTTCAAAAATTCAAACCTCGTTCCCAAAAGGAATGAGTTGTCCCATACCCAAAATGTCATGAACCTTATTTATGCGGAAGGGGAAAAAAGGGGCGCGATAGCATGGCGACTCTGCTGGGGAATTTTAGGCTTTTACCATTTCAGATTGTTCTTGTGAATTTGTACCTCCCTATGTGCAATTACTTGTTTAATTTCTTTAAGCATTTGATTTCTTCTTCAAAAGCGAAACTGACATATCTTTCTTGTTTCCTTCCTTTACTGTCGCTTTATATTATAAAAACTGCTATATTTATCGCTTTCTTAACATGCAAATACATGACAATGTGCTTTTAATTATTGCATAATCATGCTCAACCTCATACTCCACTTGTGCCAAACAAATACCATAGCAACGCTTGATGAGTGGTTGCGCTCTTCCTATATCATTACCCCTAAATTCGGAAAGGCATATTTGCAGTAAAACTAGTCGATCAGCGGTGCAGTCGACAGTTCCGTGCCTTACCCTTTGAGTTGTCCGCTCAAAGGTACCAGTCTAAAACCCCATAGAAACCTTACTCTGTTAAATTATGCATGCATCATAGTCAAACCTAGCTGGGTCAGTTATGTTGTCCACGTAATGATCCTTTAAGATAGCCTTGTCCAAAGTCCATTGGGTTTCCCTAAACCCAAACGGACATCGTCACGTTCTGTGCATTTATTTGGAGAACTAAATGCTTCATGCTAATTATTGATATTAAATAGTCGAGTCTGGTGGGGGTAAGGTCCTAACCTTGTTTTTCTTGTAGAAATCTGAGGAACAAGGTCCTAGCTTCGGTATGGTTAGCACACCCCCTCTCTTGCTAGATTGATAGAGGAGTCTTCCGTCAAATGACCAAATCAATGAGTGGAAAAAGAGGGCCACCAAAGCTAGCGAAAAGCTGGAGTATCTGGAATACAGCCTGTTGGAATTGGAAGGAAAGGTGAGGAAGAGAGTCACTGATTGCCAGAACGCCAAGGGAAATGAAGGAGAACATTTGGAAAAGGCATTTTTACTGGTGAACCTATGCGAACTGGAGGATTTGATCAACGAGAACATTCAACATGAGGATGGTCCTTCTAGGACCAAGTAGATAGGAGTTTACCTTTTTCGCTTTATAGATGTAATAAGGCCAATGGCCATTAGTGACTTTTGTTTCTTGCTTATTTAGTGTCGTTTCGGGATTCGCCTATCTTTATCAATAAAATGAGACATTTAGCATTCTAAGTTCTCCAAATCAAGTTGTCTCTAGGCCTACCTCGGGCAGAAAGAGGTTCCCAAATTAGGACATGTTTTACATTCCCGCACTATGTGTTTAAATATTGCAATACCTTTTATAATCTTCACTAACTTGATTACCTTTTATTTTATTTTTTGTTTTTATTCCCCTCCCCAAAGGTTAGTTTGTGCACTCTAGCATCATCATCTTATTTCACAAGATCCAAGGGCTCTCCACCCACTCATCCTCTTAGTCCTGTTAAAAGCAAGAACAAAGGCAAGATGGAAGATTTGAACAACATCATTAAGGATAATACAATTGAATGGGTAGAGGCCACTGATATCTAGGGTATTCGGGTTCCTAACGAGAATATGTCACAACTTGAACAGAAACTGTTGAAATTCCAGGAAGAGCTCGATCATGTTTGGAATCTGGAAAATGTGTCATTTTCCCTCAACACCCCAGATATCAACTTTTCCAACACTCAAAACCCTACACCTCCTCAAAATATCCCAAAACAATAAAATCATCCCTCTCCTCACCATCGTGTTGCTCCACCAAAGAACCAATGTAACACCTTCCATACCCCAAACAACACTCCACTACTCATTCCAGAACCTTAGAACTCCGCAAATGACCATTTCCACACCCATACACCAAGACACAATAACACTCCCATCTACGTGGAGACCATGCCATACTCCAACCATCTCAGGCACACCTGAGTCTGATGAAAAGGATCTGCTTATTAGGAACTTGGCCAAGTAATTTAAGAAACTAACCAGCTGGATTCA